>NC_080590.1:21297500-21922500 GCF_029962835.1 Magnolia sinica | reverse complement strand
AGATGTAAGCGTGGATGGCTAATTCTAGACGCCAACGTGATTACCAGGCTGAGGTCGACCCGAGCCATTCATTTTTGGGCCTAAAATATAGGCCTGGGCCCGTCCAAGTTCTTCCTCTGAGCCCATGCTTCTTGACTATAAACCAGAGCCCAGCTGGAAATGTAACTTGGGTTCTTCTTGGACCCAAAGCAAACTCGTTTATTGCACGTGTCAGATTTTGGTAGACTTTGGATCGGCTATAAAAACTACAATTGAGTTTTCACACAAATAATGTACGATGCCACCTATCAATTTGGGTGATAAAAATAAAATGGCCAACGGTCCAAATTCAAGAGGAAAATTCGGGGTGGGACCGACACATTTATGAATGGTGGGGTTGCATGTGCGCACGTGCATAGACATGCATGACCAACCAAAAGGGGAGAAGATAAACAGAAAAGGATGCAGAAGTCAGAAGGAGGCCATGTGGGAGGAGGAATTATAGTAGAGATTCGTAACCCAAAACTCACGCTCACTTATTTTATCCCAACAGGTAGATTTCTGGATATCCAATGCACTCAAACCCTGAAAAATGATATTGAATGGTTCAGATTCCAGGAAAAGAAGGTCCTCTATCAGGTGATAGGAAAGCTTTTGGGCCCATCGTGATTTCTATATGCCATCCAACCCGTTAATAAAATGAGTGGGACCAGGAGGAAGGGGAAAAAGCAAAATACCAGCATGATCCAAGGACACAGAAAGGTGCTGAGGCATTGATTGATCTTCAATAGGGGTGTACATCGAGTTGGCCTCAGCTCGACTCGGCTTGGCCACTAGTTGACCTTAGCTCGAACTCGGTCCTCAAGCCTAACTGGCTAGCTCGGCTCGGTTGGGTCAGCAGCTCGGGCCAGTTCAGGCCGAGTTCAAGCCAAGAACGAGCCGAGTTTTTCTTTGTGTCATCTTCACAAACACTTGGACTGCACTTTCAAAATCCCATTGTCTATTAAAGAACAACAAAGGTTGTTCAGATATTTTATCAAATACCTTCTAAGCAACATAAAAATCTAAAAAAAAAACTAGGTATTTGTTTCATATACATACCTTCCTTGCCACCAGCCACACTTCATCGAGTCATTTCATCAAACACTTGGCGAGCAACATCAATATCAAAGTAACCGAGTGACTGAATTGTTTCTATTCGAGCTGGGTTCGATCCAAGTCGAGTCAAGCTAGGGCCAGCTCGAACTCGGCTCGAACTCATTTTTGAGCTAAAAAATCAACTTGACTCGGCTCAAACTCAGCTTCGAACCGAGTCGAATCGAGCTTTTTCGACTCGAGTCGAGCGAGCTAACTGAGCTAGCTCAATTCGTGTACATCCCTAATCTTCAACCGGGCGGAGGTGAGACAGGTATGAAAATTCCGATAACCCACTTAATGGACTCAACCCATATATCTATAAACATGGTCAATCAAACAATGCAGCAATAAATAAAAGCAATGGAGAAAAGATCATAGCCACTATAATGGCACAGGCACACATATGAGAGATCCAGACCATTCATCTTTTGCATCTTACCATAGATGTCTATGTTAGAAAAAAATAAATTTAAAATAAACAAAAATTATTTTTCCCTGGAGTTTTTTTTTTCCCTTTATTGGATCCCAAGTTGAACGATTTTTATATTAGAATATTGACTAATCTTTTGTATTGGAAATCAAAGATATGTCATGGGATAAATCTCGCTCGTGTGCGATGGGCAGTTATCTCCTCTTGTCACTTTGGTTTTTTCTTCCAGGTCTTCTCTGTAATATTTCTTGGGGCAAATCAATATGAGTAGACTTGGGTTTGTGTGGCTGAGATTGTACAAGTGCACCAGATTAAAGTTATTGATCTTGAAGGAAAGTTGTTCTATCCCTAAGACAAACTTGTTGGGACCCACTACATCATGGATCTTTCTTATAATGATAAAATTGTCTTTAAGACAACGACTATAATATGCCTAAGCTCTGCAGATTACTTCTATTTTATTTCTTCTTCATTATATTTGGATTTTCTGCTATATCTCTATTATTAGATTCAACAATTTAAAGACAAATTTCTCTTCGAATTAAGTCGATATTTTATAGCAACCTAAAAACCCTAAAATTGAGATATTTGATGTGTATAATTTTAAGAGATTGTAGTTAAAAAAATGGAGTTTTATCTTTCAACTCTTTAGCTTATATACATCGTCAAGGAACATGCCTCAACCCTTAGGGTTGATGAACCAGCGGCAACCTTTGAACAGTTTAATTGAAAGAATGATGATCTTCTATGCTGGAAGTACATTCTTAATGCGATGACTAATAATAACTATGATATCTAATATCATCTCTCAATAACCAATGATCTATGGGATCATTGCGAAAAGAAGCCTAGGACAATGGATGCTGAAATGAAGAAATATATGGTCAGTTTGGAAGCTAGCCCACTAGTAGTTGCCCCTTATTTCATAGCAAGGTCACCATTTCCCCCAATAGTAGCTTAAATAGTAACTATGCAACTCTGTAGAGGCACCTAACAAAGGGTTGTAAATGGGTTGGATGTTAGAACAAGACCAATGTAGATGGCCCTTCATTCCATTTGGGCCATAGTGCATGCCTTCCTGAGCATGGCGTGTGCCAAAAATTAGGGCTGGATATTGATAAGGGAGCCACACACGTGCCTTAAATTTAGATTATTAAATTGTTTAACTAGCTGCCCATTTTTCTCATACAAGTTTGACTTGACCGATCATCTAACTAACATTATGTTTGATCTAGGCATGTTCGTAGTGCTCTTTATCTAATGAATGGCCTGGATCTCTCTGATCCATGATCCATCTTCTAGTGGATCTGTCATGTGGCCCCGCATTCTATCAAAATCCTATTAATTTTGCACGAACAACCAGTTACCTAAATTAAAGTGTGGTGTGGACCAAGTCTCGCGCATTATTAGGTGGACCATATTCATGACATTTTTTTCCTTTTTTCAAGGTTAGGATTGTACATGGGTTGGATTTGAGTCCACAGCCTATTGTTTTCTACCATTGGTTTGACGGCTATATTCGTAGGTTGACTTGGATCATCCCATTGATGTGGCTTCTGAAGCATTTTCCATCCATAGTAATTAGATCCACTGGACGAACGATCCCAGCCATTTCTTTCCCACCAACATTCCACAATATATCCATTTATTCCATAAATGCAAATGCAGGCATGATGATTGCCTGGCATAATAATCAATCCTATCCTCTCACAAGGTGGGCCACATTAGGAAAGTGTGTCATACTATATCAGTATTGGATGATTTTGACACAATGTCACACTTGCTAGTCGTTGCATGTGAAAGTTCACATGCATACATAGGTGTACGGTACATTAATGCATTGCATTATGCTTGGTCAAAGGTTAAAAAAATGTTGATGCTTGGCGTGGAGCCAACGTGCGTGCGAGAGTATCACTAGTTACCTGTTTTTGGAATTATTATTATTATTTATTTTGCCTATTATTTTCTTGATCGTGCTGTGTACTAAGGCGTACTAGAATTTCAGGGCTGAGTTTTGACTAGAGTCACCACTTGCCAAATGAATTCTAGAATCTACGATTGGTTAGAAATTGTGTTAGAAATTGTAAAATCATTTGGGGATTGAAGAATTGTACAATCCTTCTATCCCAATAGATTCTGGGTAAGAGTCACATTTATGAAAATTGAAAGGGTTCAGGCACTATTTTCCATCCTAATGAAGTACAGTTTCGACTTTACATGATTTTACACATTTTTAAGGATTCAATCGAACTTAGTAATACTACATCAAGCCATGCTTCGTAGGGTGTTGGAATCCTAGGTAGGCAAAAGAAAAAGGTTTTAAAAAGATAAAGAAAAGATCGTAAGAAAAGGGTGTGAGTGTGAGCTTTTGCAAGCGTTCTGGAATGTACGGAATGGAGCGTTGATTGATCTAAGATATGAGAAGGAATGGGAAAAACTAGACATCATTTCTTAAGGAAAAAGGATGGTCCAACCATACTCTTTCGCTTTGAGTATCTTCTTCAGCTTGAGTTTAATGCGCTTCCTGGGCAAGACAAAGGGAGTTGTTAACAAGACTATCGGATCACAACAGCCAATATTTTAACAATTGATTGCCAAACTCCAACACTTTTAATTCCTCTAACAGGCATGATTGACTCGACAAATAGCCCATAATCCTCTTTGCCTTTTGTCTGCTACCCAAAACGGTCTGTTGCGACGGGTTTAAATATACCTTCAACCAATGCCTACATCAAGCACTAGTTGAAGATAGGGGTGTATACGAACTGAGCTAGCTCGATTGGCTCGCTCGACTCGACTCAAAAAAACTTGGTTCGAAGCTGAGTTCGAGCCAAGTTGAGCTGATCTTTTGAGCTCGAAAATGAGTTCGAGCAAGCCCCAGCTCGACTCGACTCAGATCGAATCCAGCTCAAATTGAACTAGTTCGGTGACTCGGTTATTTTGCCATTAATGTTGCTCACCAACTGTTTGATAAAATGACTCAACGAAATGTGATGGGTGATAAGGAAGGTTTGTACATGAAACAAAAAAAAATTTCTTTTTTTTTTTTTCTTTTTTTTTTTTTTTTTAAATGTTACTTAGAAGGTGTTTGAAAAAATACCTGTAAAACCATTGCCTCCGTTTGCAAAATAGTGAGTTTTTGAAGTTGCAGTTCAGGTGTTTGTAGAAATGCCTCAATGGCTAACTCAGCCCGAGCTGTTGACCGAACCGAGCCGAGCCGGCCAATCAGGCTCAAGGACCGAGCAGAGTCGAGTTCGAGCTGAGGTCAGCCACTGTTCGAGCCGAGCCGAGTTGATGCCAGCTCAACTCGGTTCGACTCAATGTACACCCCTGGTTCCGTATTTTTACCTTTTGCTTTTAGCAAAGGGCCCACCCTGAGTGTGTCATTATTACTATGGTGGGGTGTTGCTTTCAATAATTGGCATCTCAGATACCTGTCATGGAGTTTTGTCATTTTTTGCACTGTAATAGTTGCATTCGAAGATTTTGAGGTTTCTGGGATTCCATATGTTAGCAATTCTCAGCTTCGGTGATTGTCTCCAAGGATGTCGAGTACCACTTCGACTTGATTTTTGTGAGCCTTTTATACGGTTGGAGTTTAGGAAATATGGCTTAGTCGTCATTGTATTTTTTAAAATGTTCGTACGTCACGAGAGATTGACTATCATCTACGTGGATTGGGCTATGGCCCTGTCAAACCAACCCGCTAATCATCTTCAGGTTGCACTAGGAATCTTTTGTAGCTAAATTGCTTGGGCTTTTGAAGTTTCTCGAGCTGTCCAAAGTTGGCCTTATTCATGATATTCATTTTTGGCTTTCTGAGGGACCCTGATGATTTTGCATGCACCGGCTTGGTTGACCCTACATTGGCGCCGATCTACCCTGTGCTAAAAATGCATCTTGCCTACCTTGCATCATCTCTTGACGTTTGTCCAACCTCTTGGAGATGCTTTTACCGAAGCTTAATTGAAGTTATATAAAGAGTAATTTGAGTTTTGTTTTGAGTTGGGTGTCTATACTTGGAGAGACAATTCTAACTAAAGACTTGTTTGGTTGCTAATAAAGCATCCAAATAGTGGGCAACATTCAAAATTTTCAATTGCCAACTACTGTCCGTCCAATGAAAGGTTAAGATGAAACTCTTCAGTCATATGAGCTGAACCAACAGATATCCATTAATAAGTAAGGTTAAAATCAACCAATTAATCTAGCTTTGAGGGCACGGCCTATTGACATGGGCTGCACAATTTCAACAGTTTAACTTGAGTTACACCATCATGGGAACATTCCTTCAATTCATGTGGATGGTTGTCATTCCCCATGAGCATGCAATCTCTATCGAGTTTAACACAAGTACTTCAAGATAATTTTATGCAAGTAATTAACTATAAGAGTTGTAAACTCTAGATTTTAAAAAGGGATATGTAAATAACGCTAGGTCTTTAGTGTCCGACATTTACCTTCTCACACTCTTTGTAAAAAAAAAAAGCAAAAAAGGCCCATTTGGTATACTGTGTTTGTGTAATGTCTACACCGTGCATATAATGCAGTAGTTCATTTTAGAACAATAGTCCAGAAACAAGACAGATTTAAAATTCAAGCGAGTTGCAGCACAAGAAACAGTCAAAACCTTTATGACGCCCCTATGATATTTATATGTCATCCAACCTATTCATAAGGTGAGTTTCTACTGGTTAGGAAAAACAATATATATATATACATCCCAATCCACAAGTTTGATGGCCCCAAGAAGCTTTGGATAGTTGGTGTCCTGTCTCCACTGTTTTCTATTCAATGGCCCAATTTCTTAGGCAATCAGTTGGGTTTCTAGAGACCGTAGAGATTGCAAAATGGGTGCTGAGGGGAGATGATACACCAAGATTTGGTGCATATATTCCAAATCCCATCATTGAATCAGTGGCCCATATCGAGGGACCTCTCTGATACCATGACCAAATAATGTTTTATAAAATAATTTCTCATATATTTTTCTCTATATCAAAGGGTGTATATGTATACCATGCAGTTATATGTTTGTACAATGAATTTGGACACGGTCCAAAGATGAAATCTTTAGGATTTGGGGCCAAGATTGAAAATCAACTGGCCTAATACAACCTTACAACATGCCTCCAGAAACTAGCAGATTGGTGGAATGCAACATTGCGATGTTGTAGATGGTCATCGAGTTCCACAGTTTCAATCTCTGAGCAGTCCATGGATCTTCCAGTACATATCTAGACTTTCCTAAAATCCCATACGGGCATGATTTCATGATTGGCAAGTCTGCTAGGAGTTACCATGGATGGGCCACGTCCAGCAATTATTCTAAACGAATATGTCATACCATTGATTGAAGTTGAATGTATACTATTGAATATTGAAAGGAAAAGAAAATGTGAACGTTCCATGTTCCAATCCACCAACTGATGGTCACGAGTAGCCAGTCAATGTGACTTTTGGACCAAGAATCATTGACATTGGCTTGGAGCAGATGGATGCTTCCGTCATCTGACCAACCGTGCATGTGGTTCCCACAGGGCAATCTTTGTTGGATGGGCATTGAGGAGGTAATTGACAATTCTTTAGCATTTAATAACTGGAAATGATCCATGCAATTTGCAATATATTATAGTTAATTGCAGCATTGTTCACAAAGATGATCTAGTCTTCAATCCTAACCGTCCATCTCAGCTCTTCATGATATCAAAGCAACAAGAATTGCATTGACAATTGGCATACTAGTGTTGGTTGCCCGGTTTGTTTTCTATTGTGCGGGCGTGATAGAATCAATACAACAATTCGATACGAACTGATCAACTTTAACCCCAAGCACCAAAACAAGTAGATACATTTACTATAAACGTATATGAACGTATTGTGAGAAAATAAGTCACTTAATTAGCCACTTTCAGAAGTTTATAACAATTATATGATAATCGAATAGTGGGGTTCTTCCTCCGAAGATGGATTACTTTGTGTCTTCTATAAGAAAAGACTTTCAAAACATCAATGCAAATCAAACCGGAGGAAAAAAAAAAACTCACAATCGTTTATTAAGAGCAAGTGCAATAACGCGCCTCTTAAAAGATCTGCTTGATTTTGGATAGAGAACAAATCTAGTATATAAGTGTAGACTTGGATTATAACTAAATATTATGGTTAAGAATTATCACTACTCCTATAATAAGTTGAGACAAAAGATAAATTGATAGATTTAATTAATTGTTGTTAATTTTTTTCTTTTCTTTTTTGAAATGATCCCGGTTTTGTTGAATTTCTCTATTATTTATAGAGTTTTGCTGCAACTCATTCTTCTAGATCCTTCTTCCATTATTGCAACGATTACAATAGTTAAAATGTCTTCTTAGTTAATTCCATCTCTTTTGTTGATTGCTTGCCTGTGCTCCACTCAAGTACTGCTCTTCACATCTTTTTGTTTCGACTATTTGACCAAGGTTCTTGGTCACATTTTGTTCCCTATCTTCTCTCGGTCACTCAATCTACTGTTGGACACGTCTTGGCCGCTTAGTTTACTTTTGAACACCTCTCGATTATACCTTCTAAATGCCTATCGACAACTTAGTTTACTTTTGAATACTTCCCAATTGTTCCCTTTCTTATTATCTTCTCAGCTGTGATTTCCTAAAAAGTACTCAAATATCTTTAAAAGTTCTTAGCATACTATATCTTTTCCTTGTTACAACACTTGTCTTTTTCAATTGAATTTTCCAAGAGCAGTTAGAAATATGAAATATGATACAACAACTGTTGATGCAAATAACACGTGTTTAAAAATAGGGTACAACAACTACAAGGTGGATGCAAATAACATGTGTGGTATGCTAGACCCGCACCTTAGATCAAGCTTGAGCATGCAGTGGGACCCACTTATGACGTGATGTTTGCACAAGATTGGCGGGTGTACCTACTCTCTTTAGTGTGAGAAAGTCTCCTGGAAAAACGATGCTGTTTGGAAAATACATTTTTAAGTGAGTCTTATGCCCATCACACATTTCAATTTCGTCGGCGTCCAGTCAGCCCCTCAGGGTGATTCATACCGTCAATTTGATGGGACCCAACGTGGACGGGTCATGCCCTAATTTTAGGTTTTTCAGGCTGGGCTAGTGTTATAAACTATCTGGGCCCATCTTCTACGATTTTGGGCTTAAGCTGTAGGCTAAGAAAGGACCTGACACCCAGTTATTAATCCAGCTGTGCTGCAAACAAGAGATTAAGGCCGATTGATGCCATATCATGTGTGGTTTCTGCAAATATTTAAATGCCGTCGCGATTTCTGACCCACAGCTGTGATTGGAGATATGTCCATGCCGTATATACAACCATGAGCTAATTGAGAGAGTTGATTTGGTGGGCCGCCCTGTGGATTAGCCATAGGACAAAAATCAGGTGGTTGGACATCTCTAACCATCCATTATTATAACTCATCGCTTTTCATGTCACTTGGCTGGGACAGCACTCTACTCTCATGTCCTGTCCACGTGATTCACTCCAAAAGAGATGTGACAGATGTGTGGTCAAAGTGTGAGTGACTAATAATAAAAAATAAAATTAACAACATCCCAAAAAATTTCTATGTTCATAATTGGGGTGCAATTCAGATGGGTTTGGTTGTTTTAAGGGTTAACCCAAGTCCACCCTAATCTCGAGAGGACCTGACCAGCAACCGGACCTTACCTCAACTTCAACCCAACCCAAAGTATTCTATACTTGAACCCAACTTGACCACACCTGACCCAAATACATGTGATTATTCTCAGCCTAACCTAACTCAACCCAAATTTTATTAACCCATACCCAACCAGGGACCTTGACAGTCCAACACGAAGTGGGCCACATCACTTGAACTTTAAAGGTGTAGGGCAGGGTTTAACATTATTTCCTTTGTTGGAGGCCTTGTGGCCTGCCTAGGTTTTGGATCAATCTATTTTTCAGGTGTTACATCTTCTTGGTGGGACATGCCTGCTGCGCAATTTGGACGTCACCCACATCAAGATGGGCCCACAAACAACTCAGCGGGCAACCATATAAAATGAGCTACAGATGTGGGATTGGGACTTGCGAGATGTGAATAAATGCGGGAGCTATTTGATACTATGGTGGAGTACTGGCTCTCGATACACAGTCACTAAGAAATTGCATACACTAACATGCATTGACTCAAATTAAACGGACTAGATTGAGGAACCTATCGTCGTTTGAGTCAAAGTACCAAAATCAGATTAGATTAACAGTCCTGAGCTCTGATCTGTTGATACTTGTTGAAATAGGATGGAGCATATGTCTGATATCACAGTGGTTAAGAAATCCCAACCATTAGATTCGAAAGGTCAAGATCTCCTTTGATCAGCATCGGCATGTGTTGGGTTGCTGCCACGACCCACACGTGCACCTAAATGATTTTTAATCCTTCTTCACGGTACATCTTAACTGGGACCTATGATTCGAATGGTTTAATTTGAATTGCATGCAAGGTTTAGGTTAGTGTCCAAAACCGGTGCGTATGGCCCGTAACGTACCGGTATTGCCCATGAATAATCTTCCTTATCGCCCTACACGCAACTGCACTGGTATTTCTGGTACAGGGCATCCGATGGCTAAAAAAGCCCTGGACTACAAATAGTGGTGCAGGCGTCTGTAGGTGATCAATTCTCAATTGATAATAATTTATAAGTGCCTGCGTATCATCTATCACACTCTGCCCGAGCATCTAAGTTTTTCTCAACATTAAATCAGGCTCGGGCTCAGTCCTATGAATATTTAATTGGGTGGGCGGAAGCTTTATCTGAGCCTGGATGGTGGGCCCATTGCTCTCGGCCTGGCTTGGGCAGGCCCGGCCCGTTGATAGCCCTAACTTTGCCTGATAAAATAAGAATGAGGGAGATCCCAACTTCATTTTACGTAGAGAGACGGCAGAGAAAAATCCTACAAGGAGGACTTAAAAATCCAGGTATTTCACGCTTGATCTTTTATTCATTTGAAAAATCCTCTAGCATATCCGCGTTTTGGATTCTGTATGCTTTTCTCTATCATATTTCCTTTCGATTGGATGTTTTAGGGTTCCTTTTACTTTGACATTTCTCTCAATTTCTGTTCCTGTTAGGATATTTTCTCTCAATTTCTGTTCCTGTTAGGATCTTTCCACATCCCTTTCTCTACTTCGGATTTTGTTTCGATTCTATTCATGTTGTTGAAAATACTCCAAATCCATTTCTCTTTCTCGATACCAAAATTCGGGTTTCGATTCCTTTGTTTGGGTGAAAATTTTCGAACTATGGGTTTCATTCGGTTTCTTCTTTGATCGAAGGTTGTGTGATTTTGATTTCTATGATTTTGGAGAGACCCCCATTTATGTGTGCGTTTGGATGTCCCAGAATTGTTGTTTTTGGCGGAACGGATGGTTTTCCATCGCAGGCTTATGGCGTGTGGAAAATGGGAACTGTATTGTGTGGAGTTTCAGTTTTCCGCCTTTTTCATCCCCAAACCAACATTTTGGAGCATTTCAATGTCCGACCTAAAATGTTGCAGTGGTTGATTTAGACAGGAAGCTTTTCATCTGCAATTTTCAGAACGGAACCATTGAGGCCTGTTTGGATGTACAGGTGCGACCCCAACGTGGTATTACACAGGCCCCAAAATTACCTCCGCACCTTGATTTCAGCAGCAATTGCTAATGGCCTGTTGCATCTATTAGCTGAGACATTACTACATCAGAATTGGCTGGCCCACCTACCCCTTTTGTGGGGACATCCAATAGGCACTTAATATCTGTTCTTTTACATGCGATGAAGAGGAATAATAATATGAGCTCCCTAGAGGCTGCCCAAGCAGCTTATCGCTTATGCCACCCCTCATGATGGTCATCCAGACTACTCATCTTGAAGGTCCAACTGCAGAGGCTGCTCAGAAATAACATGGAAATCTTACTCATCTGTGATTGCTCCATCTGTGCAATTATAAACCATGGTCCAGGAATGCAATCTTTAGCTCACCTTAGCATGAACAGTGGGGATCTTTGATGAGTGAGATTTTTGCCATGTATGCGATATGGTGGGGCTGTGGGATCTATCTAGATGGATGTCTCGGATTGTGGTTATTGGCTGCTGGAGAACTTGTTTTTCCTTCCAGCCAGATTTGTACCTGTATTTTCATAAATGATGCAGCCTGTATTGGCCTGAAACAGCCTGATACAGGGAGATATGGGGTGATACATGACCGTGTTGGTGGTTAACAATATGATACCTGATACTCTGATTTTAACCTTGCTAATGGCTAAACACCGTACTAGTAATTATAAAATGAGATTTTCGCACATCCGTTTCTTGCATCATTTCCTGCATCTGTTTCTCAGACTGGTAGCTATGGTCTGGAGCATCAGGTGGGTGGGGCAGAAGCGGCAAGCCTTCTTAGCATTCCTGTTACAAGGAAGGGTATGCTGCGTCATATCTTGAACTATTGCTATGTAAAAACTGAGGTGTCGAATTCAATCCAACAGGGAATGTAGATACTGTTCTTTCTTCAGTTACGATTGTGATGTGTTTACGTTGCAATCTATCTTAACTGTGAGAAATTCTCTTTTTCTTCTTGCACCTGTGGGGAATCTTCTGAGTACAGAATACATCTGTAAAGAAAAGAAAAAGAAATTGAAAAAAAAAAAATGCCTGTTCAGCTCTTGCCTACCCCCTTTAAATCATTTTTTTTTATCATCCCTTTAAACAAAACCTGTCAATATTCACTATAGAAGCATATATCTCATGGCCCGAATTCCATCAAGATTCTCTTTCTATGAATCGTGCTGGCCTTTCACCTTTTTCCCCCGACCCGTTCTTGAATTCCTTTGCTCTGCAAATGCTCCTGGCTTCTTTCCTTCCTCCACAGTTGCCGTGCAAGCTTGCAGGTGGTCTACATCGAAGGCGGAGGACAGATCCCTAGAACTTAGTGCAAGTTATGGCGGAACATGCATCGGATGAACCCGAGGAGCAGGTGGATTTTGATGGAGACAATGACATGGAGAAACTGACAGATGATGACAGCGAAGAACCAGCTGAGGATGATGGCATGGAAGAAGCTGAACATGAAGCAGGAGATAAGCAGGTGGAACAGCAGTCCTCTGACGGAGATGGGCGTGGAAAAATTGGTCTGCCTGATGAAAGTGATAATGCCAAGACCTCTGTGAAAGGCGAAGAGGAGCAGACTGCATCAATGGATGAAAATGACAGTGAGATGCATGCCGAAATGCTCGCTCTTCCTCCACATGGATCTGAAATTTTCATTGGTGGTGTTCCTCGAGATGCCACCGAAGAAGATTTAAGAGGACTCTGTGAATCGTTTGGAGACATTGCTGAGGTGACAACCACAAGTGCCTATCGCATGCTTGCAAATTTTCTATGTTGGGGTGTCATATAACATTTGCATCCTGTAGCAGATAAAGCTGGTGAAGGATAAGGAGACTGGAGACAACAAGGGCTATGCTTTTATATCATTCAAAACAAAGGAGGTGGCACAGCAGGCCATTGAAGATCTCCATAATAAAGTATTCAAGGTAAAGTGCAATGTTTACAATGATTGTCTTGCGCCAATTCATTTTTTCTTGGGTGAATTTTTCATGTTTTCATGTTTTCAGGGGAAAACCTTGAGATGCTCTCTAGCTCAAGTTAAATATAGGTTGTTTATTGGTAAAATTCCCAAGAGCTTAACGGAGGAAGATCTAAGAAAGGCCATTGAGACGAATGGTCCTGGAGTTGAGAACATTGAGCTTTTGAAGGTGACTTGGGTTGAGGAACTAATGTAATATTACAACTAATTTTGGAAGTTGTATTACTGCTTATTTTGTTTATCTTCTAATGGTAATTACAGGATCCACAAAATCCAAGCCGAAACCGTGGTTTTGCTTTCGTTGAGTATTACAACCACGCATGTGCTGAGTATGCAAGAAAGAACATGTCAAGCACGAAATTTAAACTAGATGGAAGCACTCCCACAATCAGCTGGGCTGACCCTAAGAGTGCACCTGATTCTTCTGCTGCTGCCCAGGTAGCCAAATATTGAAAGGAAAATCTCTATTCTTTTATCATTGTTTTAGAATCCATTTGATGTGGCAGTATTCTTCTCCTTAGAAAACATCATATGCGTTACATCTCGACTTAGTGTTCAAAATGTTTAATTCCATTGTTGTCATGCTTTGGAACTTTTTTTAATGCTGAATTTATTATAGGATTTGTCTTTCAAGCAACCTTTCCAAAAAACAAAGAAGAGGATTCGTCTTTAGAGTTGATTGCACATGTATGCTATTCAATTATGGACCAAAATCAATTATCATGGAAGTAGTTTGTGATTGTGAATCACATCAGTGATCATACACCTGCATGAAAAGATCCAGGCCATACATCAGGTGAGGCACACTGTGGGCATGCCTGCCCATATATTAGCTTGGTTCACTCATCATGCGGCTCACACGTGTGTTGAGATAGACCATCATCATCTTTTCTCTATTTGTTCAAATTTTCTTTTACACATAGGGCGTACACCTAATTAATGAACCCTATGTAAATTTTGGGGAAGGTCATGGTGGTCTTGTTGTTGGTTATTGTTACTTATCGGATCGTTCTAACTAGGTGCTGCTCCTGCTTCGAACTGTGCTTCAAGCCCTCGCTCCTACTGCTTCGAACTGCGCTTCAAGCCTTCTCTCCTACTCCTGCTTCCTACATATTCATACTTATTTACAGTTTGAAATGGACACTTCCTTGCTCCTACACTTGAATCTGTTGCTGCTTTGCTTTACGTTTCATGCAACTATAGTTCTGCCTTATTAATGTGCCAGGTCTCATGCATGCATGCAATTCTGGCCTGTGTACTGCTAATCACCTCTTCAATCTCTTAGGTTTTCTCCTGTAGATTGCCTTAGCATTTCTCTTCTTTAAATCCCAATATTTTATATGGAGGCTTAGATGTAAGGTTTTGAAAATCTATTTCAAGGGCATACTAGCCCCTCAAATTGTGTTTCAGGACTCAACATGGGTACGATATGTCTGTATTTTAACCTTTTTTAAAACCACGTTTAGTGGATCATGGCCCATTACATTGGAATATAATAGGATCTCAATGTAAAATGAGTTTCTAAGCTAGAGAAATGAAGAAAAATTTTGTTGCCTTAAAAAAAACAAAGAAAGAAAAAAGACGAAAAAAGGGAAGAAGAGAAATTGGAAAAAGAGGAATTGATGTAGGCCCACAACCCATTGCTAGGCCTAATATATGCTAATTTTGAACTATTTATTTCTAGATTTTGGGCTTATGAAGATTTGCAATTTAATATTTGTGAAAAATATGAGGCCTGATTTAAAGATGTGATTGAAGATATAGGGGCTAATTTGAAGATGTGAATGAAGATTTGGGGGATTATTTTCTCAATTTGCTTTTACTATTATCAGGTTTTTATCATTTTTTTTTATTTTTTATTTTTTTAAAATTTTAAAATTTTTTAAACACACACACACGCACACCTTAGTGGGATTTCACCGTCTTATCAGGCTTTTATCATCTTATGTCATTTAGATTGACTTGAAATCAATTATGATTAATTTGAAATTGATGTCATTTAGAATTATATAAAAGGGGTGGTGTAGGAGATAGGCATTCCATAATTAATGCATGACAATTAGCCACTTGCTCTAAAAGCTCAAACTGATAGAGCATGGCAATTAATCCCTTTATCTCATAGCGCAGGCCCCACATCCCATGGGTTAGGACTTCACATGGGTTTCGCTTCACATGATCTACCCACCCCGAGTGTGCCCCTGCATCTCACAGGCCACCCCACTCGAGCCCGATGTGAAAATGCCCCTGCATTAATCACCCCCGCTGAGAAGTCTCGAACACGAGATATCCCTCTCTAATACCACTTTGATGCAGGTCAATTAACCACTTGCTTTAAAAGCTTGAACTGATAGAGCATGGCGAATTAATCTCTTTATCTCATTGCTCGGGCCCTCACATTTCATGGGTTAGGACCTCGGCTGAACCCCCCTCGTGGGCCCCACTTTACATGGGTTCAGCTTCACACGAGCCACCCACTTCACACGGGTGGGGCCTACTTCACATGAGCCACCCGCCTCATACGGGCCACCCACCCCGAGTATGCTTCTGCATCCCACAAGCCACTCCTCACTCGAGCTAGGTGTGAAAATGCACCTGCATTAAAATTTTTCTGAGTGTGAGTTTTCGTAAGTACTGTAAGAGAAGAAGGTTGATGTTAATAAAGTTCTCTCCCTCTCAACTCAAATATTCTTGTAAGTATGCTCTTGTCCATTTCTTTGTGATTCGGGTGTCGAGATCACATTGGCTTGATTATAGGTTGTGCACCAATTTGGTATTAGAGTGGGTGATCGTTGGAAAATTGCTGACTCTACATCATCTCTTGATGGCTTCGAAAAAGGTAACACAAGAAGAGTTTGTGCAAGTTATCCAATTAATCTACACATTCATACAGCAGATGGATCAACTCACACATGTAGTAGGCAATCTCGCCAATCAAGTGAAGGAGCTCGTTATGGAAGGGAAGGTACCACCAAGGTCTTAACCAACAACATGCAACTTTTCTTTTTTTGAAAGGCGAAGATAGTTTTATTAAGAGAGCATCAAGATTGCGCCCAAGCAAGACACCCAATCAAACAAAGAGAAGATGGCAATCCTTTAAAATGGCAATGCTTAGGGCTCTATTCTGCCACATAAGATCTTGCCCTGTAAATTATATAAGAAACGGGGTTGCTTATGTTATTAAAGCATCTCCCATTCCTTTTCCCATGACCCTTTTCCGGCTTATGAAGACACTAATGATTGAATCCTTTGATTGTTAGAATGTGACAAAGAACTTGGAATTGAAGTATAAATTCCAGAAATAACAAAGAGATTTGTAGAGTGAAAAGAAAAGTTGACATTTGAAGTGATTGATGCATTAATGTTGGACCTACACTTGAATTCCCCAATGATCTCTCAAAAAAAAAAAAAAGAATTTAATAGTGGCAGTGGATCAATTGACAGATCTGATGGTGGCAGTTACATTGATAGACATATATAGGTCTCAACACTCAAGTTGAAGCACATTTGCAAAAGATGACTCTGGCACGAAAATGGGGCAAATGTTATAAGATCCATGAAGAACTTTAAGTTATGACAAACAAGTTGGCATCCACAAAAGCAAGAGTAAAAGAGACATCGTCTATAATGGACTTCAACGAAGGTTGTGTTGAGCTGACACTTAGGGTTGCAACACTAGCTTCCACTAAAGAAGAAGATTCGTTGTAGAGGCGATACAAATTGAAAGGTTGAGATTGGTTTCCAACTCGAGGACGAGTTCTTTCAAAGTCAAGGAAAATTGATGGCTATAAGGCCCATCATGTGCTGATTCTGGACTATTTATTTATTGATTTGGGGCCTAAATATCAAGATTTGTAATTTATTATTTTTGGAAAATATGGGGACTGATTTAAAGATGTGATTAAAGATTTGGAGGATTATTTCCTAGATTTGCTTTACTATTATTAGGCTTTTACCATCTTAGGTAAATTAAATTGACTTGAAATGAATTATGATTGAGAAATCAATCTCTTAGTTTGGGGGATTCTCATGGAAGATTCATTTAGGGTTTAATTAACCAAAAAAAAAACAAGAAGAAGAAGAAGATTCATTTAGGGTTTATAAAAGGGGAAGTAGTGTAGGAGGTCGGCATTCTAAAATTTTCTGAGTGCAATTTTTCATAAGTATTGTAGGAGAAGAAGGTTGATATCAATAAAGTTCTCCCTTTCTACTCAAATATTCTTGTGAGTGTACCATTTTCTTACGATTCGAGTGTTGAGATCTCATTGGCTCGATAACCGTGTTGCACTAGGAATTTAAAAAGAAAAAGAAACACAAAAGGGGCACTTACAAGGTGCGTCGGCCCCATATATCTGACACTTTTTTACAAGAGGCTGTTTCAACCTCGTATTGTGAAAAGCAGGTAATGCTGCTTAGATTCATTCGCATTTTATTGAATGATGTTTTGTTGGTTGTGTGATAATTACATAGGATATCTTGAAATTTTTTTAAAATTGATACCTATGTTAAATTCTGAGTGTCATCCCTTTTGTTTAAAAAGAAAGATATATATGTCAATGTTATTAACTTGAAAATTAAACTTGGATATTATTTTTTTTGTCTTATGTGTTAAATTAAGGTGTGGAGGCCTTTGCCCAATTGGTTGGGATAAACAAAGTGTTAACTATAGATAATCTGCAGAAGAGGAACCTGATCCTACCTAACATCTGTGGGTAGGTAGTTTATTTTTTGTACATGAGAAATGCCAAGTCAGTTGACCATTTACTTATACTTTGCCCTGTTGCTAGAGAGGTGCATGATAGGTTCCTTGTGATCTTCAGTCTCATGAGGTCTGCCGGGCTCTATTGATGAGCTGGGGTCTTTCATTGTTGGCAGGCCTTTGGATGATAGGAGGGAAAATAATGATGTTTCCAGAACCATAGCGGGTTGGTTGTGGACGTGGTTAGGGAGGCCAAGGTAGATGTTATGGGTTGGGCATCATGTATCGAGTCCTTTTATAGCTGTAACCTTTTCCCTATGCATTGGCCATCTTTGTTGTAAGTTCTCTTTTTCTTTGATAAAATTTCTCATTACCTTTTTAAAAAAAAAGTGTGGCTGGATGCTCAATTGAAATAAATTTCAATGATTTAACTGAACATAAGGGAAATGACCAAAATGGAGGTAGGTAGGATCATTTTAATTCATAATGATGACGAACCCCTAGTTGAAATTCCATATGATTCAAGCTGCACTTGAAATGATGAGAACTGGAAGTTGGGGCTAGTCCCATGTTATAAATTAGTGGCTATCTATTAAAAGAAAAGGTGCTGCTGGCTCTATTTTGGCCATTTCTAGCTTTGTATTGAATTATTGCAATTCACTTCAATGGAACATCCAAACACAGACACGTATTGAAGGTTACTCAATGCTATTGAAGTGAAATTCGACAGGAGCTCGTTGGGTAATCTGGGTAAGCAGGTGTTGTGGCATAGTTCCCAACGGTAGTGGTGTCATGCTGGTTGGTTCTCGGACCCTATCGGAATCAGAGACAAATTTTGCATAGTTCACGACAGTAGTGGAGATTGATTTCTTCCCAGTAATCTTTGAATGTGACTTTAGCAAACTGCTATTTCTTGGGTTATAGATCTAGATCCTTTCTGTGGAGGGTTGTGGACTCAGTGGAGGAAGCTTTGCATCTGTGTGGTCGCTGTCCAGTCATGTTCTTGCATGTTCCCAAAGAAAATGATGAGGCAGGCAGTCTTCCCAAGCTAGGAGCTGTTAGGAATGGTTTCCTCATTGAGGATTTGAGATGAGGATTGCATCTTTTATGAATTTTGTTGGTGAGGATTGTGACACTTTTGTATGACCATTGTTCTTTTGGGGCTCCTGTAGGTGGCCCCCATTTGGTGGGTGCCCTTTAGGATTGAGTCCCCCCTAAACTGAGGTTGTTTTACACAACCAATTATATTTGCTTTTTTGAATCTCTCTCTCTCTCTCTCTCTCTCTCTCTCTCTCTCTCAAGTAAACTGCGATTAATTTACACAACCAATCATATTTACTTTTTTTAATCAGAACCATTTTTTGTGCCCCTCAGTTAAGATTCCTGCAGAGAATAAACGGCCTGTACCTGTTGGAATTTCAGGTGAAAGCTGTGTATGTGAAAAATTTGCCTGACAACACAACACCAGAGCAGTTGAAGGAACTTTTCGAACGCCATGGAGAGGTTACAAAAGTTGTTATGCCTCCTGCTAAACCAGGGCAGAAGAGGGATTTTGGATTCATTCATTTTGCAGAGAGATCCAGTGCATTGAAGGCAGTAAAGGAAACTGAAAAATATGAAATTGATGGTAATTTCCAGTCTTATCCTTTTCCAAAGAATTGATGAAAAACAGCTGGAAATTGTGGTGCTTATTTTGTAGTGATGGCTGCAACATCACTTTCATCATCATGATGCATTTGGTCATAATGTGCTAGAAAATTTTCCAAATTTGGCTTCAGCCTTTTTTTTTTTTATTTTGATTGAAGTGATTACTGTCTCAAAAAAAAAATTAAAAATGCAGATGGTGTTGTGTGATTTAATGCTTCCATTTCCATTGACAGTAGAGTAATGGGTTACTGTTTACTTTGGTTTAGTGGGGCAAAAATTCTTTAATTTAATCAACCTATGTAATTGACTATTACATAGCTCCTATTGGAGCTTTGTGCTCTCGCTGCTGGTCTCAGGCCCGGATAAATGAGGGTTGCGTCAGGTTGGCAGCCAGCAGGAAACTCTTGCTGCAACTATCATGAATCCTGACTGTATGACATTGCAATAGAGTGGAGTTGCATATTGGGATTCCTGTGGTTGATCCTAATTAGTTGGGATAAGTCTTTGAAGATGATGAGTAGAGAAATGGATTAAGCAGTTGGAATTATATTGGTATCATAACCCAAATATCTTCATTTTTAGTTTTTTACATGCAACGAAGGGAAGTCTATATGATGTTTTAGGCCCTGCTTTGGTAGATGCCTAAAAATGAGTTCATCTCATTTTGGATAACAGTAATTTTGTTATTAGAGGTCTCGATTTCTAATACATAATGAGTCATGCGAATAGTAATTATGCATCAAGATCTCTAATACATGATTACTGTTAACTATTATGGGATGAACTCATTTTTAGGTGTGTCTACGAAACAGGGCCACAGTCTTTTAAATCTGATTATTATTAAATTATTAAGGTCTCTTTAGTAGACGCCTGAAAGAGGGTTCATCTCATTTTAGTTAATCATAAATATGTATTAAATCATAACTAAACAGGTCCTTAACTTCAAATTGCAAATGCTTGTTGGGAATTTCTTCATGATTTTAAGTGGGCTTTCAGTTAACCTTTTTTTGTGGCCATGACTTCCATCTTTTGTGAGCCACAGGCCATGCTGTGGAGGCTTGCCTTGCTAAACCTCAGAATGACAAAAAGTTTGATGCTGCCTCAAATCCTTACAAAGGAGGGATTCTTCCGAGTTACCTTCCACCTGGTTATGGTTTTCCTGGGTCACCGTATGGAACTGTAGGTGCTGGTTATGGCACCCCTGGATTTGGGCAGGTTGGTTTCTTTTTTCTTTTTTTTTCTTTTTTCTTTTGAATGGGAGCTAGCTACCATTTTTCTGTTCATCATAAAGCTATCAATAATTCATTTCTCATTCATAAGGCTTTCATTATTGCATGTCGTTCTGCTTACCATAGATTTTGGTGTTGCATCATATGGTAGCAGCCTGTTATATACGGTAGAGGCCCAATGCCGGCAGGGATGCAAATGGTGCCGATGGTCCTTCCAGATGGTCGACTTGGCTATGTCTTGTAAGTGGGGGAGAATGAACAAAGTTCTATTTATGCTTGTGAGATTACTCAAAATTCTTCTATTTTGCCACCTTCTATTAACTGTGGTGCAACTGTGCAGACAGCAGCCTGGTTCACAGGCTCCACCATCATCTGCTCGTGAGCGGAGTGGTGGCCCAAGCAGATGGCAATGGCGGCGCGGAGAGGGGGACAGTGACAGCAATCGTGGACGAGAGGGGGACAGTGATGGTAACCGCGGGCGAAGGTACCGACCATACTAATGTTTGGCAAGTTTCCGTGCTAGTTTATGGTAAGATGGGGTTCTTGCTGTCCAATACTCCAGTTCTGCTGAAGAAGAAAGGAGGATTAGGAATCTCTTTGCCATTCTTTCCTTTTTCTTTTTATCCCCTTTTTTAAATCTTTCCTGTAACTGTTAACCTTATGCCAATGGGATGTAGAAACTCAAGAGGAATTTTCACCCTTTTGTCACTGTTCTGATGTAATTGTCAGGGTGTTCCCATCTCGCTTGACATTAATACCATGGTAAGGTTGTTGTACTGGATTTACCCATGTTACTGAACTTTCTGTTAGTTGGCATGAGAAATCTGGAGAGTGATCTCGCAGAATACTGTGGAATATGAGGGTTTGTTTGGTGCACTGACTAATTGAATTGGCAAAATGATTAGTCTAATAAACTGGAAATAACCTACCTAATTGAAATATCCTTCCCCGGCTTTCTCATCAGCTGTCTGGGATCCCTACTCCAACTAGGTAAGTGACTTTCCACTTGGGACTTGAAATGAAACAAAAATAGCTGCAGTTTAAGAGCTACTTACCCCCATTATAATTGTATTGAATATATGAAAACGTAATTGATTTTTAGATTTGATAATTGGTTTTGTAGAAACAAGAGAGACCTTTGCCTTTGGATCTGGATCATCTTTTAATGATTCAAAACATTTATGTGGTGGACCTCCGTTGGATTTGAGGTAGCCAAAAGAATAAAAACTTTTAGATTGGAATATTTTCAATCTTTGGATGGTTTGACTTTTGTACCCTTCATGTGGATGGTCTCCTTAGAAGACCCCCTTTTTCCTTGGACCTTTATTCAATGGTTGAAACATTTAAATCCGAGAGTTTTCTGGCCATTCTCCCATTGATGGTAAGGCGTAGAAAATTGTCCGATTCGTGATGTAACCAAACTGTATCATTCCTTTCTACCTGTGTTATCAGAGATCTGCTGAGAACACAGTTTGAACTATTGTATCTACCTACTTTATTAGAAAGCTGCTAAGCTTACACGGTGTACGGGGCTCCCCATCTGATTGGAAGCAGCAGGTTCCAAGTTGTCCATCAGGTTGGTCCAACCGTGGAGATGCTCTGGCCCAAAAGTCAGGCTGGTCCACTCATGGGTTAGTGGCATCGGCGTGCGGCGTTAAGTGGATCTGACGTCCCTTGTTTCCACGTGTGAGGTGAGTGCACTTGACATTTGTAAGGAGTGACATGTGGGCCATGTCATTCAAACACAAGGATCATCTTAGACTTGAATGGTCCAAAATCCACCTTTTTATTTTTAAGCTGAAAAGCGACTAGTCAAAAGGTAATTTGTCTGATGCGAATGTCTCTTCTTTTGACTTGGGTGAAGATGGATCAGAATCCTCTACAACCCCGTAAGGCACCCAAGTTCTATGGGGTCCACATGTTGGATATGTAACTCTACTCCATCCATCAGGTTTCATCCTCCGTTCCAGGGCGTGGGGAAAAAAAAAAAAAAAACATAATAGCCAGATCCACATCTCAGGTGAGCTACACAATACAGGGAACAATGTGGATGGAATGCGAATCATAGGTTAATGTGTGGGGCCACCATGCTGTATTTTTTTCATCAAACATTGATCAGGCGTGACTTACCACAGGAAGTGAAAGATATAAAAATCAGGTGGGCCACACCACATGAACTCGAGGTTTTAGGAGCAATTTTATATTGTGCCCATTGATGTTGCCAATTCGAGTTCTTTTTATGGTGCTGATCTTTTTATCTACGGTTCAAATAAGATTTCTCACCTGATGGAGGGGGGTTGGCTTCACATATCTTGTTGGGTGTTTTGCCCAACTGTGTAAAACAGGTGCTATAGACGATTCCGGTTCGTAAGAACCTGCCCTTCTCTGCTACGCTTGCAAGTGACCCAAAATCCCAAGCTCTGTTATTTAATTCATGGAGTTTGGGGCCTCGTGGAAATGAAATCCCACCGTCCATTTTCTATCGACATGTGGAGACTGATTCCACCCTGCCAGTTGCCTCGACACTTCCAAACGGTCCCTTTAACTTGTACACGTCTCAAGGTTCACATGCTCACCAATTTATGTGAGTTTTGCTAAACCCTCACACGTGTACAAGTCAGCTAATGAACACGCAACCACATGTGACAGCCTGGTGGAAAGTTGCAATATACAAGTCACCATCCATCAAGGGTACCACCATGTAGATTCCTCATGCCAAGAGTTAGGTTGAACCGACAGTCAGCTGGCCCACAATTAGTTGAACAGATGTAGCGTTGCAAAAAACTAAATGAAAAAAGATTAATTGAAGTTTTCAAACCTGCCAACTTATTTATAATATAATGACACCGACCAGATGGACAACCATTATCTTTGGGCAGCAACCTTTAACTCGGTAAGGCTCACCTGATGCCTGGTACGCTCTCAAACGTTATGACTTGTGCAGTCACGGCCTAACAAAGCTCTATATGTACCAGCAGTCTATCCCCGCTTTGTTTGAATGCTTTAGTAGTGACCCAACATTGATTTTTTAAGGCTTTGATGGTGGGGTGGCTCCACATTGGCCATCAAGAGCCTCGAGCTGTGGCTTAATTTAAAGATTATTTTCCCTTATCTAATGATTATGTCTATCTTCTTTGATTTTTAGTATTAAGTTCAGTCCTACGTTGAAAAGGAAATGTAATAATTAAGCATTTATATTAAAACTTTTAATTAATCTTTTATATTATAAACTAATGGTATGATATGAGCTCAACCTCACACATGCATGCAGCTTGTGGTCGTGATCATGGTGCAGTGTATCATTGATTCAAATTATTTTATTTTTCTCCATATTAGTGGCGTCTCGTGTATGAGCAAATGGGAAGAGAGCTATCAGGCACTAACATAACAATACATGAGCGCTGACATGTCATTATTACACTGTGCTCATGCATCTCGAGCCTAATGATTCAATTATTTTCTTTATAAATGCTTCTCGTCATTTTATTCTAATAATAGAAAATTCTATCGTCATTTTCTCATTTTGTTTTTCTCTACTTTAGTAATGTCGTGTGCATGAGTGCATGGGAAGAGAGTTGTCATGCACTGACACAATAATAAATAAACCAACATGCCATTATTGCGCTGTCTACATGCATTTCAAGGCCAATGGTTCAATTATTTTTGTTATAAAAGCTTCTCATCCTCCTATTCCAGCAAATAAAAATTTCATCTTCCCCTTCTCCTCTCGGTTTTTCTTCGAGTTTTTCCTCTTCAAAACTAAGGCAAACCAACAAAAGTAAGCTTGAGTTTGTGAAAGTAAGATCGTGAATGCACCTAATCAAAGTCACCCATCATGGAGGAGAGTTATTGTATTCTGTTAGAACCTAGTATATTGAGAATCTTCCTTTGAAGGGATTGTAAATTTGTTTTTAAGACAACAATTGTAACATGCCTCGTCTCTTTAGATAATTTCTTTATCATTTTGTATGATATTTGGATTTTCTACTTTATAGCTTAAATAGAATTGCCCTGAAACAATAAGCCTATTCAAGTTCTTAAACCACCATAATATTTTTCCTTAATCAATAATTTAGATACTTTGAAGACGAAGGACTAAATATTAGAATTTATATGCATCATTTGCATTTTACTACTTTATATTATGTAGTAGATTAGTTCTCTTTTATTTTTACATTTTAATTGAGAACTCTTTTTTCCTCCAAACAATATAATCAAGAACGTACTGGTGTCAAACCACAACCTAAAATGTATTTGTTCCCAGACTTAAAACGGGGCATATTTGAGTGCATATTCAAGTCACGGAGGTAATAATCAAACCAACATAAAATCTTGTTAATAACAGAGGTTACACACAATAGCCTCAAACCCATTCGTATAATGTAAGGCTGTGTTTTACTCAGTACCATGTGGAGGTTAGATTGAAAATCCTTAATGAAATTTATAACTTTAATAGTGAGATGTATAACTACATATATAGCATCCTTGATGGATTTCACCAATATTAGTATGGAAGTTGGACTCCTTCCTATGAAGCCTGGTTGTTATCTAGAGCATTTATTAAAAGAGGATTAGCATTGTTTTGTGATCCTAAAATTTGAAAATTATGTGTGAAGAATTTAAACACTTATAAAAGGTCTTTAATTCAATACCGAGTCACTAAAGATCTTATAAGTCTAAAATATTTCACCAAATAAATGTTTGAATTGTAAGATAATTTAATCATACTTTTAACTCAATTTATTATTATTATTTTTGAAACAAGGGATTATTGTATTTGTTTAAAGATGTTAGCTCTTGGAGGGGTAGTTTTCATGTGTAAGGGGTCTGTACTTTTGTTCTTTGTAAGAGAATAACATTGCTATCATAGTGTCCCACATGAAATTGGAAAGAGAAAAGTTTCCACTTTACAGGGTAGACTATGCAAAATGGACCTTTCACTTGGAAATCACAGGCAAGTAACAACAGTAAAACCCTGAAGCGGCGCCCAAGCTAACTCTAAAACGAGGCATGGGTCCGACCGCGCCGGGACATGGCCTTTGAATCTGGGACATCTTCCAATGATCCAAACCGTTTATAAGATGGACGGTCACCATGAGCTTATAAATAAAATTTCTTTAATTGCATTATATTAACCTTTGATATTTTGGGCTCTTTCCATTTGAATATGGACGGTCAACATGAGCTCTTGAGCTCTGTATAATCAAAGGGCTAAAATACTCGACCTGAGAGATTTTACGAATCCCCATCACATAAACGGTTCGAGAAATTGAAAAGGGTGCAAATCCAACGGCTGTAACTCTCGACGTATTGTACTGTAATACATCAGATGTATTCGAGCAAGCCTCGGGAGCGAGAAAATGGAATGGCTACTCTCCTACTCTCCACGTAATGATGATCCGGGCGTTGCCCCGACCACGGTCTTGCATGAAAGCTAAGCCTATCCACTCATCATTCAATCTACACCATTGGTCACTCTTGGTACCCGTGTGATCAACGAGTCAGATTCGATTTCAGCCCACCACGTTCATCATCGGCCCGGCCTAATGAGTAGCCTGGATGCGCTTGCGTGCTACATTGGCAGTTTGGCACCCGAAACTCGGTACTGCTGTTTGGGAATTTGGAATTAGCCACTTCATTAAGAGACATGATCGGATTCAGCCGCTGTATCCCCCCAAACTCTCACATCACATATCTAGAATATCATGTCCGTACAAAAGATGGATGACACCATATTGATTATCTGGTATGAAAATCAGACCGACCATTCATTGTTGGGCCACACCACGACTCCAACTTATAGCATTGGTTGTTTACTGATATTGATGTTGTGTTCTGTTCTATCTGTGGATAGTCCTGATTTTCATAAAATATAATCATCACAGTGTGGCCCACATTCTACGGATAGGATATTCTACTTATATGATACATTGGTGAAAAAAATGGCTGTACTTGAACTTATGATACAGCGGCTGCATTTGATCATTTCCCAGTAAAAAAGTATATCAGTCAAAGGGTGAGAACTTCGGCTCACGTCCTTCAAGTTAAGATGTCCAAACTGGGGGCCACGTTTTCAGAACGGGCATATTCCCAAAATCAGATCGAATGGATGATCCTAACCCTATGCTAACTCAATGTGGTTGAGTTTAAACCATTGAGTATTTTCATCTTAACCGTCGATCTGAGGGCCAGCAATAAGACGGTGTACTTAGGGCCCGTTTGGCCGGTCGGATTGGAAGCGACTGGATTGGTATTGGAAGGGATTGGAAGTTAAATCCCTGGATTGGCAGGGCGTGCCAAACAGAGTCGGTGATCTGATCCCAATTCCATGGATCTTAAGACATTTCACTGGCAACACCATTATTACCTTTAAATCCCATCCAATCCATCCTAACCCGTTCATATTTGCCTGGGACGTGTTTGGTTCGAGGGATAGGAACGGATGGAAAGGTTTAATGCAGGAGAAATTTACGACTGTGGACCCCACCTTTTATCCATTGGATATTCTTGAAGCGATACAAACTTAACTTCCGAACTTAGACCTCCTCGTACGGACATTAAATTTTAGGACGAAAATACCCCTCCTTTTCATAGAAACGGATTGGCTACTCCCTGCCACCGGCCAATGGTGGATGGTCGGTGGTCTGTGGGCCCCACCATGATGTATGCTTTTCATCCATGCCATCCATATATTTTTCCATATCATTTTATGGTATGAGACCAAAAATGAGGTATATCCAAATCTCAAGTGTGCCACATTACAAGAAACGGTGTTGAATGAGCGTCAACCATTAGAAACCTTTAGGGGGCCATAAAAGTTTTGGATGAAGTTGATTTTTGGTTTTTTCCTTCACCTGGGCCTGTATGATCTAACCAATAGATTAGATGTCAAATAAACAGTTCATTGGGCCTTAGGAGAATTTTAATTGTCAATATCCAATCAATATTATTTTCCTATGGTGTGGTCCACTTGAGATTTATATCCCTCTCGTTTTTTGGAACAAGCCCTAAAATGAACTTTAAAAATGGATGAACGGAATGGATGAAACACATACATCATGGTGGGGCTCACAGACCAATGGCTGGTGGCTGGGGGAGTAGCCCCTAAAAGGGTTTCAATGGTAGACATTCAATTCCCTACCGCCTTTTACAGTGTGGTCCACTTGATGGTTAGATCTATCTTATTTTTCTTCTCAAGCCTTAATATGAGCTTATCAAATAGATGGACGGTTGGGATATAACACAGACCTCATGATGGGACCGACAAAAGCAACATAGCAAAAAAAAAAAAAAAAAAAGATCTTTCTCTAATACATAATTATGTGTGTGTATGTGTGTGTGTGTATGTATATTATACAAGTATATAAAAATATTTTTCTATTTTTTAATTCATTTATTTGTTTATTTATTTAACAAGCATATCTCCCAAATTAGAATGAATTACTTAAGGTAACACATATGATTTTGGGGTAGGAGAAGCTAATTAGCCAACCAACGTAGTTATTTTCCAAGATTCCATCGGGTCGATTGTCGAAAATCTATTTCATTCTCTTCGCAGTCAATTTAAATCAGTTCATGGTCAAACTGAAAATTGAGCGGGGCAAACTAGAAATTGAGCGGGGCAAACCGAAAATTGAGCTGGGCAAACTAGAAATTAAGCAGGATAAACCGAAAATTGAGCAGGACAAACCGAAAATTGAGCGGGACAAACTGAATATTGAGCAAGGCAAACTAGAAATTGAGCGGGGCAAACTGAAAATTGAGCGGGGCAAACTAAAAATGAGCGAGGCAAATCGAAAATTGAGCGAATTTAGCCAACTAACCTAGTTATTTTTCCAAGATTCCATCGGGTCGATGGTTGAAAATCCATTTCATTCTCTTCGCGGTCAATTTCAATTATTACGCGGTCAAACTGGAAATTGAGCGGGGCAAACTAGAAATTGAGCAGGGCAAACTGAAAATTGAGCGGGGCAAACTAGAAATTGAGCGGGGCAAACTAGAAATTGAGCGGGGCAAACTGAAAATTGAGCGGGGCAAACTAGAAATTGAGCGGGGCAAACTGAAAATTGGAGGACTACTTCATTATGAACACAAGGAAAACATCATTAGTTTCACCATTTCTTCTTAATTAAACTAATGCTTACAATTCAATCTATTTCCATTTTGCATCCAAACATAGCTCATGTGTTAACTTGAACTATTTCTTGGAAGAACAGTTCTTAAGCTCCAACGATTAAAGAATAAGACACATACCAGAACATAGATTCCTCTGCCCTTGAGAATCCTGACATTTTGATTGAAATGGCTCAATATATGATGTATCAAAAAAGACAAGTATCAAAATGTGGTTGATATTTATCCGTACCTCCCAACCTCCTCAAGCATCTTAGCAACATTTTGTTGTGCATTGTGTCCACACTAAGCATCAATAATTACTGTAAGTAATTTGGTTCTTCAATAAGAGGAGTTATCTAAAGTACACAATGCTCACCATTAGAGAGTCTAGAGTTCTTGAATACACAAGGCGTCATCAGAAAACAAAATTTCAGCAATGGATTTTCCAAATGCTATCGGACCTTCAAATGCATAGGACTCATTGTATCAATGCACAGACGGATTGAATTGTAAACATTCATAAGATAATGACGTTTCCTAGAATTAACGCTGAGGAACTAGCATTCAAACCACAGTTATGCTTCTTTCAAGTTACCTTGAAAGTTGCGGCATTACAATTGGATCCCACACACTCAATTTCTAGTTTGCCCCGTTCAATTTTCAGTTTGCCCCGCTCAATTTCTAGTTTGCCCCGCTCAATTTTCGGTTTGCCCCGCTCAATTTCTAGTTTGAGCGGGGCAAACATGAAATTGAGCGGGGCAAACATAAAATTGAGCAGGGCAAACTAGAAATTCAGCGGAGCAAACTAGAAATTCAGTGGGGCAAACCGAAAATTGAACGGGGCAAACTAGAAATTCAGCGGGGCAAACCGAAAATTAAGCGGGCAAACATGAAGGTTGAAAGTTATTGAAGAAATTTAAATTTTTGACAAAAAATTTAGACAATTTTTGGAGTTTTCGACATATCGAAAACTTTAGTTAACATGTCGACCCGATCGATCAAAGCATTTCGCCCGGTTGACTCGATGGATAGATAGGTTACATAGTTTTGAGTGTTTTTATGCAATTTGTTTCTATTTTTAGTTTTGATTATATATAATGGTGTAATCGATATTAAGGTTACTGCTAGACATGCTTAAAGGGTTTAAAAGAATTACACCTTGGACCATACCTCAACTGGTAGACTAAGTGAAGATACCTCGTTTCAACATTGAGGTCTTGGTATCGATTCCCTATGTAATACTCTGTTTCTTTTAAACGGTAGATTCCAATGTTGCCTTTGGTGTGGCCCACATGAGCTGTGGATGACCCTCATTTTTAGGCCCATGCCCTAACTTTGATGGGTAAAACTGATGAGCAGTGTGGATTTGTCACATCGCTCCTGTGGGGCCCATTAAAAAAAAGGTAACAAAGCAAGTGACATGCGTCATGAAACGAATTCTCCTCCACGACTCTCTCTCTTTCCCACTTCTCCGTGGTACGGTTGCCGATGTGAACCCATCCACCATGCATACCATCATCATGGTGGGATCCACTCCTCAATCTAAACCGTCCATTAAACTCAGAACCCACCAACTCACCTGACATTATTTTTATACCTCATTTCTCATGCTATCTATAGAAAACCATAGAGAAAATCATAAAAGAAAGATTGTGAGAAAAAAAAGAGAGATTAGGAGAAGGGAGAATATCCGTGAGGGTTCAACATCGAGTTCATGACCCACTAACTCAATCCCCAATGATGCGTTGTCAGTTTTTCCAGCATCCCTTGTAACTATTCTAGAGAGAGAGATCCTGAGTAGAGGTAGCGTATATCGAGCCGTTCTACCAAGTTGATTGAATCTGTCGAGTGCAACTTAACTTGCCGAGTACGGGCTAACTTGAAGATCCTTCTATAACATCTGATGTTTATGGAGATGGACACATTTATATGAAGTTCTACTTCCCAATTCGGGTTGAGTTCAAAGTTGGTCAATCCAAGTTAGTACACGTAGAAATCAGCACGCTTCAGATTATTTTCCTCCGATCACACTATTTTTTCCATAGCAGGTAGGTGATCATTCCCTATTGAAAAATTCATAAGTAATTGCCTTATATAATCTAGACGTTGAGTTATTCTTTATTTGACTAAACCAATGCAAATATTATTTTTTTCCATTTAGTATTATCTAGTGGTGATAATGAATATTTATTATGTGAACATAAACACTATATTTATCATGTTTCCTTATAAGTTGGATGCATCTTATGTGAATAATTTTTTTTATGCAATGATTCTTACAGGTGCTCTGCCCAGGGTTATTCCCGAAATGATCAGCACGACACGAGTGCTCTATCCAGGGTCATTCCCAAAAGGATTGGCACGGGTGCTCTGCCCTGGGTGATTCACTAAAAGGATCAATATACACAGGTGCACTGCCCTGGGCTTTTGTCCTTAAAAGGTTATACCGGTGCTCTGCTGAGGGTCATACCCTGAAAGGATCAACACCAATGATCTATCGTGGTTCATCCCCTAAAAGGATCAACACACAAGTGTTTTGCCCACTCCAAATCTTAGTATGTTTAGAAAAGCTATGTTAAACAATTTATTCATTTATATTCATGTATGTCAAATTATTAATTATGATTTTAAATCCAATGTTCGTCTTATTTTGATTAATATGTCGAGGTTAAATTTGGTAATATTTGTGAGGTTTTGGGATTGATGTGATCCTATTGAGTTGTCAACTCATTATGTTTTAACCATTTCAGCTTATGAATATTTTGAAGATGCAGGGTACTACTATTACTAGTGGAGCATTGAATATGGTTGGATGCATGTGGCATGTCATTCTACATAGGATCAATTTTATTTTATTTTAGAACTCTGAATGTAATAATGTTTAACTTGATTTTCTTACCTCAAGTTAAGTTAAATAATTATGCATTGATGTAGTAACAGATTATGTAATTAGCTCTCTTAGCATGTTTTTGAATTTTAAAATTATGAGCTATGATGAGAGAAAATGAAATGCATACATAACTGTCATACTTTATATTTATATTTTTATTTTTTTATAGGTCACGGATCTGGAATTCGGGTCCTGGACACCCTATTCGGGTTCCCGAATTTTGGAGTGTGACACCCTAGTGGGGGTGGCTAATAGTGGAGTGTGCACTGACAGTGGATTGTACTAACAAGCCCAAAAAAAAAGGAGGGTTTGAAAGGATTCTTGAAGAAAGAAAAAGATAGGATTTTTCTCATGGGTCTTCGAATTGGTAATGCAATGCAAATGAGCATACACTAAGGTTCTTTTAAAAAAAGATAATCTATAATCGTCAAATATTGTTTGTAAACCCTATCTGATAATTGTATCGTAGGATGCTCATGTTCGGTGCAAGTACATATTATATTAAGTTGGCATACACATTTCAGTAAATTAAGATTTAACCGCAGATTCAACTTTCGATTTTTGTTTATTAAGATATATATACTTATTATGCATGCATAAGGTGAAATGAACAGTTATGAATGACTATAATTGAAGCTAAGGCATCTCTTGATAGAGATGATTGGACCACTTAGAAGTGTGCATGCCAGTTACACCTAGCATGATGTATTCAGTATTTATGTCATTGGAAATGCTAACATTATGATCACGCCTAGTCCCTCTTTGATAAATGAGGTGATGATTGCCGTGGTCTAGTTTCGATAGTTCCAATTGACCAAATAATTAAGGATACTTTATAGGATCCATTAAAATATTTAGTGGAATCTTGATCGTTAATGAATTACCATATAATGCATTGCATATTGAATAATATCATGATTATCCCAAGTTAGAGAATGTTGGAATCATTGGCCATGTATGGCATGTTTTCATCTGGTAATGCAATGATTGGTTTAAATAAATCACATTGGGTATATACGGTTTTATAGGCATAAAGTACTATAGACAACTCAAGATAGAATTGTATTGAATAATGACTTCTCTCCTTGTACGTGAGAGATTAAGAAGACATGGTTAAGTGAAAGAGTTCTACAATGAGTGGACTCTCTCCCATAGCCACTCCCTTATATAAAATGCATTCAGTCCCTAACATAGACCTCATGTTTACCCCGCTAAATTTCTAGTTTGCCCTGCTCGATTTCATGTTTGCCTCGCCGAATTTCTACTTTGCCCCGCTCAATTTCATGTTTGCCCCACTGAAATTCATGCTTGCCTCGCACAATTTCTAGTTTGCCTCGCGCAATTTAATGTTTGCCCCGCTCAATTTCATGTTTGCCCCGTTAAATTTCTAGTTTGCCCCGCTGAATTCTAGTTTGACTCGCTCAATTTCATGTTTGCCCCGCTCAATTTCATGTTTGCCCCACTCAATTTCTAGTTTGACCTCGAAGTGATTGAAATTGACCACGAAGTGAATAAAATGGATTTTCGACCATCGACCCGATGGAATCTTGGAAAATAACTAGGTTGGTTGGTTAAATTAGCTTCTCCTACCCCAAAATCATATGTGGTACATTAAGTAAATCATTCTAGTTTAAGAGATATGCTTGTTAAATAAATAGACAAAAAAATGAATTAAAAGATAGAAAAATATTTTTATATACTTATATATACATATTTACATAATTATGTATTAGAGAAAAATGTAAGGAGGGAAAAAGTTCTCTTTGTAAATAAATAAATTTTAAAAAAAATAATCTGCCAAGTATGTGGTTCTTTTTTTTTTTATTATTATTATTTATGGTGTTGCTTTTGTGGGTCCCATCATAAGGTCTGTGTTATATCTAAACCGTTCATCTATTTGGCAAGCTCATATTAAGGCTTAAGATGAAAAATAATACAGATCTAACTATCAAGTGGACCACACTGTAAAAGACAGTTGGGAATTGAACATCTACCATTGAAACCCTTTTAGGGCCCGTTTGGCCAGTCAAATTGGAAGGGATTGGATGGTATTGGAAGGGATTGGAAGTTAAATCCCGAGATTGGCTTGGCGTGCCAAACAGAGTCCGAGATCTATCCCAATCCCATGGATCTTAAGACAATCCACTGACAACACCATCATTACCTTTAAATCCCATCCAATCCACCCTAATTCATTCAAATTTGCTTGGGATGTGTTTGGTTCCAAGGATTGGAAGGGATGGAAAGGTTTAATCTTGGAATTGGCCGGGCGTGCCAAATAGACTAGATATAGCAATCAGGAATATAGCAATCCCATGGATCTCAAGACAATTCACTGACAACACCATCATTACCTAGAAATCCATGCCATCCACCCTAATACCATTCAATCCTTTCCAAATCACCGGGCCAAATGGGCCCTTAGGGTTTACAGAAGTTTTGTATCATCATTATTGAAATTTGTTTTTCCTCTTTATCCATGTCTTTGTACTATGAATGAACTTAGACAGAAAGGTTTAATATCGGGATTGGCCAGGTGTGCCAGACAGACTGGATGTAGCAATCAGGGATATAGCAATCCCATGGATCTCAAGACAATCCACTGCCAACACCATCATTACCTAGAAATCCATGCCATCCACCCTAATACCATTCAATCCCTTCCAAATCACCTGGCCAAACAGGCCCTTTGGGTTTACAGAAGTTTTGTATCATCATCATTGAAATTTGTTTTTCCTCTTTATCCATGTCTTTGTACTGTGAATGAACCTAGACGGTAAAAATTTCTACAAACATCACAATGCGCCACACTTGAGTTCCCAGCGCAGGGACGTCCGTTGGCGCTCGTCGCTGCACGCCAGCCAATCCACACGGCAGGGGTATTTTCGTTTCGGCATTCGATGTCCGTACGAAGAGGTCTAAGTTCGAAAGTTAAGTTTGTATTACTTCAAAAATATCCAACGGATAAAAGGTGAGGTCAACAGTCGTAAATTTACTTTAATCGCGGGAATGGCCGGGCGTGCCAAACAGACGGGATATAGCAATCCCATGGATCTCAAGACAATCCACTGGCAACACCATCGTTATCTACGAATCCATACCATCCACCCTAATACCATTCAATCCCTTCCGATCCACTCGGACAAACGGGCCCTTACCATTTTACGCTGAATTTACAATGTGCCCCGCTAAATGAAAGGCTTGGATTGAGTTAAAATGTTTTCCAGGAATACGATGGCTCTGTGCATGAACACGCCTCCTGCGTAGTGTACAACTGGACATCGTTATAAATGACAGATGGAATTACCTGACTCAAACTCGCAACCACGTTAATAAAGCTCATTGGAACATGTGCCTTAATATGCTGTTGCTTTTACATGATGGCCTGTATAGGCGCACCATGTTCAAGCGCTAAGCCAAACACAAGGCATATGATGACGTGGAAAGAATATGTAAAATCTGGAACGTTCATAAAGTAGCCCAACAGTTAAATATTTATTATAAGAATAATAAAGCTATCTTAATAAATTATATTATCAAGACATGCACTTTGAATGTTTTTTGTTTTGTCATTTTTTAAACCGTCCATTCTTTCGTGACCATTTTATCTCACCTGTTAAGTGGATTAAAAAAAAATAAGTCATGAAGCATCCGATGAACGTCTCGGATCCTTCATACATGTGTTATGTTGGCATATGGGTGCGTTTAGTCTAGCGCTTGGATATTATGCAATCAGCACCGGTAGTAGGAAACCTTGCCCTTCTGTAAAGCTCACCAGACCACAGTACACGTCACTGCAGCCTTGGCTTAGAAACTTGCTGACATCCTACCAACCCAAAGCAGGAATTGCAGGGTCCCAAACCCGAGTCCTGGTAAAGATTACGCGGCTTTTCAATTCTGAAAATTGGAGCCCATGGTTCGGTAATCTATACCGTTGGTCTGTTGATTTCCATCATGGATCGACCAATGAAGCTATTAAATTTTCAATTTGTTTATAAATAGACAGTTAAGAACGTAAATATAGTAAAGGTCCACAGGTAACCCTAATATTCGAATCCTCAATTTCAGATATTGAATTTGGGCTTTTGTAAAATTTTAATCAATCAGTGTAAACAACATACCAACGGTCTGGATTACCAAAATCTATTCCTGATTGTCAGAACTGAAAACTCGAGTACACTTTGCAAAGCGTATCAATCGCGTATCATATGATTCCATATCCATTCGGAAAAAGTTACGATACATCCGTATCTAAATTAATATGATAGAACCGGCTTCCACCGTCCACGAGGATAATGGGAGAGAGACCACGATCGTCACCTAGTGATCTCTTCCTTAGATGGCTCACGATTCAAAAACCATAGATCTAAGGCAATCATAAACATACATTTCCTCACCGTTCACTCATTAATCGAGACCATTGATTTTCAAAGTGGATCGTCCATTTTAAAAGTAATCATTCCTGATTTCTAAGCATTTTTTTAATCGTAATTTTTACTAATATACCATCCATTATATTTTCCACGTTTTGTACAGTATTGATCCAAATTTATTCTGCCACGTAGACGGTAAAGTAGCCAACCTATCACCCTATAATATACCCACAATCCCTACAGTCGTTTCCGAGAAATCTCGCTGTCGCTTCTTCATTTCTGTAACCGCCAAACACCATACGCATCTTCCTCCCACCGATTTCACAAATGCTGCAACGCATTTCCTTTCCCTTGGCCAGACCGAAGCAGAAGAAAATCAAATCCAAAAAAATCCAGTGCTCCTTGTCACCACCAACCAACCATGCTCCTTCATATCTTCCTTCTCCACTCCATTACTCTCCTCCTATCTTCCTTCGCTTCTCCCCTCCCATCCACTCTCTCCCTACTCTCATTCCGCAACTCCCTTCCAGAACCTTCCCAACGCCTACTCCCCTGGAACACGTCCCACCGTCCATCATCTTCCCCGTGCCGATGGCCCGGCATTAGCTGCCGTTCATCCACGATTAAATCTCTAAACATCTCTTCCTTCGGCCTCTCCGGCGCCCTAACCACCGCTTCCATTTCCCACCTCTGCAGCATTAAAACCCTCGTCTCCGTCAATCTCAGCGGCAACCGCTTCTCCGGCCCCATCCCACCAAACCTCCAGAACTGCACCTGTCTCCGCACTGTCCTCCTCAATGACAATCTCTTCACCGGCCCAATCCCGCCCGGCCTTTTCCGATCAGACCATCTCGTTGAATTCGATGTAAGTGGCAATTCACTCACAGGACGAATCCCGCCCGAGGTAGGACTCTGCACCAATCTTAAAATCCTAGGCCTTTATCAGAATTCCCTAACCGGCGAGATTCCGCCGGAGATCTTTCTTCTGCAGAATCTTGAATACCTGTACTTACAAATGAATAAGCTGACCGGAAACTTACCAGACTTCCCACGCTCATGCGCAATCTCTGAAATCTGGATTTATGGAAATGAGTTGTTTGGATCCTTACCGAGTAGTCTGAATAACTGTCGGAACCTTACTGCATTCTACGCTTCGGAAAATGGGTTCGAAGGAACAATACCGGAGATGTTCGGGAATCTGTTTTATCTTGAATACCTTCATCTCAGTAAAAACAAATTCGTGGGTGAAATCCCTGCGACTATAGGGAATCTCAAGAGCTTGATTGAGCTTGATCTTTCAGAGAACAATCTCAATGGTAGTATAACTGAAAGGATTGGAAGATGTCGTTGGGCGCAGGTAATTTCCTTGCGGGGGAACCGTTTGGTCGGCCGCATTCCTCAGTCAATCGGAAATCTCAAGGATTTGAGATCACTCCTTCTATTTGATAACATGCTTGTAGGTACATTGCCGCCTGAAATCAGGAATTGCAGCTCGTTGGTCGATCTTAGGATTCAAAATAACTTTCTTGAAGGACCCATTCCTCTGGAAATATTTGAGCTTGAGAATCTTCGAGTGCTTTTGCTGTTTAACAATCGTCTTGAAGGGAGTATTCCTCCACAGATAGAGAAGATGAGTAGTCTTGTGCAGTTGGGTTTGTATAATAACAGCTTGACCGGTCAAATTCCGCTGGAGATTGCACATTTGAGGAAATTGCAGTATCTGTCATTAGCATATAATAATCTTTCGGGAGAGGTGCCTTCTCATCTTGGGAAGAACACATTTCCCGGACTAGAGATTCTGGATTTAACAGGGAATCATCTTTACGGAAAAATTCCTTCTGATCTCTGTGCTTCCAAGAGACTTTCCGTTTTGGACCTTGGGAACAACCATTTCAATGGGAGTTTTCCTGTTGAAATCGGACAGTGTGCGACTCTTAAGAGGGTTATTCTCAGAAACAATCTATTGCAAGGGACTTTTCCAGTGAATTTGATGCGAAATCCAAGTATTTGGTTCTTGGATGTTAGAGGGAACTTGCTTGGGGGATCCATACCGCCGAGTCTCAGTCTATGGAGAAACCTGTCAATGCTTGATATTTCAGATAATCAGTTGTCGGGATCTATACCTTCTGAGCTGGGTAATCTCGGGGGTCTGCAAATTTTGAGGATTTCTTCAAACAGACTGACAGGGACTATACCACGGGAATTGGGTAATTGCAAAAAGCTAATGAAATTGGACCTCAGCAAGAATCGTCTATCAGGAAGCATTCCCAGTGATATCGCAACTTCCATGCAATTGGAAAGTCTTCTGCTTCAAGAGAATGAACTAACAGGAGGAATTCCTGATTCATTTTCATCTCTTCGGAGCCTTTTCGAATTGCAGCTTGGAGGGAACATGCTGGAGGGTTTGATTCCTTATGGTCTGGGTAATCTGCACCAATTTTCTTTGGTTCTGAATCTGAGCAGTAATAGGCTATCTGGTGGTATACCGAGTAGCCTTGGAAACCTAGATAAGCTGCAAATTCTTGATCTCTCAAGCAACCATTTCTCAGGAGAGATACCATCACAGATGAACAATATGCTGTCTCTTTCTTTTGTTAATATATCATTCAATCAGTTATCTGGTGAGTTGCCTGCATCTTGGATAAAGCTGTTGTCTTTGTCACCGAGGTCCTTTTTGGGAAATCCAGAGCTCTGTGTAGAAGGTAATGAGGCTGGATTTTGCAAGAATGCAGACCGTACCCACAAAACAAGAAGGGAGATGCTCACTGCTATCATGTTCGGCATTATTTTCTTTGTAGTTGCCTCTTGTTGTGTGGTTTACATATTGTTCATTCGAGGAGTGCTGCCCCATAGATGGGCCCCTTTTCAATTTCTAGTCCATGATGTTGACTTGATTGAAGATTTACCCCACGGCCTGAAATTTGAAGACATCATACGAGCTACTGAAGGGTTGAGTGAGAAGTATGTGTCAGGGAGGGGAAGGCATGGGACAGTATACCGAGCAGAGTTTGAAAATGAAAAGGTTTGGGCTGTGAAAAAGCTTGATTTGTCTGAGGTCGGATTTTCCCATGAGTTAAAGACTCTGCGCTTGGTGAGACACCGAAATCTTGTAAGGATGGTTGGCTACTGCATCAGAAATGGGTTTGGCTTCATAGTCTGTGAGTATCTTCCTGGTGGAACCCTGTTCGAAGTTCTACACCAGAGAAAACCCCACGTGGTGTTGGATTGGAAGGTTCGCCATCGTATGGCTCTAGGCATTGCTCAAGGCCTGTCATATCTTCACCATGATTGCATGCTTCAGATCATTCATAGAGATATTAAGTCGAGCAATATTTTGATGGATTCTCAACTAGAGCCCAAAATTGGAGATTTCGGTATGGCAAAATTGGTTACTGGCACAGATACAAGCTCAACAATGTCTTCCATTGTAGGAACGCTCGGCTATATCGCTCCAGGTTAAAATTCTTTTATTTCTAGTTGTTAGTTGTTTGATAAAGAAATGCACAACGCTCGATTGTGAATTTTTTGGTCCAACAAAACTGCATGTGGGGCTCACCTTCCGGTGATCTAGATCATATCTCATGGGTTTAGGACCTCGGCCGAACCTCCTTCGTGGGCGACGTCCCACTCTGATACCAACTTGATGCAGGACAATTAACCACTTGCTCTAAAAGCTCGAACTGTTAGAGTATGGCGAATTAATCCATTTATCTCATAGCCCAGGCCCCACATTTCATGGGTTTAGGACCTCGGCCGAACCCCCTTCGTGGGCCCCAAATCACATGGCCCGCCCACCCCAAGTGTGTCCCCCCACGGGCTACGCCACTCGAGCCCAGTGTGAAATGCGCATTAATCACTCCTGGTGAGGAGTCTCGAACACGAGACCTCTCCCGTGGGCCCCAAATCACATGGGTCACTCACCCTGAGTGTGCCCCTGCATCCCACAGGCGACCCCACTTGAGCCCAGTGTGAAAATGCCCCTGCATTAATGGTGGGTCCCGTTGTGGATGGAGATACATTAGAATCTCCCCTTCTAATCCTAACTATATGACTCAGCAACCATTAAATGTGGACCATCACAAGATTATTTAGTAGGGGAGGTATTAGTGCCGTGGACCTTTAAAAAGGGTTTTTTGCCCTGATTGAGCATCATATAACATGTCTTAATATAAAAAATAATAATTATGCTAGCCTTCTGTGATTGTATTTGTGACTGTTTAGGTTGGTTTCTGACTCATGCCTCTTGTAATGTTTGACTTTTAGAACACGGATATTCCACCCGGTTGACTGAGAAATGCGATGTATACAGCTACGGAGTTATTTTACTAGAACTCCTTTGCAGAAAAGTGCCAGTGGACCCAAGCTTCGAGGATGGCCTCGACATCGTAACCTGGATGAATAAGAATCTGCAGAGGACTGATGGATGCTCTCCTTTTCATTTCCTGGATGATGAGATTTTGTTTTGGATGGAAGACGAGAAATCAAAAGCATTGGAACTACTCAGATTGGCACTATCATGCACTCAGCTGGCTTATGATGCAAGGCCTACCATGAGAGAAGTAGTAGTATCCTTGATCAAGTTGAACGGTTGAAAAAGAGAGCAAAAGCTTTTATATATGGAGAGGGGCGTTACACTTTTTCAAACCCACTTCTCCGATACTAAAGATTACATGGAACAGGTTTCATTTAGAAAGGGCAACGTTATGTTCAGTTCGCTACTGAGTTTGCTGCAAAGAACGCGAGAGCACCAACAAACGGTGCATTGATGTAAGTGGCTGGTTCCGCTTGCTGATAATTGTTCCGGTCATCGTTGAAACTATCTCTATTATCTGGACCACCCACTACTGCGCCAACCAGGATGTTTGGGTTGGGGGAACCTGAGTACAGGTACTGGAATCCGGCATTGCAGGGAATGGAACTTGGGTGCGAGTGTACAGATGGCAGTGAGGAGCCTCTATGATGGACATGCTGTGGATACCTCTCTCCGAATCCCACCATGTATGACATCTTCGCCGGATTCTGACCTAATATGTAGTCAACCTGGTATTGAAGCCATTGGATAATTTGGTTAATGTCTGAAGAAGAAATTGCTGTAATGTTAATTTAAGGTGTGTTTGGGTGTCAGATTGAACTGTATTGCAATTCATTCATTTCATTATAGAGGAAATGACCAAGGTGGGGTGTTCATTGGAATTCTGTGTACTTGAAATGATAGTTACTGTGATTTGGGGCAAGTCTGTCTTTACAAATGGCTACCCCAACTGTGGTCATTTACTACTTTTTGGATTGAATTCGTGCAATTCAATGCAATTGAGCATTCCATCCAAAACACAGCCCTAGTTATTAGAGCTACCTGCTTTTTAGCCAGTGAAATGAGGTTTTGGGGTGTGACAGTTGCGGTCCCGCAAGAGGCATGGCCTCCATAAGATGTCAGATAATTAGCGTATGTCAGGAGGAGAAAGGCCGTGGATGTCACGTACTGCAGATTGCTCTCACTTGCTTTATAGAAAAGTCCCCCTGTATGATGGATGGCAGTTAAACCGTTCATCAGAAATGTTGATTAGAAGTCAGGGATATTTAAAAAGAAATTGGTGATCAGAGGTGGGATGGACCTGGTGTGTATTGGGCCTGGAAACTCGATGTTCCAGGGATCAGGGAGCAAATGTAGTTATCCGCGTGTATTTTATATAGCTGCAGTTCCTCGACTCTGTTCTGCAAGAAGCTCTGTGGAGAAGGCCCAGAAAGCTAAAATCATGAGCCCGGATTCGCTCATATAAAAGAACTAAGCTGGAGGGGGGGAAAAAACCTTGGAAAGAAGAACTTTGGTTCCAACTCGCTTGTCATCCCAGCTGAAAGAGTAATCATCTTCATCTGCACCCATCGTGTGACCGTTGGATTGAATGTACGCCAAGTATGAACTGTCTTGTGACGCCCGATGAAGCCATGATGCGCCCCATAGAAGCTCGTCCTGAATTACAGTTCCAGATCACAAGATATAATTTAAACTGATGAATTATATGATTCTTGGCCCATGGATATGCATAGTATTCTTAGCTTTTCAGTTTGTACAATCAGGGCCTTTGGTTCAGTTATCTGGACCACTGATATGACGGGGACTGGATGTATGGTGTACCTCACTCCAAAAAAATGGGGAACGGAAGTTGAAGGTTACTTATTCAATTCTATCCGCAGGCCAGCCACCAGTCAAAGAGTTTGGATTGTGGGTTCGTGGTCCAAACACTGGGGCCCATCATTCCCATGGTCTCCATCACTGATAGATTGGCCCTGCTTGTACAAACTGAAGATCAAGGGTACCATGCATATTCTCAGCTCAAAGATTACTTCGAAAACCAAAGCCGAGACACTGCCTCTTACATGATATCCAGAGTAAGAGCAGTAAAATGGGCACACCGCGGAGCTAAGAGAATCACTGTAAGCTCCCCTGTAGTGGTCAGCGAAATCAAAGACCTGCATTTCAAGATTGGCTGGATTATAAACCTGAAAACTACTCAATTCAGAAACAATTTCCATGCAGGTGTGGGAGTATTACTTTCATTGCAGTTTGAAGTAATTTGGCAGAGTAAGAAGGGTCGGAGTCTTTAAACACGATGGAAGCTGCGGCCAATGCAGCAGCTGTCTCAGCTGCAACATCAGAACCTGGGTTTTGCGTGGACACCTTGTAAACATTGCGAGGTGTGTCCATGTCTTCGGGCCGCTCCCAGCACCGGTGATCCATGTTTGGATCTCCCACCTGCATCGCTCACATCCAAACCAAAAAACACTTCAGATTATGTAAGAAGGGTCCAGAGTAAAATGCAAGTGTGATATATCAGCAGTTGGGCTGCGAATCCACTCCTTTTCTCTAGCGTCGAGATCACGGTGTTGGCATCCAATCTTCGGTTGCAGTCTGAACTGAGTGCAAGCATGTACTCACGTTTCTTTATATTCTTGATTTTAGCTGGTAAGTTCAGATGCTTGTATGTATTTATGTATTGAATGAATGGTTTTGATAAAACGTGGCCCTGGGAGTGGCACTCCATATCAGTGATCTGGGCCATTCATTGGCAGTGACCACTATGAAAATGACAAATGCCAAAAATCAGGTTACTACGCTCATCAAGCGAGCCTCATGTGTTGAATTTGGACCATTTGACATTTTTCTGGCCGACCATTCTTCTCATACAAACTTTTATCTGCCCAATCAGCGGACCGCTATTATTATTTTTGGTCCAGGGCATGTCCAGTGCATGCTGCCTGATGAATGGCTCAGGTTGCAGACGTGTGTCATCAAATGGTAGGAATCGGGCCATGTATGGTTATGCCATCGAATGGTATCAAAGCCGTTGAGGATATTGTGGAAATTTCCACTAGATTGTATGGACTGGAGTGATTGATATGCCAAAAGCAGCGAAAGCATTTGAAGAAGAGGTGGTCTCAGGTCCGTGGCAATGACCCTGTCATGGTTCATTGCGATTCAACAGTCTGCACATGGTCAAACTGGCAGTTGAATCCAGACCATCCATATGGCGGGTCCTACCGTGGATGGACCAAGGTAGTAAAAGAAACACCAATTGTGCAACCCTGGCAAGTAAGCTACAAGAAATGAAGATGATTCCACTGTAACAAAAACCACAGATAGATGCTTCTTAACAAGGATCATGCACTGCATACATTCATTAGATTAGTGGGATGGCAGTCGCGTAGATCCAAGGTCTGGCTTTCAATAAGGTCTGCAAGTGGCCCACCAGGCCGAGGATTGTCCTGGCCCTTCTGGCTTAGATGATAACCCATGAACTAGGCGAGGCCTGAGTTCTCATGCCCAAAAATGATCATATGCTTGGAGTCGAGTCTACCTGAATCCTCAGAAGATCTTTCTTTACAATTAAGGGGCCCAATTCCTAGGCCTGGGCCTGGCTATGGGCCTTGATATTTTAATTGTAATAACCCTCAGTATAGCTGTCCATTTGAAAACATTTGATTCTTGTTTAATTTACTTTCTGCTCAATCATAAGATATTATTTAGAAAATTGCCAAAGTTCATGTTTACTAGCTTCCTCACTTGCACATATAATGTGTTTGGCGTGGCCGTGGCCGCCTTGAGCAGATAATCTGCACTCCAACGGACGGCTTCTCTGGCATTTTGAATCTGCCCTGGCATCAAGCTGCCGAACTCAATGACACTCCATGCTAGCATCGTTGTGGTGAAGGCCATAGGCAGGCCGAACTTCACATTATCTCCAGCATCATAGTACCCTCCTACTAGATCCACCTGCGACAATCAAAACCACGAATCCTTTTTATTAGTGCTGCAGTTCAGCGAACCAGATGAATCGAGCTTTGGGGCAGACAAAGCAGAAAAAACAGAAGCCTACTTAATGCAAGTTGTGTTTCAAGTACGTATTTGGGTGGCCCACCAACCATGATTTAGCAGTACACCCAAACACATACAATCATCATAGTTGCACTATAGCAATATATACACTCATACATGATAAGAGGAACCATCCGATAAGCCGGAATCGCCCCTCCACGTAAGGCGTTGATTGGCAGGTAATTTCCCAGACCGTTGGCCCTCGAAGAAGAGAATGGATTTCTCGAGAGCGTCAGCGTAATTCGGATTGGACGCAGAGCAAATTGCCCCGAGCATCGAAAAGCATATGAACAAGAGCTGAATTAGGAACATGGGTTTAGTAGTATCCATGAATGCTACTACAACAGCTGCTATAACTAAAGGATGGTGTGAATGGGAATGAAGAATGTTGGTGAAGGGAGAGTGCAATTTATAGAGGGAAAAGGAAAAGAAGGGAAGAAAGAGAAGGTATTAAACGGTAGTTTGTCGTTGGAAGCAACAGAAAAGGAGGTTCATGCTCTTCACGGGTTTACCTGCGGAAAAACGGACGTTGGAGTGTGATGAGTAAGGGTGACTGGACGGTTCCTAACGGTGGGAATTGGTCCCCACTCAAATGGTATAATATCTTTTTCTGTTTTACTATGGGTTAGTTCGCTGTCCTTGATGGGAAACCGAGTAGAGAGAGAGAGAGAGAGAGAGAGAGAGAGAGAGAGAGAGAGGATCTCACTTGTGTGGGAACGGCCGTTCATCCGTCGGGCCAACCATAGACATGGCCTAGTTGGTCTGCTAATCAAGTGGATGTGGACCATTTAACTGAGGCTTCCAAGTAGAGTAATTCATTGTTCTTGATCTGGATATGGTGAACGGCACATTTGTGCCAGATCTAGAGTTATAGATTACTCATCAGGTGGCTCCCACCAGAAATATAAATGGTTCAAAAGATCATAGCGATTGGACAATTCTAACGGAGGCTGGATCTGCTACAAAGCTTTGTAGGTGAAGGCCTACTTAGGGTCCAAAAATCAGGCCGTCCAAAACTCAGGTGGGCCACACCATGCAAAATCATGCCTAAAACCTCTAAATCACGTGTTGTGGCCTATCTGATTGTAATGGCCTAATTTTTGGGGTGTCTATTAATCCTGGTTGGCCAAATCTACCAAATGAATTGGAAGGTTTGTAATGGTTTTGGTGTGGCCCACCTGAATTTTGGTCAGCATAATTTCAGGCGCCACTAGAAAAATTATGGGCGCACATGATGGGCGGATTGGAGGTCATGCATACATCACGCTGGGCCCTACAGAGATTTATAGTGGGTGGCCTCATTCTAACCTCATAAAAACAAAAATAAGGTCCAAAAAGATAACATCGCCTGATTCAACGGTTATGATTGTGCTGGTCAGAGTAATATTGCAGCAGGACCCTACAAATAAGGCGCGGATTAGGTGAGACCGGCGTAACAGCTTAGTGGGTGCAGTCCTGACCGTGGGGCCCACCTCGATATATTTGTTGTCTATCCACGACGTCCATCCATTTTGCCAACTCATTTTAGACCATGGTCCCAAAAGGAGGCAGATCCAAATCTCAGGCGGGCCACACAATATGGATTGAATTCCCACCATTAAAAACTTCTTTCGGCCACAAAAGTTTTGGATCAAGCTGCTATTTGTGATTTCCTTTCATCCAGGTCTATGTGACATTATCAACAGGTTGGATGGCAAATAAACATCACAGTGGGCCCTAGGAAGTTTTTAATGGTGGGCGTTCAATCATCACTATTTTCATGTGATGTGGTACTCCTGCGACTTTGATCAGCTTCATTTTCTCTATGGTGCCATAAAATAAACTGGAAAAATGGATGGACGGTGTGGATATACAACACATACATCTAAGTGGGCCCCACGGTCAGGGCCACACCCACTAAGCTGTTACCCCTGCCTCACATAATCCGCGTTCCAGCAACTACTAGATGGGATGTCTGCCACGTGTATTGTCAGCCACGTGTATTGTTTCTACTAAATACGTGATTTTCTGCGTCCGTCCATCGAGAAATCAACATGCTTCAACCTTCAACGTGGAAACACGAGGCATTATTTGACAGAGAAACTATTTCGTAATCTGCCAGAGTATGGGAGATCATAAGTAGGCACAAACATTATGCATGCATGATCATATAGCTCAATCTAAACCGTCCAAATAATCGATTCCACCGTTAATGAGCATAACTCCAAATTCAAATCAATTGGATGGTCATGACCGTCCGAAACTTGCTCCCTGAATCCGTAAAGGTTACCCCTTTTTTCTAAATTTTAACTGTTTGATTGACGGCGGACAGATCTGAATTTGTATGATCTGCTCGCCATGAATTATGGATTGGGTCCCATCCGTAGTGGAACCCGGACATTTGGGAGCGTTTGGATTGACGAATATGCACTTCACTTATACTGTAATTGGGAAGGCATGCTTATGACCATCCCACTCGGGCCCATATGCTCAGATGGTCTGATGACCGTTCATATTCTCGTCACTGCCATAAATAAATTTCTATTCTTCAAGTGGCCCTTCAGCGATAATCTTAGCACACCATTCTTAGAGTTGAATGGGAGCCACTCATAATCTTTTCTTCGTTGACGGTTCAGATTGTCGGAGCACCCAGCGTGTGGGTCCCAGTGGGCGCAGATTCCGAGTCGTTACGGAGGCGAAACGAACGGGCCCACCTTGATATATGTGTTCTATATCCACTCCGTCCATCAGTTTTTCCATCTCATTTTAGGCTATGGCCCTGAAAACGAAGCAGATTCAAATCTTTAAGTGCACCACACCGCAGGAAAAAGCGATCATTGAACACCCACCATTAAAAACTTCCCGAGGTCCACCGTAATGTTTAATTTCCATCGAACCTGTTGATAAGCTCGCACAGGCCAGGATGAATGGAAAATACAAATACCAGAGTGACCCAAAACTTGTAAGGCCCCCACGAAGTTTTTAATGGTGTAGATTCAATACCTACTTTGTGGTCAACCTAAGATTTGGATCCAATTCATTTTTTAGAAAATGAGCTAAAATGAACTGGATAAACGGATGGACAGTGGAGATATAAAACACATACATCAAGGTATGCCCCACAGCAAGAGAACCACCCACTACGGTGTTACCGGGTAACACCTAATCCGCCCCCGAAGGGAACTCACTATCTTTGTAGGTCATTCAATTCGTGAAATACCGGGTCCATTCTCGTGAAGAAAGATTGAAGAAGCAATTCGCTGCAAATGTGCTACGATAGCATACTTGGGTGCTTGATCTGGGCCATCTGTTATGTGTGAACACGGAGAACATGCAATGTTCCAAACATATAAAGAAAGCCCACTCATTTTCTGGGCTAGAAGTTCATGTTGAATGCAGACCATTGCTCATCATTTTTCAAAACCACCTGATGAATGGTTGGCACGTATCTCAATCTCTCGTCGCGCGAGTCAACCTAGTTCTCGCCCTACATACATACATTCGTCTTAGATGCAGTTAGTAGGACGGGAATTTCCAACGGCAGCCCGTGAAGCAAGCAGGACGCGGTTTGGCTAGTGACCCTGCCACTAGCCAATGGCTAATGGTCGGTCTCTGTGGGCTATACCATGATGTATTTGTTTCATCCATGCCTTCCATCCATTTTTCCAGATCGTTTTATTGTATGATAGCAAAAACGAGATATAGCCAAATCTCAAGTGGAACACATCAAAGGAAACAGTGTTGATTAAACACCCACCAATAAAAACTTCTTGGGGCCAAGAAATTTTTGGATCAAGCTGATATTTGTTTTTCCCCTTAATCCAGGTCTTTATGATCTAATCAACAGGTTGGATTTCAAATAAATATTACAGTGGACCCTAGGATGTTTTTAATGGTGGACATTCAATCAATACTGTTTTCAGGTGGTGTGGTCCACATGAGATTTATTCCCCCTTCATTTTTAGAAAATATCCCTAAAATGATCTGAAAAAATGGATGGACAGCATGGATAAAACAAATAAATCATGGTGGGTCCCACAGAGCACCTATCACTAGCCAAATTGCGTCCAAGAGAAAGGCTACGTCGGGCCCACCGTGATATGTGATGTGTGCATGTCGCATCCACTCCGTCCATCGTTCACATGATAAAACATGATAATTAAAAAAAAAAAAGTAAAGCCAAACCCCAAGTGGGCCACAGCACAGGGAATAGGGGGGATGGGATGCCAACCATGAAAAAAAAAAAAACCCAAATATCATTCTCATTCAAAACTTCGAATGTTTACAAATGCTGTACGGAGAAGATTTCAGGCGCACATCACGGTGACCCGTGAGCGCTCTTTGTTACACGTGGTCTGTAGGCATGCAGGAAATTCGCGTGCCCGGAAGTTAAGGCGGCATTTTTCCATAAATTACCAACGACTTAGGGGCGTTTTAACAAGTCACGGATCCATTCCTGCCTGCCTCTATCACGTGCGTTGGTGATGGAAAAACGGTGGAGAATAAAACAAAAGAAAAGGCGGGAAGAAGAAAAGGGGGAAAGTATACTTGCGTGGACGTTATTGATTACGAAAAGCCGCTGGAGATAAAATGAACGTGGCCCACCGTAGTTGTACTGCTCCATCACATGGAAGTTGGGCAACCGTTTTAAGTGGGCCACTCTCGCACGAGAAAGTCCCACGTCCCTGCTTGGAGGCTGCTGGTATTATTGTGGGCGTTCATGGTTAGGCGGCGTTATTAGATACTCTAGCTGCTTGTGACGCTTGATACGCAGGCACTTAGAAATTGTACCTCAAATTAAATTGTGAAAGCCGATTTCTCTAAGTTATAATTCAAAAGTAAGATTGTTTTCAGGGGTACATTCAAAAGTAAAATGAAAAATATCCAAAGCTCAAGAATCAGAGGTCCAATGGTCCCGAACACTTGTTTATTTCAGGGGTCCAATGGTCCCCAACACTTGTTTGCTGAAATAAGACTATTGGATATTTTTCACTTTTTAACCGTCCAAGTAATCTCATGGTCGGACAGTCAGCCAATAGTATTTTTTGGTCCATCTAACTTGGAAAATTTAATTTGAATTACTTGTACGATAGGTAAGTGTCTTACCATCATTGACCTTTTGGCAGTGTATTAGGGGGCGCGGACTAAGTCATGCTGGGTTCCTTCAAGTCGTAATTATGGGACCCACCTTGATGAATATGTTTTATATCCACACCGTTCATCTGTTTTTACATATCATTTTAGTACATGAACCCCAAAATGAAGCAGATAAAATTCTCAGGTAGACTACACCACATGAAACCGTGGTGATTGACCATTAAAAACTTTTGATGGGCCACGAAAGTTTTGGATCAATCTGATAATTGTGTTTTCCCTTCATGCATGTCTGTGTGACCTTATCAACAGGTTGGATGGCAGATAAACATTACAGTAGACCCTAGGAAGTTTTTTAATGGTGAGAGTTCCATGATCGCTGTTTCCTGTTGTGTGGTCCATTCGAGAGTTATATATACTTCATTTTTTTCTCTATCCAATAAAACGAGTTGTAAAAACAGATGAACGGTGTGGATATACAACAAATTCATTGAGGTGGGCCCCACCATCACGACCTGACTGAATCAGCGGCCGTAACAGGGTTTTCTCTCGTGGTGCGACTTGCGAGGGAGTTTGTGATCCCAACGAGTTGGGCAGTCAAAACGGGCCACGCCCGTGGCCCGTCGGGAGTACCCGGCCCATTGAGAGCCCTACCTAGGAGAGCGTGGCGGTACATAAGCTACATATGTCTTGCACTCAGACTTGTACAACTGGCATATCCTTAGCTAAAATTGAACCGTCCAAGTGGTGGGACACACACTAGATAGGTCATAATTTCAAACCCGAATTTATTTAGTCATTCTAACCTTTGAATAATGGATACTTGTTTATTATCTCAGACCGTTGATTATTTTCCACTGTAACTGTCGATTATATCTCCACCAATCGGCAAGTATATTTTGGTTTATCACCCATCTAAAGTAAATCCGACTATTTGGACGGTTCAATTTGAGTGAAGTGGTTCCCACGTGTAAGGTTTATGACTGCATGAGTATAAACCGTGATCTCATTCTGCCAGTGTATCTAAGCTTTTCTCATGGATATGGTCGTCCCTTACCCACGCTTGTTTGTATCTGTTTCCTTATCTCGTGATGGATTGCATCGGATTCCGTTAACACTGACGTGACCCGACTGATCGGTGGATCTTAAAAAATGGCCCACTTGCAGTCATCGTGGACTCGGTGAGTTATCAGCCGCAGATTTGATTGGGAAATGTGATTATCCTGCATGTGACGATGTTGCATACACGTCCTAAAGACACGGGACGTTCATCAGGCGTGTTCAGATAACATTCATCGAGTGCGCCACGTGTACGTGTTATATTGGCTAACCTTTTCTTCCTAACCGAACATTTCTTTTCTGATAAGCGGGGCCCCAGATGAGGTGGACCGGCGAGAATTTTGGTTTAAGGAACATCCATCTACTCTTGGCCCACACATGTAGAACCAGTTATTTAGGTGGGACACTCACCGTAGGGCCCAGCTCGATGCATGCTTATGTATCTCCGCCGTCTATCTGTTTTGGAAGTTTATTTTATTTCATGATCCCAAAAATGAAGTAGAAATCAATTTCAGGTGGACCACACCATAAGAAATAGTGGTTATTGGATATTAAAAACCTTTTATGGTGCAACAAAAATTTGGATCAAGCTTATATTTGTCTTCCCTTTCATACATTCTGTTTGACCTTATCAACAGGTTGGATGGTTAACGAACATTACGGTAGACCCTAGGAAGTTTTTAATAGTAGGCGTTCATCGACCATTGTTTCCTTCTGTTGTGGTCCACCGGAAATTCATACTTTTCATAATTTTTGGGAATGCTGCGTAATATAAGCTGAAAAAACAGATGGACGGCGTGGATATATAATGCATACATCAAGGTGGGCCCTGCGGTCATGGTCCCACCCATATCGTAGGTTCCGGGGTCGCAGCCATGTCGCTCTCGCATGCTCCATTTGTAAATGCGAGACTTCAGGTCCGTGATGGACGTGTAATACAGACCAACCTGCGATTTCCTTCTCAAAAAAACAAAGATGAAATCTTGACCGTTTGTTTAGGGAGACATGTTCATGATATCCATCGTTTCTTATATAAACAAGAAAATTCTTACTTGGGTCATACGACACTCCATCCTCACCCATTTTGTGTTCGGGTCTGTTAATATGCTGGGCCACGTGAATATTCCATATCCTCGAAAGGTTACGGTTGGCTCAAAACAGAGCAACGGTCCACATTCCAACAGCTGGATGGTAAAGAGTTGTCCAATCAATTAAGACTGGCTGTGGTCCACCTGATTAACGGGTCCCACTCATCACATGTGTACACTGAGAAGGGACTTGCACATTACTTACTGGGACGAAATAACCATACACCATGCAAGGAATACATACAAAAATTTCATAAACCTTCATCTTTTTCTGTTTTAATAGAACAAAGGAAAAGCCAAATCCAAACGTTAGAGAGAAGGCAATGCCAAAATGCCAAATCCAAATGCTAAAGAGAGTGAGAGAGCAAAGACAACGGTCTTCTGTTATAACAGGTCGTGCGGGTCTTAAACGTGAGAAAACAAGCTAAAGAGAGGACTAGTTTTTACTTTAGCAAAGGGATTTTTCTAAATCAGTACCTTTCAGTTTTTGCATTTCAACACCTTTTTTATGACTTTCCAACAAGGTACCTCAGTAGTCCAGGTTTTTTTTTCATCTTGCCGCCTTCTATTAAATTTCTTTATTAGCCTGTTAGAGTATTAGTTTAGAGATTGGTTTGAATATTCCCCAGTGTTTATAGTCGATATGTCAGGATTCTAGCAGTTGGATTTTAGTTTTTTTCAATGACCCATACTATTTATTTCATGGGACTCCCATGGATGGAGCAATGGCCTAAAACCATTTAATCATACAAAGCAACCTTCTATATTTGATGTAAAAGAGCCAAATTATCAAAGGATTGAAATAATCTAATTGAGAGCCTTTGCTTAGTCTTTCCACCATTTAAATAATAATAATAATAATAAAAGCAAGACTTTGTTATTTAAAATGTTTGGACCATTGAAAAATGGCCCGCATTCAAAGGCTGAAGTCTTGATGTATTATAGTACAATACTTTCGATGTATTTGAGTAAACCTCATTAGTTTAAAGGGCTATTTTAAGTAAATGACAAAAGCACTTCTAAGGGCTGGGCCTGGTGAGAGGACCTAGAGAGGATTAGTTGGCTCGTGAACCCCACAGTCAGATCATGAACCCTACAGTAAGTGTATAGTTTGTCAAAGGGCAGGGAAAGATTGCATATGGGGCCCACATGGTTCGATTCTCCAAATTTTTGATCTTATAGGGCGTACAGTGGATGGGGCATACACCAATTGGAAGATCCTAAAACTTCCATTAGAGAGCTAAAAATAAAAATTTGTGAAAATGTACAAAAATCAAATAAGTGGGTCCAACTTATTTGACTAAAGGACCCTTTGGAACGTTCATCACGTGGGCCTCACATAGAGGGTCCTTTAGTCAATTAGTGGTTTACAAATAGGCATTAAAAGACAAGAATTTTGAAGACAGATATGGCCAGAATTGCACAGGCAAAACTCCTGTTCTGAGGCTACTAATCGTCTTATCAATTTTGAATTTCGAGGCCTCCAACATTGCATGTGCGCCCACCAGAACAACGGTTCATGCATCATTCATCTCAGCCATATGTATTGCTTCTGGGTGTTAGAAACAGGAAGCTAATCTTTTTCCAACTGAAACACATGCAAACGTAGAAAATCACACCACTTGGACGAAACCATCCGCCCAGTTGGTGACCTTCAAAGTAAGAGTTAGAAAAAAAAATGTTCAACGTTCCACATTCAGTGGAGATGATTACGACCCACCAGATAGACAATCCACATCATCCTTCCATGCAGAGGATTGTAAGCAGTTGGACCCTCTGAGCAAAACAAAGGCAGAAAACATAATGAAATAAAGACTACGAATGGGTACATTCACCAGGTTGGTGAAATATGTTAAGATTCACCTACACTCATCTTAAACGCTCTATCCTATTAGTCTTCAGTTTTGAGCAGTGGCCTATCTGAGAGGCAACAGCCATCCCATTATCCAGTTAGTAAAGGTTAACATTATTTGCTATCTGTGGTGAGCAAATAACGGTTCTGCTGCTACTTTTTTTTTTTTCCCTGATTGATTTATTTAAAGAAGCTTAGTCAACATCTATTGAACCTGATTCAGTAATGGTCTTTTTATGGCAGCTAATTCCTAATATTTCTTCAGCCCATACCAAACATATGGCATGTGGGGCAGTGGATCCAAAACATCCATTTATTTGGGTCTGTCCAGAATGGCCCACAGTTGGGCGGACAATCCTAAAGGAACCGCATGCCATTGCTGAAGTGCTGATGTCAAAGAGGTATGCTGCATGGCTGTTTATCACCATGTGATCAGTGGATTTCCACAACTGAATAAGGATGAATTCGTTCTGATTGCACTGCATCATGAGCTTATTCACGTTCGAACAGGCCAGATGCTATTTGGTTTTAAATGGAAATATATTCAATATGAAACATGACTTGAAGCGGATATTTCAAAATGGGATATCCACCACTGTCGATCTTGTTGCCTCTTCACTGAACTGAGTGTTTGCAAATCATTTCAGTCTCTGCATCCAAACATAGCCTAAACTAATCTGAAGACCATCGAAGACATGAGGTGAAATAGGAACAACAAAAGATAGTTGTGACTTGTGCTCCAATTGTATAGGGATAACCAACCTATATGAAAATATCGGAACAGCGTATTGTTCATGCGCCATTTCTAGAGTAACATTCTCATCCATTGAAAATAAGAAGAAGAAGAAGAAAGCAATAGAACTTCATGCCAATCACAATTTTGTATTTTAACTCCTCTCGGGTCATCAAATACAGATCCGTTAGACTGTAATTATTTCAAAAAGAATCCACCTGGCTACAAACATTAGGCCCCATTAGGAATGATGATCTCACCTTCTACTCCGTAGCCTCCAATCGTGCAGGCGGTTCTGCTTCTTTCAGTTTTTCCAATGCTGAGATACGCTCATCGACGGATTTGTAGAGGCTGTTAACCTGGAGAAACACAGATACAAAAGTCGACAGCTTATTCAGCATTTCAGACGAAAGTGCAAAGCTTATTCAACACTCTTAACTGAAATGTCATCTAAACCTTTCATTAAGAATATCCATGTTTGATGCAAGAATGTTAATTACAGCTTTCAGAGTCACAACTTTTCAGTGGAACCCGTTCACCTTGCTTAGGGGTGACTAAGGGTGCAGATCTATCCAACCTATGATTTCGGGAGTGATTCAAGCACATAGTTACCACAACCAACAGAATATTTTATGTAAGAAGGAGAGAAGTTACTATAAAAAGAAAGAAACAAAACTTTCTTGCTTCCCATTTCTCAAATCCGTTTCACACATTTGGGTAAATACTATTATATGTATTGTAACATGAGACATTTCTCACATCACCTCCTGCATTTGTTTCTGTCTGGTAACAATGAAAATGGTACACCTTTCAAAAAAAAAAGGGTACTCCATTTTTCAACATATTTCCAGACCATGAGTGCATCAATATGCACATTTGAGCAAGACATCTTTCTTGTTTCCAAGGTCATCTTGTTTGCTTATGCTAATTTACAAGGATCATATGGAACATGAACCAGATGGGACCAAAAGAGTTTGCAGTCCATGTCGAATCAAATGTATCCTGCAGCTGTAAAATGCATTTTGAAATCTTTGGATGGACTATCAGGCCACCTTTCCAACAGGTCCAAGATGACATGGTTCAGACAAGTATAGAAGAAGTTAAGGGCATGTTTGGTCTGTGGAATTGAATGGTATTGAATTGTATTAGATGGGATTAACATCATTATTACACAATGATTGCATGTCTGGAAATACCATGATATTGTAGCCATCCAATCCCATGTTTGGGATAAAAATTTTGCTATGGGGAAACATGGTATTAAGAAAAATCATGTTTGGTGGATCATGGAATTGTAATCAACGGACCAAATTCAAAATGGATGTCATTCACTTGTACACATATATAACCATAATGTCACGTGTAAACGGTGTATATGGATGGATGGTATGGATAAACGCATGCATCAATGTAGCCCACATGTGTATTGGATTTCAAAATCCACGGAAATCCTGCATGGGACTGGATGCAATTCTATGGGACTAAATGCAATTCCATCCCACCTAATCCCAACCTTTCCCATCCTCTCCAAATGCTGGATGGAATTGCATGGGACCAATTGCAATTCTATCCCACCTAATCCCATCTAATGCTCTGTAGCAAACGCCCCCTAACAGAGACAAGGGTATTGAACCCGTGACCAATTTACCGATAGGGTATAGGGCTATGATGGAAAGTTTGGGCATTGTTAATGATGTCATTACGTGGGATCCACAAAGAGTCAAATTAGGTAGTTCATGATTTAGAGAAGGCTTTCATGTTGGGTCCTAGAGTTCGAAACTAAAAGTCCCCTGATCAAGCCAAAATTAGTTTCTTAGTTATTATCTTAGTTAAGAGTCCTCATCCAGTTAGGCCACTGATCCAAGATTGTTTTAATTCAATTTGGATTTGGTTGGCTTAGGAAAGTTTGTAGGTGAGTGTTACATCCATCTAAATCCAATTGAGTGATAGGTTTAGAAAGTTTATCATATGATAGTAAGTTGAGATTCGACTGTTTTAGACTCAGAAACTTGGTTGAGTTGTTTAGGTGGTTATAAATGTAGCCCTAAGGGAGTTGCGGATTTTAGCATGGTATTATTGATTGAACGAAGCTTTGCAGTTTTCCTTTGTTTCTTTGTTTCTAGTCATGAGAAGAGTGATTCTTCTTATTTGTTTTTAGTAATTTAATCTAATAAGGGTTTTCAAGGCTTCTTGAGAGTCCCTATGTATCTATTTTAGAGAATTTCTACATCATTGGAGGGCTTCAATCTTAAATCTGGTATTTTTATTTTTATTTTTACACACGCACACACACCCCCACACACTCACGCAGTAGTGGGCTTTCACCACCTATGGATACTCGAACCCTTGACCGGGTGTTGAAACTCCCAAGAGTCTACCACCCGAGCAAGAGCAAGGTGTTAAATCTGGTATTTTCAATCCATCTTCATCTATTTTAGATTGGGCATGATTACCGCTCCGTGCTGCATCACATTTGAAAGTTAGTCCTGGGTTAATGCATGCACAAGCTATGACCTAACACCTTTGATGCTTTCTGCTTTTTTTCAACATTTGAAAGCTGTTCCTGGGTTAATGCATGAACAAACTCACTATGACCTAACAACTTTACACACTTTCTACTTTGTTCAAATGACCAAACTCATCATCATCATCTGAGCCTTATCCCAACTAATTGGGGTCAGCTACATGAATCCTTTTTTTGCCATTCATCTCAAATGACCCAACTGAGACTAATTATCATGTATTCCATGGCAAATACAATGAATGCCAGAACCGTGAAATGCATCATGCATGAATCTATTAGACCAATTGACCTATTAAAAATAACTCATATGCCAATTGCATGATAGTGCCAAATTTAAAAAAGAAAATTATCTAATAACTCCCACAAATCTATAATTTCAATGCCCTCAATCATCACCTCATAGCATTTATCCAAGTAATGTGGCATTGACTTTTCTTTTTCTCCTTTTTTTTTTTCTTTTTTTGAGTGGTTATTTGGTGTTGGCTTTACGAATCTTGTTCCACAAATCATTCCTATCTAGGGCATTAGCCTTGGTGAACAAGCTTTCATATCCCTTCTCAACACCTTAATCCAAGCCATTTTAGGTCTTCCCCTCATTTCCGATCCTTCTACTAACCAAAGCTCCCTTCCTTACTATTGCAACTCCATATTCCTTAGCATAGGGAAGGACCGTCTCAGTAAGCTTCCCTTCATTCTATCTCATGCTCTTAGGCAGCCTCGACTGAGTTCATTATTGACTCTGCCCTTCCTAGTCTTCTCCAACATCCATTTCAGCATCCTCTTCTCTGCAACAGTCATCGTCAGCTCATATTGCCTCTTAATTGCCCAACATTCTGCCCCATGAAAATCTTTTTTCTTTTTTTTTTTGAAAGGTAATGAACTCTTATTCAAAAACAAGGTGAAGCTCAAAGAATTACAATCAGAACAGCCTAGAAAACAATGGCCGATCTTCTTGACCAAAATCCCTAAGATAAACAGCCTAACTAATTACACCAAGTCTTGCTCTATTATATACATTCAGCTCTGACCCGCTTTTGTTCCTGAAACTCCAATTGTTCCTATCTCCGCAGATGGCCCAAATTACTACTAATAAGGCTAGTATTTGCACCACTCTCTTCTTCTTAACAAACTCTCCCCCGTGCCAAGCAAGGAAAAGGCCTAAGATGGTCCCAGGCATCACCCATGCCATGCTGAAGGAAGCTAAAACCTTCTCCCACACCTTTTGAGTAGAGCCGTACACGAACCAAGTTAGCTCGCTCGATTCGACTCGGTTCGAAACTGAGTTCGAGCTGATTTTTTGAGCTCGAAAAAATTTCGAACCAAGTTCAAGCTTGCCCAAGCTGGACTCGACTCGGATCGAACCCCAACTCGAATCAAACTCGGATCGAACCAGTTCGGTGACTCAGTTATTTTGATATTGATGTTGCTCACCAAGTGTTTGATGAAATGAATCAACGAAGTGTCGGCTGGTGGCAAGGAAGGTATGGATATGAAACAAATAACCTTGTATCTTGATTTTGATGTTGCCTACTGAGTATTTGATGAAATACCTGTAAATTGCATATGTACCGTGAGAAATTGAAGGCGCACTCCATGTGTTTGTGAAAATGTTGCACAAGCTCGATCTTGGCTTGAACTGGCCCAAGCTGCTGACTGAACCGAGCCGAGCTGGCAAATCAGGCTTGAGGGTCGGGCCAAGCCGAGTTCGAGCTGGGGTCAGCTAGTGGCTGAGCCGAGTCGAGTTGTGCCAAGCTCGACTCAATTCGACTTGTGTACAACTCTACTTTTGAGAGAAGGAATAATGAATAAACAAGTGGTCCATCATCTCCACATCCTACAAGCACATCACGCAGTGGTTAGGTTACACCACTGACCTCTTCTGAAGATTATCTATCATTAACACCCAATTCCTCCCCACCAAGTCCAACCACATGAATGCCACGATCTTGGGAGGGGCCTTATAAGACCACACTAACAGCAAAAATCCACCACATTCTACGGAAGCAAATTATAGAAGAAGCGACCTTACTTGTCCAAAGACCATATCATTGAGTCCCTCTCACCAAAGGTAGGGGAGAATCCATGAATAGACTCCTGCCTCTAGGCAAACTTTACAGCTTTGTCATCCATCACATTCCTTCTACAAAGAGGAGCACAAACCACTGCATTGCCTGAAGAGGTGAAACACTGATTTATGGTTACTCCCAAATCCAGGGCAAAACAAGTGAGTCTCGGGAAGACTTCCCTAACAGGTCTTTCTCCGAACAAAAGATCCTCTCAAAATTGGATCCCCTTACCATTACCACTCTATTGCCCCAAGAAAATAGATTGTTGAGCGGTTGTCTACTGAATTTTTCTTTCAAGTTTCACTGGCATGCAATGATCACACAACACACTAGAGGCACATTTTTGTCTCATCCACCAAATGATAATTCTATTGGAAACAATCTTCTCAATCTCTCTATCCTATTGAATAATAGCCCAAGTAAGGCCACAAATCACTTTGAGAAATCTCTTGGCCGTTGATTTTCACTAAATCTTCGCATTTATGACTATTCCTACTAAATTTACATTCCAAATATGCTGTCTTGGCAACATCTGGACTCTAGCACCCGTGGCAATGTCCTCTATAATCTCTTGGCCGTTGATTTTAACTAAATCCTCACATTTATGACCATTCATCCCATGGAATGTACCAGTATATATGTAAGGCAAGACCTCATGTTACCCCTGAATTTTAGTAATAAATGTTTTGCATTAGTGTATAGGAGGGTAATTGACATTGCTGATACTGCTTTTCTTGGCGTTGTTGGCATTCATTGACAGGCTCATTGAAAGTGGAAAGGTTATCAACGAAACAATTTTCATTAGAAGTGTACACGAGTCGAACCAAGTCGAGCTTGGCATAGCTCAACTCGGCTCGTCCACTAGCTAACCCCAGCTCGAACTCGGCTCGGCTCGGTCCTCGAGCCTGACTGGCCAACTTGGCTCGGTTCGGTCAGCAGCTCGGGCCAGTTCGAGCCAAAATCGAGCCTGTGTGGCATTTTCACAAACACATGGAGTGCACCTTCAATTTCTCACAGTATGAAAAACAGCAAGAGCAATTTACAAGTATTTCATCAAACACTTAGTAGGCAACATCAAAATCAAGATACTAGGGTATTCGTTACATATCCATACCTTCCTCGCTACCAGCCGACACGATGTTGAGTCATTTCATCAAACACTTGGTGAGCAACATCAATATCAAAATAACCAAGTCACCGAGCTAGTTCGATTCGAGTTGGGGTTCGATCCGAGTCGAGTTGAGCTCGGGCAAGCTTGAACTCGGTTCGAAATTTTTTCGAGCTCGAAAAATCAGCTCGACTCGGCTTGAACTCAGTTTCGAACCGAGTTGAATTGAACTTTTTCGAATCGAGTCAAGCGAGCTAACCAAGCTAACTTGGTTCGTGTACAGTTCTAATTTTCATGGACATTTGAAGTTGTTAGACTTTGTTCAGTAATTCTCCCATGAGGATGTGATGCTTGTCGTACTTTTACTTCTTGGTGAGATTTCCTTGTAATCAATGGAAAAACAAATATCCAAGTTTTTTTCTTAGAACAAACAATTACCCAAGGTTACCTTCTAAGATGAATAAAAACTTTTTGATATGTCTCAGGAATATACATTTCTTAGTATGAATAGGTCCTTGGATAAATTTAGAACATTCTAGCAACTAACTCCTAGAGTAAATGAAAGTTGAGCAGGAGCAAGATAAGCAAGCAGAAGGAAAAAGAAAATATCAGTAAACTGAATTGAAAAATCTGAAAGAACTCAACCCTGAGTAAGTACATTATTATAAACAATGAGTTTTAACAGAACAAGGAATATACATCATACTGTCCGACTAACACGTATACCGACAGAACGAAGGGTTCAGGAAGTATCTTCCACTGCCCCTATCACGTAAAGCAGCACTCAACTGATGGGACTTCGGGCCAGAAGAAACTATAGACTGTTTACTGACGGGACTAAGGGACGAGACGAAATAGATCTTTGGCATTCGAGTATTCACCTCCTTCCCTTTCTACAATCACTTTAGCTTAAACATGAACTGCATCAAAATTATTTGCTTCTTGATGCCAAATTCAAAGAGATGAGATTGCTTTTCCTTACTAAAGATCTGAGAGAAGCAGAAGTGCCAACTATCATGCATGTTGGGGGATTTATGTCTAAATGCTTTAGTGCATTGGGGGTGGTGATGATCTGGTCCCCTTCATTCCAAAGAAATCTCGTAGATAAGGAGATGGAGAATTTCGTTTGACTCAAAGATTGTGTGCCGGATGCTATCATCTCCCCCAGTATTGATACAAATGGCGATGGATAGGGGGAAAGATTAGGTCTCTTCTTAGAAAACTCCTTCTAAAAGAAGCTCAAAAGTAAAGGCAGGATTGTTCAAACTGAACCTTTGGCGTGTCTATGGAGATTCCCTAGCCCCCAAGAGTAGTTGAGTTGGATGATTAGTTGCCAAGGACATAGTGTTACAAGTTGATAACCTCCGGAGGAATATGATTATTGCAAATGTTTGCTCCCTATAACTCAGGGATGCAGGATCAATGAACCACATATTCATTAACTGTGAGCTCTCTATGGAGGCAGTTATTGGGCATTTTCAAAATACAGCGGGTCGTGCTAGGATCAATAGAAAGAATCATTCAAGCTAGGAAGTAGCGGATTTCATGAAAAGGAAAAGAAAATATTATTGTGACTAGCCCTGAGGTTTGGTTTATGTGGAGAGCAGAATAACAGATAGGACCAGGAGAACGTAGATGTGATCCTCCAAGGGAAGATATTTTGGAATATGTGGGGAGTACCCACTTCAATGGTTGTAAATGGGAAGATATTTTGGAAATCTGAGGGGATCACCTGTCCCCATAACCATGAATGAAGACAGACAATTTCTCATCATCCCTCTTCACCCACCCTTTTGTATATCCTTTCTTTTTGGTGCTAAAAAAATCTTATATGTTGCCATTCAAGAGGAAGACGGAGAAGTTACAACCATCCATTAAGACAACAAATGATTTATTTATTTTTGAACGATTTAAGATAACGGATGATGGGACCCAATAGAAACTAATGAGAGAGATATCCTTGATGCAGGACATGAAAATTAAATATGATATGCGAGATTTCAGGCTTAAGATCACGTTAGTTCAGAAACAATTACACAAATTCCATATCCCACATGAAAGTCCAAACATTCAATTAAGGGGAATCTATGTGGGTTCAGGCCACACATGATAGGGCTGGATCAATAAAAATTATAAACCAAACGATACTCAAAGATAAGAAATAATCATCCACACATGCATAGTAATCAGTCCCTAATCCAAGGGATTCACCAATTTCAAATCAAGGAACCCTAGGGTAAGAAAAAGGGCATACAATTGGAGATTTGAGTAATTTAGGATTAGGTTTAGGGATTTTGGGTGAAAGCGGAGTGAAAAAGAGGAGAGACAAACCAGAAAAGTACCGCACACATGGACAATAACAATGGCCCAGACGCACATGCGTGTGAACTCGGCTGCACGTGTGTGGGGCCCACTATTCAGAAAAAGGCCACCTTGGCTCTAGTTGGCCAGGGATGGACTCTAAAACACCCATCTCAACTCGATCCGATGTACGGTTTGTGCGTAGTGCTCCACCAAAGTTTCAGCTCTCCTGTAAGGCCAGATTCTGAAATTCTGTTGCGGGGAGGAGAATTGCTGCAATAGATGATTGATTCGAAGTGTAGATGATGGGGTGAGATGAGAAGAAGGGATGATAGAATATAGGTAGTAGAGATGGCGATGAATGGGGTTGAATCGGGATAAATGTGACTTCGCACCACGGTAGTTAACCCTTCGATGAAGGGAGGGTTTCGGGCCCAATTAGGCTTCACAACTTAGAGAGTAGGAAAACGCAGAATTTTTATTAATCTTCAATCCATAAAATTTAAAAAAAAAATTAAAAATTAAAAAAAAGCTACAAGGGGTGCCTATTTATAAGAAAACCCTATACCCCAAAACTCGCGCCATGTGCATAACCTATTAATTGGCGATGAAGTAAACCAAAATAAACACTAATCAAAGAAATCTAAAGTGTCCATGGTGTTCTAAATAACATTAATAAGCAAAACCTAAAATATGAAATCAATCTAACTAGTGAGCCACGATCATGAGATCCCATGATGGGCTTTTCTTGACTAACGGGCACACTCTTTTAAATCAAAACTTCGTCTTCTAGGTAGGAGGCCCTCCCTGGACATCGTCATCGATCCAGATCGACGATGGGGCCCTCCTTCTTCTAGCGTACATGCGTAGGGGGCAGCGTGAGTGAGCGTGTGTGCGTGATGTCCCCATCAACTCTCCCCAGCTGTGAAGATTTCGCCACTGGCGAAATAAAACTCCTGAACCGCTCCAAGATGTCAGGATCAAGTCTCTAAAGCTCCTCCTCAGTTAGCCACATGTTGTCTGAAGCTGGGCGTGACTTCCATGTAACCAGGTACTTCTGAAACCTGTCGTCCGACATTGAAACTATCTGATAGTCCAGGATATCTTCTATTTCCTTTTTGGGTGTGTGAAGGTTAGGTATGAGAGGTAAAGGCTAGAAAAATGAGTTGGGAAGGATAGGTATGGGAGGTAGAGACTGGGAAGATGGTCGGGACGAGTAGGTATGGCAGGTAGAGGCTGGAAAAATGGATTGGGAAGGATAGGTATGGGATGCAGAAGCTAGGAAAGTGGGTCGGGACAGGTAGGTTTGGGAGGTAGAGGCTAGGAAAATGGGTCGGAACAGGTAGGTATGAGACATAGAGGCTGGAAAAATGGGTCGAGAATGGTAGGTATGGGAGGTAGAGGATGGGAAGAAAGGTCAGGAAGAGTGGGCTAGAGGCTAGAAAAATGGATCGGGAAGAGACCATGGTTCAAGGGATAAATATGGAGAATGAGGACGGGTAGACAAAGGGCCGGACAAAATATCAGTGGTCCCCTGAAAAGTAACTAAATCCTCCACGTTGAATGTGAAACTAATTCCCATAGAAGGTAGAAGATATACCTCATACGCATTGAGACCGTTTCGTTTTATAATTTTGAAGGGTTCAGCGCTACGCGTATGTAACTTACGAACGGCCCCCAGAGAGTACCGCTCAGCCAAATGCGAACTATCACAAAGTCCCCAATATTGAATTCTTTGAAACGTTTAGGTTGGTTTGCAGAAAATTTGTCATTACTAGTAGTGATCTTCTGCCTGATTTCTTGATGCCATGAATGAATGTAATGCGCAAAAGACTCTGCAGGCTCTGACACCCTATAGGACAGTGACATAGGGATAAGATCAATAGGTTTCCCAGGTTTATAAACAATAACGACTTTATAAGGATTGAGACTTGTGGACCTATCAACAGAACTATTAAATGCAAACTCGGCTATAGGTATTACGGTGTCCCATGTTCTGGTGTGCTCTATATCCCTCTTAGGGGGAGACTCATCCGGTAGATCATCAGGAAAGACATCACGTAACTCATCCATTATCGGAATGGCCTCAGTGGGTAACTCTACACTAGCGTCTGGTGCACTCTCTCCAGCCACAAGGCCGCACATGTCGTACCCCTCAAAATAGTGGTCTTGATGTCTCTCATGGGGTGGGTGCACGGGTGCACACCCATAATTGATTCCTTCACCAACTCCATTCATTGGTCTATCCACCAGGCCACCTACCTAAGATGGGACATCTACCCCAATGGTGGGGTTTGTCCTGGCGATGGTCTTTAATCGGGTAATGCGCACATCAAGTTGTTCTAAATATTGGTCCATTTCCAAGCGTTTAATCATAAACTCCAACTTTTATGACAGCTTGTTTAATGACTCTTGCAATTGTTCCATGTTTAGTATAGGGTGCAAACCAAAATTCAGCAATATAGTTGTCAAAATATAAGAAATTTAAAAAAAAAAAAAAATTTAAAAGAAACAACCTAGTTTCCAAAAACGAAAAAGGAAAGTTTTTAAAACAAGTTAGGAAAGTTTCTAAAAAAAAGCAACCTAGTTTCTAAAAACGAAAAAGGAAAGTTTCTAATAAAAACAAATTAGGAAAGTTTCTATAAAAAACAAATTAGGAAAGTTTCTAAAAAAAACAAATTAGGAAAGTTTCTAAAGAAACAAATTAGGAAAGCTTCTAAAAAAAACAAATTAAAAAGTTTCTTTTTAAAAAAAACAACCTAGTTTCTAAAGAAAAAGAAAAAGGAAAGTTTCTAAAAATAAAAAGTTAGTTTCTAAAAAAGAAAAAGGAAAGTAAACTAGTTTCTAAAAAAGAAAGAGGAAAGGAAATTAGTTTCTAAAAATTAGTTTATAAAAAACAGAAAAGAAAAGTTTCTAAACCTAGAAATAAAAAACTAAGTTAATTTCTAAAATAATTCAAATAAGGGGATAACAGAAAATTTCAGCAGCTTATGTTAGGGTTTATGGACCTCTAAACAGCCATATATGATGAGAATTGATGCATAATGGACATAAACAACCAAACCCTAAACATGTAATGAATTCCCCTACAAGAACCCTAGGCTTTGATACCAAATTTGATGCAGGACATGAAAATTAAATATGATATGCGAGATTTCAGGCTTAAGATCACATTAGTTCAGAAACAATTACACAAATTCCATATCCCACATGAAAGTCCAAACATTCAATTAAGGGGAATCTATGCGGGTCCAGGCCTACATATGATAGGGCTGGATCAATAAAAATAATGAACCAAACGATACTCAAAGATAAGAAATAATCATCCACACATGCATAGTAATCAGTCCCTAATCCAAGGGATTCACCAATTTCAAATTAAGGAACCCCAGGGTAAGAAAAGAGGCATAAAATTGGAGATTTGAGTAATTTAGGGTTAGGTTTAGGGATTTTAGGTGAAAGCGGAGTGAAAGAGAGGAGAGAGACGAACCAGAGAAGTACCGCACGCGTGGACAATAACAATGGCCCAGACGCACATGCGTGTGATCTTGGCCGCACGTGTGTGGGGCCCACTATTCAGAAAAAGGCCACCTTGGCCCTAGTCGGCCAGGGATGGACTCCAAAACTCTCAAATCTCAGCTCGATCTGATGTACGGTTTGTGTGTGGTGCTTCGCCGAAGTTTCAACCCTTCTGTATGGCCAGATTCTGAAATTCTGCTGTGGGGAGGAGAATTGCTACAATAGATGATTGATTCGAAGTGTAGATGATGGGGTGAGATGAGAAGAAGGGATGGTAGAAGATGGGTAGTAGAGATGGCGATGGATAGGGGTGAATCGGGATAGATGTGGCTTCGCACCACGGTAGTTAACCCTTCGATGAAGGGAGGGCTTCGCACCCAATTAGGCTTCACAACTCAGAGAGTAGGAAAACGCGGAATTTTTATTAATATTCAATCCATTAAAAAAAAAGCTACAAGGAGTGCCTATTTATAAGAAAATCTTATACCCAAAAACTCGCGCCATGTGCGCAACCTATTACTTAGCGATAAAGTAAACCAAAATAAAAACTAATCAAAGAAATCTAAAGCGTCCATGATGTTCTAAATAACATTAATAAGCAAAACCTAAAATATAAATTCAATCAGACTAGTGGGCCACGATCATGAGATCCCATGATGAGCTTTTCTTGACTAACGGGCCCACTCTTTTGAATCAAAACTTCGTCTTCTAGGTAAGAGGCCCTCTCTGGACGTCGGCATCGATCCAGATCGACGGTGGGGCCCTCCTTCTGGCGTACATGCGTAGGAGGGCAGCATGACTGCACGTCTGCGCGTGATGTCCCCATCAATCCTCCTTAACATGTGTACTTGCAATAGGATTATCATCTCATGACACATGATTAAACTCAACCCTCGATATTTCTAACATGATTACTTCTATTCTGTGGTTTACAGAAAAAATGCTTAAAAGTTCATGTGGAGACGACACATTTAACCTAGGTAGGGGGATCATGTTTTTTTACTTTTTGGAGCCTAGATGTTTATCAAGTTTATTGGAGTCAAGTGTTCCTTCTCAAGCACATGCAATATCTGGTGCAATCCAGCCATTTCCCTAGAGGATGTAAGAATCACCTATAGGAATGAATCCTAGCTCCGTAACAAGAACAGGGATGATGCAGCAGAAATCTCAATCAACTAAGCTCAGCAAATAAAGGAGAAGACGGAGTCAAGTTTACAGGAGAGATCACTAAGAAAAAGAGAAAAGAGCTTCATCCGTCTTGGAGCCAAAACCAATCTAAAATTCACCAACTAAACTCTATGACTCACTTATGCTAGAACCTAAACAACTAATCTCAAGCAGTGGATCTCGATACCTAAAATACTCCCAATAGCTTTTTCCCTTACCAACCATACTGAAAAACTCAAAAAATCATCACCACTTTTCATCTATATTTTTAGGCCGTCATTTAAGGCCTCAAACAATGAAATCGTGTAGGACGCAGGCAAAGTTACATGGCTCAAAAGCTGACAGAGACATGGCAAGGGATCATTCCTAGATGTATAGTAATGGTCTCTAGCGTGTGTTGGCATAACATATGTCTCCATGTAGACATAAGTCACATGTAAGGCATCCATGAGGCAGGCATTCAGTTCGATAAACCATGTTGTGTAGTGCAGTCATTACTCATCCCCAAAGAACCAATAGGTCATTTCATAAGTCCCTTCCAAGTTCCCACAAGCATAAATAATAATTATCCTGGCTCTTAAACTATTAACAAGTATTCAAGCTCTTAAATCATGAAAAAGTTATCATAGTCCTTAAACATGGATTCACATGACACAACTGCCCAAGCAATTAAGCAATAACAACCACAAAATGATGAATAAGAAAATAGTCATCTAGTCTAGCTGCTCAGTTGTCTCGTACATCTGGTCAATCCATTTTTACCCATAACACAAGGTATTCCATCCACATGCACACATACAATGATTCTGAAAGGCCACACCAAAAGCTAATATCTCCCACATAGCTACAGACCATTTTTATGTAAAAACCCACTACGTCTTACCAAAAAGAAAAGAAATGAAAGGAAAGTTAAAAAAGAATCCTCGTTAGTCCCATTTTACCCAAAAAAGAAAAGAAAAAAAAAAGTTATTTGATTGTTCTTGGATTTTATTTTTATTTTTAAACAATAATCATTTTATTAGAAAAAGGCCAAAGCCAAAGAATACAAAAGAACAGAAAAAATAAAATTACACCCAAAAGACCCTCTACAACTCTGACCACAAAGCGGGAAACTGATCAGAGACCAATACATTAGATGCTTGTGTCCATTCCATTATGTTCAATTTGGCTCTATTGGATACTTCCACAATACGACTCTTTTGATTTTTGAAACTATGATTGTTCCTTTCCAACCAAATACTCCATAAACTTGCTAAAAGACACGGATGCCAAACTCACTTCCCAACTTTAACTTTGCCCCCTCCATGCCAAGCTATAAATAAATAAAAACTTTGATTAATTGAACTCGGAACAACCCATGCGATTCCGAACAGATTGAAGAAACCATTCCAAATCTTTGTAGCAAAGGACAAGGGATAAGGAGATGTTCGACTGATTCCCCATCTTAAAAACATAATAAGCACACATTTGGAATAACCATTTGACGCATACGCAAATTATCAACCGTGAGTACCTTATTCCACCCTGCTAACCAAACAAGATCCGCCACCTTTGAAGGAGCACCACAACGCCAAACATGAGCCATGTAACACTTGAACTACTCTCTTTAACCTCCAATAATAATCATAAAAAGGACTTCACCAAAAAATAACCAGATTTTTCTTTTAGCCACACCATTGAATGTACCTTTGAGTGGACGAATGGCAACAAAAGCCTGCCAAAAGACGGGGAAAGAATACAACAAAAAACTAGGACAAAAACCAAGAAGTAAGATTAGCAGACTTCGCTACTTTTGCATATGAGGCCCATTTCGAAGCAACAATTTTCACTAAGTAAATAACTCTTCGATTGAAGATTCCTTGTTTTGAAAACAATGATCGTCCCGGACTTTCCAAATAAACTATAGAATTCCCAATGCAAGAAGCCTCCAAATAGCTTTCCAAGCTCCACCCACCGTAACTCTATGCCAAGCCCATAAGAGGTGGTCAATTGACTTTGGCATCACTGAAGTGATATGGAAGGGAAAACTTTCCTAGCAAAGGGGCAATATGGATGAAAAGGAGGTCGACCAACTCAGCATCTCCCATGCAAATCAAACAAATGTTTGGATGGACAAGGGCCCTTCTTTGGATAAGGGACCTCATTTTGGACATTTATAGGTGAACATAAAATAAATCATGAGATTTGACATTACCGACTTAATTAATGTGAGCCTACTTCCCAAAGAAAGATGCCTACCCTTCCAAGATGACAATTTTCATTCAAACCTTTCAATCACTTAATCCCATCAATGCTTGGCCGGTTTACCTATACATAAGGGAAGGCCCAAATAAGAAGATGGAAAAGAATCCTCCCTACATCCAAATCAAGTTGCATCACCCTCAATTTCAACCCACCCCCAACAATTAACTTCTACCAATGTTAACCTTTAATCCCGAAATCACCTCACAGCATGTAATGACCAACCAAAGGTTATCTACTTTCGATTCATCTGCCTCACATAAGAGTTAAGTGTCATCTGCATGCTAAAGGTGTGAAATTTGGCAATTAGAATTATCCACCCGAAATCCTTCCACCAAGCCTACTGCAACCCCTTGTTCCAACATCCTTCCAAATGCCTTCATCACCACCGTAAATAAATAAGGAGTAAATGAATCACCCTATCTCAAACCTCTAGAGGCAGAGAAGTACCCTTTTGGTGCACCATTTACAAACACCGAATATTTTGCCAATTTAAAACAGACTTGAACCCAAGCCTTCCATTTTTTCCCCACATCCCAAAGGACCCAACATATAATTGAGAAAATCCCTTCAACATGATCACATGCCTTCTTGATATCTGGCTTACAAATAATACCCTTCTTACCTTTTCTATTACAAGCATCGATGCATTCATGGGCTTGGTTGTTCTTGGATAGCAAGGAAGGTTTATCAATGGGTATTCATCATAACTGAGTTTATTCCTTTCTTGGCCTTGTTAATGTCTATTGAGAAAATAAACAAAAAACAGAAGGAAACATATGGTTTGTGTAGACACTTGTAGTGGTTAGGAGTCAGCATTTCTTCCCATAATCACACCGAATTTTGTGATTGAATATTTTCAATGATCAAGATCTCAAGCCAACAAATTTTAATTAGATGCGTGATCATGCCAGTCTCTTGGAGTGAGGTACAATACAAGGTGTCTATTAAAGCTAGTCAATTGGAAAACAGATGAAGGTGGGAAGAAGTGACAAACATACTAAAGGCAATGAACACCAGGCAAGTTTTCTTTCTACAGACAGTGGGCTTTGACCATTTCCCATGACCCAGCTAAAGCAGGTCAGTGACAGCAAGGACGGATGTTCTTCAAAGGCCAAACTACAGGTTGCAGAAAAAGGAAAAAGAAGCAGCTGCTGGGTGTAAGCAGACTCGATGTCGGAATCCTGGTCCAAGATATGATCCAAGCTGGCCGATCAATAGGAGCAGAGCTCCAACTGAACCTGCCAAGAAGATGAATGGAAAGTAAAGAGAAAGGAACAGGAAAAGTAACAAGATGGAATTTTTCTGTAAGCAGAATAGAGCTTTGCCTCAGGTTGCCAAAGAATATCATGCTGAGGAAGACAAATCCCCTCATTTTATTGACAAAGAAGAGGGTGAGTTGAAGTTGGGAGAATCACAACATACCACCCAACTCACCAGGTTGTTTGCTCAAACCAATCAGATGCTGTCACATTCGAAGCATGATGGGGTCGTCCCGTCTTATTGGTGACAAACAAACTGGTAAGCCAGATGGAATGTTGGACCAATAAAAAGAGACATTCCCCTAACAGAAGCAAGGCCTGCCAATACATGCGGAGATGCTAGGAAAGGACCACCCTAATGGCCAAAGCTTTCCAGAAGATTTGTACCAGACTCAGATCCGTACTCGGCTAATAACTTGTGCTATCCCCATGAGCAGCCGTGGATATCTGAGGAAGGCTAACTGTACGAACTCTCCTGAGAGATGTTGAGTACAAGTGACCTCAGCTCGACTACTTCAAACAACAAGGTCATTGGAAGAAGGATATGGTTGAAGAGGTACAACTGAAGCTGTGTCAGGTCTGAAGAGTAGGTGGTCGCAGCATCATTGGTGTCAGGTCTTCCAGATCAAGAGAGTGGCAACTGGACAGATTCAGGGTAATATCAAAAGGCTTTTCTGATTAAGGGCCATGGGATATGGAGAGTGGCGACTAGCAACAACCAGCTTCAGCAATAGGGTGGGGATCAATAGTACTTGAAATAGAAACATCAACAAAAAGTGGTCATTTGGCTGTGTAGTGGAGTTGAGGTAGGATGGATGAAAAAGAAGAAAAGAAGAAGAGAAGAACAGGTTTTTGCACAACCCAGACAATTCAAAGAGAACAAATTTTTTAGGGTTTTCTCCCTTTGAAAAAAATATTTTCACCAAAAAACTTTCCAATCTACATTCATCAACTCCCCCATATATGTGGCCTCGGATGTCTTTAAATAGGCCTAATACAAATAACGACCTAGAGAGATCTTTCAAACACAAACTTCACTAATTTAGATCTAGATCATATTGTAAAAATTGACATCTAAATTTCAAATCAGAAAGAAAAATAATAACTACTTAAAAAAATCTAGATCTTCAAAAATCTTTCTAAAACAATCTGAATATCTTAAGTATGAGCTGTTTTACATCCAACCCAATAATCAAAGGGGTCCATTAATGGTGATGGATGGCTCCTATGCGTTAATTTCTCATGGCTCCAAAAGACTTCATCCTCAAGTTGATAGTTGATAGCAAACCGTCAAACTGAACCGACTTCATAACGTGTCTTCCTTGGCTCTGGGGGCAGTTGATAGTGAAGACCTACGTGTCAAATTGGCATCACTTGCATCAGATCGAGCCATAGATCATGGAATCATTTTTTCACCTTCATGCTCTACATTGTAGGCGTCAGCACACACTTCTGCAATAATGGACTTGTAAGTGTCAACTCCTTGTCAACACAGTGTTGTCACTATCACTGTTGGCTCTGATTTATGTGCTCTAGTCGTTACTGGGACAGAAACAACATGCTCATCTGAACTTTGACATGCACTGTCAATGTGCCAATTTGACAATTGAGCTACTCATCTCTTCCTCTGCCAATCTAACAACAATCCATTGTCTGTTACATCAACTAACCCATCTGTTGATCCACTAATTGATAAATCTATCAATCCACTGATGGACTCTTCATGTATATCTTCTTGGATTGTGGTAGTCTACCCCGGCATATCCTTCATCAGATCCTCAGACATCTCTTAATGAATCTTGAATATGTTATCTGAAATCAGATTCTACATGAAACTGAAGCATCACAACTTTTAAATCGTGTGTAGTCACGTCCTCCAATCAGCCGTTCGTTCAACCACAAGAATGATCAAACAGAACATTGTCTAAACCACTAACATCTGATTCTAGAACATTGCCACCTCGTGCACGAGGCACCCAATGTTGTGTCAACGTTGTCAAAATATCCAATCAACATAAAATGTCATGGAGCATTCCCTCCAAATGATCATATTTCCATACTATTTCCTCCAAGATGTTCCTCTCATTACTCATGATTGAACTCAAATAAGCCCACAAATGAACTCGCTCTAATACAAATTTGACATAGGATGTGAATAAGAAAATAAAAAAGAAAAGAGGAAAAGATCATAACTTATACACATCGTTGAATTTTTAGAGTTTTCTTCCTCTACAAGAAAATAATTTCTTCCAAAACTCACACAAGATCTTCTCAAATAACAAAAATATGTTAGAGTATGGGCTGGTGATATCCAATCCCACAATCAAAGAGGGTCCACCTAATAGTGATGGATGCCTGTATGCATCAAGAGCCAAGCACCTTTGGTGTAAATTGTGCTTAAATAATGTTACGCAAATTTTTATTTGTTTATAATGAAACTTTTATTGAAAATCCATCAAGACATTGGATAAAAGATTCAACATATAAGCAAAGGTGAGAAATGTATCCTTGGAAGCAAATCAACTAATTCACCCAACCCAATAGGAAAAAGATTGAAGGCCCTAATGGCGCCACTAAGTCCCTAATCTCGTTAATGATCCAAGATAGCTTCCAGGGGCCCCCTTCCCTAAAGAGGGTCGTGAAATGTCACATTCAGAGACTACTTCAACTACTAAATGATCAAAGAAGGAATCTACCAAATCCCCATTATTATAAGGTTTCCCTGAATTTTCGCTTCATTGGCATTTCAGTAGACAATATCTAATGCATAGTTTACAAAACAGGACTCAACTAGTGATGTAGAGCGGGTCATGGATAATTTCATGGCCAAGATGGACCAGAAGGCCCGATCAAAGACGGAGATGATCCAGACCGTCAGAACTTAAAACAAACGGATCTCGCAAACTAGAATGAGTTATCAGACGTAAACTATATGATTTTGGGGTAGGACGAGCTACTTTAGCCAGATTTACAAAATACCATCAGATCGACGATTATTTCCCTGTTTTAATTCCGTTTTTACTATAAATAGTAAGTTTTAGTTTGATTATAACTCTTCATTTGTTGGGCTTTAGGAGTTGCACCCGACATGAAAAGTGCTTAGAATAATTAGGAGAACAGTGTGGTGAGGCCAAATAGGACACTTACTATTTTTGGCCAAAACCTTGCGCACTAGTAGACATCACGACCGTCTATAAATAGTAAGTTTACTATTTATAGTAAGTTGCGAATTCTAGGAGTTTTAGTTGTAGTTTGATTCTGAAATTTCCTCCATTGCTTAATATCGATATTTAAAGGGTTGTGAACTCATTTATTTCATTCATCAATCAATTTTGGATTTTATAGAATTTATTTTCTATTTTCTTTTTCTTTTCCTCATGGATTCGAGAAGTCTCTGTGAAGAGTACAAAGAAGTTCTGTGAATTCGGAGCAGTTATCCCCTTGAGGAAGACAGTGCTCGATCTCATGTCCTTTCCTGCGCCAACTAGGGACTCAATTACTGGGTTGATTTCACCTAGAACTTGGTGGGTTGACCGAGTGGATTAGAAAGTGTTTTTTTATTATCATTTTTTATAGTTTATTATATATTATAAAGAGTACTATAAAAAACAAAACTCATTTTTATTCTCCTATCCCTCCTTTTGCATCTTCTCCTTCTTGCCTCATCCTTGTTCTCCTCCTCTTGCTGCTTCTCTTTCGTTGTAAGAATAGTCAAACAAGTCCCAAGTCAACCTGGGAAGCTAGGCCAAGTCACACTGAAACTAGAATGGGACCAGTTTTCCCAACCCAATCACCTAGTGCACAATCAGGCCTAGTTGACTTGAAAGTTTATCAACTTTGCTTGCAAACTTCAAGCAAATATATTTGACTTGATTTGGCAATAATACCTAGGATAACCAAAACTTAGAATATGTATAACTGAGAAAGAAATAACTCAATTTCCAAGTAATTGAATCAGGCTTAGGAACAAGAGAAGCAATGATGATATTTCATAGTAGTCACAACGACGAAGCAACATTGTCAATTGCATTAATCATCACTCTGACTTTGCGTGTGCATTGTTGATTTTCGGTCATTCTTCTCGCTGGAAGCCAACTTAGCTCAACTTCGCAGCAGAAAATAAACCGTGTATTTGGATGCACATGGTGAACTAAATCCCATACATTCCATTTAATCAAGAGGAAATGAAAAAATTAACAAATGTTCCCTAGCATTCATAATGAGGAATTAGCCTTCATATCACAGTTGCACTTCTTGCAAGTTGCACTGAAAAGTAGTGCAATCTCAATTTGGAGCCCAGACCGTTTCCTTTTAGAGAGTGTTTGGATAGGAGGAAAACCACAAAAAAACTAGAAAATGAAAAATGTTTTCCATTGATGTGACATTTTTTGTGTTGTTTGGATAGCAAGGAAGAGGGTGGAATCCACATAGAATCATTACAGTTTTCCATAGTCAATTTCCCCAACACAAAAGACAAGGTGAGTATTTCCCTCAAAAAAAAAAATTAAAAAAAAAAAAATATAATAAAAAATGAGGTTTCCACTTGCTATCCAAACAAGTCACAAAAAATGGAATCCATGTACTTTCAATAGTGCTCATGGAATGCATGGGAATCCATCATTGCATAATCATTACTCTTTCCCTTCCCTTTCCTTTCTTTTCCCACAATCCAAAAATGCCCTAATAGATAAGATGGGCTCAAACCCGATAGCTTAACATAGAGACACACCCCATCTACTGTCAAGCTATGGGCTCAGATGCTAATAATTGCAATTGAATCAATAGTGCATCCAAACACACCCCAAACTACTCACAGATGGACTTCAGCATGAAAAATGAAAGGAGAGAGAGAGAGAGAGAGAGAGAGAGAGAGAGAGAGAGAGGGCACTATCTTTCACTGCTGGACATCACCTGAATGTGGCAACTCATCCACCGTACACAGGCCGGACCAACCAAATTGAAGGTCCAGTTTCGATGGAGCACAGCACGAAAATCACTCCCCCTATTGTCTACAAATCCTGATAATGGAAAAGCACCGTCCAGAAATCAAACTGATTAGACAATTTTGATCAGACCATCAGATCAGTGCGATAATCTCAACTATTCTCCATCCACGAGAAGCCCCACAATTTGGACGGTCCAGATTCGGCGTGCAGTGGCTAGGATGCGGCACCCCTACTGAGTTTGTTCAAGCATACGAATGTTTCGTACATCTAGAAATTACAAGAAATAACCTTTCTTGCTCGCATTTCAGTGGATTGAGAAACAAGAAAGAAACGACTCGAAAGATAGCCAAACGCAGAAACAGAGAAGAAGGGGGGGCGAACTCTAACCTGTTGGGAAAGAGCATTGTGGGCGATCTTGTAATCCCTGTGGAGGATGTAAAGACCCAAAACAGAAGCCGTTGCAGCTCCTGCGAAGAAGGATGCTAACCTCACCCTCAGCACGTACCCCATCCTTTCTTCCCCTTCCAAAATTCCGATTTGCGCCTGACTCACGATCAGAATAAAACACGATCCAGTTTCTTTTCGGGTCTTCTTAGAACCGCAAGGGTAGTCACTCGAGAGCGCGGATTTCCTTTCGCAGAAGTACCTGCGCCAGGAACCCCGGTGGGGCCGACTGTGATGTTTGTTTTTGTGAGTTCGTTTCACGACATGACGCAAAAAATGAACCGTATTCAAAGCTTAATTGGGCCGTGCTAAAGGAAAATGTGGTTGGGGAAATTTCTACAGTTGAAACTTACCGGGGTTCAACGGTGATGTTTACAAGCCATCCATACTGTTATTAACTTCATTATTACTGGGATGAACTGAAATGACAAATCTTAACATGATTCAAAACACTTGTGGCCCACGATTATTTCACTGTGAAAGTTCAATTATTACTTTTTTGGCTCACTCGAGCTTTAGAAACGGTTCATTTTCAGCATCATGTTCTAAAAGGGACTCATAAAACATATGGATAGAGAGGATTTCTCACAAACATCGTAGTTGGCCTCACCTGAGTTCTGCGTGAACCTCCTGTGAAAGACTTTTGCAAGAAATCCACGTCCCTTCCTCGACACTCTGCCAGAGCATGACGCTTGATGCACGATACCCTCATAAAGTATGCACGTGGAATGAAACTCGAAACAAACGATTTGGGGAACCCAAAGTCACACTGGTTGAGATTGGACATCTGTTCCTTGAAACAGGATCATTGGAAATTTCATTTTAACCGTCCAACAATGTAAAATAATCGGTTAGATAAACAGGTGATCAAATAAGGATACGTTTGTTTTGTCCATTATAATAATAATGTAAAGAAAATGAGTAATTATATGCAATAGTTGCATTTGACTATAATGACATGATAATTTTACATTATTTAATTTATCATTATAAAAATTTTACATTACTTCAACATTAAATTATCTTCAAAATAAATTGAAATTGTTGTTTAAATGAATGTTTTTATATAAATTATATGAAAATGTGAAATGATTGTAAATTATATACCAACTAAATATCGATACTGTTTAATTCTGACATGTGGCCACACATGTTATTAATGGCTTAAATTCAATCAAACACATGCATTTAGGAATAGTGACAAATGTGTCAAAGTTGTACTTAACTCGAATTGATTTAGCGTTTGTAAGTTCAGGTGTTGAACTATTTATATTAGGATTAAACCCATGAAGGTTATTCTGACCGTTCAACTACCGGTGTTATAACAATCAACCATCTTAGAAATTAAGGGTAAGTCTTTAAAAATGGGATCTTTTTATCTTGTGCTGGGGTTTTTTCTTTTTTTTTTTAAAAAAAAAAATGGTGATAACGTCTTTTAAGTTCCTCAGTGATACAATGTGAATGAATAAGATTAGAAATTAAGGCTAAATTGTCGATTTCATTAATCAAAGAAGATGAAAAGTATAATTAGTAAAGAAAAATTAAACTAAGTAAAGAAAATAAAAATTACCTATGATTGCCTATGTAGACAGGATAGTCGAGGGTGCAGTGTACAGAACGTGATTGATGTGATTCACTAAGTAAGAACTTGGTAATCGATGTGATCTAATGACAAAGGTAATGGATATTTAATCTATTCTTAAGATCTGTTGCAACAATAGCATTAGATAGTAGTTAAACTAAAGATTCCAGACCTGTTTCATATTGTCGAATAGAAGTGGAATATTTAAGTTAAAACTATGATAAGCAACATTTTACTTTAGAGATTGATTAATTGTGTGTGAGGAGGGACTTGAGTTCTTCTTCGAATGTTGCTTATATAAGCTTGGAGATGCAATGCCGTGCATAAATCTCTATATCATGAGGGATTTGGATGATTGGTCATGTGACTCTCATTGATTCTGCAAATAAGTGTGGTCAATTGAATTAGGCCACATGTATAAGAGATTATATATGAAGATTTATTGGAATATCACATTAGGCTTTTGCTTCTGTAAGGGTTGCTTTTGATAAGCCTTTAGCATTTAATACTATTAAAGAAAATTTTTTTAAAGGAATTTATTTTACAGAGAGTTACTTTTAATAAAATTTTAATATTTAATATTTCTACATGTGCACGTCTCTAACTCTTTCTTTTGAAATTCATTTATACAACATATAGCACGGCTGCAACATAACATCTTTTGAATTATTGATTGACTAGCTGTAAACAAATACATCGCATTTGACAAGCTACTTATGTGTTTGGATTAATAGCAGTAAAACAATAACGATGACACAATTACTTTATATTACATAAGCAAACAAATAGGCTCTAAAAACTTATTTAATTTTTTAATTTCCTATGAAATGCAAAGTAAATTAGGTATGTTCATCATTTGTTTAAACATGAATTATAGCCTGTAAATGAGGAGTTATATATATAGATAAAGTAAATTGTAATCATTACATCTTCAATGGATAAAATTACTACTTTTAGCATAATTTTTAAGTGAATCAAACAATATAACAAAATTATCATTATAGTCGAATATAAATGATGTGATTTCATAATTACAAGAATAAATAATTATTAGTCATTTATAACCATTAACCATTGTAATTGGAAAACCATCTAAACTGGGACATAATTTGGACAATTCAATTTAATTGTTCGTACACACGTCTGTAACTTTGACACAAGGATGGATGCGATGAGCTTGAGCACCGTCTTCCTCAAGGGATAACTATTCTGAATCCACGAACTCCTCGCAGAGATACCTCGAATCCATGAGAAAAATAAAAAATAAAAAATAATTTCTAAAAATTCATAATAAATTAATTGATAATCGTCTAATGTGTGTCCCTTTACACCATTAATAAAGAAAAAATAAGTCAAAATTTATAATTACCAAAAATAACAAAATTCTAACTCTAATAAAAATCATAATTCTAGTAAAACTCTTCTAAAACTTAGTTTCTAAAAATAAAATTTCCAAGTAAACTTTTGCTCGAAGACTCCTAGCATGATTACAAGTTATTTCTTTAAAAAAAAAAGTTCTAAAACTCTCTCTCTCTCTCTCTCTCTCTCTCTCTCTCTCTCTCTCTCTCTCTCTCTCTCTCTCTCTCTTTATATATATATATATATATATATATATATATATCTCATATAATTTTTATTTTATATTTATTTTTGTGTTCTTGAATATGTAACCGAAGAATTTCGCTCCACTTTGTGTTTTGGTTCACCTCAGATGGCCCGTTTCAATAAAGATTGATAGGTTGTACGCCCTGTAATGATACCCGGATCAAAAGTTATGATCAATTTACGGTCCACCTACTTTTGGTTCAACCATGCTAGGAATGTATCAGTGCCACGTCCTACATCAGATCCTTCCACTTGAAAAAAAACTCGTTATCAAGTTATCCAAATGACTTCACACATGATATTCAAACAATTTATGTCACCAATGTTTATCAATATTTTTCTTATACTTTACATTAGGCTCTTGAGCTGACACAATACATGTAATTATGCTCTCCGTGACTTCACTAGTATATATCAGTTCATTCACTTGTGTCTGCAAGATCTCATATTCTTTTTGATAATGTAGGCAATTAGACAGACTTGCCCCTGAGACAAGATCAATGTAATTTTGCATATCTTATATGAGAGATAATTTATTAGGGAGTTCATCGAGTACAATCGCTTTGAAATCCTGCAACACTGCTTTCAAATCCTCTGGGATGTTCACAGGCTCAATATATTTCTTATTTTCAACTAATTCATCTACATCTCCTCTTTCCTCAGATTATTAAACAAATTTTTGTTCGGTTATGAGAGATTGTTCTTCCACTTTAGAATTCTTGGGTTGGTTCTCCGTTCCCTTAAGGGCCACATGTTTGCCACTTATGAATCTTATGGCTTGTCGTGACTCCGTTTCGATGAGGTCATCTGTCGCCGACAAATAATGGAATTTCTCTATGTAACCGCTTATTGGTCTGCTATCTTGCCAACAATTTTGGTTTTGTTAGAATTAGGGGTAGACATCGAGTCAAACCAAGTCGAGCTGGCCTTGGTTCAACTCGACTCGGCCACTAGCTGACCTCAGCTCGAACTCGGCTCGGTCCTCGAGCTTGACTGGCCAACTCGGCTCGGTTCGGTCAGCAACTCGGGTTAGTTCAAGCTGAGTTCAAGCCAAGATCGAGCCAAGTTTGCTATTGCAGCATTTTCATAAACACTTGGACTGCACCTTCAAAATCTCACTGTATTTGAGACAACAACAATGATTTTACAGGTATTTTATCAAACACCTTCTAAGCAATATAAAAATCAAGAAAAAAAGGGCGTTGGTTTCATATACTTAACTTCCTTGCCACTAGCCACACTTCTTTGAGTCATTTCATCAAACACTTGCTGAGCAACATCAATATTAAAGTAACCAAGTCATCGAACTGGTTCGATCCGAGTTCAATTCAAGCCGGGTTCGATTCGAGTCAAGTCGAGCTGGGGCCAGCTCAAACTCGGCTCAAACTCATTTCCGAGCTTAAAAAATCAGCTCGAACTAAGATTCGAACCGAGTCGAATCGAGTCGAGCGAGCTAACCGAGCTAGCTCAGTTCGTGTACACCTCTAGTTGGAATAATACATGATCGTTATCTCGATGGAGGAATTGAATGCACAACAACTACTTCATCCGTGACCACATGCGAATTAACACATTCATCTGTGTCATCCGCTCGAGTTGAAGTTGTTCCCACCAAACCAAAGCTCCGCCCTTCAATTTGTAAGCTACAAGTTTAACTTTCTTCTCTTCCACAATGTCCATGTAGTTGAAGAAATGTTCGATTTTAAGCAACCAATCGAGGAAATCCTTCGAGTAGAGTTGACTGTTAAAACTAGGAAGATTCACTTTTATCTTGAATTCTCAATTCGCCCAATTTGCTCGATCACCGCCTTGTCCGAGATATTTGAGGATCATGTTGTCTACCTCATCGTCACTGAATTCCCTATCTTCAGGGATGATCCTTTGGTTCACTGCTTAGTGCGATTACGAGTCCCAGCATCAGCTAGTGGCGGATCACCACCATGACCATGGAGTGATCATAGGGCTTCCATCAAGCAATCGATGACAGCCTGCAACCCTTACATGACTTGCTGATTCTCTCGCTGCACTGCTTTGAAAGCCGTTGCCGTTAAAGGTAAATTTCATGGAGTACCGTCCATAGGATTGTTGCCTGACCCATCGTTAGAAGCCATAGATCTGAGGAGAAAGCCTCACTCTGATACTAAATTGACGTGGGGATGGACGTGATGAGGTCGAGCACCATCCTCCTCAGGGGATAATTATTCCAAATCTACAGAACTTCTCATAAAGATACCTCGAATCTATGAGGAAAATAAGAAAATAGAAATAATTTCTAGAAATTTATAATAAATTGATTGATAATTGTCTAATGTGTGTATCCTTTTATACCATTAATAAATAAAAATAAACCAAAATTCGTAATTACCAAAAATAGCAAAATTTTAACTCCGATAAAAATCCTAATTATAGTAAAACTATTGTAAAACTTAATTTCTAAAAATAAAAATTCTAAATAAACTTTTGCTAGAAGAGTCCTAGCATGAATACAAGTTATTTCTAAAAGAGAAGAAAATCTAAAACTTTTAAAATAAAAAATATTAAAAATTTATAGTTATTAAAAACAATAATTTTCCTTAAAATTTCGTTTTAGAGCTGAAAGCACGTGTTTTATGATGAAGCAGATAGACGTGACCCATTTTGTGGGTTGGTTCACCTCGGATGACCCGTTTCAATAAAGATTGATATGTTGTGCGCCTTATAATGATAACGGATTAAAAGTGATAATCAATTAACGGTCCACCTTCTTTTAGTCCAACCATGCTAGGAATGTACTGGTGACACGTTGTGCATCAAACTTTTAAGTGCCAAGGTATCATACTTACATAACGGCTGCCAGGGGATGTAAGTTCTTCTCAACCCAAAAACAAAGCAACTTACAACGAGGTATCAGACAAGAAGAATTAAATAATACGTGGCATTCATCTCAGCATCTACTATTCAGTTCTGATAAGTGTGGCCCTTGTTCTGGTAATCCAGATCATTCATCTCAATAGGGCTGTCAATGCACTGGGGTGGGAAATTGGGCTTGCAGGCTTGGGCTAAAAAGTCTAGGCCCAAGGACTGGGCCTAAGACTAAATTTTAAGCTGGTTTAGTAATCTAGGTGGGCTGGGAATATCCATAAGAGCCTGCAGCCAGTTATGGACCTGACCCGGCCCACCCATTTAAGGTTTCAAGGGTATCCTTGCCAATATCATGAATGACTAGGCACACCTAATGAAGAGGGTTGTACAAAAGAGGTTAGCCGCGCTCATGCTTTGGCTGGACTTAGGCCCAGGTTTGAAGAATCATCATCAACAGGCATGGGCCTGTTTGTTTTGGCCCATCATGCCCCGGCCAGGATTGGGCCTAGCTTTTACTCCGTGGGTTGTGTTTGTTCAGACAAAATTCAGAATGGAATACATCAACGGTCCAAATTCGGTGAGAAATTCCAACATTTTGAGATTTTTTTTGGAGAACTATCCATTCGGACTTCAGTCGTTCTCAACAGACCAAACAGTCTGGATTTCCAGACCATTTAATTTTTCAAAGATTTGAGAACATGCATCAAGGTGGGCCCCACATAGTCCTGACACAGCACACAGCAACAATGTGGTGTTGGGGTCACCAAGCAATCCATGACCCCCCGGAAGAAACAAGCAAGACGCCATGTGTCCCTCACAGCTGGTGGTATCAGCCACTGCTCTCACCGTCCACGTATACTCATCTCTTGACGGCACCCCATGATTTTGAGGAGCCACACACGTGCCTACTATCATCGGACCGTAGTCTTTGGATCTGGGTCTTCTTTCAATGATCAGAACCATTCATACAAATGGCCTTACATGGATGGGCCACTGGATAGAAAAGAAAATTAAATCAATAAATAAAAACAAGTCTGGAATTGAGAAAAAGTTCAAAACTTTTAACCATGGATTCCTTGGCGGCAGCATCTGAGGAGAGGAATTCTCTGCAATGGGTGTAAGGCCTTACAACCATTGTGTTTGGTGTTTGACATCCACTCTATTCATTAAGCCTTTTCATTCTTATCGTCCACCCAAAAATTAACTTGACCTAGAACTTAGGAGAGCCACACCATTGGAAAAGGTTGGTACCCGAGCCTGAGATCGGTATCCGAGGTTGAGGTTGTACCCGAGGCCGAGATCGGTATCCGAGGCCGACTTCTGAGGTACCTGAGTCGAGATCATCTCTTAGGTAGGCGAACAAGACCGACCTCCAAAGTCATTGGTCGGCACAAAAGGTCGGAGGGATTTTTCGGCCCTCAACCAATCCATAGTCATCAAGTCTGGCTGCTCAGTTCATCTATCTCATACATTTGTTTTAGCCTCATTTTACCCATAACAACATATATCCAAATATGTGTTTGATGTGTTATCAAGATGAGGAATCTGTTGATCATCTCTTCCTTCGTTTCCCACTTGCTTTGAATGTGTTGGTGAATTTTCTAAGATTATTCAAAGTTTCATAGGTTATCCCAAATTCTACTTGGCAGTTCTTCTTAGCTTAGCATAGGAGGAAAGGTAAAGTAGGGAAGAGAATTTGGCACCTTAGTATATAAGGGAGACTATTTAATATCTAGATGGAATGGAATATTCATTGCTTCAGGAATCATATGAGGCAAATTTTGGATGTGTTCAATAGGGTGGAATGGCCTGGGCAAGTGCAGTATATTATATCGCTATAAATCACTTTCCTGTCATTGTTTTTATTTTCCTCCGTAATTTTTTGGCTTTGGCCCTCTTAAATAAAGTTATTAATCTTTTAAAAACAATAATAATAAATAATTAAATGTAAATCATCCCTGTGACATCTTACTTTTTAGCGTTTTTGCCACTTGAATTTTACATATTGCTTAATTTCAGAGTTATATATATATATATATATAATATGCCAAATTAGATGGAATGGTCTTAATTTTGCTCTTCACAAGACACAAAGAGTCATTGATCAGATTCATGGGCATTCCTATGAGGAAACACTTATGCTATTAGAACTCATGCCTTATTGAGCATCTTATCCAATTTTTAAATTGGTTTATTCTACAACAACAAATGCTCTAATTAAGAATAATGTTGAGTGTGCCAAAGTCTTACTCGTCTCGAATCAATTGAATGCTTATTATCATCTTTGGTGCCAAACTAGCTAGATTATGGTCAGGCCTTCGAAGGTTGATATGACTGTTCAACTACCAATGTTACAATGATAAGGGTATTTAGAAAGGAATGGTTAGGGGTGTCAATGGGTCATGCTTGGGGTGAAAAATTAGAATTTTGAATAGGGCTGGCCTGCTGGCTCGACTCGAAATAGTTCAAAATTCAGGTTGAGACCTAACCCAAGCCCAGCATGTTGATAGCCATAGGGAGGGTTAGTCCTGCAAAATATGATCTTTTTGCCTTGTATTAAGAATTTTTCTTTCAATGGTGATAACATTTATACGTTTCTCAGTAATGCGATAATGAATAATTAAGAATAAAAATTAAGGTTGAATTGCTAATTTCATTAATAAGAAAATAAGACGAATAGTACAATCATTTGAGGAAAATTAAATTAAGCAAACATGTAAAAATAATTACCTACAATTGCCTCTGTAGCTAGAAGAACCGAGGTGTTTAGTTTGGGGGACGTGATTAATGTGATCTGCCAAGTAAGAACTTGATTATATGTGAGATTCGACAAAGGAGGCCATTGATATTAAACTACTAATAAGGCGTACTGTAACGATTGTGTTGGACAATGGTGAATTTAAGCTAAATTAAGGATTTCAAATTTGCTGCAATAGTGTAATTGAATGAAAGTAGAATATCTAAGCTTAAAGCTTAAAAAACTAGGATGAGCAGGGTTGCATTATAAAGATTTATTGGTTGTGTATAGATGCTAGAACATAGACAGATCATATGCACGGGTGCCTTTTTAGGACTTTCATGTATGTATTTATGGCTTGGGGTATATTTGATTTAAAATCACTACTAACCAATTACTCAGATTCCCATGGTTGGATAGACCTTATAGAAACCTTATAAGAAGGTATTGGGTGAGATTTTCCGTCTTAAAATGACTCTTGATTTGCAATGCTTATGATACTCTCTCTCACAAATGCTCAGTTATGTAGTATGCATCGAGGTACCCGCCAAGGTTGCTTTCATAAACAAAAGGTCACATTGGTGGAACTTTCATAAGATCTACTCCATCCACCAGGTACGGTAACCTAGTTTAACGATTCAACCCAAAAATCATGATCATCCAAAACCCAGGAAGGCCACACCATTAGAAACAATTGGAAAGAATTCACACCATTAGTTTTGTGTACGGTCTACCATGGTGCTTATGTGCCATCTAATACATTCATCTTATGTCCCTCATCATGATGAAAGAACTACCTAAAAATAACAATATTCCAATACTTACGTGGGCCACCATGTTGATATACAGGTTTTCGGTTGATTTTACAAGGTGGTCCATGTGAGAGTTGAGTCAACCTAACCTGTCAAATCAGGGCCCATATGAGAGTTGGATGGACCTGATTTTTGAATAAAAGGTGTGATTTACCTGATGGGTAGTGTACATTTTATGCACCTTAAGATGTTTACCCACGGTAGATGATGAAATTGGTAGATACTAAGTTACTCTAGTGTTTTCCAACTTTTCCTCTTGCACTTACTTCCTTTCTCTTTACTTGCGTGCCCCCTAGTTTATTTAAATTGAGGGTTTGACATGGCTAAGACACATATGGGGCTCCTTCCAGGTGGCATCTACCTCAGGGACTCGGAATCCGTGGTAACCCTCCAGTATCGGGGTCTTGGAACTGGTGGGTGATGTGGGGCACCCCACCACAATGTATGTGTTTTATCCATGCTGTTTATCTATCTTTTCAGCTCATTTTAGAGCATGAGCCAAAAAAAAAAAATGTACGTCATACCACAATACCACAATGTATGTGTCTTGTCCAGTTCATTTGTTCATTTTTTTTCAACTCATTTTAGAGCATGAGTCAAAAAATGAGGTAGGTCCAAATCTCAGGTAAACCACACCATAAGAAAAAATGGTGATTGATAGCCCACTATTAAAAACTTCCTGAGACTCACTGTAATGTTTAGTTTCCATCCAACTTATTAATTGTGTTACACAAACTAGGAACTGGATCTATGGCTCAATTGTAGATAAACTCTGTTTGAACAATGAGGTCAAGAGATCTAGTGCCCAAGTTATGTGGGTGGGTGTGTAAAAAAAAAAAAAAAGGGGGGGGAAAAAAAAAAAAGGGTCACACAGACATGGATGAAGAGAAAACACAATGCCATAGCCTGTTGATTAGGTCAAGAGACTATGATGAAGGGAAAACACAAATATCAACTTGATCCAAAACTTATGGCCCTGAATAAGTTTTTAATGGGGGTGCCAATCACCACAGTTTCCTTAAGGTGTAATCCACTTGAGATTTGGACATGCTGCCTAAACGACATGGATAAAACACATACATCATGGTGGGTCCAGCAACATTGACAAATACTAACCTTGGTACCAGAGTGGTCATTACTGAATCCGAGTCCCTCAAATCCCATCCAAATCGCTTGAATGTATGCTGGTCGTTATGAAAGGAAGGGCCAATTCGAGCTTTGTCTCAGCCCAGCCTGTGTCTAGCCTGGGACATTTACACAAAGCCCAATTCGAGTTTGCCCGAGCTAAAGCCCTGAATATCTCCGTGGATAAATGATACTTTGGTGTGCCTCGTGTATAGAGCTGTACACGAGCAGAGTAAGCTCGGTTACTTGCTCGACTCGACTCAGCATGAGTTTGAGCTGGGCACGAGCTGAGTTTTGATACTCATTTTGATTTCGAGTAGACTACGAGGTGAGCAATACTCGACTCGATACTAGACTCGTGTGCTCGACTCGTACTCGACTCGGTACTCAAGGGTATATACACCCACCAAAAAAAACCTTATGCCCTTATTCCAGTCGCTTTCAGCAGCCCACCTATTCAAAAAACCCATTTTCTTCCCTCTCAGCGCCCGTTTGAAAAAACCCATTCTCCCCCCCTCTCTCTCTCGCTTTCTCTCCTCTCATTCCCCTGTTCGGTGTTGTCCGCCGTCCGGCCTGTCACTCTTCTTCTTCTTCTTCTTCTTCTTTTCTCTCTCTCTCTCTCTCTCTCTCTCTCTCTCTCTCTCTGTTCTTTCCTTCTTTCCCTCTTTTTTCTTCTCTCTTCTTTCCCTCTTTTTTCTTTTCGGTTTCCCTCTCTCCGCACCAGCTAGCTGTAGGTACGTGTCATGCTAAGATGAGCGCTGACACTCCTCCTTTCCCTGCACGCACGGTGCCGGTCATTCCTGCCGCAGCTCGTCCGGTAATGTGTGGTGTTGATTTTTTATTATTATTATTTTTGTATAAATTGTTAATATATGTCAGAAATTGATTTATTATTATTATTATTATTTTTGAAGTATTGTGTGGTATTGATTTATTATTATTATTATTATTTTTGTATAAATTGTTAATATATGTTAGAAATTGATATCATATATTGCTAATATATGTCAGAAATTATTAATATAGGTTGATATCAGAAATTTATAATATATCTAGAAATTGTTAATATATGTTAATATAGCTAATATATGTTAATATAGAACTTGTTAATATGTTAATATATGATAGAAATTGTTTCTTAATAGTCATTATTGTCCTCTACTATTTAAGTCTCATGTCCTAATAATTATTTTTTCCATGTTTCTTAATTTACTTTATAAATGACAGTTTACTTGTTACTATGTTAGTGTTGAATGCTATCACTTTAAGATGCCTTTGGTTTTTCATTTTACATTTTGTTATTAATTAGCTAGATGATGAATATTAATTTCAGCCTGTTCATTTATTTGCATAGATATGAATTATTTGTATTGTTCTAGTTGTAGTATAAGATAATCATTTACTCATTTGAGGATTTTTATGTTACCAGATATAGATTCAGTGTGTTCTTGGATGCATAGAAATTCTCAAATTGTCCCTTTTTGGACAGTTCAAGGTTAGATAGATTGTAATGTCTTCATTTATTCCAATTTAAATGTATATGCCTATTCTGGTTTCGTCTCTCATTTTTCTCTCTGGATATATTTCATGTATTTATTTCCGTCGTCAAATGTTCACACTCTGTGTTGATGATTGACATGAGAATTAAATACAAGAGTAATATATTCTGGAGAGATAAGGAGAGATACTGTCGAAATTTTGGCGTAGCATTTAAATTAAAAAATGATGGCATTACAATCTATCCAACCTTGAATGGGTGACTGATTTAGACAGTTAAATAAGTATGCCCGTCTAACGGTCTAGCCGTCTAGGTATAGCCATATAACATATCGAGAACTTTATTTTATAGATGACTAGTCAAGACGAAAGTCCAGATACCCCTGGAATGGGTGCATCAGCCATATCTCCTCTAATCGTAGAGGGAGACACAGACAGGTCAACTACATGTAAAAGGAAGAAGAAAAGATCAGCAGTGTGGGATGATTTTGAAGATGTGACAGTTAATGGTGGATAGAAGATAAAGTGTTTAAACTACAAAGGGTTATACAGCAAGATTTCAGGAGGATCTACGACACATCTAAACAGACATTTGAAGACATGTCCTAAGAGACCAAAACTCCCTCATCCTTGCCAACAGTTGTTGTCATTTACGAAGTCAGAAGAGGACGACTTACAAGGATCCACTCATAAGTTTGACAAAGAGAAGTTGAATGAGTGGTATGATAGCTTAGTGATTCTGGAAGAAAAACCTTTCAGAATGATAGAAAGTAAAGAGTTTAGGGCTTTCTGTCAATTCCTTAACCCTCGGGCCGAAAATGTCTCCTGCGTCACAGTGCAGAGAGAGTACATGAAGATGTACGCAAATGACAAAATGAAACTGAAAGAAGTTTTGGCTTCAGTATCTAGAATAGGTTTAACGTCTGATTTATAGACGGCGTCTAATTAAAGAAAAGGATACATTTCATTAACCGCTCATGTCGATAAGAATTGCAAACTCTGCAAGAGAATTTAGAACTTCCGCAACTTTTTTCATCCACATACTGATTTACTTATTTCAGATTGCATCTACAATTGTCTAAAAGGCTGGGGCATTGAAAAGAAAATTTCAGCAATAACTTTAGACAATGCTTCAACAAATGACAATGTCATTTCATGCTTACGTAACCAGTTCAGGATTACAGAAAATTTATTTTTTGAAGGAAAAATATTCCAGGTCAGATGTTATGCCCATATTATAAATATGATTATACAAGAAGGGCTGAAAGAAATTGATAATACTATAGAGAATATAAGAGAAAGTGTGAAATATATAAGGGAGTCACCATTGAGACTAAGTGTATTGAATGCCATCATCCAACGTTTGAATGTGTCATCTAAAAAAACATTAAAGTTGGATGTACACGTTGGAACTCGACCAATAAAATGTTAGATACGACAATGGAATTGCACCTTGCATTTCCTGAATACGCGGCGCGTAATAGAACATATTCTTGGTTGCCGAGCACAGATGATTGAGCCAAAGCAAAATAAGTTCACACATTTCTCAAAGTTTTCTATGATTGCACGAAGATTTTTTTTGGGAATCAGTATCCAACCGCGATCTGTTTCTTCCGTCTCTTTGGAAGATTAAGGATGCTCTACAGAAAAATATCAGTGCGGGTCTACATTTCATCCGCCAGATGACAGTTGGTATGAAGACGAAGTTTGATAAATACTGGGACGAATGTCATCTGTTGATGTCCTTGGCAGTTGTTTTTTATCCTCGTTGTAATATGGGGTTGGTTAGCTTTATTTTCATGAAGCTTTATCCTATTGAAAGAGCGGCAATAGAGACGTCCAAGGTTCGTCAAGCCCTTAAAGATTTGTACAAATCGTATATTAATACTTTATCTGAAGTGAGTGTTAAAGAAAGTAGAGATGCGGATATTTCTGTACCTGGTAATCTGAATGTGCTAAATGAATACATATCATACTTGGCACAAGCACGAATGTGAGTTGATACTAAGGAATCAGAGCTAGAAATGTACCTCAATGAGCCAATCGTATTACGATCCAAATTTGATGTGTTGGAATAGTGGAAGATGAGGGTTAGTGAATCAAAATACCTTACATTATCTATGATGGGCACAAGCACGAATGGGAGTTGATAGTAAGGAATCAGATCTAGAAATGTACCTCAATGAGCCAATCGTAATACGATCCGAATTTGATGTGTTGAAATAATGGAAGATAAGGGTTAGTAAATCAAAATACCCTACATTATCTGTGATGGCACGAGACATATTATCAATACCAATTTCAACAGTGGCATCAGAATCCGCATTCATCACAAGGAGCAAGGTTTTTTTTTTTACACAACACTACCAGAAAATTGGGTAAAGGCTACGGATAAAAACTATAGCTAAAGGCCTAGGGCTATGAATGATGATGATGAAGAAGAGAAGATTGAGATTCATGACGAGTCTCTACCTGCAGATCAGTAATTATTTTCAGTTTTTCAATTCTTTTTTGTTGAAAGTTGAATGATCTTTAATATTATTTCACTGCAACTGTAAATATGAAAGTGTTGGAATGTGGTTTGGAAAACTTTGAATTTTTGATATTTATTTACATATGCCTTTTCATTTGCTTTTATTTTTAATACATTTATATTGATTTATTTTGTTCCTATATCAAGTTCAAATTATTTATCAATATTCTGATTTTTTTTATTAAAAATTGAGTATAAATATGCCGTCATCTGATCTATCGACAAACATATGGGACTACGCTTCCCTAGTTGAATCACCACCAAGTTCTGAAAAAACAAAGATTAAGTGTGGTTTGTGTGGTGTGAAGTTTGTGAACAAGACTAATCGGTTTCGGTTATACTTGTCATGTCGACGTGGTGATGCAAAACCATGCCCCAATGCCCCTAAGGATGTCCAAATTCTTTTTCAAGCCCTATTATATTTGAATAGAAAACCTTTCATTCCATTCAAACCTTCTGCTTCTTGATCTAGTACACGAATGACATTCACAAAAGATATAGAGGAGGAAGCCAGATTAAAAGCCTTGGAGAAAAAATAACTTCAACTCGCCTTAAAACGCTGTATGAAAGAAGTTTCTAGAATTCAGCGATATTCAAGTCAAAGACAACACGATGTTGAAGGAGGATCAAGTATGACAAACAAGAATAAGAAAAAGAGTAACAAATTCAAATTTCCAACCCGTCTCGGTAAATTTTATAAGGCATTGGGTACTACATACAATTCTTCACATAAAGAAAGTTTGAAAAATCTAGTTCAAAGTGTAAAAAAGCACGAATGAAATATCTCTTCGCTTTCTGATTTAGAGAAAGTGAACCAATATGTATATAGTAGTTCCGATGGATCAGATGACAATACAGGAAGACACTCCTCTTATGGAGGTTATTAGTTTTAAATTGTTATTTTGAACAATGTAATGTAAATATGTAATTAGCGAAGTTTTTTAATAATAAATTATGTCCATTTTATATATTTTATTGCTTTATTCAACTTTGAATTCCAATTGACAATTGAATTAAAATTCAAATGAATCTCAATTTATAACTCGAACTCGGCTCAAAGCTCAAACTTGTAACTCGTTGCTCGAAAACCCTGCTCGAATTGGTCTCAAATTCGGACTCGAACTCGAACTCGACTTGAAAACTCGGACTCAACTTGGCTCGATATCTGCTCGTACTCGGCTTATACTCGGACGAGTAAAGCACGAGCAGGGCATCCATACTCGATGCCCGAGTAGAGCCCAGTACGAGTTAGACTCGAGCATGTAGGAGTCGAGCACGAGTTGGGTAATACTCGGCTCAGCTTGACTCGTGTACAGCTCTACTCGTGTGTGAGAGACGGAGAGAATGAAAGAAAATAACCAAAATTAAGTATAGAAAAGACCGATCAGGCGGGCCGGGTTTCCCAAAAGCCCAAGTCCGACCTGCTCTATAATAGGCTCTTGATTTAAGCTTGAGCCCGACTATTAGGCCTAATACACCACCACAAACCCGGCCCAAACAAGCCAAGCCTGAAGGCCCATCACTAGTGAAAAGCAACCTAATCAAAGACAATTCTAACCTCATGTCTTTTTCTTTATTATTATTATTATTATTATTATTATTATTATTATTTTAATCCTTTTCTTTGACCTCAACGGCTTTTTTTTTTTTACAAATTATAATTATAATTATTTTCTTTGCCCGGTGCGTTGTCCAAATAGAACTACCAAATGAACACTTATCCATAATTTGTGGTGAAAGTTGTCCCACGTGTGAAAGTTCTAAGCCGTTCATTAGGTGGTTTGGCCTTAGTAATATATTGATAAGGGTTGAGGGAAACTCACACCCGGCCTGATTTCCTAATCCCTGGTCAAACCTAATTTTTCTTTCTGATCTTCCCGTGAGAGAATATCACCTACCATATTTGTTACTTTTGGAATTCAAACACTACTTTCTCTAAAAGCTTAGCCTACTTAGGATGGCGGGTTTCTCTTGATCAATGAATTGGATGGGATATCAATAGCATGATGGACACCACATTCCATTTGAAAGTTTCTCTAGTGGGCCTTACCATCCCCATTGTCACCCATTGTTCTCTTTGGTCTAGCCCATCTGAATCAGGGGCTCAAATTGGGTTATGAGATATAGGCCAAATGGGGAAGGTGTATCAATGGATGGTTAGGATGGCGTTCAAACAAAACAATGAACCCCACACATCTATCATCTGTTTCTAATGTATGTGATCATTATTCCTCATGCAATTCACTACTCTTCAACGTGCATTGGACGTGCCATACCACCCAGCAAAGCTAATGTGTCCAACTTGTGGTACTGTGTAATCCTTTCTACCATCACACCACATGTATAGGACATCTGTACCATTAAAATGGTAGGCCTGTGATGAAGATACCCTTAAAAAATCAGGCTGATCATCCAGTAGATAAGCTACATCTTTATGTGAGGCAAATCATAGATTGTCCATCGGCTCCACCAGAGTAGTCTAATTAATGAGTGAAATGACCTGATTTTTGTCCCAGGTGATCGTGATGGCATTGATGGCCTGCATAAGTGAAGAATGGTCCAATACCACAAGTGGTGATATCGTTGCCCAAAAACAAAAATAAAAATCTTGCTTTTAGAAGTAGTAGAGATGGTGTGGTCCTTCTTGGGACCACATTCTAACCCTTTACCATCACATTTCACTGTTTTTCCGACCTTGTAGCGTAACTCGAACTTTTCCTTTGCACGTGACTCCGCGTAGCTTATATGACGGCCCCGGATTGCTTCCTACCCCCGACCGTCTCCAGCTGGGTGGCCACCGTGATGTATGGGTCTTATCCACACCGTCCATCCATTTTTTTTTTGTTTAATTTTAGTCTGCAAATAAAAAATGAAAAATAAAAGCTCAAGTGGACCACACCACAGGAAGCAGCGTTGATAATGATTCTCACCGTTGAAACTATTATAGGGCCCACCGTTATGTTTATTTTCCATCCAACCTATTCATAAAGTTACATAGATCTGGATGAAGAGAAAACACAGACATCAGCTCCATCTAAAACTTCTGTGGCCCCAAGAAGTTTTCAACGGTAAGAGTTTAATACCTATTTGTAGTCTACTTGAGCCTTGGATCTTCCTTATTTTTGGGAATGTATGTTACAATGATACGAAAAAAATGGATGGACGGTATGGATAAGACCCGTACATCACGGTGGCCACTCAAAGTTCCTGCCCGTTCGGACACAGGCGGGAGTAGGACACAATTCGCGTCTTCCATGACGTAAAATCACCGAAATATCTGAAAGATACAGCCATGTGGCGGACGTTAGTGTTGAATGAATGTCGACCATTAAAAGCTTTTTAGGCCATAAAAATTTTGGATGAAGTTGATCTTTATTTTTTCCCTTCATCTGGGTCGTTACAACATAATCAATATATTGGATGTCAAATAAACAGTATATTGGGCCTTAGGAGGATTTTAATGGTGGATATCCAATCGCTATTGTTTTCCTGTGGTGTGGTCCACCCGGGATTTATATCTTTCCATTACTATGGATAAAACCCTAAAATGATCTTTAAAAATGGATGAACGGCGTGGATGAAACATATATATCATTGTGGGGCCCACAGAACACCGATCATCAGCCTCCGGGCTAGTGGCGGGGGAGCAGCCAATCCGTTTCCGCTGTAGGGTTTAAGGGAGCGTTACAAAGGGTTTAAGAGCGGAACGCATTTTTTTTCATTTCTTTGTTTACTCCTCTCTTCAATTTTCATTTTCTTTATTGAAAGGATCGAAGCAGAAACCCTAATTCGCGTTGCAGATCCAACGCCCATGACACGATTTCTTGTAAGCGGATTCTCAACCTATATTTCCATCTCCAAATCGAGATCTTTTTCGAATTGCGATTTCGACGAATTCATTTCTGATTTATTTTTTTTCTCAGAGAAGGCTGTCGCCGCTGCTTCCCAGGAGGGATTCTGGAAGTGCAGGTGATCGGAGCAGGGCTGCGCGGCTATTAGCTTTGGCTGCTGTCGGCACAGCTGGCTTTATATGTTCCAATGACTGCGACAGGGATACCAGTAAGCATTATGGTCAGGATTATCACTGTATGGTGAGTATGGGAAATGGTTATTTATGATGGTAAGGATGAGATGCATGGTTCAAATTATCTGACCATCTCAGCATGTGGACGCAATGGGGCCACGCATGGTGGCCGTCCTTAAACTTGACAGAAGCAGATGGAGTCGTGTTTCCTGCAGCTCGAAGCCCAGTGGGGTATGTCGAGATGTTCATGTAATATCCATTCCTTTCATTAGTTTCATGAGATCATGTAAAGGTAAGAAACGGAAAATGAGGAAGATTCACTCTCTAAGTGGGCCACACCAAAGGAAAAAGTGGGAATCGAAACGCTCACCATTGAGAACTTTCTACGTTCGCCATTATGGTATATTCCATCCAATCCGTTCATATGGTGAGTCCCACCAAGATGAAGGAGAAAAACAGATATTAGACTGATCCAAAATTTCTGTAGCTCCCAATAAGGTTTCAACTATGGGAAGTCAATCCCCATTCTTTCTTGTGATGTGGCACATTTAACTCTTTTATCTTAGTTAGTTTTATAATACCACCATAACATGAGTGGGTGAAACTGATGGACGGAGTCGATTTCAGAAAGGCATAATTGGGGGCCACAGAACATTAGGTGTAACAGGTGTTGGACTAAAACTCAGCGTCACGTCCATCTTTCATTTTCTATGGCATGGAAAATGGCAGGGCACGAAAACCGATGGAAAAATCAAAAAGGGGTTGGACAACCACGACCACTCGAAAGGGTGTATAAAAATCATTAAATATGAAAGCATGATTTTTGTTTTTTTGACCTTTCTGGGTAAAAGTTTTGGGAGAAATGGTCGTATCCAACTGGTCCGACGAGAAGCACCATCTACCCAGCAGATTACTTGTTGGCCATATTCACCTCGTCCAATGGGTTAACCCAACCATGAGGGTTATCTATACATAATCCAGACCATAAATCTATCAGCAGCCATACGTTATTTTCTATGGTGCAGTCCACCTGACAAGTGGCTGGGCGTGATATTTACACAAGGTGATCCTGTCATGATCTGCCCGACTTAAAAATAAATAAAGCATAATGTTGCAGCCAACTTAATAGATAGGTATGATAGGTGTTCAGAATTTTTTTCATGGTAGTTAAGTGAAATAATAAATTTATTTTTGAAATTTAAAATTCCAAATGAAAATTGAAAATTTTATTTTTTCTTTCAAATTAATTTTTAAAATTTGTGAAAAAAATGTGATTTTCATTTGTCACATATTACTTAGAGAGGAGAGATTTATTAAGTTTATTAATGATCATTTTGATAACTTGAAAAAAAGGAGAACTTGGGATTGTGTGCGTGTGCATTGCACTGACAATGTAACACTTTAGAGGCACGGGGGCGTACTTTGCACCTACGGTGCGAGAGAAAGGCTTGCTTATATAATTTCTATGAAAATAATCTCTTAGACAAGTTGTTTAATTGGGCACTAGCAGTGTGACTGTATACACGCTAGTGGCGCACTCTGCACTTACAGTGCAAGAGTAGCTTATATAATTTTTATAAATATTGACTGATGATCGTAAATTTTGGTCATTTGTTATTTAGGGAGCCTTGCAATAAGTGATTGATTCGAACACCTGTGTCGATATCGCACCATTATTTAACCCAAATGAAAAAGTGGAAGTGAGAAGGGGTCAGGCCTTCTTTGAATGTCTGGTACCTATCATCATTGATTTACTACTAGCTCAGTTGGTAGCTACTTGTTGATGTGCCATTACAGCTTCTGGATTTTCTTTCATCCCAAGGCATGATGTCGTATCCATGCACTTGATATTAGTCCTGAGTTCACTCCCATGTTAGACTTCGTTGCCGTGGCTTTTGGAGGAGTGGAATCACTCCTTTACATAAGACAGACAAACCGGCTTTGACGCACAATTGGTAGTGGCTCATCAGGTGGGGCGCTTATGGTACAACTATCCAAATTGTTGGCGTGTGGATGGAACAGGACTTTGATTAGTCTTATATCTTTAAAAGTATCCGCTGAAACAATCTAAACCATGCAAATCTGGCTATCGACTGCATGGTTAAAAGTAAAATAGTTTGTTGTCCAATGGAAAAACAGAAAGTTAATAGTACCTCCTAGGAGCAATTTTCCCATGGGGAGTTATTTGATACTCTGGCTGCATGTGATGCCTGATATGTAGGCACTTAAAACTGGTAAATGTTAACTCAACTCAAAACTAATTAAATTGGAAAACCTGGTATAGCTGAGTTGCATTCTAAAATTTAGATTGGTGCAATAATCCAAAGCTCTTATTTGTGTACACTTGTTTATGGAAATAAGAATATATATATATATATATATATATATATATATATATATATATATATATATATATATATATATATATATATATATATATATATATATATATATATTCTTTTTGACCATTTACTTAATATCTATCAATCCAATAGCTCATTTACCACAAAAAACAATTTTCTGTTCACGATTATTCTAAACTGGTGGCCACATTCTAGACGGTTTGTATTTAATTATTTGCATACTACTTTCGTTAATTTTCGGTAACTTCTAAATGCATGTGTATTATCCGTCACACCATCTCACAGTATAAGAGCATCTCTCACTTTCCTGCTATATTTTAGGTGGATGCGGATTGCCCGCCACACCCTCCTATGGTCGAAAGCTAAGTGGGCTCCATTCTGATGTTTCCGAAAAATTCACTTCATTCATTTATTTTTTACGGCTCATGTTAGGATAAGAGACAAAAAATGTGATGGATCCCAAACTCAAATGTGCGGTGACAGGAACAGTGGGCATTTGAAACATTCTCAGAGTCCACTTTGTGTTTTTAGTTCATCCTGAATTCATCCCGAATAACCTTATGAACAGCTTGGATGTCACACAAAAAGTGGACTTTAGAAACATTTCAAGGCTGGGCATTTTTAGCCCAAAATGGATGGACGAAAAGCATGGGTGCCCCACCTAACTTTCGACCCAAGGAACTTCTCACAGTGGTGGTCACATGCAATCTGCATCCTCCCACGTCATAGGTCAAAGTTAGGGAGGGCCTACCATGATGTTTGTGAGAAATTATCCAGTTCATTTATTTTGCTAGCTCATTATACACTAGTCAAAAAGATGAGGCATATCTAAAACTCAAGTGGGATGATTGGGATGTTTATATGCCGTGCAAACCATTCATAAAGTCCTTATTGGAATCAACTGGAAATACAAATTTAAAAAAAAAAGAAAAAAAAAATAGTAGCCTGATTTAAAACTTTTGTAACCTATGGATGTTCAATTATCAAGGGGTGTTTGGAGCATGAGATTAGATGGGTTTAAGTGGGATGGAATTACCAAAATATAATGATTACATTGTGTCAGGGATTGTCGTCTAATCCCATGGCTTGGAGGCCATCCTACTTCATGTTTGGGAAACGGATTGAGTAGTCCTCTTGCCATTGCTGTTCAGTGCTCTATGAACCCTACTATAATGTATGTGTTTCATCCATGCTGTCCACCCATTCTTCCATGTCATTTTATGGTACGAGCCCAAAAATGAGTTTGATCCAAATCTCAAGTGGACCACACAGTTGGCCTTAGGAGGTTTTTAATGGTGTAATTCAATTACTACTATTTTCCCATGGTGTGGTCTACCTGAGATTTATATCTACCTCATTTTTGGGATCAAGCCTAAAATTATATTTCAAAATGGATGAACGGCATAGATAAAACATATACATCATGGTGGGGTCTACATAGCACCAGCCACTAGCTACATGAAACTCAAAGTAAGATAGCAGAAACCCTTGGCTGATGTAAGTCTCAAATAGACGTTGCAATGATTCAAGGGAGATGTTTCCAATTATGGAGCCCATATGAGTTTTGGATTTGCTTTATTCTTGGGATCATATTCTAAGCATGATACGGCAAAACAGATGAATGAGATGGGTTTCTAACAAATACAGGTGAGCCCGACCATGGAAACTTCTGTGTCACCTGACATCTCAGGCCATCAACATCAGCAAGGCAAGTGAGCTGAGGCTTGGATTTGATAAGGATCCTTTGGCACGGACAAAGCTTTGTGGCCCATTGTAACATATATATTTTATCCCCTCCTATCCATATCTCCTTAAAAAATTATCTAAAAACTAAAGTAGATTTAAAGTTCAGTTGGACCACATCGTAGGAAACAACTGTGCTTAAATGTCTATCATTAAAAGCTTTTTGGACTCTAGAAAAGTTCCAGATAAGTGAAGATTTGAGTTTTTCATTCATCATTGCCTACCTAACTTAATTAATTGGTTGGATGACAAATAAACATGATAGCGAGCGTTTGGAGGGGTTGTTTACTCATCACCTTTTTTTTTTTTTCTTGGGTTCACATAAGATTTGGATCTGCGTTATTTTATTGTCATGCCTAATAATGAGCAAGAGAAATAGAGCATGATAAGATGCATATGGTGGGCCAGAGATTTTCTTCCATGTCATTTTAACGTACGGCCGTAGGGGTTACCATCCAAGCGGAGTCGAGTGAGCTACCGAGACAGGCTGTATTTCCGTAGAACGACAACTATATACATGTACGGTTGAAAAGTCTTCTCCAATTTTAAATGAGAACTGTTCCGTACCATGTTTCACGCCAATATCCCACTTATGTTGGATAGCAGTTCTGCCAAAACCGTAGGCTTCACCACGACGGTGGTCCATTCTCAAAAAAATCAGGCTGCTCTACTCACTGGGTGGGCCGCACTTGTGTGTTAAGCCAGACCGTAGGTTTCCCAACTTCCGATGACGTGGTCTACATGATGAGAGGACAGGCTTTGATTTTGTGCCAGTTGATCATTGTGGTGGGGCCTGCTGTTTTCATGGTAATGATCTCCAACATGAGTGGCATAGATGGCATAGAAAAAAAAAACAGTATTATACCCACGTGTGGTGCCAAGGCAAAGCGTGCGGGATTAACAAGGGGAGTCATATTATCCTCAGGCAGCGCATGACGTACGTTTGACAAAATAACTATACACGTGGCATGAATTAACTCAATCTAAACCGTCTAAATTGTGTAACTCACTGCCCTTCAGAAACCAACTTAAAATCGGATCGTTTGAAGACTGCTAACATGGACACATGTTTGTTGAAATAGGACTTATTGGATATTTTCATTTTTAACCATCCAATAAATGTCCGCACACATGATGTTCGAATGATCAAACACGACAAACTGTTGATTCATGTAATATCTGCCTAAACTGGACAAATTCGACACGCCACGTATAAACCAAGTAATATCTCCCCGCGTATCATCCATCACACTTTACCCGAGCAACGAACGCTTTTCTCCCCAAGAAAAAAATCAAAAGAAGAAGAAGACCAAGAAGAAGAAGAAGAAGAAGAAAAGAAAAGAAAAAAAAATCTTCCAACTGTTACAATCCCACGTCAGATGGGCCATGGGGATCGAGCCAATCATCCCTAACACATGGCATAATCAAGCCATAGGCACCTTGACAGGGTAGCTATCAACGCAGTCGAGCCATGGGTTAGCCCGCCACTCTCCTCCTTCCACCGATATTCCCCGCAGCGCCTTCCAAACGGCGCTGTTACACTTAAAACCCGACCCGAATGCGATCTGCCACACCCTATCACCTCTCGCCACGCGTCCCTTCGCCTCCGTGTAAGCCAGCTCGTACCAGAGCGAGCTGCTCGACGTGTTCCCGAACCGGTGCAGAGTCATCCGCGACGGCTCCATGTGCCACTCGCTCAGCTGCAGATTCTTCTGCAGCTCGTCCAGCACGGCCCGCCCACCAGCGTGAATACAGAAGTGCTCGAACGCCAGCTTGAAATTCGGAATGTACGGCTTCAATCTCGTCCGTAGGAACTTTCTCCTAGCCAGCGTGAACAGGAACTTGAATTGCTCTGTCAATGGCAGCACCAGAGGGCCGAGGGTGGTGATGTTGGTCTTGAGAGCGTCTCCCGCCACCGCCATCAGCTCTCTCGCCAGTGAGACACCGACATTCCCCGCACCGTCCTCCTTCTGGTACACGCAATTGTAGCTGTTATCATCGGCGCCCTTGTGCGTTCTGACGGTGTGGATGAGCTGATACTTGGATCGCTTGCGGTCCTTTCTCTTGTTCGAGAGGAGTACCGCCGCACAACCCATCCGGAAGATGCAATTGCAGAGGAGCATTGAACGGTCATTGCCAAAGTACCAATTGAGAGTGATGTTCTCGGTACTGACAACGACCGCGTACGAATTCGGGTTTGCACGGAGGAGATCTTTGGCGAGGTCGATCGAAATCAGGCCAGCGCTGCAGCCCATACCGCCGAGGTTGAAGCTCTTGATATCGCTGCGCATCTTGTAATGGTTCACGATCATCGACGAGAGAGACGGCGTGGGATTGAACAAGCTGCAGTTGACGATCAAGATTCCGACGTCCCTCGGGCGGACGCCGGTCTTGCCAAAGAGCGCGTCAAGCGCGCCGAACATCACTGCCTCCGCCTCGAGCCGGGCCTCCTTCATGCAGAGGTTCGGCGGTCGGGATGTGATCGCACGCGGCAAGTAGGTCTCGTCTCCGAGACCGGACCGTCGGGAAATCCGCTTCTGGAACTCGATCGTCTCCTCTTCGAAGCCGCCGTTGGTTTCCGTCATCTCCAAGAAACTATCGTTCGAGATCTTACGCTCGTCCTCCGGCTTGAAGCATGCGAAGTCGACAAGGTAGACGGGCGGCGGGCGTTTGAACCAGTAGACGGTGAGTAGGAAGACTGCAATGGACGAAGCGGCCAAACCGGTGGCCCGGTCTAAGGAGAATTGACTGCATACGTCCGATAAATTCCTGAACCGGAGTCCGGTCAGCTGTACAGTTACAGCTACTGTGAGGATAAAAACGGATATTGCTAGATAGAGGGCGTGTTTGGGCGTGTAACGATATCCCAATCTCACGTACTTCAACTTCACAGATTGGAGAAAATCCGGCAGTCTGCGCCGGATTTTGATGACAACGGAAGATGGGTCCTTGAAGGCCATCTCGGCCGTTAATCGCTCTTTATCTATCTCTACGCTTCCCATGTTTGGTGCTCTGATTTTGGGCGGATTGCGTTGGGGTATTTATACAAGATGGGAAAGAACGCAAACGTGTCAAATGAGCCTTGTAGCCAAACACGCTTCCCTCTACTGGGATTAAATAAAAATTAAAAAAAACAGGAAAGAAAGACAGTCAAATGACAGAAGGGTGCATCGCGAGAGCATTGAATACCTGCGACGGTGCCACGTGTGTCGCCCTACATTCAATGCTAAATATCAAAGGGTTGGATCACCAATAAAATACGACCTCCGGGTAATAGCTTAGTTACGGTTGTACTAAAATATGGACGGTTAAAATCATCGGACTATCTCAGAGTTTTCGCCGTGGTGGTTGTGACCGGTCACCAACTTTTACCGTGGTTTGAAGACTATGTGGCGCCCACCATGATGTATGTGTTTTATCCAAGCCGTTCATCAGTTTTTCTGGCTCATTGTAGGGCATTTCACCAAAATTATAAGAAAATTTAAAGGTTAATTGGACTGCACCATAGGAAAAAGTGGGAATTTAATGATACTGTTGACCTTATGAACTGGTTGGATGACAAATACAGGTCACTGTCATTATCACCACCCTGTTTGGTGGTGTGGTCCACTTGAGATTTTTATATCCTTCAATTATGGGATCATGTCCTAAAATGAGTTGAAAAATGCTGGAAGGTGTGGATGAAGAACATACATCACGGTGGCCCCACGGAGTCTTCAATCCACAATAAAGGATGGTGAGTAGAGTTGTACATGAGTCGAGCCGAGCCGACTATTGCCCAGCTCGTGCTCAGCTCGCACATGCCCGAGTCCAACTCATACTCAGCTTTGCTTGGGCATCGAGTATGGATGCCCGCTCCTGCTCTACTCGTCCGAGTACAAGCAGATATTGAGTTGAGTCGAGTTCGAGTTTTTGAGTTAAGTTCGAGTCCGAGTCCGAATTAGAGCTCAATTCGAGCAAGGTTTTCGAGCAACGAGTTTCGAGTTTGAGCTTTGAGCCGAGTTTGAGTTATAAATAGAGATTCATTTGAATTTCAATTCGATTGTCAATTGGAATTTGAGGTTGAACAAAGCAATAAAATATATAAAATGTACATAATTTATGATTAAAATACTTCGATAATTATATATTTACATTACATTGTTTAAAATGACAATTTATAACTAATAACCTCCATAAGATGAGTACCTTCTTGTATTGTCATCTGATCAATCGGAACTGCTATCTATTTTTTCATATACATATTCGTTCACTTCCTCTAGGTCAAAATGCGAAGAGTGTTAAAGTGATAAAGTCCCTTGATATACATTGATATATCACACTCTGATAGCTTAAGCTTTTAGAGTAAATGGTTGTGTGACATGGTATCAAAGCGAAAGGTCCTATGTTCGAATCTCGAGAGCTGCAAATATGCCTCGCTAAGATTTTATTCTCCCACAGGGGGTCAGGAAAAATCAGTTCTGGCCGAGGGACCGGAAAATCAAGCCCGACCTATTTATAGTGTGAGTGTCCCTCCACCCTTCTCAGTATGTTCCCGTGCGGAGTTTCCACCCCGCACGTGCAGGGGGTGTTAAAGTGATAAAGTCCCTTGATATACATTGATACACCACACTCTGATAGCTTAAGCTTTTGGAGTAAATGGTTGTTTGATAAAGAGATATTTCCTTCGTGCTCTTTTACACTTTGAACTAGATTTTTCAAACTTTCTTTATTTGAAAAATTGTGTGTAGTACCCAATGCCTTATAAAATTTACTGAGACGGGTCAGAAATTTGAATTTGTTACTCTTTTTCTTCTTCTTGTGTGTCGTACTCGATCCTACTTCAACATCGTATTGTCTTTGACTCGAACATCGTTGAAATCTGGAAACTTCTTTCATACTGTATTTTAAGGCGAGTTGGAATTATTCTTCCTCCAAAGCTTTAAATTTGGCTTCCTCCTTTATATCTTTTATGGATGTCATTCGTATACTAAATCAAGAAGCAGAAGGTTTGGATGGAGTGGAATGTTTTCTATTCGAATCTAACAGGACTTGAAAAAGAATTTGGACATCCTTAGGGGCATTGAGGCATGGTTTTTCATCACCACCTCGACATGACAAGTGTAACCGAAACCAATTAGTCTTGTTCACAAACTTTGCGCCTTACAAACCATACTTAAGTTTATTTTTCCAGACCTTGGTGGTGATTCAACTAGGAAATCGTAGTCCCAAATGTTTGTCGATGGGTCAGATGACAACGTATCTACACTTAATTTTTAATAAAAAATTAGAATAATGATAAATAATTTAAACTTGATATAAGAACAAAATAAAGTAAATAAATGTATCAAAAATAAAAGCAAATGAACAGGCATATGTAAATAAATATAAAAGATTCAAAGTCTTCCAAACCACATTCTAACACTTTCATGTTTATAGTTGCAGTGAAATAATATTATAGATCATTCAACTTTCAACCAAAAAGAATTGAAAAGCCGAAAATAATTACTGATTTACAGGTAGAGACTCGTCACGAATCTCAATCTCCTCTTCATCATCATCATCATTCATATCTCCTCCCCATATCGGGCGTAACCAATCTTCCGTACAAATCAACGCTTCAACTATAATTGGCGAAAGTGAGCTTCGATCTTGCTCACAACCCTGCTCCTTGTACTGAATGTAGATTTTGATACCATTGTTGAAATTAGTATTGATAATATGTCCCGTGCCATCACAGATAATGTAGGGTATTTTGATTCATTAACCCTCATCTTCTATCATTCCAACACATCAAATTTAGATCACACTACGATTGGCTCATTGAGGTACATTTCTAGCTCTGATTTCTTAGTATCAACTCTCATTGGTGCTGATGCCAAGTATGATATGTATTTATTTAGCACATCCAGATTACCAAGTATAGAAATATCTGTATCTCTACTTTCTTCAACACTCGCTACAGGTAAAGTACTAACATACGATTTGTACAAATCTTTAAGGGCTTGACGAACCTTAGACGTCTCTGTTGCCGCTCTTTCAATAGGATAAAGCTTCATGAAAATAAAGCTAACCAATCCCATATTACAACGAGGATCAAGAACAATTGCCAAGGACATCAACAGATAACATTCGTCCCAGTATTTATCGGACTTCGTCTTCATACCAACTGTCATTTGGCGTATGAAATCTGGACCTGCACTGGCATTTTTGTAATGTCTCGAAAAAATCCGTACAAAGACCCAAGTATCACCTCAAGCAGAAATTACTCAGGACCAAATCCTTTAGAAATTAGATGAGAATTAGCTAGTGTTACGCTAGAGTACCTGTAAAATTAGCACTACCCACTTTATATATGATCTGCAAGACCCAAGACATGCAGAATCATTGGCGCTGCATTACCCTGAAATCTAGGATCAATCTCTAAACCCGGTTGCTCTCGGGAGCACCTTGAGACTCTGTATCGGACCTGGACTGCACGTCGAAAGTCCGATTACTGCGAAACCATACGGTTAGGACCGCATTCCTGGACTTGACAACCACCTCAAAAATCAAGTCCTAATGGTACTCAGAAACGCACAACTTGAACCCGGAGCGAAGTGTGAGAAATGCGAATACCTTTAGAAAGTGAACTGAAACTAAAGTGAATTGAGTCGTTCGCTTGCAGGCCAAATCTAAAGATTCAGACCATCAGAATTTGACCTAATTATACTCTCGGATCAGGAAAAATTTCCAACACATGTTACTATACTTGTGGCCCTGATCGAGTATCGGTGACCGTTGAACTGAAACTGGTTCGCCGCGGTCAATCTGTAAATCCGATCGGACTGAAAATTTAACTCGACCTAGATCCAATATCAGGGAGGTTAAGTCCGACCGCATGCAGAAAAGGGGCCTCGAGAAGTGCTCTGTTGGTTCGGAATAGATGAGTTTTGGCTATAACCTACGTATACCATGGCCCTGGGGCCATTAAGCTCACATTTGAGCCTATATAAGGGTCTTAAACCCTCTCTCTCTCATTCCATACGAATTTAGAAAACCCTAAGAGAGAGAAAATAGAAGAAAAGAGACAGAAAGTGAGAGAGAGAGTCGGTGTTTCTTCCTGGGATTCATTCCCGCTGCTCCACGTGCTTAATCACCATTCCTGTATTGCTATTCCGGTGATTCCAATTCCGTTCTTAGGTAAGTAAACCTAACCATAATCTGTTTTAGGGTTTCCAATAGTGTAAGTGATGAAATAATTAACCTGTTTCATGTTATAGGTTGTTGTGGTATTATAAACAAAGACTTAGCTTTTAAACTGAGTTCATTACGAGTCTACCGGCGAAAGGTGCGGACTATAAATGTTTAGGTTATGGTTTTAAAAGCTTTCAATGTCAGTTAATGATTTATGACTGACTTGAATGCTGTCATATACTTAGATACGATGTTTCCAGCACTTTACACATATATATGAACTATGTTGAATATAGTGCAATTCATGTGTTTGTTGATATGTTCGAATGAATATTAAATTATGATTTGTACTTACCAGGATTATTGATTGTAAATGCATGATCGTTGTATACGGGGCATCTCCTTTATGAAAGGATTTGCTATAATGTGTTTTAACTAAGTTATTACATATATGTAATATGTGTAGTCTATGTGTTTGATAAAATGCCTCAATGAGAAAATACTTGTTGAAATGCATGTAATAAGGGTGTTGAGATAAGATTTCCAATTTCCTTAACTATGGCTATAGTTTCCTTTATGTGACCTATATTGCTACTACGTGCTTTATGGTTGAAATGCCTATGTATGCTAACATGTACCTTATGTGTTTGTTGAAATGCCCATGTAAGATCTGTATTTGATTTCAGTTGCCACATGTTGTTTTGGCTTACTATATGTGAATGCTATTGTTTGGAATGTGATTGCGGCTACGAGGTAGTTTAAGCAATCGGTAATGGTTTACGATAGGTGGCCGTACCACTTAGCTACGACAGACATGTCCGATGAATTCGAGTCGTACGCTGCTAGTCGACAGTGGTTAGGCCACGCGGAGTGCTTACGCGCTCCATGTTGATCGGCTTGACGTATGCTCATACCAGTCGAGCTTGTCAAGCAACCCGATTAACTTGATGTATATTCACCATGTATGGACGTTATTGCTTGAACCTAAGGTACCAAACTCACCAATGAAAACTCCATTAACCTCGGTACCTCGATCCGCTAAGATTCATGAGCCGGACATGGTGGTATGGGACACCGTGGTCAAGCTGTCGGCCTACGCTGGGGCGACGAGCCTCCCTGTAATGACCAGTGAGCAACACCGCCTTGTGAGCCGAATACGGTGGTATGAGACACTGTATTCGAACTCTCGGCCTACATTGATCAGGTGACAAGCCCTTTGTAGTGACCTCGAGCATACTCTGAGACTACGTTGAGGCGACGAGCCTTTCCGTAACAACTAGAGTATAAACTAGGCCTACACTGATCAGGTGACGAGCCCTTTGTAGTGACCTAGAACTGCAGCTTCGTATGAGATTTACTAGGACTGACGACCCTAGAATGGATCATTGTTTGAAAATTGATATAAGGGAGGTATCTTAGCTTCCCAATCCTGTTGTATGAAAAGGTCTAATAAGAACTCAGTAATCATATTCATGCACGGCATTGCATGTGCCTTTGGCGTTGGAGTTGAGCACTGTAGAAGGGATGCATGCCGCGACCGTGAGATGAAGTTCGTAGAGGGAGTGCAGGCGAGGGCATACATCATAAATACATAACATCCTTGCATTAACCAGAGTACTTAGAAATGTTTGTTGTATTGCTTTATCATTACTGCTTGACTGAATTGATAACATGTTAACCTTTACTTTATAGCTCCACTGAGTTGATCACTCACTCCCACGTTCTGGGACGATGTTGTGCACACTAACCAGACTCTATCTTAGCTGTAGGTGGTGGCGATGCCTACGAGGCGGAGCCAGACTTCGAAGATGACGAGAAGGCATTCTCCTACATGCAGTTATCGGGCGGGTTCATGTGAGCCGTATTCTGATCACCGGGGCTACAGGGACACTGACTAGATGCCCTTACACTGTTATTCTGTATTTTGGAGCACACATGTATATTCATTTTATATATTTTGGGAGTATACATGTATATATTTAACCTGGTAACATGATCACAATTCGGAGACCTACTACAGTTCATATATCTTATACATGTATTACAGTCTTCCACTTGTAAAACTCACTTGTCTCTAGAGTATGATATGCTGTTTTGGTATAATCTCATTTATGTTTAATGCACTAATATGGACAACATTTAATCATCATTATCTATATTACATAAGTGATGTGTTGGAACTCGGGAGTTGTGCCTATGCTCGACCCCCAATTTTCAGGGGGTTACAATTTTTCTTTAGAGCATCCTTAATCTTCCAAAGAGACGAAAGAAATAGATTCGCGGTTGGATACTGATTCCCAGGAAAAATTTTCGTGCAATTGTAGAAAACTTTAAGAAATGTATGAACTTGTTTTGCTTTGGCTCAATCATTTGTACTCGGCAACGAAGAATACCTAACATTTCATAGGTCGAGTTCTAATGTGTACACATATCTAACTTCCACGTTTTTTTAGATGACACATTCAAACGTTGGATGATGTCATTCCATACACTCAGTCTCGATGACGACCCCCTTATATATTTCACACTTTCTCTTATGTTCTGTATAGTATTGTCAATTTGTTTCAGCCCTTCTTGTAAAATCAAATTTACAATATGGGCATAACATTTGACCTGAAATATTTTTCCTTAAAAAATAAATTTCCTATATCCATAAACTGGTTACATAAGCATGAAATGACACTGTCATTTACTGAAGCATTGTCTAAAGTTATTGCTGAAATTTTCTTTTCAATGTCCCAGCCTTCTAGATAATTGTAGATGCAATCTGAAATAAGTAAACTAGTATGTGGAGGAGGAAGGTTGCGGAAGTTCAAAATTCACTTGTAGAGTTTTCAATCCTTATCAACATAGTGAGCGGTTAATGAAATATATCCTTTTTTTTATTGGACGCCGTCCATAAATCAGATGTCAAACCTATTCTGGACACTAAAACCAAAACTTCTTTCAGTTTCATCTTCTCCTTTGCGTACATCTTCATGCACTCTTTCTATACTGTGACGCGGGAGACATTCTCGGCCCGAGGGTTAAGGAATTGACAGAAAGCCCTAAACCCTTTACTTTCTATCATTCTGAAAGGTTTTTCTTCCAGAATCACTAATCTATCATACCACTCATTCAGCTTCTCTTTGTTAAACTTATGAGTGGACACTACGCCTTGTGAGTCGTCCCCTTCTGACTTCGTAAATGACAGCAACTGTTGGCCGGGAGGAGGGAGTCTTGGTCTTTTAGGACACGACTTCAAATGTCTGTTTAGATGTGTCGTAGATCCTCTTAGAATCTTGTTGTATAACCCTTTGCAGTATAAACACTTTATCTTCTGTACACCGTTAACTGTTACATCTTCAAAATCATCCTACATTATTGATCTCTGCTTCTTTCCTATGCATGCAGTTGACGTGTCTGTGTCTTTCTCTACGATTAGAAGAGATGTGACTGATACACTCATTCCAGGAGTATTTGGGCTTTCGTCTGGACTAATCATTTATAAAATAAAGTTCTCAATATGTTATACGGCTATACCTAGACGGCTAGACGAGCATACTTATTTAACTGTCTAAATCAGTCACCTATTCAAGGTTGGATAGATTGTAATGCCTTCATTTTTAAAAGTTAAATAATACGCCGAAATTCTGGCAGCATCTCCCCTTATCTCTCCAAAATATATTAATCTTATATTCGATTCCCATGTCAATCATCCACATAAAGTATAGACATTTGAATACGGAAATAAATACATGAAATATATCTAGAGAGAAAAAAGAGAGGCGAAACCAGAAGAGGCATATGCATTTAAATTGGAATAAATGAAGACATTACAATCTATCTAATCCTGAACTGTCCAAAAAGGGACAATTTAAGAATTTGTATACATCCAAGAACACACTGAATTTATATTTGACAACATAGAAATCCTCAAATAGGCAACTGATTATCCTATACTATAACTAGAACAATACAAATAATTCATATCTATGCAAACAAAAGGAGCAAGTTGAAATTGACATTCATCATCTAGCTAACTAATAATAAAATATAAAATGAAAAACCAAAGGCATCTTAAAGTGGTAGTATTCAACACTAACGAAGTAATAAATAAACTGTCATTTATAAAGTAAATTAAGAAATATGAAAAAATAACTATTAGGTCATGTAACTTGAATAGTAGAGGACAATAATGACTATGAAGAAATAATTTCTATCATATATTAACATATTAACAATTTCTATATTAATATATATTAGCTATATTAACATATATTAACAATTTCTAGATATATTATAAATTTCTGATATCAACCTATATTAACAATTTCTGACATATATTAACATATTAACAATTTATATATTAATATATTAACAATTTCTATATTAGCTATATTAACATATATTAACAATTTTAACATATATTAACTATATTAACATATTGACATATTAACAATTTCTGACATATACTAACGTATTAACAATTTATATATTAACATATATGAGCTATATTAACATATATTACCTATATTAACATATATTAACAATTTCTGACATATGTTAGCAATATATGATATCAATTTTTGACATATATTAATAATTTATACAAAATAATAATAATAATAAATCAACACGACACAATATTTCAAAAAAAATAATAAATCAATTTCTAATATATATTAACAATTTATACAAAAAAAATCAACACCACACATTACCAGGCGAGCCACGGCAGGAACGACTGGTACCATGCGTACAGGGCAGGGATGACTGATGAACGGCAGGGACGAGCTGCAGCACCGGACAGGGGCACCGGGTAGGCTGCAGGGATGAGCAGCAGGGACTAGCACCGTCGGACAGGGGGGAGAGAGAGAGAGAGAGAGAGAGAGAGAGAGAGTTTTTTCGAACGGGTGCTAGAAGGGAAGGAAAGAGGTTTTTTCGAATGGGCGGGCTGCTGAAAGCGACTAGAATAAGTGGGCATAGGATTTTTTTTTGGGTGGGTATATATACCCTCGAGTACGAGTCGAGTACCGAGTCGAATATGAGTTGAGCACACGAGTCAAGTACCGAGTCGAGTATTGCCCAGCTCGTACTCTACTCGAAATCAAAATGAGTATCAAAACTCTGCTCGTGCTCAGCTCAAACTCATGCCGAGTCGAGTTGAGTCGAGTAATTCCGAGTCGAGTCGAGTGAGTAACCGAGCTTACTCTGCTTGTGTATAGCTCTACTGGTGAGCGTGTCACTCCACAGTCTGCAGGATGTGGATTTACTGCTAAAGCGTGCGCAGGAAGTTCCTGTGTTGGAATGCTAGGTGAGGCCCACCGTGGTTTTTGTGAGAAATCCAAACCGTCCATCCTTTTTGAGAGATCATTTTAGGTCATACAATAAAAGATGAGGTGGATCAAAATTCAAGTGGGCCATATGAGGGGAAAACTGTGGAAAGAGTTTTCTATCAATGAAACCTTCTTGGCATCTAACTTGATGTTTATATACCATCCAAATTGTTTATAAGGTCATTCCATGGGGATGAAGTGAAAAAACCAATCAATTTTCCTGATATGAAACTTTGTGGCCATACAAATGTTTCAAACGGGGGTCACTGGATACTCACTCTTTTCCCCCCATAAGACCCACTTGAGTTTTGGATCCACCTCATTTTTTGTCTCATGTCCTAAAATAATCTCTCAAAATAGATGCACGGTGTGAATTTCTCGTAAACATCACGTTGGGCCCCACTTAGCATTCTAGGCATGGACTTTTTTTTTTTTTTTTTGGTTCGCTTTTTAGTACACCCACTGTCACCAGGCAGGAGCTTAATGCGATCCTTACTCTTGCTCCGGTGGTATACTCTCCGGAGTTTTAACATCCGGTCAAGGGTTCGAATATCCATAGGTGTGAAATCGTGGTGAAATCCCACTATACCGTGAGTGTGTGGGGGTGTGTGTGCGTGTGTTAAAAAAACAAAAAAACTGAAAAACTTAAAAAAAAATCTGCGGCCGTGGAGGCATCTGTAAAGCAGAGGTACGGTGGGAAGCGGATTGGCTGGTCTACCGCACACCACGACCTGGCTGGTGTGGGTACTTGTCGTGACTCGTGGGAAGACGAGCGCTGACGCTCCTCGAGCTCCCAGTTATACGAACAGTGCGGAGGAGATCAAATAATATGGGCCCTACAATGATTTATTTATTATATCCAAACCGTTCATCCGTTTTATCAAGATCATTTTAGAGCATGAGCCCAAAAATGATTCATATCCAAAGCACAAGTAGACCACACCACAAATAGAAGCGAGGACAATAATCTCACCATTAAAACATTTGTAGGACCCACCTTTACGTTTATTTTCCATCAATCTGTTTATAATGTCACACAGAAACGGGTGAAGAGGAAAAACAAATATCATATTGATTCAAAACTTGTGTGAGCCCGAAAAGGGTTTTAATGGTAGACATTCAATCTTCCACTGTTTTTTACAGGTCCACTTGATCTTTGGATCTCTCTTATTTTTAGTCTCCAGCCTTACGACGAGCTCACCAAATGCACAGAAAACTGGAAAATACAACAGAAAACATCCAACAGTTTATATTCAGGCCCACTAACAGAACAGTTGGGATTATTTACAGGAGACTACTCTTCACATAACCCATCCATCTTTCGCACCACCTTTTGAATGGTTTAGATCACTAGTGAAATTGCCAAAATAACAGTAACACAAATTTCGTTGGTGCTCCAGCTGTGTACCATATGGTTATTGATAATAAATAAAGGAGAAAGATCCATGGAGGCTACAAGAAAGCTGAATAGATGATGGAGAATTAATGAGAGTAGGTCGTAGAAAGGGAGATCGCTCAACTACCAAAATCACCAAATGTAAAATAGAGTGACGTTGTGGTCATCGTCGTCGGTGTTGTTGAACTTGCTATGGTTGCTTGTAAGTTGGAGGGTGGGTAATTAACTAAATGAACGGCTGTGAGTGTTTTGTTTGGGTGTGGCCATGTGCGGTAACATGGGTTTCGTTCAAGAAGCAGCATCCTTTCAATCTAAAACATCACTCACACATTTTTCTCAATACCAAAAAAAACAGGAGCTTGCAAGGCCCGTTGTAACGGAGTCGAACCTCTATATCGTCTACTTTCCAGAAGAGAAACGTTATCTGCAGATTACAACGCCCTTATTGATGTTGCTTTATGTAATAACTAGCGCTTCCTGAATAACAGCCGTTATTTTGAAACATCAGCCATTATATATTGATGGGAATTTCCTAACACAGTTTTGTTGAGAGCCATTTCAATGAAAAGGGTGTGGGGCCCAAGTGATACGTGTGCGGGATTCACTTTATCTATATTTTGGGTTACCTCATTTTAAGATATGAGTCCAAACAATTAGGCTGACCCAATACTTACGTTAGCCAAACAGCTGAAAAGAGTGGAGATGAGATTGCCTGTCAGTAAAACCCTCTTGGGACCCATCATAATGTTTATATGGTATCCAACCTCTTTATAAGATAACATTGCAGGTATGTGGATAGAAGGGATGGAAACAGTATATATTCTTCTCAAAAATAACTATTGAATATGTAAGAAAATCTTTGAAAATAATATATACAATTGATACTATTTATAAAAGTGTGAATTAAGTCTGTTTACAAAATCTCTTAACATGACTCAAATAAATGTTAAACTCTAAATGTAGACCTTTTTTGAAATGGTAACCTTCCTTCTTAGACTTTTAAACTGACTCAAATTCTTTCTTACAACTCTAAAAAAGGACTTTTCCCTAATACCATACTCTTGAAACTTTAAAATACTATAAAATAATAAAATATGTAACTTACTAAAAATATTAAATTTTAACTAAAAACTCATACAACCGCAACAAAATTATTTATTTTTGAAAAACTGTCCAAGTTCTAATGCCCTTTGGCATTGACTAGCATGTAAAGATAATTCATAGCTTTCTAATGATGTATTATATGTAGTTGCAAAGTTATGGCCATCGGGAGGTACAGTGTGCACTAGGCCCTTGCATGAACTTATTAATTCAATTTCTTTGGATTATGGCCATCAATGAGATTTTCAATAACTTGTTATTTATATAAAATACCCATAAACCTTTCTTATGCCCACAATTCTAATTTCTCCTAAAACTAATTAATTGCAAGCATAATATTGTTTTTTGACAGGTAGAATTTATGTTGTTTAAAGGTCTTACCACGTGAAATATGAACGTACTAGAACAACTACTACATTTTCTAATTTTCAAAATGCCCATATCTTGATTTTAAATGTCTTCCCATAGTCATTAGATACCCAAGGTTCTCTACCACAGAGAAACTAATGGTAGGGTAAAATTGGCAAACCACAACTTCCACTATCTATTATTTCTATTGTCACTGCGGTTATACAATGCTAATGGTAATTCTAATCAACCTTAATAAGGTCCAACATCATTTTCCAAACCTTTTCATTTTGATAAAATGAAGGAGCCATGTGACGCAGGAAAGAACGTGAATGAATAATGAGAAAGATCACCGTCTTCCTTAATTGATTAAAACCTTGAATCTATAAGGATGTTTCTTGAATTCACAAGAACAAAATTCAGAATTTTATTAATCAATAATTGTTTAATGTGTATGTGTCTCAATTACACCATTAATAAAGAAAAAGTAAACCAAAACTCGTAATTATCAAAAATAACAAAATTCTAACTTTAATAAAAGTCCTAATTTTAGTAAATCTCTTCTAAAACCTAATTTTTAAAAAGAAAAATTTTAAATAATTTTTTTTCTAAAAGGGTTTGGGTATGATTATAAATTATTTCTAAAAAAAAGAAGAAGAAGAAGCTAAAACTCTAAAAATAAGTAAATATAACAAAAATCAGAATTACTAAAAATAATAATTTTTTCTAAAACTTCATTTTTGAGCTAAAAATATGAGTTTTCTTGCGAAATAGATAGACATGACCCACATTGTGGGTCAATTTACCTCAGATGGTCTTTTTACGATAAATATTGATAGGTTGTGCATCCCATAACAATACCCGAATCAAAAGTTACGATCAATATACGATTCACCTTCTTTTAGTCCAACCACATGCTAGTAATGTATTTGTGCCATATCCTACATCAGATCCCTCTACTTGAAAAAAACTTGTCATCAAGTTGCTTAAGGAACTCACTTAATGATACTCAAACAATTTCTGACATCGATGTTTATCAATCCCTTTCTTGTAAGTTGCATTAGATTATTGAGCTAATACAATGCGTGCGCATATGCTCTCATTGACTTGACCCATATGGATTAGTTCCATTATATATTGCTTATGCCTGCAAGATCTTACACTCTTTCTGATAATGTAGGCAATTAAGCATACTTGCTCCTAGGACAAGATCAATGTGGTTGGGTATATCTTGCATAGGAGGTACTTCTTAGGAAGTTCATCGATCATAATAATTAAACTCCTATAACACTAGTTTCAAACCTTCTAAGATGTTCATTGGTTTTAAAACTCCTGTAACACTGATTTCAAATATTCGAGCGTGTTGTCTCATATTCACCATGAAAAACAAAAATATGATAATCCATAGAGAGGGCATGCAACACCATAGGAAATAGTTGGCTTCGGATGTTATCATTAATTTTTCATTGGGCCCATTAGTGTTTATATGCCATCTAATCCATTTATTTTGTGTCATCAAGATGAAAGACTTAGGTAAAAGTTACCTAATTCTTAAACTCAAAGGGGACATACCATGTGGATTTAGAGATTTTAGGTATAATTTTATGGGTTGTCTGTTGTTGAATCAGCCTATAACTTTTGGGGCTTGTAACTGATGGATGGGATATCCTCCTCGTTGAGTTGTTTCCCCAAAGTTAGAGAAAGTAAGCCGGTAAGTGCCCAGCTGCGCAAGCTATCCAAATGGACAATGAACACCACAATGTCAGTGACTGACCCACATGCTGAGATAGTCCCATTATTGCTACTGCCATAAATAAACTATTATCCCATCATTATAATTAACTAATGATCCTAACCTTTGATATTTAGAGTTGAATGCGAGCCATAAAATCTAATTTTCATTGCTCTATATTCATCTACACAGTGCTGGTTGCAATCATCTCTTCAATGTAATTTTCTTGGGGTAGCCCCATAAAATAGAATCCAAAACATGGATAATTCTGATCATCCGATAATTCAGAATTTGGGCCCTTGTGATTGACGACAGACGATGCATCATGAGTTTGACAGGGCAAAATGAACTCGTGTATTCCAGTGGGAATGGGAGAGAGAGAAAAAATTCCATCATAGAGCTAGTTCATCTGAGTAACACCCAGATCCATAGCTCAACTGGCAGACTGAGTGGAGATACCTCGTTTCAACACTTGAGGTCTTGGTATCTATCCCTAGCGGGGGTGGCTAATATGGAGTGTGTGTACTAACATGGGTGTGTACTAAGAAGCTAACCGAAAAAAAAAAAGTTCATCCGAGTAATGTGAGGAAAACATACTAATTTTCTTATCTGGTGCACTCACTCAGATTGGACACGTGGCAGAACAGTTCGTAATTCAGACTGGTCACCTAGTGGGCCCACAAAATGTTTAGACCACTCTGATTGCATGATTCTACGGATACAATTGATGGATTATTTCGCATTCAGTACTGTCCGTTGTCAATATTCTTTTTCTACTGTCCATGTTTAAGCAATTAGATGGCTAAGATTGTTCCACCATTGTTTATCCATAGTGGGACCCAACTGATGAACGATTCAGATCATGATCCATGACTCCAATTTGAGTACATGCATCGCGTCAATAATGTAATTGTTGCATATACAATCCTCTCCTAGGATATGCAAGTGTGTTATCCAGCCTTGAGTCCGAACAAGTGGGATCCATGCTTTGTTATCCCCACCATTTGTCTTGATGCACCAATGTGGACAGGTAACACCCAAAAGTCCCTCCAATGGGACAATCCTAGCCGTTTGATTAGCCATTTGTATGGTTTGTTATGAAAAATCCAACAAGGTGAACATTCGTTGTTAAAAAGATGTCTTAAATTTGGAGATCTTCGACTAGCACTGAGAAAGTTTGGCTCGAAGTCAAGCAACAATGTATTTGGAATCCCCGAGATCTTTGACTAGTTGAAGATCTGGCTCGACTAATCGAAGGTTATGCAGATTGTTCGCGGATTGTATATGAACTGCATAAATTTGAGGTGGTTTCCAGGGAGGTGCGTAAGTAGGAGTTTCCCAACTATAAATAGGAGTCCTTAGGGCCATTTTAATGTATGCTAAGACTTCCTAAAAATATTCAAAGAGTTTATAGAAGGGGTTCTAAGATTTTAAAAGGTGTAACAAGGGTGAGATTTAAGGTTGTTTGAATCGGGTAAGTCCACTCTCTTTGTAATTTTTGCTTTTATAGTAAAGATCCGCTGATTTGTGCCGTGATTTTTTCCTGAAAGAGTTTTTCACGTTAAATCTTTACTCTTGTGCTTGCTTGGTGCTCTTGGATTGCTATCTTAGATCCATCTCTGTGTGATTTCGTAGAACAATCCCTAGCAAGTGGTATTAGAGCAATCGTTGGGGCACAGATTTGGATCTGTAAGATTAGCATCAATGGGAAGCGCCGAGTTTGATATTGAGAAGTACTCAGGCAAAAATAATTTTGAGTTATGGAATATTAAGATGATTAGTCTATTAATTAAGTAAAGCGAAGCTAAGGCTCTTGAGGAGTCGAAATCGACTATAAATGATGAAGACTAGAATACTCTTGATATGAATGCTTTATTTTCCATCTGTTTATGTCTTATGAATGAGGTTCTTTATAATGTTTTGATGGAGAAAATTGCGGCTAGTTTATGAGCGAAGTTAAAGGATATTTATGCGAAAAAAATTCTCTGAAAATCACCTACACTTAAAGCTACAATGGTATGCCTTTAAGATGACATATGGTGGAGACCTGAAGGCCCACATCAACAACTTCAATAAATTAGTTTGCAAACTGCTGGATATGGAGGAAGTGATCAAAGATGATGAACAAGCATGTATGTTGTTGAATTCTCTTTCGGCATCGTATGAGTCATTTATGGACTCAGTGTGCACCGCAAATAAAATCATGAGTGTCGACACCGATATGTCAGCCTTTCAAGGAAAGACCATGAGAAAGCTAAACGACGGCATGAGGACATCTTCTGATGCACTGATTATGAGAGGCTGGAATACTGATTGAGGTACAGGATCTTTAAGACCTAGATCCAAATCCAAGTGCAAGGGCAAAGGAAAACTAAAGTGCTGGAACTGTGGGATGACTGGACACATGAAAATGGATTGTATTAATCTTAAAGCAAAGAAAGAAACTCAGAAGCTTCTTCCAAGGAGCCAATATTATCACATTCGATGAAGAGACAAGTAGAGGTGATGTTCTGTCTGTGTGTATGATCGAATACCTGCACGACAATCATAAAGATGAGTGAATCCTTGACATAGGAGCGTCATATCACATGACTCGTCATTGGAATTGGTTTGCCAGTTACAAAGAATGCGATAGTGGACAGGTCTTTATGGGCAATGACAATGCATGTAATGTTATGGCTATTGGTACACTAAGCATCAAGATGTTTAATGGGATGGAGCTTACCTTCACTGATGTTAGGCACGTTCCTGATATGAAGAAAAGTTTGTTTTCTCTTGGTGCACTCGATGCTATAGGGTGTAAGTTCACTGGTATTGATGGTGTCCTTAAAGTTTCAAAAGGGGCACTCGTGGTTATAAGAGTACAAATGCACGAAAACCTCTAGTAGGTGGAGCGGCAGCGACCATTACAGATTCTAGGTCTGTACGTATGTAGCATGCTTGTATGGGCCACATGAGCAAGCAGGGCGTGAAGGTACTATCTGATAATTGTTTGATTCCTGCTTTTAAGAATTCTGATTTAAATATATGCGAGCGTTGTATATATGGTAAACAATCTAGATTACCTTTTAAATCTGAAAAATATGTATGTAAGGGAGTGCTTGACTATGTGCACTCTGACGTTTGGGGGCCATCGCTAGAGGTTTCCATTTGGGGAGGGGGGTTGTCATGGTTTGTTCCATTCATTGACGACTATTCCAGGAAAGTTTGGGTTTACTTCATGAAATGTAAATCCGAAGTTTTCACCATATTCAAACAATGTAAGGTAATGGTGGAAAAACAATCAAGGTGAAAAATAAAGATTTTAAGGACTGACAATGGTGGATAATTTATTTTCACTAAATTTAATGAATATTGTAAGGATGAAGGGATCATTAAGCACAACATACTACGCTACATGCCTAAACAAAATGGTGTGGCTGAGCGGATGAATCAGACTCTCTTGGAGAGGGCCCGATGTATGTTAAGTAATGTTGCGTTGGGCAATGACTTATGGATTGAGGACGTTAATACGGTTTGTTACTCAGTGAAATGATCCCTGTCTATGACAATTGAATGTAAAATTTCAGAGAAAGTATGTAGTGGTCATAAGCTTGACTACTCAGATCTGCGCATATTTAGTTGTGAGACTTACTCTCATATATCGTCAGTTGAGAAAGATAAGCTAGACTATAGAGCCAAAAAGTACATCTTTGTTGGCTATGATATTGGTGTGAAAGGTTATATGTTATTCGATAAGGTCATACGTAAGGTCATCACTAGCAGCGACATCAGATTCGATGAAAGCTCTCTATTTTACAAGAATGATCAAGAGGAGTAAGAGGAACCAGAAATATTAATCATAAATGTTTAAATTGACACAGATAATACTCAGGCAGAGACAGATGCGCAGACAAATGTACAAGAGCAGGTGGAGCAACCACCTGTGAGAAGGAACCTACTGCATGATCGCAGGTTACCGGCAAGATACAGGGACGACTCTAATATCGCATATGCCCTCATTGTAGATGAGGGAGACCCGTCAACTATTCAAGAGGCTCTTGATGAACCTGATGCAGAAAAATGAAAGGCGGCTATGGATGATGAGATGAAACTGTTGAACAAAAACCACACATGGGAGCTGGTAGAGCTTCTAGTGGGCCGAAAAGTGATCAGATGTAAGTAGTTTTTTAAAAGAAAACAGAATAGATACAAAGCGAGGTTGGTAGTGAATGGGTATGCTTAGAGAGAATGAATTGACTTCAGAGAAATATTTGCGTCAGTGGTTAAGCAAGTATCCATCATATTCGTGTTGGCGTTGGTTGCCCAATACGATCTCGAGCTAGAACAGATGGATATCAAAACTGCATTCCTGCATGTGGAGTTAGAAGAATAAATCTTCATGAAGCAACCAAAGGGCTATGGAGTTAAATGGGCAGAGAAAAAGGTTTGCAAGTTAATGAGGTTGTTGTACGGCCTGAAACAGTCGCCTAGGCAGTGATATAAGAAATTTAATTCTTTCATGTTGAGTCAGAAGTTTACTTGGAGTGAATACGATTACTGTGCCTATTACAAGACATTGAGGGATGACAAGTTTATCATCCTAGTATTGTATGTTGATGATATGTTGATCGCCAGTCATGATATGTCTGAAATCAACGTACTGAAGACTCGGTTATTAGGAATATTCGAGATGAAAGATCCGGGGACAACAAAAAGGGTTCTCGGCATAGATGTTTATAGAGATAGGAAGAGTATCGGGCTTTAGTTATCATAGGCAGAATACCTTGAAAAAGTGCTGATCAAGTATGTGATGGACTAAGCAAAGCTGGCGAGCGTTCTCTACGCGGCTCATTTCAAGCTTTTTTTAGAACATTGTTCTAAATCAAATGAGAAAAAATAGGGTATGTCTCATGTGCCTTATTCGAATGCGGTTGGTAGGTTAATGTATGCCATGGTCTGTACGAGATTAGATATTTCACAGGCAGTTGGTGTTGTGAGCGGATATATGTCAAACCCCGGCAAGCAACATTGGAAAGCAATGAAATGACTACTTTGATACATTTGAGATACAAAAGACTACGTCTTAACTTTTGAGAAGATAGGGACAAAGTTGGTAGGCCATGTGGATTCAGATTACGTAGGTAGTGTGGATTCCAGAAAGTCGACTTTAGGTTACTCGTTTGTACTAGCAGGTGAAGCAATCAGTTGGATGTCAAAGCTTTAGTCTGTGATGACTCTTTCCACAACAGAAGTAGAGTATATGACAGTGACAAAAGCATTTAAGGAAGGTGCTTGGTTGATAGGCATGATAAATCAATTGGGACTTCAGCAGGAAGTTGTGTCGGTTAATTGTGATAACAAAAACACTATCAATTTGGCTAAAAAATTTATTTATCACTCACGTACTAAACACATTGATATTCGTCACCATTTTATCCGACAAGTACTCGAGGAATGAGGCGTAACACTGGAGCTCACCAAGGTCGTTCCTAAAGAGAAGTTGAAGTTTTGTGCAACTTTTCTGGGTTTGGCAATGGTGTAAAAGAAGGACGGATTGTGCACGAAAAGCATGTTTGAAGATTGAAGACATGGTGAAGATTGTTGTTAAAAAGATATCTTAAATCTGTAGATCTTCGACTAGCCCTGAGAAAGTTCAGCTCAAAGTCCAACAACAATGTATTTGGAATCCTTGAGATCTTCGAATAGTCGAAGTTCTGGCTCGACTGGTCGAAGGTTACACAGATTGTGCGCGGATTGTGCGCGGACCACGTAAATTTGAGGTGGTTTCCAGGGAGGTGCGTAAGTGGGATTTCCCCAACTATAAATAGGAGTCCTAGGGCCATTCTAATGTATGCTATGACTTACTAAAAGTATTCAAATGGTTTTTAGAAGGGGTTCTAGCATTTCAAAGGGTATAACAAGGGTGAGATTCAAGGTTGTTCGAATCAGGTAAGTCTTCTCTCTCTCTGTAATTTCTAATTTCATAGTGAAGATCTGTCACTTTTTACCTTGTTTTTTTTTTCGAAAGGGTTTTCTACGTTAAATCTTTGTGTTCTCTTGTGCTTGCTTGGTGCTCTTGGATTGCTATCATAGATCCATCTCTGTGTAATTTTGCAGAACAATTCCCAACAATATTCACTGAAATGGGCAAGCATTAGATGGCTAGAGTCATCTAATCTTGGACACATTTTCCAGTGTGGCATATTCGGAGCAGAGCCCATCAAATCAATGGTTTGGATTACATAATCGAGGCTTATAGCAAATAAACTGAAGGCCCAATGGTTGGATGGGTAAGAACTTTTTTACTATTATTATTTATTTATTTTTTGTTGAAGTTGCATATGATGGTAACCTTTTTTTTTTTTTTGAAAACAAAAGCCTTTATACTTAAGAATAGTTTCTATTTTTGTAAGAGAAGCTACTAGGAGTAGTTTTAGTGGTGTTATCAGAAGGATGCTTTTGCCATTATATAAATTGTACACTCGCAGAAAATGCAATTCCTCTTTCTTTAATCTATACTGCATGCAACCCGAGTAGCGTTTCGAATATTTTATTGTGTAATTAGTTTTCATAGGTGGAAAACTTCAATGTTAAAAAGATAATGGAAGTTATTTCTAATAAAGCTAGTTATATGAGGAACTAAAAACATTAGGGGCCCTTTTGGATACCACCAGATAAGTTACTTTTTCTATTTGCAGCAGTAGATAAGTGATTTATTTCAGATAAACAAGTTTGATTTATGATTTGTTATAAGTAACTTTTTTACTTATATGATAATTTTAGTTAATTTTTTTTTAGCTTTTCTACTTTCATAAGTCTCTAAAGAGAGTCATCATGAGAGACGGAAGAATAGAGGAGAAACTGGTAAGTATATTGTTTGACAAACATATTTATCTTCTTAATAAGTAGAAACTAAGATAAGATATTTGTGGAATAACTATCTTATCTTGAGCAACTCATGATCCAAACGCTCTCTATGTAACTATTTTAATTAAGTAGTTCAAATTTCACTCATTAAAACTTACAATGGCTTAAATTTTACCTGTTTTACCTGCAAAAGTAACCTATTCAATACGAATGGTCTACAATCCCCTATGGGTATTGCATGTGCCAACGATTGCAAGGAGCTAATTAACAAACATTGCACAGGGCCCACATGACAGCACTACAATGTTTCCTCGTATTAGAATGCATGTCAGCCTGAAAATGAGATGCATCTAAAACTTGATGTAGGCAACCATATAAAAAAAAAAGTGGTGTTGAATTGCCTATTGTTGTACGTTAGGTGTGTATCTGCACCCTTTTGCATGTGTCACTTTCTTTTTCTTTTTCTTAACTCTTTCTACACTCTATGTGTATTGCACATGGCTTACCTCAATTTCTGCACATGCATTAAAGTTAACCTAAGGTGCAGCTGGTGGACATTTACCAACACTTCACGTGTATATTAACTACATTATACATTTTTTATTTTTATTTTTTACACACGCACATACACCCCCACACACTCACGCTGTAGTAGGATTTCACCACCTATGGGTACTCCGAACCCTTGACCAGGTGTTGAAACTGGAGTAAGGACCCTAACTACATTGTACATGCAATGCAAGAGATAGGCGCTTTGGTTAAAGCCAATACAAACTCTTTGAAACAAAGCTCAAGACCGGTGTTGCAGTCCTCGCCCGAGTGGTAGACTACGAGGAGTTTCAACAGGAGGAGGTCTTGGGTTTGAAATCCATAGGCGGTGAAATCCCACTACGCCATGTGTGAGTGTGTGGCAGGTGTGTGTAATATATATATATATATACACACACACACACACACGCTCTACAACACCTATTTTAAGTAGTCATGCAAAAATAAAGCTACATGGGCCCATACAATGTTGCCGTGTGCTCCTGGATGCTAGGCTGCAGGACCAAAAATCATCCAACAGATCCACAATTTAGGAGGGCCATAGGACGCCAACCATAGGTTTGTGTGTGAGGCCACTGTTGTGTGTGCCTTTCATCAAACCCATTCATCAGTTGCAAATCACAAAAATGGAAGGAAGATTAAAAAATTTAGCTCGATTCAGAACTCACGCGGGCCACACCGTGTGTAACTAATGGCTTTAGGTAATTTTAATTAAGGTGTTTCCCATTGGTTTGGCCCATCAAAGGAATGTATGATGATATATACTATGAGGACCACGGGCCAATCCAGGCTGCTTATCAACAGTGGACCATGGGCCAAAAATCACATGAGCTTGTACAATCTTGATAAAGTGGTCATCAATATCTTTTTAGTTACCACTTTTTGTTCTCTAATAAGTTGGTAAAATTACCCAACCAACATGGTTCTTGGTACATGGCCCATCACGATGGGCCCACCACCAACCATTCAAGATGGCAAAGCATATCTCCCAAACGTGTTTGATGGTTTTGGGGTCGCTTTACCGAACAACATAATACCCGCGCACGACTAGTTACCAAATGAAAGTAAGGAACAAAAAATTGATTTTGCATTTGATGTACTCCACAATTGAAATAGGATTTTATAAGCAACACTCTACAAGCTTGAACCAGTAGAGTATGGTGTATTAATGTATATCAAGGACGTTAATAATTTATACTTCATACATGAATAGATTTACACGGTTCATACCAAGTTCATATTGGGTACAATAATAATGTATGGATGAAACCGGTTCATACTTCAGGGTCTACTAATTTGGGTAAAATATCAAATTTTATTGAAAATTCGGTCAACTTTACTTTTGGTTCGGCGAGTCTAAACTTGAAATTTGGTTAGCCCGAGTGATATTTGGGTCAAATTCTAATAATGTAAACTTTTAAATTCTATGGGAATTCAGCTAGCCAATTGGAAAATGCAAGATTTAATTAAGCTACATACCACTAATAAAGATTGGGCTCATCAATGTCTAACAATAGCACATGACACAATCAAATTCCATACCATTAGGTCACTAGAATAGCAATTTCTTTAAGTTCCCTCCACTCAGTGGATAACTTCCAACGTATCATGTGCTTTCTTCCAATGCATGGAAAACAAAATACAAGTTTGGTCCTTCGTATCATGTGCTTTCTTCCAATGCATGGAAAACAAAATACAAGTTTGGTCCTTTTAATGAGTCGATGGAATTGATTTTCTAACAAGAGGATTCTCACAAAGAAGAATTTATTAGGGAGGTTGGATGTTGAAGGCACATGGCAACTTGGAGATTGTCAACTGGGCGGACATCAACATACTGTAGAACCAGCTGGACTGAGAAACCTCTTTATGGGGATGCCGGATTGCCCGTACTGCTTGTCTTTAGAATATCCTAAAGAGCAGTACATGGCTCAAGCTTCATGGGGCCATGATGATAAATATATTTTATCCACGCCGTCCATCTGTTTTGCAAGCTGATTATAGGACACAAGCTCAAAAATGGGGCTGATATCAGGCTCAAAAAAATTACACCACAGAAAACAGTGAGAGTAATGATGAACACAGTTGAATCCTTCTTAAGGCCCACCCTGATGTTTATTTCCATCCAACCTATTCATAAGGTCTGAGTCCTGGATTAATGGAAAACACAAGTATTAGCGTGATCCAAAAGCTTTTGAGGCCCAATAAGTTTTTAACAGTGGATTTTAATTCTAACTATTTCCGACGGTGTGGTCCACTAGAACCTTGGGTCTTTTTATTTGGTGGGTTCGTACCTTAAAATTGCTGGCAAAATAAATGTACAAGCTAGAATAAAATACAAATATCATGGTGGGCCCTACATCTACCGACCAAAGTTGGTCAACACGTTAAGAATTTAATTACCCCGCCACTTTAGTGCATCCACCAAATACATCCAGTGCATGTACCTGAACCGTTACTTTCAGCTTGATGGGCAATTTGAAATGCAACTAACCCAGCTGAATCCACTCGTTGAAAAAGGTATTGTTTGGAATTCCACGTGGGTGTATGAAATTGGGCACTGTAGGAGCTGGGGATTGGTCAAGATGGAGGGTCCCCACCTATATTCTTCCTAATCATTGGTCCTGTTGATCAGACACTAATGTGACAAAAGGTCAGCTTTCGGTTGGCAGTACTCACCTCCCTAGCACCACAATCCACGAATCAGAAGTAGACTTCAGTGTTGAATCTGGTGATGATGCTGTAATCTCAGTATGTTCTACGGATCAACAATTGGGGGTTGTAATTAATTGCACTGATTTTTCAGCCATGCTGCATCCATAAGCAGTATGCTCTTTTATTTTTATTTTTCCTTGAATGAAAATGGAAGTAAGATGTTTGGAAGCTACTCCATTTGTTTTTTTTTTTTTTTGGTCCATTTATGAAAATACAAGTAGTATGTATGGATGCTTTTCATGTGCGTGTGAAATCTTTAATGCTAGGGCATGTTTATTCCACTAATTATTTTAATGACGTAAAGAAATGCTTTTACCGTTGACAAATATTAGTCAAATGCAAATGCATTTAGAAGATAGATAAAATTAATTTATAAATATTGCATTTTCATGATATTATCATAAAAACTTTCAACCTCAACATCTGATGATTTGAAATTAAAGTAATATAAAAATACTATTATGATGATTTTATTATGGATAGACCAAACATCGTAATGAATAGATAAATGTAATTGTGGTTGCCAAGAGAATAAACTTGGGTTCAAGTCCTTACTCCAGTGGTAAGACTCTGAGGAGTTTCAACACCAGGTCTTGGGTTCGATACCCATGGGTGGTGAAATCCCACTACGGCATGTGTAGGTGTGTGTGTAAAAAAAGGGTAATTAATAATCATTGTTCATTTTCATTATATTATTATAGTAATTGGTGAAATAAACAAACTTTACTTTAACTTCAAGTGTGGTTAGTTATACATATTCATAATTAATCAATTTAATTTAGCACAAATACATTGAAATTTCATTATATTTGGTGCAACTAAGTTCGCCCTTCACTAACATCTTTTCTCTAAAACGTGTGTTAGAAATTGATTTATTAAGACTTTTTGCAAAAGTTTAAATGTTGATTTCTCATAAAAATGGAATGGAACAGAAATAGAGTTTCACAAAAGCAGGATATTTTCATCAACTAATCTATATCAAAAATACATTGTTTTCTTGGGACTCAAGTAATTTGGATCAGGCATGATGACGATGATGATACTATCATTCTAAATATGCATTTCCACTCTTAAGCCTACTCTTGAGCATGCTTGGAAAGCACCATTAGGTGGTATAGAATTGCATTTGGTATACTGTAAATTCTATCCTATGTTTGGAAATAATGGAATTGATTGAATTAATCCAAGCATTATACCATCTGTCCAATAGGAGATTCAACTGGATTTCCAATGGATTTTGAAATTCACCATATTTGTTAGAGTCATGTTGATGCATATATTTTATCCACACTGTCCATCCTAATGTATCATTTACAAATGATAATTGAGTTGTATATCTAGTCTTTTAAATTGTGAAATATAGTCCTTTAAATATAATTACATGGTTCACCAATCATAAGTTTCACTTAGCACATTGCTTTTTTAAAAGGAAGAATTTAATCCCAAACATGAATCTTACTGTTAAAATGCTATAGTATTTCTTGACAATAATCATTGTGTAATAGTAATATCAATTCTATCTAACCCAGTATCATACCATTTGATCCTGCATTAGCTACTAAACCCACGGTAGCCAACTCGCTATGAAGTATTCTGTGGGTCCCACCATGATGTATGTGTTGTATCCATTCCATCCATCTATTCGGAGATATCATTTTAGGGCACAAGTAAACCAACAATGCATATCCAAAGATCAAGTCAACCCCTGCGAAGAAAACAGTCGGGATAGTGACAGCGTTGAAACCTTTCTAAGGCTCACCATGATGTTTATTTGAGATCCAACTTGCTTATAAGTTAACAAAGACAGAATAAGTTTGATCGAAAACTTCTGTGCCCCAATAAGTTTTTAAGGGTAGTCGTTAAATCCCCACTATTTTCTACGGTGGGGTTCACTTAAGCCTTGGATCTGTCTCATTCTGTCTGTTGCCCTAAAATGCTCTCTCCAAAATAGATGGACGGTGTGATACAATGCATACATCATAGTGGGGCCCACAAAAAGTGGTGACTTTCAGTCGCTAATCCGCGTCCTAAGTTATCAGTCTACAGCCGGATAAGTATGTCCGGGGAGTGATCACACGCGTCGAATGTATGGTCATTATAAGATATATGACTGCTTTGCAACCTTTCTATTAAATGCGCTTCACATGCTTAGGCTTAGATCCCAAATATCCATCCCTGAGACTTTCAGATGGAACGTCGGGTCGACCTTATTGTGCACGTGCCATGAACCACCCAACCAACGGCGCTCCACATAAATGAAGGGACACAAAACTCATGCGATGTATGCCGGAACTCAATGAAACAATATCACTCAACTCGATCTCCCAGGATTGACTCAGCTGAGAAACATTATGTGACTTGGAGGACTCGTTTTGAGTCAAGTCATTACTCGGCCGAGTCAGGGTGTCTTAACTGGATCATATTTAACCCACTCCAACATGACTCAGTGAGTTGCATGCTAGAGTTTACTCAAGTGCTAGAGAATGGAAAATGATACTAATGCCTGTTTTCTACAGAGATGCAACTGAGCTTGGTATATGTGCCGGCCCAATCCAGCCCACTTTGGGCTAGGTTTAAGCTGAGCCTCGAATCCTATGGACTGCACTTGAGGCTGCATTCTTAGGCATGTTTGAGAGTGCGATTTTGGAATCCTCCTGTTGTGTTTGGCACCTTCGATTAATCCTTCTGTAATTCAAAAGTAGCTATATATAGTATATTTACAAGGGTTTAAATTTAATTACTAAATTAACTTTAATATCTCTAATTAGTCTAAGTATGTAATGTTTGACACAATGGCTGTAATAAGCTCATTGAAATATATACTTTATACAAAAATATTGAAATTCCATGTATTGGAAGAGCCACAAGCATAAGATTACATTTAAATGGCTAACCATCGATTTTTAACCGTCGATTTACATGGATAATGTTTATACGACATAAATTATTCTATTAAAGTAATTATAGTGATATAGTTGATAATCTAATTATTTTGGAATATCATTGGTGGGCATGTGCCTAATAAATTAATAGCCAAGTGACACATCCTATGCACGCAACTTTTATAAAGATTTTAAATGTAATTCAAGTATCCACCTTAAATTTCAAACCCCTCTTTGAGGGGATTTGATATCCCTCAGATCCACCCAAATCCATAATAACTATTATTTAATTCAACTGGAAGTGAGCGTGGATCTACCGTACAGCTCGACATGCAATCCCAGCACGTATCAAGCCTGTCTATTTGCAGAGGGGGTAGCTGGGCCTGTACATGGTCTGGCCGACCCTGCTGGGTCCATTTGCAATTTTATTTTATTTTATTTCCTGTTTAGACCTCTTATCCTTTTGTGCTATTGTACGCTTTTAGCTTTGGTGTTTTTGTGCACTTGTGAGTATGCAGCATACACCCACGGGAAAGAGGAATACGAGTTTGAAGTCGTGCAATCTTCTTCTGGGCCTCGATGTCAACGCGACTGGCCCAAAAATAGATTAATCATATTAATCTATCCTCACTGATGAAAACAAGCATTAAATGTGGGACCTTTGTAACCGTCCACCTGGTTAGAATTATCTGAAAGGCGTTATTTTTTGGACACGTCACGCTCCAGCTGGGCAGACCTGATGAAGGGTCTTCACGTGTGGTTTAAGCATACCGGCCGGTGCCATGTTTCAGTCAAGTGTGGCAACTCATCCACCACACACGTGGCATAATGCAAGCCATTTTAAACCGTTGGTGGAGCATTGGTATATCTAGCCGTCCGTTTGGTGATCATTAGAAAGAGTGGTTAAAATGAAAATGGGAAGCGATGCAAATTGGACGGACTTAATACGACGGTTGAAATTGACCAATCAGTGTGATTTTTTGGCTATGGTCCATCCTAGGTGGAACGCGCAATATGTATGATCTCAATTGCTGTTCATATATATGCCACGTGCACGGTGGATCAGTTGTCAAATGGATCGATCCGCTGATTGTTAGTGGTGGGCCCAACCTGATGGATGGCCTAGATCTCACAGGCGTGTAACATTACTCATCTTGTGATCTGAGCGTACACGACATTGGTGGAAGTTTGCCTTTTGGGATCCTCATAACCACCCAATAGGAAATGGAAGGAAACGAACGGCTCTATCTTTGACCTTTTAGGAAGTGGTAGATAAAGGGGGTCACCTAATCCCCCGTCGGATGTATGTTTTCATGTTGAAGCAAGAACGAGTGCACGTCTGGTGCCATTTAAATAATAATAAAAAGAAAAAAAAAGAAAAGAAAAAAAAAGAAAAGAAAAAAAGAACGAATGAACGCCTGGTGCCATTTTAATAGTGAGAAATGCTGAGGGAATTCGCATCAGGAGAGACAGCAAAGGTGACTCGACATCCATTGGCAATGTGGCACACGCCTGAAGGATCCAAGCCGTTCATGAAGTGGGGATACTGTGGAACATGGCCACTTATCAGGTGGGCCGTATATGGACGACGGGATATAAACCATTTGTCATCTTCTTTTTAATTGCTCTTATTAGTCGTATACGTATGGCTCACCTGATGTATTGATAGCCTGATTGTGGACCATGGGTGTTCATATAGGCCCTTACCCGCAAATCAGTCTATCTGCAAGCATTTCTAGTGATCTGACCGTCGCTATTGTGGGCTACCACGTGGATGTACTTTGGCGAAAAATCAGAGTGATTGGACAATTCCAACGTCCAACAACCCTGTTGTGAGTTTCACCGGACCCGAATTGCCTGTGCCCCCACACAGTTTCGGGTCCACAGAGATGCCCACGAGAAATTCACTCAATCCATCAATTTCTCAAGCTTACAGTAGGATAAGAGTACAAAAATCTAGCGGATTTAAAACTCAAGTGGGCCACATGGCAGGAAATAATGAGAATTGAAATGTCGACCGTTGAAACCTTCCTGATCCAACCATGATATTTATATGCCATCCAAACCCTTCATGAGTTTATTACCACCGGTATAAACTGGCGCCGAAATTTCATTCCATCTTCACTGTCTTGTGTGGCGTGGTCGTCCTGAGTTTTGTATCTACCTGATTTTTGTATTCCATGCTATTGTGACCTTGAGAAACAGATGGATGGAGTGGATTTCTCACAGGCATCTCTGTGAGCTCCATATAGCTTTAGACCATATGCAATTCGCATCCAGTTTTAGATACTGAATGTGGTTCAAACTGTTCATTTTCATGCTACCTACGGATGACTGCCGCAGTCCAATGCCCTTGCTATTGGGATATATTTCCCGTTGACGTGATGGTCCACCAGATGAACAGTTCAGATCCTCACATATTTGTCATGTGGATCATGAGAAAGGAGTTGCGTAAATTTTCGACGGTGTGAGATGAACGATAGCATCTCCCTTTCATCTAAAGACCTCCCCCTCAGCTATTGTTTTAAACTTCATCTGACCGTCCAATAAAAGATTATTAATCAGGTAGTCGCGTGCATCCAATTGAAGGATTTCCTAGATATGGTCTATTGAAGTGGCAGATCGCTAATCTAAAGTTCTAGATGCATTACCACATGCACTGTTCAGAACTTCAAATGGTTGGCAGAGAGGGTCCGACGTAGACCGTCTCTAAACCGTTCATCTTGAGTTTCAAATCACGTGAAGCAGCAGCTACGACGGTTGCCGAGTTTCACCTTCGCGGTGACGTGTCACTAACGTTCACCCACAGGAAAATGACATTTTTGGGGTCTTTGTAGTCACACAATCAGGGGAGCAGATTAGGTGTTCGCCCGGGTAAGGTGTTACCCTTACCGTGTGGAGCCCACATTGATCAATGTGTTGAATATCCACGCCGTCTATCCGTTTTCTCAGATCATTTTAAAATGTATCCGATAAATTAAGAAGATCCGAATCTCAGGTGGATGGAAATACCTCAGGATCCACGGTCACTTTTAATTGATTCAAAATTGATTAATAAATGAAATAAACGAGTTCACAATCCTTTAAAAAGGGATACCAAGCAATGGGAAAGAAATCAAAAGCAAACTACAACTAAAACTCCTAATTCGTAACTTACTATAAATAGTAAACTTGTTATTTATAGAAGGTTGTGATGTCTACTAGTGTGCAAGGTTTTCGGCCAAAAATGGTAAGCGCACTTTACTAAATTGTTCTTCTAATTATTCTAAGCTCTTTTCGTTGGTCACAACTTCTAAAGCTCGACGGACGAAGAGTTATAATCAAACTAAAACCTACTATTTATAGTAAAAATGGAATTAAAATAGGAAGCGACCGTCAATCTGAGGGTATTTCTCAAATCCGGATTATTTTACGTTAATCCATGTATTTTTGACCTTATCAACGGGTTGGATGGAAAATAAAAATTACAGATCTTCTTACGGTGGGAGTTGGGAAGTTTTTAATGGTGGTCGTTCAATCACCACTATTTCCTGTGGTGTGGTCCACCTGAGATTTGGATATAATTAATGTTAGGGAACGCATCCTAAAATTGTCTAAAAAACGGATGGACGGTATGGATAGACAAAGCATCATAAAGGTGGGCCCCATGGTAAGTGTAACACCCACTTGGTGTTGCCCGGGTAACACCAAATCCGCTCCCGACAATGAGAAACGTCATTGGCCATGGGTCCCCTGCCAGGGTCATTATCGGGATGCTTTCAGAAACATTTTCAAGTAACGATACATTGTTCGAAACAACTACCTTTTTAATGGCTTAATTGAAATGGACCACACAAAAATTCTAAGGCTACATTTCATCACCCAAATTCCACATATTTTATGCCATTTGTATTTCATCATTTTCAGTCAGTTTTTTTTTTTTTCTTCTTCTTCTTTTTAAATGGCCAAAATACCTTTAATTAAATGGTAACCGTTCGTCACCTGATCATTGGAAAGATGGTTAAACTTGGTTTAAACAAAAAAAAACAAAAATGTCAAAAATTCAGATAATGAAAGGTCTGGTTTGATGTGGGATTAAAATAGAATCTCACTTTCCATATATGTAGGAACAGTAATGTATATAAGTAATAATGTGGGGGGACTGGATCCATGCATGGCTAAGTGATAGACTCTGGCTTTATTTTAATATTAAGATCATGGGATCAAGTGTACATATGATGTGGGTAGCTGTAGTGTGGGTGTGTAAAAAATAATAATAAATACATAAATAAAATAATGTAGTGATAGGTTAATATCATTCTAAATTTCTAGTTTTCAAAAATAATAATAATAATAATAATAAAGAGTTTATTTTTTACTCATTTTCTTTGATTACAAAATTTTAAATATTGAAGCAATTATTCAAGCTTTTCTCTTGAAAAATATAGAGTTTAAAACGGAGTTTTGCTAACTATAAGATGAAGCATCGGACGATCTTCACAACTGATTAAAAGGGTATTGGTTTATTAAATATAGACGGTTGATTATTTTCATTGAATTGCCACAGCCACATCTACAGCAGCCGTGTGCATGTCAACGGATCATCACACTCAGACTTATCATTTTTTTTCTCTCTCTTGTAATTGTGGAAATAAAGGAATATTACTAACCTTTTTTTTAAAAAAAAATAATAAAATAATAAAGGCTATACCTAGATCACCAAGGAAATCTGATCTAACCGTGATTTTCGCGACAGCTGGTGTCCCCTTAATAAATGATCAAAGTCCCACCTTAATTTGTAATATCCATGCTCATAAATTGATAGAATCCCATAACTGTATCCATCCTAGTCTTAATTATTGGGCCAATCAATAGTGGCGTTTGTCGGACCAAAATTCTTCAAAAAATTCTACTACAATTCTATAGCATTTGGCAATGCCGCGCGGAGGATTACAAGCCAATAATGAGAGAAGTTGATGATTTAATAAGTGATTTTCAGTTTGGATGTGCCCCATATCACCATTTGATTGAATATGTTGGATTTGAGGAGTTAATTCTCGAGCTTGGTGGTTGCATTTAGCATTCAAACACTCCAAATTGTATGAGTGGCCTACATGTAACTCAAATCCTGGTGACCGCTGTACGTTGGTCACAACCCAATAAACAGATAGATCAGGGAGAAATGACCCATCTGAAGTGGGGTCCACTATTTGGGTGGTTTAGTTTAAGTTACGATGTGTGCACGGACCATTCATGAGCTCACCCAAACATAACACCTCAGTCTTTCATAGCTGTCGAAGGTTTACTCTCCAGAAATACATTGGTTTGGCATTTCCTTTTCCTGCTTGGGGTGCCATTTGGGTGTGTAAAATTCAATCGATGGGGCGGAGATTTGGATACGATGTGAATGATTTTAATTAGTGTTGTTAATGGGGGCTGGCCCAGGCCAACCAAAATCAAAATTTTGAATAGGTCTGGCCTGTAATCATAGTTGTAGAACTCAGTGACGCAACTCGAAACTTGGACAAGTCAACTCGACCCGATGAAATTCAGTAAGCTCGACTCAGTTGAGACTCGTCAAGTCTGACTCAATCAACTTGACATGATCCGGTGTGACCCGAACTGAGTCACTTGCTGTGTGATTCTTTTTCAAAATACAAAAGGAAAAGTGACCAAAATGAGATTCAAACCTTTGACCTTGTTTAGAGAGTCCAGTAACTCTAGTAGCAAACCATGCATTTCATGTCTAAGTATTTTATTTCAAATTTTATATTTAATTCTTGTTAAATAGATATATAGTACTAAAATATTTTTATTAATTTGATAGCTAAATATGGACTCGATCGAGTTGAGTATTTGAGTCAACCCAACCTGACTGGACATCAAGTCGAGTCGAGTTTTCAGGTTTTGGACCATGGGATGAATATATAGTACTGCAAAATCCAGGTCAAAGCAAACCCTATCTTAGCCCATTGGCTATATATATATATATATATATTCTTTTTTTGAAAAAGATGGTTCACCAACCGAGCTAATATTTCTATGTTAGGTCAACATCATATTGAAAGTGGTAGTGACATGTCATTCTTGCATGTGACGCTCATGTGTAACTATCTTGGCAAGTCTAATTGAGACTAGGGTTGCACATCGAATCGGACCGGAATTGACCAAATGGTCTGGTTTGGTCCGGTTCTAGAGTGCACTGGTTCTAGTTTTAAAAATCAAAGAATTGATTATATTGGTTTGGTTCTTGGTTTGGGGTATGTAGAACTGAACTGAACCATGAACTGATCCATAGAATCGAACCCTGAATCCGAACCGCGGAACGGAACCTATTTTTAATTTTAAAAAACCTAATATGTTGCGGCTGCCCTCTCTCTCTCTCACTGATCCTCTCACTCGATGGTCCTCTCTCTCTCTCTCTCTAACCGATCCTCTCCCTCGATGGTCCTCTCTCTCTCTATCTCACCGATCCTCTCACTCGATGGTCCTCTCTCTTTCTCTCTCTCCAATCCTCTCTCTCACTGCTCCTCTCTCTCTCTCTCTCTCTCTCTCTCTCTCTCTCTCTCTTCGATCCTCTCTCTCGCTGCTCCTCTCTCTCTCTCTCTCTCTCTCTCTCTCTCTCACTGGTCCTCGCCGAGAACCGTGGAACCGATCCAGAACCGAACCAGTTTTAACGGTCTGGTTCCGATTCTGAATATCCTAGAACTATTAGGAACGATTCGATTTTGGTTTCACCCCAGGACCGGACCGAACCGACCCTTGTGCACCCCTAATTAAGATGCACATTGTAGATGGAGCATGTCTTTGAACCATCCAAGTGACACGAATCAAATGGATCATTAAGGTAAAATATTGAACGGTCCAAATTCCAAGGACAAAATTAGTAACTATCATATTCTCGATGTAATCTTAACTACAATGTAACACAAATGTATAAAATTTTTAATATGTAAATTGCATAACTATGCCATGTGCATGGTTGAAGAGTCACCACATATGGTGTTGATGAAAGAGAAAAAGTGTATGGAAGAAGTGAAAACAAGCTTAAAGATGGGCTTAAGATGTGTTACAGTGTCATTATCTTTAAGGTAATAGTTATACCTTATTAATGTCCAAACTAGTTTGTAAGAAGGTTATAGCAAATCTAGCTCTAGCATACAATTCCCCCATCCTAAATTGGAGAAATGTGGGCTTTGGCTTGCAAAACAAAAAATCACACATCAAAGACACTTATACCTTGTTTCACTTTTGGATTCATAAGTTTATGAGATCAGTAAAAACTCTCGAACATCAAGAAGCGATTCAACTTTCAATACTCATATAAGTATCCTTATGAATGCCCTTATAACAATAGTACCATTAAAAAACTCATTAAAAGAGTTAATGATCATTCTCATTTTAATGATTACAAGTACCAACATTGCATTTACATTTGAGAATGAGATATGTAAGAGAACACGCAATGCTGCTTCAACCACTATTTGTAAGATACCCTGTCCATTAAACATATTAACTTGTGTTTTCCTTACTTGATATATGTGAAATTGAATTAAGTTTCATTCATCTTGATGTTTTACTAATAACATTCATCGTCAATCCTTTGGTGAACAGGTCTACTAGATTCTGAATGGATAACATATATTATATTGTTATAATACTATCATCAAGTAGCTGCTATACAAAATTGTAACTTAGATTGATATGTCTAGATTTTTTTTTTAGTTGTAGGTCTTGGTATATGCATTTGACAGTGTCGTTTCACTATCACATTTAATAAAGGCGTGGAATAAAAAACTTGATAATAATAATATTTTTAATAACATGTTGCACAATCATTCTACTTCTCTACTACTAGTTGTCCAAGCCATGAATTCAAATTCTATAATAAAATGAGATAGACAAGTCTGTTTATTGGATCTAAAAAAAATGACAATTTTTTCATGTATAAAAATTCATCCAACGGAAGAGTTAAATCCATGAGAATTAGTAACTAAACTTGCATCACTATACTCTTAAAAAATGCTAAGGTAATTAAAAAGTACAATTTATAATTATTATTTTTTTCAAATATTTAAGTATTTTAGAAAGAACATTCTCGTAATTTGAACTTGGATTACTAGTAAACCTGTCCAATTTACCTAATACAAAAGTAATATTAGGTCTACTAAATATTATGATATACATACGATCTTCAGTCACTTTAAAATACTCTAACTGAGATATAATATGACCTTCATTTGTACCTAAATTAATGTTAGAATTAAAAGGAGTAAAAACAAGGATTTTATCATAATGATTAAATTATGATGGAACAATTGAACTATCATATGCGTCTAGCACATCCATCAAAGGGAGCTGCCTTCTACAACACCTTCCCTCTCCAATGTTTTGTAAACATGGTTAAAAGAATCATTGACTTGGACTGAGTTGTTTAGTGTTGAGACATGTTGGGACTTCCTCTAGTCAGGGCTGAATCTGCCAGAGAGGGGGTTGAGGGTTGGCTCATGATATCAAACCGGATCAGGTGATATCGAGTCTGTGTGAACTTTGATGAGCTGTATCAGATTTGTCCTGGTCTTAAAACCATACTTGTAGACCACTTCATATCTACTGCTAGTCGTGGGTGACAACACCCAATTCAAGTCTATTAAAGTTATGATCATTCATTTCTTCAATAAACAGTTAAAAGGATTATTATTTTTTTTGTTAGCTTGTTAGTACACCCACTGTCAGCTCACACTTCACTGTTAGCTACCCCCATTAATAATGGGTACCAAGACCTCAGTGTTGAAATGAGGTATCTTTCACTCAGTCTACCACTTGAGCTATGGATCAAGGTGTTAAAAAAAAGAAAAAAGAAAAGGAGCTGGTGTCTCTTATGAAAACCAACTCTAAACGTACCTTTAAGAGCCTATTTGTAGTATAAAAATTCGGAGGGATTTCAATCCCCAATAGCTTAGATATTGGTCCATCCCATCCTAATTGGCTTTTGATGGGAGAGGAGCACCAATTTAGAGGTGAAACTGGGCTGAGCCCAGCAGGTCAGTGGACTGATTTTTGAGGCCCAAAAGGTTGTTCTTTGGACTTGGCTTTGGATATTCATAAAGGCCTAGCAAGACAGCCCCGGCCGCTTGACTTGCATAATGCTGGGCAATTAGCTAGGTGGATGTGATGGGCTTGGACGATGCTTCCCTTATCAGGCCAAACAAGTGTAAGGCATTGATCATGGTCCTGCCTCTGACAAGCATCAGCCCACTCATTTACATCCTTAAGCCCCACTTTTATGGTCATTCTTACTTGGGCCCAAAAATGACCACTGCAAGAGGTGGTGTTCCCTTCCTTAGAACAAGGGTAGCAATGGACCAGTATGGTCATAAACATAGTGGATATTGAGCTATAACCACACTAGTACCCATCTTGTGCTTGAAATGGGCACCCATACTCCTAATAATCAAGGTGTTGGCCACCCATAAGGGAAATTGATATCCATTACTTGGAAATTTTGAAAGGAAATTTACTATAAATTCACATGATTAGCTTTAAAAGTTTTTCTTTTTTAAAAAATAAAATTAAATTAAATCAACTTTCTTTTTTCTTCAAAAACATAAAAATAGCATGATAGATTGCTAGTTTAAATTTCGAAAAAAAAAAAAAAAAAAACTCAAAAAGCATCATCTACTTATTGGGCAGGTTGTATGAAATATACACTTCACACACCAGCCAATGGGCGGATGGAAAACACACTACATATACCAGATGGGCCCCACATGCAATGTGTTGTAAAATAGGCTTATGATATAATATAGTCCAAAAAAGCTAATGGTACATCCTTGTAAAAGAAACCTATTTTTGTGTTTTTATAGTTTTGTGAATTAAAGAAAGTGCTAATTATTAATATTAATTAGTAGCAGATATTAAAAATTAATTGAAGTATTCGAAACATATAAATGAATAATATAATTGGATTCAGGTTTGATCAAAGGTAAATGCACACCTAGCCCATTTATTAATTAGGCTCAAATTAATACAAAATTCTATACTCACATCCATTTAGCTACACGCATATCCCATGCATGTTGGGCAGGGTGAGTCAGATGCTTGCTAGGCCTATCCAGCCCATTGCCACCCTTGGAACCTTTTTTAAAGGAAAAATTGTTCCAAGGAGAGTAATATATATATATATATATATATAAGAGTAACCCCATCTTTTGTTTGGGCATCTTAAAATCCCTGGTCCACCTGATGGTTTGGCAAGACAAATTTTTAGGACAGCATGTCATGGTGGCTACTGTGAATAGACTCTTCATTCTCCTTGCACTATCTTCATTAGCATTTTCTGTAATAAATCAAACCACGTCCCACGTGTGGATGCCTCTATTTAGTGTTGGTGAGACAAATGCTTGACAATACACTTTTGTCACATTGGGGAAAAAGAGCTGGCATGCTTGGTTGTAAATGGGTCAGGCCCAGATTGAACGGTATCGTAGACCTGGCCCATTTAACAATCATGTTAGAAATTTAGCCCCACAACCAACCCATTATAATCTAGGTCTGGTCTAAGTCAAAATAAGCCAACTCATTTATTTAATGGGTTAGATACAAGCTTGGAAGGATTCAGATCTAACCCATCATCTCATACGTTGGGCTAGGGTCTGCACACTCCAAGTAAATAAATTATATCAAGGTTTAAATAAAACGAGTTCCAAGCAAGTGTCTTTTTGCTATCTTCGATCAAATTTAGAAGAACTTAAGAACAAATATAAGTATAGTTCTTTCTAATAAACTAAAGAAAAATAACCATTAATTGGATCTAATCTTCTTTATTCCTATTTAAGTAGTGACAATTAACTCACTAAATTAGCTACTTTCTTGGGTGAGTTGGGTAAGAGCCTGGTGAAACAAAGAAGAGTGTGGAACAATAAAAAGAAGATCACCATCTTTTCGAAGTAAATAAAATCGTGAATCAAGAAGGTGGATTCTGGAGTCTACAAGAAAATAAGAGAGAGTTCAAGTATATTTATTGAAATAATGTCTGTATGATTTTTTTTTTTATTACATCACTAATAAAGAAAAAAAGAACTTGTTTTGAAATTACCAAAAATAGCATAATTTTTCTAAAGCCTAATTTCTTAATTCTAACAAAACGCTCTTAAAGCCTAATTTACAAAAAATAAAAACATTCAGATAAATTTTATTGGAACATTCCAAACATTAATGTTAAATTAAAGGGTGTTTTCTTGCGAAACGGATGAATTCGGTATAGTGAGCCAGTGGTCCCTGTAAGCATCATTACATAAAGATCGATAGGTCTTACATTATGTGACGATGCTCAAATTAAAAGTTACAGCTGATTTACGATCCACACTTCGAATGACAATTTCTCTTTATTTAACATGAATTTATTTAAACCGGACATCTTAGGGCCTAGTTATATCATGCCCTATATAAGATTAGGCACAGATCTACTATTTCCGTTTTCGTTTAAACTTCTTTTGGTCTACCCATGCAAAGAATACATCCGTCGCATGTCCTATATCGCCCGATGATATTTATATTGAGTCCATTTTAAGGTGCTAGTTAGATTCATTTTAAAAACAGGTCCAAATCAAATTATGTTGGATTGAATTTGAGAAGCCTTGGGCTTCAAAAGTTTATCAATCTGATTAAACTTTTGGACCCAAACCCACTCAATGAGTTCAAATTTCGAGCTAAACCCATTTATTTTGAAGTGAGTCAAATTACCAATCGGGTTAACCTGGCCCATTTGCAACCCTACTTGCATTTATAAATTGGATGGGTGCAAATTACAACACCCTAACAACCAGCTCCCTGCCGAGTTGGTAGCTGTTTATCTTCTACCATGAGGCGTGGACCCCAGTCAAGCCTCCTATTTTGAGGCCGGGGTCCCAAAATAATTTTTTGCTGACTGGAAATTCACATAGCAACTTTATTTTATTTTTATTTTTATTAATTTTCCACTTAGTAAGAGTTCTCACATGATTGTAAAAGACTGATCCTTCGCACGGAGCAAATACACCTAATCTTAAACTACACACACTGCTGATGTCACTGCAGATGGGGGGTCTAACCTAAAATGGGGTCGAACTGTCCTAACCATCGGTTAGGTGTCCATTAAAAAGACCAAAATAAAAGTCAGTGGTTCAAATTCAGAAAGTGTTTTCATGGTGGAGAACCTTTGAAAGTTCTTAAACACTCCCAGGTTTCCTTTTTAAACGTGATTCTGGTTGTCTTTGGCAGTTATACCAGTATCTTGCGTTTGAAGGATTCCCATTTGCCAAGAAAGTTGCACCATTGGTCAGGAAGTCTGCACTTCTTTGCACTGTGTTTGAATCAGTGTTCGTCCTCACTTCAGCAGTCCTATGGATGAACAAAACATCTCCCTCATTTTTTTTTAATTTTTTTTTTAATTTTTTTATTTTATTTTGCGTTAGCTTGTTAGCTTGTTAGTACAAAACATCTCCCTCTGTTCTTACCAGTACCAATCTCACTCATTAGATCCGGGTTGCCTACTATCATTCCCACCCATGACTATTAATTGGATGGTTAGGATCATCTAATCAACATGACTCTTGGGTTATTTCCATGAACAAAAGATCTATGACTTTGACGGTTTGGATTGAAATTGATATATGTAGTAATGCACCGTCCTTATATGCATGCATACACTATAACATACTCTCGCAGATTATGTTATAATTAATACCTCTATTTTAATTTTTCAAAACTGAAGTCCAAGTAGGAACGCTATTTAAGAACCATCTGATCTATATTCTTATACTCTTAATTAAAAATCTTTCTCTAAGAAGAAATTTTCGTAATTAATAAAATAGATAGAGCTCTGGTGAGCCCACACGTGGCAAAAATCCAGTTAATGTATCAGATGAGCCACAATATTAAAATCATCTAGCCTAAAAATCTGGTCATTCAGCCCATCAGACGGCCCACATATCGGATGGGTTAGAAGAAGTTGCCAAAAGTCCACATTAAACATACACTGGGATCCACCCACTCCAGATTAGTGGGCCATCTTGATAACTGGGCCAGATCATCTACAAGATTAGAAACACCTGATCTAGAGCTCCAATGTCTCACTTGCGTGGAATGTTCACACGTGTATCCGTGTCTAGTGGTAGTGGAGCATATGGTATGAACGGGCTGGGCCCACATTTTGAAATGTACGGTTGGACCCAGGGCCGGCCCATTTACACCTACTGATACAAATATGTATAAATACCTCAGCCTCGCTCATGAGATCCGTGCCTCCTTTCTCCGAATTCGTAGCATAAGTGCACTTCCAGTCGTGTGACTAAAGCTACGAAGAACAGAAGAGAGATTTTCAATTCAATACACACCGTCCAAATTGCTTCCTTTTCTTCTTTCAAGAATGCGAATGGATAGTGCAGATGAGCCCAAGCACGCAACCACGTTGGCTGCCTGCATATGCTCGTTTCTAGTGAGCGCGGCCGGCGGTGTGATCTTGGTATGGTGGGGCCTGCATTACCATGCAGTGAACGAGCAGCTATGGATGGTGCCTGTGGGGCTTATTTTGTTCGGGACGCCCATCGTCGTTGGTTTATCCTTTCTTGCTTCTGAGATTCCATCTTAGCCACCCATTAGACTGACCACGTAGAAATATGATTGGATTTCTTTTTTTTGCTACATGTATTTGAATATTTACATATCTTTTAGTTCAATATGTTTCTCTATATTTGGACCACTGTCTTCTAAACAATACCTCTCAGCCGTCCATTCACGACCGGCCTGAATCTCATTGCGCATTTGAAGTTGATTCCTTTTCAGATTCTTGTCCACCATGAATGGATGGTTTATAGGTCGGATATCCATGTTTAGACCTGATTAGTTAATGGTGATGTATGTTGGTAGCAGTCGGGCTGCCATGCTATAAATTTATAGTCGGGTCGGGTCGGGTCTAGTCTAAACAAGAAAGCACACCCATCTTGAGCTCTAGTCCGGTCCATGTATTATGCATCTAGCTTGGTGCGACCCTGACCCCGTACACCTGCCTCGTTTACTACCGTTGTTAATTTCCTATATATTTCTTTTAGACACCTCAATTTGTGGCCCACCCAATACAGGTAGACTTGTAAACGATTGAAAACCATTCATCATGTGGGGCCCACTGCCGATTTCATGCAAAGAGGTGGGTCGAACAAAGAGGAATGGATGTAAGAAATACGTCTGTTTTCCCAAGCGAACATTAACTGGTCCACTAGCATGGGCGCAATGGGTACAAAAAATGTTCGCCAGCGGCTATCTTTAAGTGGGGCCCTCTCTTAGGTGGACCAATCAAAGAAGTGTTAGGACGCTTTTCCCTGATCGACTGCACAGAATGTTTGTTAAAGAAAGATTCCAACAGCTGACATCTAATGGGCCAGAGTTCTTGGTTGTACTTTCATGTGATTAAGCGCGCCTGTGACCATTGACTAAACAGTCATTATCATCGATGCCACGTGTAGGGCAGAGATGAGGGCATGGAATGAATGGGGAATGGATGAATGTAGAAGCTCACCCCCGAACATGGCCAGCCCAAAATAGTCAGGCTGGTCTATTCATCAAGTGCGTTACATGTGATCTTTTTTTTTTTTTTTTTTAATTTTCTCACACGCATCTGACCCACATGATGAGTGGGTCAATATAAGTATTCGGAGGACCCAACTAATAAATGGCCCAGTTCTCTCACAGCTGTGACATCTTAGAACGTGTGCCATTAATAAAGGGGAGTATCTGTCACTTTCCTACCAAAGCCGTTCGCGATACGCGATTCGAATAGAGGCATTTTACTAAGTTTGGAACAACGTCCTGTTGTAAGTTCAGAGAATATATAAAATGGTCTGCGTAAACCTAAAGTTGCTTCTCATTGTGGGGCCCACGTAGACAATATTCCAGTCAATTTCTGCAAGCTGAGGTGTCCCACCACCAACGGACAGATGCTTTAGGAAATAATTCAAGATACACACATACACACGCCCACACGGTCGGGACAGATGCCTACATTTGATTTTTAGATGACGATTATGTGAAATCCACTCAAATTATTAGATGCCAAATAAAAATTTAAGCTTAGGCCTAAAAATCAGCCCCATGTATGATTTATGTGAGCCACAGTTTGGAGGATGAGCGGCCTTGTACACTGTTTCCAACCATGTGGTTCACCTGAATTACGGATGATTTTGATTTTTGAATTCTATTTCTAAAATTAGGTCATGCACCTTTTCTGTTTTTCTTTTTTTAACACACGCAGGCACACCACCACACACTCACGCCGTAGTGGGTTTTCACCACTTGTGGGTTCTCGAGCCCTTGAGCAAGGACCCAAAAAACAAATCATGGTAGGGCCCACCCAAGAACCTACACATTTGCTTGCACATTAAGCCCTTTTACAGCAAGGGGAACCTTACATTATAGATATAACTAAATTCCCCGTAAAAACGATTTTACCGAATAGTATCTCTTCATAACGTTTTTTTTTTTTTTCACGATCATCTCTATTTCAAATATTAGATTGTAATATTTTAAATATCAAAGTTATCTTCTTGTAACCAACTACATCAGTTTAGTTCATGCTTTCTACTCGCTCATCCCATAGGCTAGCAGTAAAATGCATTTCCCCTGAAGGGGATTGTGTCGCACAATCTCTGTTTTCGCCAAGGCTCCTTTGCGATCACATTCTATTCAAATGCTAATTGGGTGGGGTGATCCCGATGATAGAAAATTCATTTCGGGGTTTGTAAAATATGTTTTTTTTTTTTTTTTTTCATTAAATGGTTAAGCACTGTTAGATTCCAGCTATCAATTGACAAGCTTCGTATTATTGACCGGGACATAATAATGTATCTCTACAATTATCTCCCAATAGATAGACAATTGCAACATTTTGAGGATATCAATATTTCAAATATAGGATTGTAATATTTCAAATATCAATGTTATTTTGTTGTCTTTGTGTTATCTTATTGTAACCAACTACATTTATGTGATACAATGAATTCATGGTTTTCCAAATCTTTATCTTTACCAACCGAAATACTAAGGAATTGCTTTTTGAAAGGAAAAATTACCATAATGTCCATTGTTTGACTTTTATGTAGGAACGGATAATTTGCAAATTTATAGAGCTGACATGACATTTGTATGATGCCAACCCATCCAATACACGCAATCCTCCATGATATTCAGAATAAGGAAAAATTAAAAATATCAAAATTCAAATTGAGAGATTCGTTAGTGTACTTATCATAGATGGTTATACATGTTTGATAGGTTAAATATTATACATAGCCCATGTGGGCCTCAAAATTTTAGAAAAATAATGTATGAGGATAACTTGGTAAAGAGTTTTTCTTAGGAACCGGTTCTCATGAGAACCCTTTCAAACTCATTTCATGTGATATGTACATGTAATCTAAGCCCTAAAGGCCCTTCATCTAGCTAGGATGAAGGGTTAGGCAAAAAATTACATCCTTTTGCAACTCAGGTGGGGTCTTGGTGAAAATTAAAGGTGGAAATTCCCTCTTACATTACTATAATTGATTTTTGGATAAGACTAACTTTCAGGCCTTAAGGGGTTTCATGAGGTAACTTATCTAGCTATGGGTCTGAATTTTTTGCACACGTCATATAAGATGAGTTCTCAAAGGGTTCCAACATCTTAGAAATTAGGAATCAATTAGTGTTAGTAAATATAAGAGGCATTTCCCAACACTTTCAAAAAAGGAGTTGGCAACTTAGATGGGCCCCACCATGGTATTAATGTTAAATACACTTCGACAATTAAGTGCATAACCCCATGTTAGACCTAACACCTGAAAATTAGCCCTATCTATGATTCACATGGACCACACAATTGGAAACATTATACATGGCAAAGATCACCCTCCAAACTGCTTTTCTTGACATAGCCCTCCTGAATTACGTATGGGCCTTACTTTCCCATGCCTGAGTTTAGTGTTACATCTAATGGTTAAAGCAGATTTCATATAATTATCACAATGGGCATTTAAAAAAAAAAAAAAAAAAAAACTCCTAACTATTTTCCTTAGTGAGGCCCACCTGAATCACGGATCAACTGAATTTTTTATTTTGAGCCTAACATGGGATTGGGATTACACGTCTAATGATCGAAGTGGATCTCACATACACATTAAGGTAGCCCTCATCAAAAATTAAGAGCTCGTGGTAAAATTCCTTAGTTTTAAGGAGAAGTTCTCACCTTACCTTAAGATGCAACCAGCTGATAACTTCTAACCTTTCATGTGTATGTGACATCCAACACAACGAATAGGTTCACCCAACATGAGACTTGTTTTTCACTTTTTATTTGACTTATTAATTTGTGTGACTGACTATTATTCTTGGTGATATGCTATGGGGCTAACCTGTTGGAAGGTTTTGATGTCACATGCACTTAATACTTTGGAAGTAATCATATTAGTAGACTATATGTTTGGACTATTTTTTTTAACATATGCACTTACACCTCACACGCATTCACACCATAGTGGAATTTCACGGCTGGTGTCGTGTTGAAACTCACGTGAGTCTACCACCAATGCATGAGTAAGGACCTATATGTTGGCCTTAATTACACCTTTTCTTTTAGAGGATATTTTGGATAGGGTGCACCACGATGTGTGTATGTGAGTTCCACTCCGGCCATTTAGACATGTAATCCCATATTAGGCTCAGAGCCAAAAAGATATGGCTGAGTTATGATTCAGGTAGGCCATACCAAGGGAAACGGCTGGCAGTGAGATGTCCACCCTTGTTTTTTTTTTTTTTTTTTCAGGGCCCACCATGATGATTGTATTAAATCTACTTCGATCATTAAATGCAATGTTAAAACTTAGACCTGGGCCCAAAATACAGGCCCATCTATGATTAAGGCGAGCCACACCAATGGAAAAAAGTTTAGAGGGTGATCTTTGTCCAGTATGCTGTTTCCAATTACGTAGTCTACCAAAATTAGGGAGGGCTAATTTTTGAGCCCTCGGTCTAAAATGGGTTACACACGTGATAGTCAGAATAGATGGTAGAGAACATTATAGTAGGGCCCACCCGTGCCAAGAGTCCTGATAGGCATGTGATTTGATTATGCCCTGTTCGCCGGAGAGCGCCACCCGCTACTGGTCGGTCCTTTGTTGAATGATCCAGACCATTCGTTTCTTCGATTGATTGGTGGGTTTCTTTTTCCATTCGATTTGGGACGTGGCAGATCAGCACTCTATCCTTCATGGACGCAGATTAGGTGGTGTTACCCACACCACCCTGGCAGTGGCGTGGTGATGTGTTGGGAGCTGTGGGGCCAATTTGATGTATATGTTTTATATCCACGCCGTCCATCCATTTTGTTAGCTCATTTGAACGCATGAATCCATAAATGTAGTGGATCCAAAGCTTAAGTGGACCACATCTCAGAAAAACAGTGGGATAATAACACCGTATGTTGGCCCAAGGCCCACTGTAATATTTATTTGCCATCCCACCTATTGATAAGGTCACCCAGACATGGATGAAGGGAAAACACAAATATCAGCTAAATCCAAAACTACTGTAGCAGCTAAAAAGTTTTTAATGGTGGGCGCTCAACCACCACTATTTCTTGTGCTTCATATCTGCTTCAATTTTTTGTTCATGCCCTAAAAAGATGGCAAAATGAATAGACAGCATGGATAAAAACACATACATCACTGTGGGGCCCACAGAGCCCGCACATCACCACACCATCGCTGGGGTGGTGTGGGCAACACCACCTCATCAACATCCATCGTTCATCCCCATTGGGGGACCGAACTCTATAGGCCCAACTTGATTGTCACTCGGTCTATACTTAGAGACACGTGATGTTATGACCTGAGCCCAAAATTCAGATTGATTCAAGCCCAAGGTGGGCCACACCGTATGGGAACACTGGGGATGGGGACGCACACAATAGAGACCTTCCTCTGTTCCATCTTGTTACATTCCATCCAATCCATTCATCAGATGAGAACCACCACGATGAAGATGCATACCAAAACTCAGGTGGCCCACACCTAGTGAATTCAGAAGTTTTAGACGTGATTTTACGTTGCTTCCGTGGTGTGGCCTGCCTGAGTTTCGTATCTAACGGATAATATGCCTCAATTGATGGACGGAGTAGATGTTATACGCAACACATGTAAGGCCCGCAAAACTCGGGTGTTGTTTGGGAAAGAGATAACTCAAAGCGGGAGCGATTAGTTGTTACCGGGGTGTTACCATGACCATGGGCCCACCTTGATGAAGGTATTATATATCTACACCGTCCATCCGTTTTTCTAGATCATTTTAGGACGTGGTCCCAAAAATTAAGCAGATCCAAATCTCAGGTGGACCACACTACAGGAAACAATGGTGATTTAATACCAACCATAATTTATTTATTTTTTTAAAAAAAACTATGTAGGGCCCACCGTAATGTTTATTTGTCATCCAGACTGTTGGTAAGGTCAAACAGACACCCGAATTTTTAATGGTCAAGATCAGCTTTATCCAAAACTTTTATGGGCACAAAGTTTTTAATGGTCAATCACCAGTTTCCCGTGTTGTCCAGGGATGAAGTCATAAAATAAGATGAAAAAATGGATGAACAGCACAACAAATTCATCAAGGTGGGCCCATGCAGTCAGGGTAACACCCACTGACGTGTTACCCGGGTAACACCTACTCCCCTCCCACTCAAAACAGAACGCGTGGAAGCCGTTACAAAAACTTCCAACATAACTGCTGCTTCACGTGCCACTACATAACTCCCTCTCTCTCTCACATAACTGCTGCTCCCCGTGCCACTACATAACTCTGTCTCTCTCTCTCTCTCTCTCATGCTGGAGGCCTCCATTAACTCTCTCCCGTTGGACGCTGTCGTAAGTTCGTTTCTCTGACTTTCCCACTTTCCCAATTCATCTTCTTCTCTCCTCTTGAATTCGAATTTCCTAGTCTCACTTTTATGTGGGGGTGTTGCTGCTGTTAAGGTCCAAATCCTCTGCAAACTCAACCATGACGAACTCAAACCTGTCATCAACGTCTCAAAGTTCTTCCACAATGCCGTAAGCCTCTCCCATTCAATTGATTAGGCTTCATCAATTACAACATTTAATCAAGAGCAAATAATAGAAAGTAGATGTAACTACTAACTAGTAAGTAGCCTTGAATTGCAATTGCATTTCTTGAGGTCCAGCTTGAAAGGAATACAATTGTACAATTGCAATCTAGAACCCGGATCCACCATTTGGATGGAAGGTTAGGTTCTGCAGCAGATGGGTCCTGCCATAAGAACCAAGCCAACCCCAGAAGGTTTGAGTTTCTTATGGATTTTGGATATTTTGTTTTTGACAGGTCTGTCTTGCACGACAATGGCATTTTGATTTTTCAACTCCAGCACCCAAGACATGGGCTTTCTGCGGGTACATAATCACTCATTCAAACTCCATTGTTCCTTTGTTGGATATCGTTCAGAAATTTTGAATTCTAAAGGTATGTGCTTGATCAGGGAAATGGATGGGATACCAGATGGTCCGCTGAGGAAACAGTCCAAGAAGCGGCGAAAAATAAAGCTGTCAGAGGAAGAAACACGGGGGATTGCAGCAGTTCTCTTTCCAGTAGGAGACTGTAAGAAGGGACTGGTTTCAGGGCTTAGTTCAAGGCCAGAGAAGATGTGCCATCGGAGGGCCATTCATGTTTCTCATGCAAATGCTTGAATATAAATGTTTACAAAATACTACGTCTGCCTTTTCATTTTGTACAGTGAATAGATTTTCCTTCCTTTTTGGTTGCTTCTTCTGAGATTGTGCATACATTTTTTAAAAATGTCTTCTAACTTCAATATTCTAAAAGCCTCTGGGGGATTTATGGTGCATGGCTGAGGCCTGTCATATCAACGGTTTGGATCAGTGAACCCTGAACAAATTGGCCCCACTTGTAGAAGGCTGAAAACATTACAATTAGACAATACCTGGCCACATCTTTGCACAGCCTTCAAATGAGAGAGCCCCACAGTTTCATAGGCCTACAGATAAACAGTGGGGAAGAAGAAAGGAACCACGGTCCACATTCAACTTAACAGGTTCTAGGAGATTGTTGCAGCCATAGTCTATCCACAGTTGAACTCAAAGGACCGACGGTTGTGATTAGTCAATCATAGGCCCACCTGTTAGAATTGAAAGTGTATACTGTGTATGTGACCACACACTGTTTAATTCCAACTGTACAATGCATCTGTGTTTCAGGGAAAACATTGATCAGAGCTGAAGTTAACAGTAATCCTCATTGAGTAGTCCAGTCCATCGCCCAAACTGTTCATCAGGTCCAACAAAATAATCATGTGCTACCATTGAAAAAATCACACCAATCAGGCATTTATAACCATGGACCAAGATCATTCTTGAAGCATTGCACTAGAACTCTTCGTTCTTGCTGCTGAGAAAAAGTAGCTAGCTTTTGAATAAAAACACCTTTGGTGAATCATATTCACTTCTCAAAAAACTATCATAAGACGCTAACCCTTTGAGCCCTGTTTGGTAGACACAAGAGGTCAAGATCTCTAATACATAGGTACTGTTAACCAAGGCCTTACCATCCTGCACTCATCCATCCCTACTATTGCAAATGCGTTTCTCAGAATCTTTGAATCTTTTGGATGTGCCACTGCGAGTCCAAAGAGTTGCATTTGGTATAGAAACGGCATTTGACCATGGAATTGATTCGGTGGAGCATGACATTTTCCTGCCTTCAGATTGTGTACCATATAAGTCGCACATGAGTACAGTTGATTGTTCCATGACCAAAAAACTGCGTGGATTGGACTATTTGTCCACAATGGAGCCATTGCCTTATTGTTCACTTGTTTGCAAATGCTTAAAAGGCCGCTACCATCATCTACACATTGTGATTTTTGGACCAAGGCTCATTCAATATAGGAAATAGCAAATGGATGGTTTCAACCTCTTCCATGTATGCATCGTTTAAATTTAACTATAAAAAAAATTAAAAAATAACCTCTTCCATGCATGCCACATGAACAAAAAATGACTTGAAGGCATGAAAATGCCAAGACTCCAGACGGAGTAACAAGCTCAGACCCACGAGTCCTACCCAAAAACCAAATTGGTCAACCACAAGGCAAACAGCAGATTAGCTGTTTATTTCTTCTGCATTGTATTACTAGGAATGAAGCATACTTCCAGGCCAAAATGGGCCAAACAGTTCTGACCAGTTGGACAGAACCACCCACAGAACATGTTGAGGCTTGGTCCACGTTGAAAGGCATATTTCCACAAAACGGGACAATCAGTTCTGGATCAAGATTCTCCCTTTCCGATTTTGTTGCCTCAGTTAATCAGTCACCCTCATTGCCTCTTTAAAAAATGGATTAGAACAGTAGGAACAATAAAACAACTCTCTGACCCCTTTATTTGCTTACACAAATCAAAATTGGGCAGATACAGGTCCAACGACCATGTATCAAATAACTTCTCAAAGACCAATATATTTTTGTGACGATATGCATGCATTAATCTCAACAGGATCGAAAGTTCTCATGAACAACTCCATGACCTCAATTGACCAATCAAACCAACAGATTTTTGTGACTCTATTCATAAATATGTTACAGTCCACCGATTGAATTTATTATTTTTATTATTTGAAAGGCTTATGAATTCTGATTTTCTCCATCATGAGAACTTAATTTATATAAATTTTGAATATTCTCAAGCCTTTAATTGATGCTTTTTGAGTACTTGATTTAGTTCATTATGGTTTTTTTTTTTTTTTAATATCTCAATCAGTCTCAAGCAATAATGTGGAGAGTTTTCGAATTATGTTTTTAAACATGGCTGAAATAATTGGGACAGAATGATCCATGAAGATTATATGATATGATTATATGAAGCTCTCTAGATGCATGCCATGATGAGGCCCGGTGATCCAGATGCCCATATGAATTTTATTAGTTTATGTATGGGAAGTTGGCCAGCTCCACCAACAGCTTCTCCCTGCACGCCTTCACATGCAGCACATGTGCCACATGGTAAGTGTGTGAGAAATTAATTAGGGGCCAAGGAGGACTTTGTATAAGAGAAAAGCAGGGCACAATTGTTCATACATAGACCCTAGGTTGCAACCAGAATTCATTTATTTATTTATTTATTTTAAAGAAAGAAAAAAAGAAAAAGAAAAAAGATTGATTGGATGATCCTAACCTTGAGTTATGGACACTTGTTTGTTGAAATCTGACCATTGACTATTTTTCATGTCAACCATCTCTTAGCTGTCGGCAATCTGATAAGCACATTAGTTCAGTATCAATTTGTGGTAGATGACCAATGTTACCTAAATCGCCAACCACCCCACATTTTCCATCCCAAATTGAACGGTCCAGTTAATGGGTAATTTTTTTTTTTAATCCAAGTTACTATTTTTATGAACCAAAATTATGGTTCAATACTCTTAGCGTTGATTCAGTTGTAGGCTAAATTCTTGTTAAGAATATAAAGATGTATACTTTGATTATCCAATAGAATACATATATTTTAATATTATGCATGTAGAAACTATAATAATAACCTTCATCATTTGATAATATAAACTGAATTCAAAATCGCATAAAAAATTATATTACAAATACTTGGCTTATGAACTGGAGCAACCCATAATGATCCTACCCCTTAGTTCAAGGTACCGGAGGAGGTGGTGTACCATGTACTCAATCCCATGTAATGTACCTGAGCAACCCTCAATCCAGGTAACCTTGTTTATGAGCATCTAAAAAGGGAACCACAATTAGGATGGTTAAGTTCAAGTAACATGCTCAGTGGTAGACAGAGTGTGTCTCAACACTGAGAATGTCCATGTGGTGTGTGTTTTTTTTTTTTTAAGTTTTTGAGTTACATGATGCCGTAAGTATAACTTATAAAGTCCCTCTTTTTTTTTTTTTCCTTATGGATGCTTTTAAGTATAACTTTCTACCTACAGTTCTAGTTAATATGGTAGTAGCTTGAAATTTTCATTGGCCATTTTAAATGGGAAGTGAAACAATTTATGCAGGCAATACCTCAGATTGCTGAAGTGAAATCATAGTCCACCAGCTGGGCCATGTGGATCAAAGTGAGACCCAGTTCAGGATGTATGACCAACCACGTATAGGCATTGAAGGTTATCTCTTCTGCTGTAAAGATGATCCTAACCATTCGAAAGATGGAACTTGAATAAATGTGAGCTATTGACCATTCTAAGATTTTATCTGTCCATAGATGGAAGGGTTAGATTCATTTGTGGGAAAATCATACTTTGCCCCCTATTCATGGTGAGATGTACCTCTTGAATGGTTCTGATCATTCATACACATGGCCCAACTAGCAGATTGCAAATTAACATTACTAATCCTCAAACTGCAAAACCAGGCCTCCTTCAATAAACCCTACATTTTATATGCATACATTTTTTTTGCAAGAAGAGGGGTGTAAATAACTGAAATTGTGGTATAAGAATTAGATACAAACCAGCTCACACAATTTTCAAATAAGAAAGGAGCATTATAGAGAGATTCAATATACAAGTTTCATACAACAGAGCATTGAAGAAGTACATAAAACATATACTGATACAGATAATAACAATAAAAAGGCCAAGACAATTAGCAAATTCAGTTACATAACTCAATTAAAGAAGAGAAACCAATCCTCAGATGCTGCCAACCGATCCTCGAGAGCTACCATGATTTCTATCAACAATGCAATTAATGACAAGATAAAGAAAGAAATCCACATACCATCGCCAAGAAAAATAAAAGGAACTCAATCTCCTTAGACAGAAGCAGAAGCAGGGACGGCTTCCACCAACTTAGCAAAGTAGAATTGTGTCGTTATAAACCCTCTCTTCCTTATCCTCCAACCCACCTTCTCCAGTGCTCTCTCTACATCCGCTTCGGAATGCAAGTAAGCCCTAGTTGCCTTTGATGGCCCTGGGAACAGCTCCCCAATCCTCTTCAAGAGATCGAAATAGAACGTCTTGGGAGCAAAGCTCAATATCAGTCTCTTCTCCGCCAATGAGGCCAAATGCGCAATCATCCCGTCTGCCTTGTTCTGAGGATAATGTATCAGCACATCCAAACACACAACAGTGTCGTACTTCCCATCCAAGCTCTCGAGATCCCTCACTTCGAATTTCGGCATCGTCGCACTTATGTCTTTCAGCTCTTCTGCTGCCTGCCGCTCGGCCTCAGCCACCATCGCGGCGGAGATGTCGCTGGCGGAAACGACAGCGCCTTCTCGAGCGAGGGGAATGGAGAGGGAGCCGGTGCCGCAGCCGGCGTCGCAGATGGTGACGCCACGGAGTGGGCCCTCCTCCGTGAGCATCATGAGGGCGTTCTCGACGGTCTTTGCGTGGCCGATGCGAATGTCGAGCTGGACCTTGTTGACATCGTCAGTGTCGCCGTAGATCTTCTTCCAGCGCTGGAATCCGGAGTTGTTGAAGTAGTCCTTCACGACCTCCTTGTCTCCACCGCCGACCTCCTCAGCTTGAAGCTGCCGGCGCTTCTCGGGGTCCGAGAGGGAGATGACGGCGGCCAGGGCGGCAATGGAACCGCCGCCGAGAACCGCAATGGCGGTGCCGTCGAAGGGGACACCGGTGGCGGCAGCGGCAGCTGCAGCGGCGGAAGCTTCTGGAAGAGCTAGGGTTTTGGTTCTGGGAATGAATTTGGATTTGGGAAGAGGAGGGTTTGGGGAGCATTTGGGATTTCTGCTGTTGTGTAACCAGATGGGAGGAGTAGAGGATAAGAGAGTCGAGAACGCCATCTTCTTTTGGGAGAAAGCGCGCGCATCCGGATAACGTGGCCTTCTCCGTCTATATATATATATATATATATATATATTATCTTTCTTTTATTATTATTTTACTCCAACTTCTCCTTCGTGCACGTGGGTCCCGTAGTTGGATTATCGCAGCCATTGACCTGTGGACTCCATTCAGGGATGGACCATGCCCTCGAATTTTACCAAATTGAAAGATACTCTGGTCATTTCTCCAACGAACGGAGACTGTAACCGTTACAAGGGTGTTATACCATTTAGATTTCGGTACTCTGGTACTGTTGACGTGAATGCGTAGTCCACGCGTAAGACCCAGAAAGCTACACGAATTGCCAGTCCAGACTACAAGACTCGAACTGCCTGGCATTGGACTGCAAGGGTGTGATGAATGTAATGGGCGGATTTTATAAATACAGTATGGTAAAAGGTTTTTAAAAATCCAGTTCATTATATATATCACACGATTTAATTATATTAAATTATATTTGACGAAGAACCGTTCATCAGGTGCCGTTGTTGATCTCTCAAATTAAGCAATTTCTCCCTGACCTATTTTCGATAAAGGAGACGGAGAGTTTTAGTTTAGATCTTAACAAGAGTCTCTCCCTGGTCTATGATCTCAATATGGCTTGATTGACTCTTAAAACGTCTTTTTGGTGAATCCTTTTTTAATAAATCTAGCTTTGTATGTTTTTACCATTCACTTTTCTTGTAGATACAGTTACATCCATCGGCCTAACCCTCTCAAGTATGCTTGTAAGAGTCTATATGTGGTTGGAATACACGAACTTCATCCTAATGACCATGGCTACTACTTAATATCCGTAGCTACTACTCAGTGTCTTGCATCTACGTCCACCATGACTTTCTAGTAAGAAGATGATTCTGGTTGAAGACTATTTTACACCATTATGAAAACCTCTCCGAACATTAACGAATCTATTTAGTTAATTGATATTCCTCTATGGCTATCGATTGTACAATTTCAAAAGAAGTATGGAGTAGTTAGGTAATTGATTATTTCAATGTTGTAGATATTTAGTTGTGATGTTTATTCACATGTACCGTCAATTGAGAGAGCTAAGCTGACCAAAGGACTACAAAGAGTACTTTTTTCAACTATGGTAATGGGGTGAAATGATACAAATTATACAATCGGGTTTCACAGAAAATTATATTCAATCGGGACGTCAAGTTTGATGAAAATTCATTGTTTCAGAAGGATAAGTATAAGGAAACAAAAAAAATCAGCTCTTAATGTTGAAACAAACAATGGTGAAATACTTGAAGAATATGAGCCGTAAACAAAGGCATAACAAGAGGTGGAGCAGATACATATTAAAAGAAATCCATTAAGAGATCGTATGTTACCGTTGAAATATAGAAATGACTCAAATATTGCAATTGCTCTTATTACATATGATAGGGATTCGTCTACTTTTCTACATGCATTAGAAGACAGAGATGTTGAGAAGCAGAGGCAACGATGTATGATGAGAATGACTCCACATACAAAAATGAAATGCGAGAGTTGATGGAGTCATCTGTTTGGTAGAAAGTAATTGGATGCAAATATATTTATTAGAAGAAACTGAAAGGTACAAGGCTAAATTGGTAACGAATGGTTATGCTCAGAAAGAGGGTATCAATTTCGATGAGATATTCACGCCAGTGGTAAAGCAAGTATCTATCAAATTTGTATTGACTTTGGTTGCCCAATACAATAAGGAACTGTAACAATTAGATGTGAAGACTGTGTTTCTACATAACGAACTAAAAGAGTAGATATACATACATGAAGCAACCTAAATGGTTCGAAGTGTAAGGAAAGGAGAATAAACTTTGCAGGTTAAAGAAGTCATTGTATTGCTTGAAACAGTTGCGCTTCTCAACAGGTGAGTAACATATGAAGAGAAGACATGGATGGTGAAAAGATCCTAACCAGCTGTCCACGTCCATCCTATGTGTGTTACACACCTAATGCGAACCTGATTTTTCTCCACATACAAGCCTTTCTCTTACAAAGACCACTTTCGTTTGGCACGATTAGGGCTGTACACGAACCGAGCTACGCTAGTTAACTCGCTCGACTCAGCGTGAAAAACCTCGACTCAGCCCAACTCGGAACTGAGTTTGGGTTGGGACGGGCCATTTTCTTCAGTGCAAAACTGAGTTCAGGTCGAGTTCGGATAGGTCCCAGTTCGGCCTGACTCGGTCCGAAACCTGACTCGACCTGGCCCGACTCAGCTGAGTGGTGTGTGTGTGTGTGTGTGTGTGTGTGTGTGTGTGTATTTCAAAACCCACCCGTCCCTTTCCCCTTTATCCTTTTGGGATAGTTCACTGCCCATCTTTGAAGTAACAGTGACTCACCCACCTCACAGACGTATAACTTGAACGGCCTAAATTCATTCAAATATAAAAAGAAATTATAATGTCCTGACTAGTTAAATTTTTTGTGGAGTCTATAGTTCAACTATCTAAACCGTTGATTGAGGGCCTTGTAATGGCGCGGATTACTTACCAAAGCCCTTTTTATGAACTTCTTTGTAAGGTCCGAAACTAGCCGAACTTGCCCGATTGCTAACCAGGTCGAGTTTGGGTTGGACATGTTAGCTCGGTGGCCAGCGGGCCGAGTTCAGTGATTTTAGTGGTGGCGGCGGCAGGTTAAGCCGATTCGACCGGATCGACTCATTTACACCCCTAGCTATAAAGAAGATTCTTAGTATTGATATATACAGAGCCATGGAAAGGAGCAAGTTATGCTTGTCTTAGGAGGAATATCTTAAGGTCTTAGTCAAGTTTGGATTGAAAAAAGGCAAAATCGGTTAGCACACCCCATGTTACTCACTTTCGGCTTTTTCGGAGGTATGTCCTACGTCAGATGATGAAAAACGGTATATGCCTCGTGTACCCTATTCAAGCACGGTTGACAAACTTATATATGATATGGTTTGTATTAGACCGGATATTTTACATGCGGTTGGTATTGTGAGCAGAAATATGTCAAATCTTAAAAAGCAACATTGAGAAGCAATGAAATGGTTACTTTGGTACATATGAGGTATGACGGACTACATCTTGGTTTTCGAAAATTTTGAAGAGAAACGTGTACACTATGTAGATGCGGATTATGCAGGGAATATGGATAATAGAAAATCAACTCTCAGTTACTCGTTTGTGTTAGTAGATGGAGCTATCAGTTGGATATCGAAGCTTTTAATTTGTAGTTGCACTTTCCATAACCGAAATTGAATACATGATAGTGACGAAAACATTCAAAAAAGTTGTTTGGTTGAAGAGGATGATAAATGAATTGTGGCTTCAGTAGAAAGTCATGCCTGTACATTGTGATAGCGAGAACGCAATTAATTTAGCAAAGAACTCGGTGTACCACTCCTGGACTAAACACATTGATGTTTGTCACTATTTTATCTGACAGATGCTAGAGGAATGAGATGTTACTCTTGAAAAGATTCACACCATCGTGAATCTGACAGATATGCTTATGAAGGTTGTTCATGCAAAAAGTTCAAATTTTGTTCGACTTCTCTGCACTTAGTAAAGAAGAAATGAAGACGTATTGTGCACGAGAAGTGATGATGATGGTGTTACTTTGAAGATGATTAGAGATAGTGATAGCAACTTTGAGCAGTGGAGATAAAGAATTAAAGCCACAGTGGAGATTATTGGTCCAGTGTCTTTAATCTGGTATAGAGAAGTCATTTGTTTCGGTTCGACGAGTGACCTTTTTTATTTGATCGAATTAGGGGTGAAATCTCAAATCGCACACTGTCCACTTTTGGATGTTTTCGATTCGACCAAAGGTTTGTGAGTCAATTCGATTTGGGTCAACCGAAGGCATTTCAAGTCAACCAATGGTATGCGTAAGCGTGGGTTTTATTTTCTAATCTTGTATGGGAGTGTATAAATATCCCGTTAAGTGTGATTATGGTTAAGTAGAGATGAGAGCTTGAGAGAGTTCGTCTGTTGAGACGAAGGGAGACTCAAGGGTTTTGATGGGGATAGCTAAGGCTTCTATGGTAAGTTATTTCATCTCTTGTAGTCTTCTTCTAATTATAACGAATTGATGGTTGCTTTGTGCCGTAGTTTTTTTCCGCGAGAAAATCTGTGTTTTCTATATTTACTTCAATTGTTCTTTTTTTCGTTGCCTGTTTGATTTATATGTGAGGTTGCTTTTGCCCCGAGCAAAGGGTATCCGTGCACATAAGGTGGCAGTGGGTACGATTTCTGATCGCCTGCATATCATGCATCATTTGCTACCAAATCATCAAATATGGAGAGTCATCTGATGTTCTGGCTGCATCCAATGCTTGATACACAGGCATGTGGATATGATACATGTGACAACTATTAACTTAAACTGACTAAAACGTGGATCCCACTGTCGCCAAGTTATAAGACAAAAATTAGAGTTGTTGAACAATCCTTACCTCTGATTCATAGACACCTTTTAAAGTAAGCCCATTGGATATTTTTCATTTTCAGACTGTCCAATAAATGTCCATCAATCCAGGAGTTATGTAACCAAATAAGGTTAATTTCTTTGTTTTTTTTTTCTTTAAATTCCATATACATCTAAACCGCTACCTATAATTTGGACCGCTTAATTTGAATTACTCCCATCCAGGTGCGCAATTTCTCACTATTTCCTAACTGCCTGCGTATCATCCATCACACTTTGCCAGAGTATCATAGTATTTCTCATCAACTCACCCCCAGTGAACATGCAGTGTTAGCTAGAGGTCACAGGTTTGAGCTCAGTTTACCTACCAATATAAGAAAGGCATTTAGTCTTTAGATTACTAAGACATGGCAGCCCTCCAGCTGGGCCACATGATCAGTGTAATACGGCACTGAGGTAAGATCCACCGCAGATAGATCATGGACCATCTTATTTTTATAGAGATGATCCAAACCACTTGAAAAATGGACTTGGAGTGCAAATCACAGACCATTCTATCATCTAAACAAATTTGCTCAGGAAGAACGGCTTCATACTGAAAATCACATCAAACATGACAGTGTGGCCTTCAAATGGAAGGTAGAAATGAAAGGAAGAATTATACAATCCAAAGGCGAGAGTTTGTACAGTCATTTTTACATTTTCAGCCACTACAAGTGGGACCCAAGGTTAGATAATGAAACCATTATTATTACAGGCCTCTCCCTAAGTGGTCCCTGCAATGGATGTCCCTTATTAGAATAATCCTTACCCTTCAATAGGTGGCCAACAAATAAATGGTTTAGGAAATAAAATACAGCAACAGGTCACATTCAACAAAAAAGGGCCCAATATTCTACAAATCAGGCAAGCCCAATCGGGGCAAATCTTTTGTGCATTAGCCGTCCATCATAAGGCCCATAGTATCAATGCTTTGGAAAACTTAATGGTGGGCCCCAGTTATACAAACTGAAAAATCAACTACAATAGTTCCACCTTTCAACCCAACATTGCTTAGCACCTCAAGAAATGTTTAATTTTCAACTTTGAACATGGAGAAGCACTGGCTAGGATAAGTCTACGCTGTGGTTGCACTGTTGATGGGCCACAGTAGTAGAGTTCCAATGAAGCCTGACCATCCCTGGCATGAAAGTGAGGCCCAAGTCCATGGATTGGGCTCAGGTGAGCCCTTGAATAGACAATGGTGTGTTTACACAAACCGGAACACGCCTGTTTATCCTTTGAGCCTAAAAAGAAGCTTGGGCCACAGGGCTAATATAAGCCTAGCCCATGGTGAGCCCAGTCACTAACAACCCTATCCGTGTAACCTTTGATTTGTAAACGTGGACCAATCATGGATAGTATCCACTAAATGAATGATCAGGATCCATCTCTCCACCTAACATATGTCAGACGAACATCAGCCGCTGATATGGATGCTAGACCATAGTTGGCAGCCGAGATGAATTACAACTGGCATGCATGATATGATTGACACCCTAAAAGGCTCAAAACTTGCTTATTGAAGGCTACCAAAAGTTTGCTGTTGACGTTTTTTTTTTCTCCTGACCTGCCAATCAGATTGTCCCATTGATGTGGTTTTGCACTTGGTGACCCACCAACAGGTCTCTATTCATGGCTCAGTGGTAGACACTGTGTTTCAACTCTGAGGTCATGGGTTCTAGAACCCATGTGGTGTGTGTGTGTGGATGTATTGAACATTCAATAGAAAAAAAAAAAAAAAAAAGAGTAAAAAAGAGAAGCCCTCACCTAAGAGATGTCCAGATCTCCTAAGCACACTACTTAAATATACTGCTGAGGATATTAAGCTGCTTTTGTAAGCAAGCTGAGAAGAAAGAAAACTTATCCCCATGGGTATTCCATGGGGATTGGGAAAAGATCAAAACAATCACACTAAATGGTCCACTTAAGCAAGGGCACATTCTGTACGACCTAAAAATCAACAGTCCTTTCCCTTCCTTTTGCGTGTGTAAAAACTCCACTAGACCTACTTTCTAGAGTCGTATATCTATCCCTAGTCTTTATCCGTGGCAAGAAAGCCCGACCGGGGAGAGGGCGTATGTGTGGGTGACTGTGTTCCAAGATTATTTGTACTGATGCCATTCTTGTAGCTAGGGGTGCGCACATGGAGAAAGGGGAACAGTGGAGAGAGGTTGGAAGAGAGAGAGAGAGAGAGAGAGAGAGAGAGAGAGAGAGTGGACACTACACGTGAGTGCGTGTAAACAGAGAGGGGAGAGTTCACCGGCTACAGGCATAGTGGGTGGATGAGCTACTCACATGAGAAAAAGGAGAAGAATGCTTTGAGCAGCTAAAATCTTCACTGCTCAACAAAGGAAGAGGGTAAAATCTGAGTTGTACGTTGATAAGCATGCAAAAATATGGTATGACCTCAATACCCTCCCCAATTTTCCAAGTCCCTCCCGATGTCCCATTAAATCTTCAAATTCACAACTCTACTAAAACTAATTGCATGGGTAAAATTGTCTAAAACTACTCACATTGTACATAGTAGAGATGATGATGACACATGGTTTAACTGAGGATATGATCCTGGATACAGTGGAATGACATAATAGGATTTGTGTAGCTGACCCCGATTAGTTGAGATAAGGCTTAGATGATGATGACGGCATTCTTGCAAGACAAATAGATTTATGGGACTTCAAAAGATCATCAAAATAGACGATATTACAAGAATGCCATTATTTGCAAAATTAAAAGAATCCCATCAATAGTACAAATCATCCTTCCCAGCAATCAAAGTCTTGTTGTTTTAGTAAAAAGGAAAATACATATGTACACCATGCATGTCGTGAGTTTAATGTTTATAATGATCATATAATCACATAACGATACAAAGCTGGTTCATCAAATACTGTTGTGATAGAGATACTCACGGTGCCTCGATATCTGATTGTGTTGGGAAATCGAGCCCTTTGAGTGCGGGTATGTTTTCTAAGTCTTCTGCCGAGAATAACGGTAAGAACCAATATGCCTTTTTTGTGCCGAAAACCTTTCAAATTAAGAAACCATGACACGGTAACACAAATGAGGAAATGCATACGTCATAGCAAGGCAGAATTTGTCAAAATGTCTTTTACCTGCTCAAAATTCTTCCTCTTGCCCAAGTCATACTTCCACCTGACTGCCCTCTTCTTCTCATAAACCTGACACAAATATTATTTCTTTAAGTTTATAAACAAGAAAAATCATACAAGGAGAGGATGCCTTCAATGCACCTAAGAGTCTGTTGCTTGCTTGCCCCACACCATGATGTTTCCCAGGTGGCTGACTGGTCAGATTATCTCTCCATCACGTATCGCTCACAGTGGCTAGAAAAATTACATCAACAGGAACAACCCAAGCTGCCTGATTTTTCACATTGATTGTGCATCATTGGCCAGTTGTTAATCAGATGGATTAAAATCTTGTCCAACAGGTGATATTTACATGATCGTACTTCACCACAGGGACCAATCAGATGGATGGTAGATAATGCATCCAGACAGCCAAGTGGCCCCATTGATGCCCCATCATGGATTAGATGAGGAACATATTTCCCAGTACGATCGATCAAGGTCGGCCTCATCATATGCTGCATGCTGTGTGCTTCTTTTTGTGCTTGCATGTTAGCATCGTCAGGACTAGAACCATAGAAGGGCAGGACCCTCATGTTTGGATTTCCATTACCTCTATTGTAGTGGTATTGCTCGATATAAGAGATGCATGCATGACCAAGAAACACAGAAGACTTAGCGCAAAAGCTAAATTAAGAACTGCATTAAGAAAAGGCATACGTTAGAAACCTAGAACTTGTGCAGTTCCATAACTATTGTAAATTAAAGATGATGAGAGGCACTTATAAAAGCCAAGTTTACCGAAGGCAAGAAAGCCAACAGCGAGGCTGCCAGGCGAGCTGGAATGCTTCTTGGCATCACCAAATATTTTGATGAAATGAGGCAGTAATGACAAAGTATCCAATGTCGTTTCCAGAAATGTGTACAGCTAAGAAACAAAGGTCCAAGGAAGCCAGTCAGACTATAAATGTGAGCTTCAGATGCATACTTAAAAATTAAGATGGCCAGATCTGCAACCAGGGTTAGGTCACTGGCTCAGTGCTACATGACATGAAGAAAAAGAAACGCAGTACAAGAAGCTTTCTTGGTCAATTCAATGAAAATTGGGCTTTAGGCACAATTTGAGTTGAATTGCAATAGTTCAACCCAATGTATAGCGGAAGTGGCCGAAATGCCGCTATCATCGCTCCATTCATAATGAGGATTAGCCCCCAAATAGCAAGTCAGATCATTTTAAGTTGCACGTAAAATGCAAGGAATTATTAGGAGTTAGTTGTCATAAAAAATTACATGAGTCCCATCTCTATTTTGGTCATTTTAACTATATTTAATTGCATTAATGTGAGTGAGTATAGCTGAAATACCAACTCTTATATGCAAGATAAACAGGAAAATAATTCTAGATGCAAGTAGAATCAGTTTCCACTGTCTGGATGGCGTTCTTGTAACTATCTTACCAAGAATCATGAAACTAAAATCATAAGTACGAATGGATGAGAAAAAGACTTCCATGAGTACCAGAAAGAGAAGAAAGAACTTGTAGTTGCGTGCACCGACACAATTGACAACCCAAACGCAATGATGATCCATCTTAAGCACACATCTTTGACCTACAATAAGCACAACAAATAAAGATTGCTGTTTAAAACAATATAAACACAATCATCCCCCTTAATGTGGTCAGATGATGTTGGTGGAAGCCAAGTTTCCACTGTAGTAGATTCCATTAGAAAAGTTCCAAATGGTTGAATAACACTTCGCACATCCCACAGATACAGAATCCTCCCAACATTGCCCATTGCACCAATTTTAATTAAAAGGGATTGGTATACAACACATATTCCTGAATGAAATTGCATTTGCAGGATTATAGTTTTCATGAATTCCATAACGATAAAGGTCCTCAAAATGATATAAACAAAATATTGACCTCAACATCTTATGGATATCCACGCTAATTGTCAGTATTAACTCAAGCCATGCCAACCTACTTTGATGCAATGGAGCGAAAGGATAAATAATGCAACCCTGGCTACGAAAACTTCTTTTATTGTTCCCTGGCTACAAAATTTGGACGCAGAAATATGTCAAAGTCAGTTATGGACATTAGGTTTTAGCACAAAGTCGGCATACACAAGGTGCGGACAAGGTCATGCAGTTTTCTTATGACATTCAACTCTTGTCATTATATAATGTGATTTGTAGTATGACTGGTGCGAGTGTCAGCACAGCAACTCCCTCCATCTTCGTCCTCTCCATCACGTGAGTGGCATATGTATAGAAGGATCGAGACAGCTGATTCAGTGAGCCACCTTGTGGATGGGACATAGCCAAAGAAACTGTTAGACATCTAGTAATTCATCACCTAAGCATCCTACAGTTAGACATCTAGTAATCATAAGCTTCTTTATTTCCAAGAACATACTTGTGTCATACTTCAAAGCAATAGGTGAATGCAATATGATTACCCAGGTACAGAAGTGCCCACTGAGGTTTTTCAGAAAAGGAAATGCAGATTACCAGAAATAAAAATCATGGAACAATATCAAAACATACTGATAAGATAAAGCAGGACTAGCTTACAAACAGAACAATGATGGCAACGAGGAGGCTTGCTGTTTTGGCAACGACTACAGTAGCCTACAGCCGGTCTTCTTTCCATCAAATTTGAGGGAGCCCATTCAGAAGACCTAGTTTCTGGGGTAACACATTCCGACAATGCAACGGACCTTCCTGCCTCCAAATTCTCCCCCTCCAGTATAGGTCTCCAATTTTCGGGAACAGAACCTGGATCGCGGAAAACTACCATAAAATAGCTCCATATTAACAATGCAAGCTGCAAGAAACAATGCATCTTAACAAAGGTAATCCACAATTAATAAAAAGTTAAATGCTCAAGATGGAACATAATCAACCATGTATACTAATTGTAGACCTGATTCAGGACCAATGCATGTGTGAAGAGCAAATTAATACCAATTATTTAGAAGAGTCAAGAATCTTTTAAACTATCTAATTTTTCTTGTCTTGGCATGTGGGGGCCCTCCCTCCAAAGAGAAGTGTAATTGGAATTTGGCACTGCTGGCTACTTTGTGGACTATCTGGTTGGAGAGGAATGATAGATGTTTCAGGGATAAAGTACAGTCTCTGGGATCTGTTGCAAGAAAGGCGCTTCTTCTCGTTAGGGAGTGGGGATCCTAACCCAGGGGTTGTACTGTATTTTTCTGTTTCTGTTTTTGTCTTCACTTCTCAAAAAAAAAAGAAAAAATGGACAGGTGAATGTGTGACAAAGATTGAGCACTGCAAGAAAGATAAAAAGGTTGGATGTGCTTCAGAAACCATCTTCCCAAGCAATGTATCCCAGCCTTGTCAGAAAGTCATTCATACTGCAACAATTGTTTTCCTCTTTTGATCCTGGGGTTCCATTGAATTTGGATATTTCCATCAACTCTTAGACGTTAGCTAATCTCACCTGCACACCTACTCATAAGAAGAGGTATAATCATAGGCAACATCCAAGCTGCACATCAGGAGGGCCCCACCATGCGACCAAAAATCAAGCTGGTCGACTCACGTGTATGTTGAATGTGGACCGTTGGCCATTCTTTTCCAACCATCCATTTATTTTTTTTTTCATAAATGCATGACCCACCTGAAGAGTGGAGCAGACTAACTGTTGGGACCGCATGCTAAACAGCTTGAATATAGAACACATGGTGAAAGACTGGCATGAGTGCATGCGAGTGTGTTGGTAGATGGGTAGAGAGTACATTTAAGAGTGTTAACTATTAGTGACGAGGAGGAATTATATGATATGCATGGTGCATGTTTGCACAGGTTACATGGCTTTTCAATGCCAATGAATGGAGTTTGATTTGGTAATCCAAACCATTGGTCTGCCCTGTCCCACCATGAATCGATTATACCTCAAAAATCTCCTCGATACGAAGAATTTAACCTTTTGACTTATGGCCAACAGATATATGATTTAAGAAGAGAAATACAAGTGGTCCATATTCAACTGAAAATAGTCCAATATTGGTGTCTGGGATCTTCTAATCTACGAGAATCACATAATATTGGAATCGCTTGAAAGCTAACTCAATAGGCTTTCAAACAGGAAAACCACATGTCATCCCTAACATCATTTGATGTCCAAAAGGTGGCCCATTAAAAAAGAGACAAAAATACTAAAGGAAAACTTCTTTTCCAAGTCATCACTAAATCTTAACTGTAATAACTAAGAGAAGGTCTCAACTCTCAAGTCCAACCAGTTGGACTATAGTTACAGTCCACCAAGAGGATAACTTCCAACCTTTCACCTTGTGCAAAAATCAGCCCCGTCAACTAACCAAGTGGACCGCACTTGTATTTTGTTATTTATTAATGACCAAACATTGTTTTCTATGGTGTGGCCCACCTGCTGAGAAGATAGGGTTGATTTGTGTACCAGGTGATCCTCATGGTCGGCCAACCAATTAGAAGGGTTGGACGTCACTTGCACTTAACAGGTTGAAAGTTATCTGCTGGGTAGACCGCAACTTGTGGTCCAACCAGATGGACTTGAGACCTCCTACTAATTACACAATAAAACCTCTAAACTTGTGGAAGCATAACATCCAGTTGGGCCATTAGTTTGGGTCCAGATCTAACATCAGACCGTTGATCTATTCCAGATCCTCGATCTGGCCAACCTAGATGGTTGAAGGGTCCGTATCTTTGATCAGCCAGCTTGTGTGGCCTGGATGCATCCTTTGATCAATGGTGCGTCATACTCGATCAAAGAGATTGAAATAGTTCGCAGAAAATGAATTCTACATACCACATTCAAACCATAAACATGATAAATGAAGCAAATATATGGTGTCGCTCCACACAAAATTGACTGAGTCACAGTAATGGTTTCTAGGGCCTCACACCTCTAGAAGAAAGATCAAATTGCAAGAAATTTAAATAAAGTACTTCATAAAATCATAGAATTCAGTTCATATCAATGACCTAATTGCCTATTTATAGGCTGAGTATACAGGTTTCCAAGTGAAACTCAAACTGTCCTTAATTGATGCAAACACACTCCTGATAATATCCAACTACTAATAACAAATTGTTTCCTAAACAAAATAAATAAATAAACAACCAAAAGATACTAAAACTCCAAAGTATTCAAGTAGTCAAGATAAAAGTGTTCTAGGAGTCAAGATAAAACATGCTGAGATTAACAGTGTACTGTTGCGTCACTATAGCAAGCTACTATAGCCGAACAGTAGCACATGGTGAGGAACCTATGTCTACGGGATATGATCACATCACCAACAGTCCGAATTACCTAAGCATGATCCCCACTTGTTAGAATTGAAGACCTGCATGTTTATGGGCAAAGATTCAGGACACGTCATATAATTCCTTATCGATAAAAATTAAAAACACTTCTGTTGGAGCTGATCTCATTGAATTTAATCAGAAGAACAAAGTTCAACTAAGTAGTCTTCAAATGAATGAGTGATGGTTGTATATATATCATGGTGGAACGAATCTTCTGTGAGAGAATTTGATGAATCCACTGTTATTCTTCCTAACTTATGGATCATGATTATTAAACAAAGATCTTTGACTAGAACCCTGAAAATGAGTACATCCTGTAGTGGAAATGTAATTCAAATAGCTATGTAAAAATGAAATAAGATGAAGTATAGAACTTCAGCATAACTCCATGGCTCTCTTTCTCACCTTCCCAAGTTAATGATCAGAAATACTCACATGACCAGAAAATTCAGCGAGCACACATGCATCTGAAAGACCCTTTTTGAAATATTCTACTCCATCCTGACTCCAAGTCCTCTAATAGTACCAAAACAGCTGTCTTCTGTAACTTTCAACACCATCCATGGTTAGAGAAGTGCTAACAGAGAATTCGACTCTACCCCCTATTTCTGTATGTAAAACCTTTAATGACTATAAGGGTGTAGTGGAAACTGGTGTGCAGGATTTCCCACTGGATATTCAAGGCATGACATAGCTTTTTGAGGAGGCCCTGCTCTCTAGTAGTATGGTTTCATTCTGAAAACAGCATAAGTGTCTACTGCCAACGAAGTTCCATCACGAATATGGTTGAGAGTATCCACAAGAGCAGTATACTTGAGTATTCAGTTCCCTATTCCCTTACTGCAGCTTAACCTCCTTACTCTCCATTCTTCTAACAGGCCAGATTATGGGTGTCAATACGTCTTAAGTTGACTAGGGCTGACCCACAAGTCCACAGCCATCACATGTGCATTTGACAGTCAGAACCATTGTCACAAGGTTATCATGGCTACAGTTCCTCCCATATCCAATCTCACTACAAACTATAACATCCATCCTCAGATTCAGTTCTCTGTTCTACTCCACTGCTGCGCCATCTACTACTTTGGGTTCAATAGCGTAGCCTACTGTAAATCACCATCAGATGAGATCATGAGATAGTCCACAGTCCAAGCTATTGTCCATTAGAGCGATCTGAGATCTCAATAATCACCATCTGAAAGACTCTTACACATCCATGGATTTTTATGCATCTCATCAAGCCCTTTCATCTCAAGTATATAATATGCAGACCACCAATTTTGGTAATAGCTGCCATGCAACACGAACTTGACATGGGTCAACAAAACAAGACATGGACACTTGTTCTTCTATCCATAAAGGCTCAATTAGCCACCAAAGTTATATTAGTGATGTAGAGCGGGCTGCAGATATACTCTTAACACAGCTGGAACAAAAGAAGCCTGAATGGAAGTGGAAGTAGTCTGTCAAATCCGGGCTCAGTCCTACGTAGGGCATGACATAACTAGGCCCCAAGCATGTCTGGTTTGAAGATATTCATTCCAAATAGGGAGAAATTGTTATTCAAAGTTTGGACTGTAAATCAACCGCAACTTTTGATCCGGGCATCGTCCGAAATGCAGAACCTATCGATCTTTATGTAACGGTCCATCCAAGGTCAACCAACCCTCATAGCGGGTTGCGTCCATTCATTTCGTGAGAAAACACACACTTCCGGTTCAAAATAGCGATTTTAGGGAAAAAAAATATTTTTAATAATTTCTATTTTTATCGTATCTCCATATTTTTAGAGTTTTAGGATTTCCATTTGTTTAGAAATTTATTGTAATCATGCTAGAAATCCTCCGATAAGGTTTATTTGGACTTTCTATTTTTGGCAAATTAAGCTTTAGAAGAGTTTTGTTATTTTGGATAACTAAGAGTTTTGCTATTTTGGGTAATTTCGAATTAGGGTTTGGGTTTTCTTTATTAGTAGTGTAATCGAAAAATCATACACACATTATCCGATAAAATACCCCAATTTTCTCTCTTTTATTCTCTTGTGGACTCAAGAACTCTCATTGTGGAAGATGGTGATCTTCTTCTCCTTGTGGACTCAAGGTTTAATCACTTGAGGAAGACGGTGATCTTCTTCTCATTGTTTTATGCCCTTCCCTGCGTCGATTAGTAACATTAACTTGATTTTAATGAGGCGTTTTGCCCAGTGTCTAAGCATGGGACTATCTACATTGTTCTCTTTCTTCTACTTCTCACCACGAGGAGATACACTCATATGAAAGAATGCGTTCTAGCAGAAAATACTCCCTCCGTCCCTCCCTCCCTCGTGCCAGCCTAACCACCATGTCAGAACCCCCAGGATGGATTGAACGTGTCAAGCTAGGCAGTTAAACCATTGGGGATTGTAACAGATTTGAGTACAAAAATGATATCAAGGTAAATCATTTATGTTCAGTTGTTCACTAACAACCGTGCATGTGAATTCGCATACAATTCTAATGATCTACAGATTATACACTAGATGACAGAGAAAAACATGCATTTCACTATTCTCCAGTTTCTTTAGGCTATGTTTGAATGCTCAGATGAACTAAATTGCAATAACCCAATTCAGCAAAGGTTCAAAGACAAAAGTGAGTTAGCCCAACTCGCTTAAAAATGAGGCGCTGAACCCAGAATTCGCTTTTGGGCATTTGGTTGTCATTCTGAATTATATGGTTTCATGCTACTTGTTTATTTCCTATGCAATGAATCAAAGAAACTGCAATTCAGTTCAATTGAGCATCAAAATCCACCACTAGATTAAGTAGAAATCAGAACGGACGTACCAGCAAATGAAAGACAGCGACGATGAAGAAGGCGAGGACTGAAATGAGGCTCCCGTGGAGCAACTGCGGGCCCCACGTAACGACGACGACGGCATAGTAAGAGACAGCGATGATCGCGGCAACGAGGACGATCATGAAGTAGCCGAGGATCCGAAGGCCAGAACAGAATTTGAAGAAATTGCAGGACATGGTAGAATCGGATTGGGGGGGAAACCTGATGTAAGGGACGAGGCCGGAATAAGCTCGTCGGGTCCGGGTCCGGAACAAGCGTTTCCAGATATCCGAAGCCAGGTTTGGTGACGGATTGCGATTCCCCCAAAACTCAATTTCGGACCATTTCGATTGAAGAAATTAGGGCAGAGCGAGCTGGGGTTCTTCGGGCGACGTTTGCAAAAGAGTGCGCAGTGTCGCCCCCGGCTCACCCGAGTCTGGACGCGGAGTCCAGCCGTTTCGGTGGGGGACGCCGGCTGACGCTTTGAGATTTGGAAACCGGAGACGAGTTGGTGAGGAGAATCGGACGGAGGATGCAAAACTTAAAATGGTTTTGGTGGCTTGGCTAGTTCCACGCGGACCCTCCACACGCTCTTTTACACGAGGCATGCGTATCAAGCTGGAAGGCGTGAGAGATATCTTAGTGGTGCATTGGCTGGCCCATATTCAAATTTCAGCCTGGTTATTCATCACGTGGGCCAAATACCGTAGAGAAACAGCGAATGGTTTAGAATTACCTGCCAACGGTCCCCATTCAACGTTCAAATATTATCGATTAGAAGCAGGGTATTGTGGTTTGATTTTAAATTTGGTTATGATGTATTCGCAATCGTTCAATCATGAGCCGTGGATCAAAACCTACCTAGTTTCTTCTTTATGAAATAACAGATTTTTAAGAAAATGTCGGAAGGGTTATCTTCCTGTATACATTGGTTCCAAACTTCATGGATAAAATTTCTAACCTCCCAGCATGATAGTTTGAACTCCGCAGACAATGGAGTATTCTACCCATTCTGGAATGGGACAAGAGACAAGTTTTGTTGCAGGAGAGGTATCCGTGGTGGCTAAACCATATTATAGACATAACTTTCTTCGGCACTATACTACATTACCGTAGGTACTTTTTTGATGATGATGTTTATCTATTAGTGCATGACCTCAATCTGATTGACAATTCATCTGTTCATAGTCTTAGTTTGAATATGGAATTACTTAGCTTGAGCATGTATTAATTATGCATGAACTCTCATATATTCTTAAATGTGATGAATATTCATTTGCACATTTTGAAGTTTGACCGTTATCTCTTCAAGAGATGCAGTCTGAGAGGTCAATGCCCCATCTTGGTTCACGAGACTAAGTGTTGGACTATTGTATAGATTTAATGATTCGGGGGTCGCTTGAACTAGCACGTCCTCGGTCGAAGGTGGTGCGGTTGTTGTCGAGGGTTTAGCCCTATCAATTTGATTGCTTCTTATATTCATATTTTTGATTAATCAAATCGTAATGTCACACCGGTAAGTAAACCAAAGCGATGGTCCTACTTGACATGCCAGACTTATGTTATATTTTGATTTCAAAATTGGTCATGTGATTAGTGTGGGCATGACAGAATTGAATGTATGACTCAATTCAAACTGAACAACTACAACCCCAAGCATCAAGACAAACATATATGCTGGGAATCGACTATATGTGATTATGTTCTAATAAGATTGGTCGCTTGCTCAGGCACTTACACAGTGTTACTTTAGATGATTAGGTGATTGTAAGATGGTGGGGATCCGTCCTCTGAAAATGGGTCAAACCTCTCTACCTTCTGGACAAAAGTACTTTTTCATAAAATAAAAAAAGGAAATTCTTACAATTAGTCATAGAGAACAATTGCTAAATGCTTCTCTAGATAGAGAACTTTATTTGATACTCGAACTGAATACAGTATATGAGCGTAGATTTGAATTACAGTTAAAGTTAACTACTTGATCATTGTTACCGATTACACAAAGAGATATAAATGATTGTTGAAAATAAGAATTATACCAAGGAATGTAAATGACTCTTAAAAACAAGAATTATACTAAGGAATATAAATAATTGATAATTAAAAGAATAATTGAAAGATAAATTTAATTTAGTTTGATTTGATTGGCATGAGATGATTTCTTCTATTAACTTCATTTGTTATCCATAGCCTTAGATTGGTCATTTAGATGCTTCCCACATTCTGATCGTAGCCATAACTTTTCAACACTTTATTTTTTTTGCTTCCAAACTTGTCACCTATTTTGATAACCGTTTCGGTACTATATTATTCTTCACTGGACGTGGTGCTGCTATTATCTTAAAATCCTCTCCATGTATTTATCGAGTAGAAATTGACATAAATAGGGACGAACAATTGAATATCCATGTTTTCATGTATTTTTATCTTTGACGGCTACATTAGTCACCGAGCATATTTCTCGCGCACTTTCCAGGTTGGCTAAAGTAACGCCGGTGAAGGAATGCTTGAGGGACGGGCATATCACCAGCTTTTGGAATATTGAAATACAGTCGTGAATTGCGGGAAGATAGATTCTAAAAGCACTTCGCAGCACAATTGCTAAAGTGGCATGCTTTCGAAAGATCTGGACCAATCATCAGGTGTTGGCACCACGTAACGGCCAATCTTAATCGTACAACTGACCAAACTTACTACTGGGCTGGCTGATCTTTGGGCCAAGAAAAAGTTATGGTGGACCCCACCTGATGAATGGACTGTATCTCATACACGTATGTTACATTGACACCCGCAATTACACAGTTCCTCAATCGTTCCCGTTGTAAATGACACTGAACAGCAAAGTACGATACCCTGTTTTGGCAGGGAACCGAATTCGGTGAGACCGGAGAAGAAGAAGACTTGTGAGACCATGACTGTGGGCCCACCTTGATGTATGTGCTGTATATCCACGCCGTCCATCCATTTTGACAGCTCATTCAAGGACATTGTGTCGAAAATGAAGCTGATTCAAATCCAACGTAGACCACACCATAGGAAATGGTGGTAATTTAATGCCCACCATTAAAAAAGTTTAATATCAAGCTGATATTTGTGTTCTCCCTTCATCCAGACCTGTGCAACCTTGTTAACAGGTTGATGGCAAATGTTTAGCAGATTAAGTGAGATCCTGGACTCACCCAAGACAATGCTGCCCTTACAGTATGGCCCATCTTGATGTATGTATCCTGTATGTACAGCATTCATCCATTTTTTTCAGATTATTTTAGGGCATCATCTTAAAAACGATGCAATCCAATTATTAGGTGGATCATACAATAGGAAAACTTGATGATTGACCATCAATGGGGTATAAAAGCTTTGGATGAAGCTGATATTTGTTTTTTCCTTCCTACAGGCTTAGGCTCGTCCATAGATAGATTGAATGACAAATAAACACTACCAAAACATTCATCATTAAGAGGCATCTTAAGAAGTTCTTAATAGTAGTGTGTTCAATCACTACTGTTTCCTATGGCACAGGCATTTGGTAAGGAACACACTCCATAGTGCGCTACTTTATATAGTTCAGCATGCCCTATTGTATAGCTCACCTACTTTATGTAGTTCAGCATGCTCTATTGTATAGCTCACCGAAGTTGCAGTAACCAGCTTCTTCTATCCAACTGACGATCTTAAGCTTGGCAGCCAACAAACTGGTCGCATCTTCTGTAGGCCAAAACTTCCTGCAACGAAGATTAATGGAATTAGTCATGCATTCCAAAAATAAAAATTTTCATAGGGGAGGTGTCTCATAAACACTAAACAATCAGTACTAGAAAAGTTAGAATGATGGTTTTTGTTTCCATAACATGTCCTATTTATAGAGTTGTACATGAACTGAGTTAGCTTGGTTAGCTCGCTTGACTCAACTTGAAAAAGCTCAATTCGACTCGGTTTGAAACTGAGTTTGAGCCGAGTCAAGCTGATTTTTTGAGCTCGAAAAAATTTCAAGCTGAGTTCGAGCTTACCTGAGCTTGACTCTACTCGGATCGAACTTGGATCGAACCAGTTCAGTGACTTGGTAATTTTCATATTGACGTTGCTCACCAAGTGTTTGATGAAATGACTCAACGAAGTGTTTGCTGAGGGTGAGGAAGGTATGGATATGAAACAAATACCCTTGTATCTTTATTTTGATGTTGCCTACGGAGTGTTTGATGAATGCTGTTGTTTTACATATTGTAAGAAATTGAAGGTGCACTCCATGTGTTTGAGAAAATGCCGCATAAACTCGATCTGGCCCGAGCTGCTAAACTGAACCAAGTCGAGCTGGCCAGTCAGGCTCAGGGACCGAGCTGGGTCAGCTAGTGGCCGAGTCAAAGTTGAGTTGTACCAAGCTCGACTTGGTTCGACTCGTGTACAACTCTACCTATCTTCGGTGCCGCAAAAACTAGACCACCTCTTTCTACGGACCATGTCTTTCTGCAGCATTCAATAGCACATGGTGTCTCGGACCTAATGGTAACCTTTGTATCACCACATTTTATTCATACATTTTTTGAAACCCCTCTAAATCACATAGGCCCAAGCCCAGCCTGGGATTGTGATGGCCCAACATAGTCCAGCCCGGCATGCTTATGCTGAGCCCAAACCGATTCTGAATCGTATGGGTTGTTGCACAGAGAGAGAGAGAGAGAGAGAGAGAGAGAGAGAGAGAGAGGAACTGACCCATGAGAGAAGGGGCATGGGGAAACGTTGGAGGGAGAGAGGGAGAGAGGAACCGATTCTGAAGTGCATCTTTTCATCTTTCCTTAGCCTAATTTTACTAGCATTTCTCTATTTATACTGCTACCCCTTTTCCTTAGGACAACCAGCCCACATTTGGGGTACGTGGTTTGGGTGCTACACCCATCAGGGCGCAGGAGATGGATGCCACGTGGTGAGATTTGGAGCCCACGGGGCTCTGTCAGAAATGGGCCCAATCCAACAACCTCCCCATCTCTGACAGAGGCCCTAACCAGCTAAATCCCACCATGTGGTGGTCGGTCTCTTACTCCGTCCTGGTGAGGATACTACAGTCTACCTTTGCATTTAGGACCTAAGGTTTTTGAATTTTTGTTCTGTCCTTGGAAGTGCAATCAGGCCACTTGTGTTAGATCGTGGCCGTTGATGAGATCAGTCCATGAATGCTGCATGGCTGAGACGCAGGCCAATCCATTCATCAGGTGGCCACACATGTTTCACATTACACCTATATATATATATATATATATATATATATATATATATATATATATATATATATATATATATATATATATATATATATATATATAAAGGATACACAAAGAATTAGAAATAATTCGTGCACTTACGTAAAAGTTATACAAAGCATCAATTGAACTTTCAATCGATCAACCTTGCAATATTCCGTTAATCGAACATACTTAAAAGCGTTTAGAAAGTTAACTTGATTTTTTGAAATTGTCTTAATCGATCGAGTCCTGATCACTTTCGATCAATCGAACATGCTCAAAATTGTCTAGAGACAAAACTTAAAAATTTTGGAATTTCTCTATTAATCGAGGATGCACTCGATCGACCAATGACCCCTGTTTTCCATCAGATTGAAGGCACTAATTTTAACAATATTGAGTAGATTTTTAGATCATGATCTATCAATAATGGGACACAACATACTAATGGTTTAAATTACTCAACTGCTGAACTCCTGGATTGGACAAACTAATCCATTGGCACTTGCACCAATTTCTAGAAACAATGCCATTAGCAAATGGTAAAGTGCATCTAGGGGTGTACACGAACTGAGCTAGCTTGGTCAATTCGCTCGACTCGGCTCGAAAAAGCTCGAATTAGCTCAGTTCGAAGCTGAGTTTAATCCGAGTAGAGTTGGTTTTTAGAGCTCGAAAATAAGTTTGAGCCGAGTTCGAGCTGGCCTTAGCTCAACTCGACTTGGTTCGATATATAGCTCGAACCCGGTTTGGATTGGATCGACTCGGGTATTCTCTGATGAGTGTTTGATGAAATGACTCAATGAAATGTCGGTTGGTGGCAAGGAAGGTATGTTTCATCAACAAATCCTTTATTTATTTATTTATTTTGATGTTGCTTACAAGATGTTTGATGAAATATTTGTAAAACCGCTGCTGGTGTTTTACATCTAGTGAGAATTTGAAGGTGCAGTCCATGTGTTTGTGAAAATGTTGCATAAGTAAACTTAATAACGAACGTGTGAGAGTCCAAATGAGTTTTCTAGAGTTTTGTAAAGAAATTTCATCTCGGGAAATGAATGGTTTCATGAATTTGTAAGTCTGCATATCTCTTGTAATTCTTCGATAATATTAGATTGTTTCGTCGCTTGGTGCTATGATTTTCTTTCACATGGGTTTTTTCATATAAATCATTGTATTTAATTATCTGTGATCACTTTTTTTTCATTTCTCTATTGCATGTTTTAATCGTTTTAAAGTTGCTTCCAAGCCTAACATATGGTAGCTGCGCATGACATATACGACAATCCTAACCTTTCAATTAGTGGCCTCGAAATAGCTACTAAGAAAAAAGATGCAAGCCCCATTCACCCCAAATGAGTGACATGATTGGTGGCTAAAATGTTTAGGTACGAGAGATTGTGGACCCTGGACTATTGCTGTCAATGTGTGCCGGATCATCAACTACTTGAGGGACCCAACCAGATTTAAACGGGTCCGGGTCCAACAAAGAAAAGATTTAAATTGGATTACTTAAAAGTCTTTGTAATTTAGCTCGTTTACACTGAACGTGGATTCTCACCATAACCTTTCTTTAATCGAAAGTTTAAAATATTCACTTTAAGAGTTTTTTAGGGCATCTCCATCTAAGGAAAGACCTATTCACATAAATAGTTAGGTCATTGAGAAGAACCCACATCCAACTACTAAAGTCCTAACTTGTACTGCAATGAGTCAAGATGCATTCTACCATACTCCTTTGGGTAAAAGCAACATCCACAAACAAATTTATAGAAATGTCGAATCTGCTAAATGAGAAACCATCTCAAAATCAATAAAAGCTTGGAGCATGAAATAAATGCACTGTCATTGTAATAAATGCTCTTCATATTTATGGATTTGTAAATTGGTTGTTGAAATTTGCCAAAATTCAAATCCAACGTAAATACATGAATTTGACAAGTTCACGAATTTATCAAGGTCTATCACTCCATTTAATCCGCTCCTCCCATCCCGGGAGGAAAATTGCTCAAAACTCAATGGGGCCACCATGATGTATACGTGAATTCAATTGTCAGTCACATGATATTCCCTCAGTATAGGAAGTAAGCCCGAAAATCAGGCACATCTAAAACTCAAGTGAACCACACTACAAGAATAATAAGATAGGACGCACACCATTGATATCTCCCTTAGGACCCATCAAAGTCTTGAATAAAGCTGATATTTTGTTTTTCTCTCACCCCATGACCGGGTTAGATATCATATAAATATGGCAGTGGGCTCCTGAAAGATTTCGATGGTTGGCATCTCTATTCCCACATTTGCCTGGTGTAGTCCACTTGAGTTTTGGGACGGCATCATTTTTGGGCTTATCTCCTAAAATGGCCCGTCTCACGTGATGGATAGATTGGACGTCACATGTATGTCATGTGGGCCCTACAAAGATTTAGGTTGCCTGTGATGGGAGGAGAGAAGGTATCACTGTAACACAACTTGGAGAATCGCCCACAGCATTACTCTCCATTTATATGATCTCAATTAAGGCCAAAAAAGGACTTCTGATGGATCACCTTGCTTTCGTCCTCTTCATGATCAGAAACGGACTCTTCCGCATCTTAGCAGCTACTAGATACTATAGAAAAGAGGAAATTTCTGGGAGCCAGGTGAAGGACAAGGAAGAGAATAGGATCCTTTATTAATCACCTAGTCTTAATTTTTTACCGGTCTTGCTTGATTTTGTGAAGGTTTGCTAGTGTCACAAACTAATTTCTATGCAGCACACGTGGCGAATCTAAGGTGTAAATGAGATAGTCCCACCATGCATATGATCGAATGCTAATCTACTCATAATCCTAGCTGGCCACAAGTACATTGATTGCGTGCTATTGGCTAGGTTTTTTTTGAACAGTCCATTGTTCCCATATAGGCATGGACCACCAATGAGTGACTAGCCAACCTTATGGGTGGCTCCAATGTCCACATGTTCCAAGAACAAACCTTGGATTTTGGCTTTCATCACATTGTTAGCACAGTCAGTGGTGTGGGACTGGGCATAGCGACTGTTAATAAGCTTGGCCAAGTGGCTAACTACAAACAGTTCAGATATGGGTCTGAGAGAACACTAGGTCGGCCTGTTGACAGCGCTACACATAGTTCGGCGAAATATACATGCCTAGGGTTGAATATTATTTCTTGTTTTGATCTCGCCGCGATTCATTGCGCATTTGGATGCACTTTAGAAAATCCTGTCTAATCCTAACTTATGGAAATAGGCACCCAAGACCTCACTCTCCAAAATAGGCACTCAACATGTTTTTTTTAAAGGAAACTCCCTTTTGCATAAGTTGCGTTCAAAGAGGCCCTTAATTATTTTGATAGACTTGGCTGCCAGGGCTTGACTTGGGTGAGGTTTGGGCTGGTCTATAGACCTACGGGTTGAACGTACGCCCACCTAGCTCATGACTAATTGGGCAGGATTCAGGCTCGAGTGTCGCCAAAAGGCCCAACAAGTTGGCCCCACCCAGCTTGACTTATTTGACACTGGTGGGCCGAGTATTTGAATGGTCCGCCGGTTCTGTCAGAGCCCGATCTCTCAGCCTACAGCTGGTCTGGGCTTGGCCTAAGGCGCTTTATCACCCTCGAAGGGGAACAAAACCACAGGCACAGCTATTTAACTACACTTCAGCAATCCAACATGCATGGCTCGCAGCTCAAAAAGCTTTTTTTTTTTCCCTCTCAGTCCAGGCCTTCCATGATGGACGCATATTGGCCACTGACAAGTTGAGTAGCGAGAGTTAGCAGGGAAGTGACGTCAGGCCCCACCATGATGTATGTGTTGTATCCACACCTGAACATCTATTTGGAGAGATCATTTCAGGGTATGAGCTAAAGAATGAGGTAGATCCAAAGCTCTAGTGGACCTTACCACAGAAAACAGTGAGGAGAGTGATGCCCACCGTTGAAACCTTCCTAAGGTCCACCATAATGTATTTTTGAGATCCAACCTTTTCATAAGTTAACTCAAATATCAGCTTCATCGAAAACTTATGTGGCCCCTAGAAGTTTTTAATGGTAGGCATGAATGAAGGAAAATGCAAATATTAACTTGATTGAAAACTTGTGTGGCCCTTAGAAGTTTTTAATAGTAGGCGTTTAATCTCTACTATTTTCTGTGGTGGGGTTTACTCGAGCTTTGGATTTGACTAGTTATTTGGCTCATGCCTTAAAATAATCTCTCCAAATGGATGGACAGTGGATGGAACACATACATGACGGTGGGGTCTACAAAACTTAGTGACTTCACTTCAGTGGCCAGTTTCTCCACTCAACCTGTCAGTAGCTAATACGCATCCTTCATTGGTATACCTTTGTATAAGACAGGAAGTCCTTCCGCGGTGTTATGCAGCTGATCCACTCATCCATGGGGCAAAAAATCAGCCACATCACTACTCAGGTGGGTTACACCACAAAAAAATGAAGATGGTACGCCAACCATAGGTCTGTTTGTGGGGCCACCACTGTGTGCATCTTTCAGAGAACATGATCATCAAGAATGATGTACCAAGATGAGAGGAAGACATAAAAATCAGCTTTGATTAAAAACTTAGGCAGGCCAAAACGTGTGAACTTGGAAGTTTTAATTACAATTTTACAATTTTCTTATTGGGACAGATTATCTGAGCTTTTGTATCAAGCTGTTTTTTTTTGCATGCACAGGGAAAACGCGGGTTATCATCTGATGGGTCTCAGAGTAAATTATGATAATTTTCTTATATAAGAATATTTCCTTTTATATTAATATTTTTATAGATCTCTCTTTTATATATATATATATTTGTTATTCTTAATCTACTAATGTAGTCTTTTGTGATTTAACATGGTATCAAAGAGCTAAGCTTTTCAAAACTCTAGGAAAATTAAATCTCTCTCTATCTCTCTCTAGGCCACTTGGAGGCATTTTACCACACACCGTTTGGCCATGGAAGCTTACTGTTGGGAAAAGAGATCCCTTCTTCCACCACATGGTAATATGAAAATCAAAAGAAAATAGAAGAAAAAAGAAAAAAAAGAATTTACATGGTTTCTTCACTGTACATCCATGGATTCACACCAATCTACTGCGTTCAAAAGGTAAAAAATGAAAAAGCATATCTCAATTATAATAACGGCTCTCTTTTACGATAGAATATATACTAGCACAAATAAATTAGGATTTACGTAAAAACACAGTTTTAAATTATAAATTAAGTTACCCTCTAGGCCACAATAGTGCTGGCTGGATGAACAGTAAATCTCTGACGATTCTCTGTTGTTACAGATCTGAGAGACCACAACACTCCCTCTTCTCCACTGTTCTTGGATCCGGGAACCATTATCAACGGCAACAAATCCTCAATCATTCTCCAACAGATCCGACAACCCTAGATTCGACACTGAGCATTTTTATCATATCCGACATTGTTTTCTAATCTGCCATCTCTGCCACTAAATTCCACTAGGCATCACACCTGTCACTCCCAAAGTTAAGTGTGTTCTTCATCTCAGGTTTGTCTCCGTGCATTACCGTCTCTCTCTCTCATCCCTCTTTGTCGGCACAGCCATTGTTTTGAGGTCGTCACCTAACTCGTTCACTCGTCATTGTTTCCGACGAACACACCCACCGCTTCAATCAGATCCATTGCCTCTCATTGAATAAATCGTCTGCCGGATCCATCGCTGCCAAGCTCCAGCTGAACCCATCTTCTTTAAAGTCGCTATTATTTGCAGCCACATCACAGCTAAGACCATGTCTCATATCTACCATCACCGTTTGATTCCTGTTCTTTCGGTAGAGATCTCCACTGACAAAATAACTTCGTCTCCATCTTCGTCATTGATGTCGTCTGTAAATCGTATCTCCTTTTCAATGCCTAGAAGCTTCACTCATTCGGGCAGCTACCACTTTAAATTAGGCAGCTCTAGTTTGTGTTTTGGGCGATTTATGTTTTTGGGTATTCGCTAGATTTTTTTAATTTGGGCAATTTTAAAGCAGATTCTGTGGTGTTTTTTGAAAAATGGATTTTTGGGCGGATCTGAGCTTGTGAGGTGGTTTAATTTTCTAAATGTTTGGTGGTTTTATGGGATTCATTAGGTTCTTTGGGGGTTGTATAGCGATTTTCTTGGTTATGGGTGTTCCATGGTGTTATTTATTTAATTTATTTATGATGGGCTTTTGGAAAGGATCCGTTACCACTATCTTCTCCGTACACCTTTGAAGATGTATTTTCCACGTTTAAGATCTTTTGACAAGATGTGTTTTCATTTAAACGGCCATGCCATTATGAACTCAACTTGTTATGATGCATATGAACCAGACTTGATGGTGTTTGAGGTGTTTTAGGCCCAACTTATTCTTGTGCGGAGCGTTTTGATCACATGTATTTTTTTTCTTTATCGTTGGAACATTTGGAGCCACCTAAAGTGTGATTAGAAGATCAATGATTAAATCTTAACCACAGGGAGTGCCACTCAATCGTTGCCAATAGTTCACATACTAAAAGTTTTCAAAGGTGTTTGATTATCTTATACTACTTGTTATATATTCGATTGTCACATTCCTGCTGAATTTTTCTTTTGACTTTAAATAAATATTCATTATACTTTTCAAATTCATTTTTTGTCAATAAACCTTTAGTTTGAGGAGGATGTTGCAGTAGATTTACAATAATTTCAATAGACTATTCTTCTTATGTTAAAATGTATATCTATTAAAATTCATATATCTTTCACATCTTCTATATATATTTATGTTATTTTTAATTGCGATTTCCACAATTGAGTCTCGTGTGATTTAACAATAGACAAATTCAAATTTATGTATAGCAAATGGTGGCCCTTAGAGAGCTTGAGCGAAAACATGTGTTAGAGACCATCTAATTCCACTCTATATGTGTTCATAAATCACTATGTGAATTTACCTTTGAATTTAGGTTTTTAATTGTAATAATTAATGAAGTGATGTTAGTTGATTGTATGGTCAAGATTGCCTGATAAGTGTATCATTTAGGCATATGAATGTTGTTGTTCAATCTGAACATGTGGCCACAAGTGTTATGAATGACATGAATTTGGTCAAATGTGTGTGATTAAGAATAGTGCTAGAAATGCTAGAGTTGTATTTGACTTGAATTAATTAAACACTTATAATCCAAACCAGCTGGATTATGATCAAATCTACGAAAGTTGATCTAACTATTTAACTACCAATTGTTATTGTGATCAGGCAATTTTAAAAGGATATAGTTTTTTAGGGTGAATTATTTTTATCTGGAGGTAAGGACTTTTCTTTCAACAATGGTAATATATTAGGTTTCTCAGTGAATTAACAATAGAGGACAATATTAAAAAAAGGGTGATTGTTATTTTTATTAATTTGAAAATAAAAGCAATATAATTAACAAAAGAATAAACGAAGTAAAGAAGAAAATAAATACCTATGGATGCTTGTGTTAGTTAAATGGTCGTGGAAAAAATATCAAACGATCGTAAGACAATCGTGGTGTAGAGTCAGCAAGATGTGACTGGTAATCTTCCAAGTAAAGACTTGTTGATTGGGATCCCATGACAGTGGTCATTGATATTTAACCTACTTCTAATGTGTATTATAGCGAGAGTATTAAACAATGACAAATCCAAACTAAAGATTTTGGACTTGAAGCTAAAACTAGTATAAGCAGTGTTGTGCTACAGAGATATTGATTGTGTATTTTTTTATTTTTATTTTTTGTTAGCTTGTTAGTACACTCCATTGTCAGTTCAGACACTTCACTGGTAGCCACCCCCACTAGGGATCAATACCAAGACCTCAGCGTTGAAACGAGGTATCTTTCAATCAGTCTACCACTTGAGGATATTGATTATGTATGACGAGGGCCTTGAGCTATTCGTCGAGTGCTGCTTTTATAAATTTTGAGAGGTGATGGATGTGCGTAAGTTTCCATATCATGAGAGATTTAAATGTTTGGTTGTGCAAGTCTTCTTGATTTTCCATATAAACATAGCCTATTTTATTAAGTTACTTGTATAATAAATCACAAATGCCTTTATTGATTCGATAGTGCTTATAACGGTTGATTAGAATCCTCGTGTCATTGGTCTCTTATATTTGTAGAAGTTACTTTTGATAGGGCTCTAAAAATTAACGTTCAATGGATATTTATTTTGATGAGATTTGCTTTGTGAATAATTATGTAGTTTTGATAGGAGTTTAACATTTAATGCTTTCACATATGTACGTGTATGTATCTAATTCTTCCTTTTAAAGTTAATTTACATCATATGCAGTATAATTGTCGGTGATAAGCCAGGTGTAAACAATGACAATCCATGATTAGAGCCAATATTTGGACATTTTAGATGGACATATATAAACACATGCCTAATGGCCTGTGAGTGCATGAGTGTGTACCATCGACCACATTGCAAGAGTACTGGGTTCATCTAGGCATTATTTAGCTTGTCCCTACTGGATATGATCTGTAAGTATGGACAGGAACAATAAAATAACACAATAATACTGCTACCATGGGATGCCTTCAATGCTTCCTAAAAACTGCTCAAAGATCCAGCTATATGTACACGAATGGGCCCATGCTATTATGTACGAATCAAAAGTCCCACATAATCAACACTAACACGTGCAAGCAGTGAAGAGCCATCTCACCAAATTTAAGAATGGGGACTGGGGAGTTATTTGATACTCTGGCTGTACATGACATGCACTTGATAGGCAGGCACTTAAAAGTTGTACACGGTACCTAAGCTACTCAAATGCAACTGACTGGATTGTGAGACTCGCTTTAGCTGAGGCCCAGTCTCCAAATCACGGTAGAATCTTCATATTTAACTGTCCAATAATGTGCCTAATTATAGGATAATCAGCTACTCGAATAATTAGTAATTTTTAGTTTCAATCTACGTCTGAACTGAGACACGCCCAAAACTCGGACAGTTTATTTTGAGCTATATGTATTCCACGTGTGAAAGTTTTTAGTAATTTATGAATGCCTGCGTAGCATCCGTCACACTTTGTCAGAGCATCAAATGGACGTGGATTGCATGGTGACCCTACCACCCCCACGGCCGTCCGTGGTAGCAGGGTCACCACAATCCGCCTCCTTCTAAAATGGCAATGGCTCATCCACGTGGCACACATGTACCGAGGTCTGGACCACCCGAATCACTGCCCCCACAATAGATGAGCATAACCTACGTAGTATTTACCACGTGTACGGTGCATGTGTTCTTGAGTTCGATCAACCATACTGTACCATACTCATCTTTTTTTGAACCGTTGACCTACGCATTCATGTATGTAGCGGCCCCTCCAATAGACGAGAAGTATAATAAAACGCTTCAACACTACCAATACACGATCCAATCTAACGTCCTGATACATCAGAAGGTGGACAAAGTGTCCTGATTCGTCCATTTTTACAAGGGGTTCAGATTTGGGTGATTCACACCATTGATTTGATGGTCCAATCGTGATTGAGCATGCCTCAGCCTTCGTACCGTTGCTTTCTCTTTCTCTAACCGTTAATTTTCAGAGCTCCAATGCAAGTGAGGGAATTGTCAATCATCCCGCTCTCTTTACATATCATTCATCCAATTCGGGTTCCTTAAGATCAAGGGTGTGGATCATCAAATCAAGGGCCCCACATGAACAAAATAGTTATAAGGACACTAAAAGTCCTGCACCTTCAATGTCTTCCGGAAAACAGGGTCAAAAGGGTCCAAACGCCCAGTTTTTTGTACATTCAAAGCACCGCCGTGAATATATCTACAGCAATAGATACTACCGTGCCTTATCGTGACTTTGATTTAATGCCTCCAGCCAATCAGTGGCAGGAATGCGTGTTTCTGTTACCTCATACACTCCTTTTTCATTTTATTATATTGCAAAAATCTACTTTGGTGGTGGTCTACTGCCAAAAGTAGGAAATGGAAGATGTTTATATAGCAAATTTCAAAGAACTCCATAAAAAAAGGAAAAAAAAAAAAAAAACAGGTTTAATTTTAGGGGACTTATTTGATATCCAAGTGACAGGTTTATGATGGTTGATACACAGCAACTAAGAAATCGTAATGCAGCATGAGTTAACTCAATTCAAATGGCCCATATTACATGGTAAATGCTAGCGAGCTCATTTACGGAGAGTTGGTTGGAAGGAAACACCTTATTTCAAAAGCTGCCCGAATCAATATTTTAGAAAGAAGTTATTTATTCCATTCCATAATAAAGCAACAAGAATGGAAAGAGCAGGGCTCATAAAACACGAAGATGTATCCTGTTTTATTATTTTGAAAGGAAATTGACTATAGAAGAAAAGGAAATCTCTACATACTTATATTTCCAGCCATTCAATCAAAAGAAGCCCGAATAAAAGTGAAAGTACTCATTTAAACCCAAACTTAATCCTGCATAAGGCATGATATAATTAGGCTCCATGCACATTTCGTTTAAAGAAATTCATTGTGGATAAGTGTGGACAGTAAATGAATTGTAGGGATTATCACTAAATGCATGACCTATCAATCTTTGTGTAACAACACTTCTGAAATTAATTAGTCAGCTGTATCAGTTGAATTCTTTTGTTTCACTATAAAACACGTGTATCTAGTTCAACACTACAATTTTAGATTATTGTTATTATTATTTTTTTAATTTCAGAAATGATCTGGTAGGATTTATTTGGATATTAATATTTTTTGCAAGGTATTGGGGAGATTTTTTTTTTTTTACTACGTTGAATAATTTTGAACTAAGTTTAGACTTTCTTTATTAATGATATAATAAAAAGAGCATACACACATTATTCAACAAAATACCTTAATTTTTTTTTTTAAATTTAAAAATATATTCAAGAATTCACACATTCGACTCAAGGTGAATTAGTCGATCATCTTCCTATTAGTATTTTACACGCTTTCTTGCATTACTCTTCTAGAACTTAGATTGATTGAACTGTTGATATATTCACTTCTAACATCCGTTAAATGACCAATAATCAAGAAATTAGGAAACAGGGTCAGTCCATTTTCAGCGCATGATCAAATCTAGAGTGGGACCCACGATTTGGATGGTTAAAGTACAAGCTTCCTATGTGACACGTGTCCTATTTCTCTCTGCCTTGGTGTCAACCATCAGTTTTTAACTTCACATTAGCGTCAAACACTTCCCAATTCAATAGTGGCTAATAATTGAAAGATACATGGCCTAGGTCTCACACCTGAATAGAAAATAGAAGTAACTACAAATCACGATTTTTCTTGAGCCCGTTTGGATGCTTATTTGAACTGAATTGCAATTCATTCAATTACTCATAACAGAGGAAATGACCATCCTGGGATGGCGCCATTTTTATTTATAACGACAACCAAACCCCGAACTAGAATTCCATGCATTCGGCATTGGAATTGAAATGGTATCAGTTGCAATTTTCAGTGGAGGTACACATCACCATACTGTTTTTATTTTATTTTATTAAATTTACGTATTGCAATTCAGATCAATTGAGCATCCAAACGCGGGCTAACTTAAGAAAAAAAAATCATGATTAGCGGCTATAATTGCTTTGCTTCTTCTATGCAGGGCTCATCTCAATCACTCGTTTTGTTCCATATCTCCTCCAATTCTCTAGCGAAAGCTTTCTGCCTGCCTACCACAAGTGTGATGTGATCTTTCTTTTCTACGACCTTAACTTGCGCTCTTGGGATTTTAGATTGGACGGCGTAGCTGCACTCTACGGGAAGAAGCTCGTCATCTCTGCCGTGGAACATTGTAACTCGGCACTTGAGCTGGTCCCTCACGGCTTCTAGATAACCGTCGATCTTACTGGCACTCCCGCAGATGATGTTGTGTAGGGTGTGCCACGCAGCGTAGTGGGTGTGGCAAAAGAAGCCGTCAATCAAGAATGTCCTGATCCTGGGGTTGTAAGAAAAAGGACAGAGCAGAAAAAAGTTAGTGGGTCCCACTTTTTATCTTTTCTGCTATCTACTCAATGAGTTGTTGATATTTAAAGGGAAAATTCGGATGGTTAATAATTATCTACTCGGTGCAATTTTACCATATGCTCCAATAACAGTTGGATCAACGATTTGGACGGCCTGGATTGCCGTGCAATTATAGCATGCGTACGTTTGAAGAGTTACCACATTTTTTAAATGGTGCAAACTAACGGTAAAATCTTCGGGAGCGGTTCCACCGCCAACGTCGGACAACGACTTTATGTTCATAAGATCCACCGTGCCTATCAGGTTCCTCACCCTATTTCCAGCTTTGATCCTCAAAATCAGACTGATCAAAAAACTCACGTGGGCCACATCATGGGAAAGTGTAAATTCATGCCTCAAACATTTAAAATTCACGTTTTGTGGCCCATAGCTTTTATGAATAGCTTAATTTTTTCTGATTTCGCTTCATCCTTGTGAGGTGCATAATATGAATGAATTGGATGGAATACCAAAACTGCTGTGGACCACCAACACAAGTAAAGATAGGCGTCCCATCCCAGCTCTTCCCAAACTCTTCGTGAGTGAACATGAGGCTACGTACCTGATAGACGGTGTAGATCTCATGAAGATCCTATAGACGTGGTGCTCAGTTAAGGGTAGCTACCCCTACTTTGAATCGCTTGTTAGATTCCCACGGAGATTGGTGTGTAGGCACAGGCAAGATGGCGGTGAAATTTGATGGTTGGCAGGCTACTGTTATACCCATCAATCAAATCCCGCCGTGCCTAATAATACCCAATCCTCATCCTGTTACTATAAGGAGAAAACATTTAATGGTAGATCAAATGATGCCGCATATATATGAGGTGCAGATTTGCGTCGTGACCTGCCACTACCCATGTTCATGGTGATCTAAACGTGGCAGTATTTGATTGGGCCATGTGCATTTTGAGAGTCAGGGCTTGGCTAAACATACTTTATCTATGCCCAACTTTCACGGTGGCATGTGTCCCAATCAAACAGGTCATCACATATGCAGGTGATAGGTGATTGGATCATGTGCTGTCGTCAGAGATAGGTTACTCAATTTAACAAGTTTCAAACATGTAATGTGTGAACCCACATCTTGCCCTTGAGATGAATTACTCAACATAACAAGCTTCAAACATGCTTTTAATGGGGTCACTTTCTGAGAGTAGTAAATGTTCCAATCAAATCTCACCGGACAAGTCCCTCGTGGTAACAGGGTCACCCACAATCCACGTCCCAACGTAAGGTCCCACATCACTAAACTTCGGAGGAAATGCTCAGATGCCCTAACAAATTAATTTCGGTTAGACTACTACGAGGACTGCATATTGACATTGGATGGTGCTGTGGACCCAGCATACCGTTCAATTATTTTTCTAATTCATTTTAGAACATGGGCTAAAAATTAAGGTAGACAAAAATCTCATGTAAACCGCACCACAGATAACAGTGGTGGTTGACACACACCATTAAAAACTTCCTGCTGGCCATAAAAGTTTTGGATGAAACTGATATTATGGTTTTACCTTCATCTCCATTTTTGTGACTTAATCAGCAGGTTGGATAGCAAATAAACCTTAAATAGCCCGTGAAATTTTATAATGGTGGGTTTTGAATCATGCCTCTTTTCCTATGGTGTGGCCTACCTTAGATTTGGATATGCAAATGAATTAATTTGATGATTCAAAATGGATGGACAGGGTGGACAAAACATCTAAATCATTGTGGGGACCACATAGCACTATCCAGTAGCAAGGTCGCTACTGTGGGTGTCAGTATGCAATCCACGTCCTTAGGACTACTTCATCTCATTGGGTGCAAGGGACAGCTCTGAAAAAGTGGTACGTCGGAGGGTCCACCGTTTCTGCAACCATCAGCCCAAAACTCACGGGACTATAATATGGAATTATGATCCGGTATTTACTCATTTCCCTTTTTTTTTTGGGCCGTCAATTTCTACTTGGACCGGCCCGCCTTTGCACCACCACATGTGGCCTTAAAACCACCCTGATCAAATGATCCCAACCATTCAAATAAGGATGAATAACATTAAGCGTAGGACCTACAATGAGCCCACCTATCCAATTGTCTTTGTCGGCCTTAGATGGGCCCACTTCGGCAGTACATCAAATTAGCACGGAGCTCATCTGTGATATACGAAGATAGTTGGATAGAGGATACACCGTAGATGCACTTGACCAAGTTGATGGGAGTCATACAACAAAGGGCATTCAAAATAAGGATTCCAAGAGTTAGAGCATTCACCGTCCATTTTACAGGCCCTTATTTGAACGGTTGCAATCGTCTAATCAGGGTGACATTTGGGTCATGTGAAATCAATAACAACCACTCTCATGCAATGGGAGTACCGATTACTGAGCAAGACCTATTTGACTCATTGTCTTGATGGTCCCACATGCACCTTTGCATGGGACCTCTGATCAGTTTGTAAGGAGAAATTGATCGCTGTGAATGCCACCTTCCAGCGTCTTTTCCAAGCGCTCCCAAACTTTCTTTCCCAGCCTAAACTTTTAAGTACGGACAGTTAATTGAAGACGAAAATACCCCTGCTTTTCAAAGCTATTTCTTTGAGAGCAGGGGTATTTTCGTCCTCAAATAATCTGTCCGTACATGAAAGGGTTAGACTGGGAAAGTAAGTTTGAGATGGCCCAGAAAAGACGCCGGTTAAAAGGTGGGCTTTACAGTGGTCGATGTCTCTCTGTGTAGTGAGATTCACAGGGAATATGACCACATTAAAAACTCACCTGATCTACTCATCAGCCGTTGGATGCCAATTCAGGCTAGATTTTTAAACCATTCATCTTTTAAAGGGGCCCACTTGATAAGTAGATCCAATGCATCGAGTCCAATGTTTTAAAATGGAGATATTACGGTGGAGCTATCGTAACTCAGAGTATGGTAGAGCATTGTAGGCAATGTATCAATCGGTTGGGTCCATCTAGTGGGCCCTATCATGGATAGCGTTTGTTTCAACGAGCAGTAAACCTGGCCGTCTTCACTTTATGGTGATGAATGATAACCGGGAACCACTTTTGGTCACCGATCAGATGGCTAGGATCTCGCGATCCATCCAGCCTTTTGCCATTCGTCCCCAGCAGGAGCACCAAAATGGGTAGTCTCAAATGACAAGTCATTAATACCAAGAAGTAATGGCTCTACCATATTCCGGTTTTTCCAGCTCCCCGCAGCAGTGCGCTGTCCTTTGTAACTGAAAGAGGAACTTTAGGAATTCACTGTATACTCGAGTTTTCCGTTTTGACATCTGAGGCCCACTGTTCAGTGATCTGGACCATTGGTTCGTTATGACCTGCCTGTGGATGTACATGGACAGAAAATCCTTGATCTTCGACCATTGTATTCCGAAAATAGACGGTTTAGAAAAAACTGAAATACAGAAACGCTATTCTGTCAAATGAAGAAAGAGCATAATATTGGCAAATAGGATCTTTGGTCCTTAAATTTTAATCCATCCACGGTGGTTTCCAAGAGATTAATGGTCTGGATCAATAAATCCATGGACCCACATGTCTCTCCTGCAAACCCAAGTATACTGTGCATATATCCTCCTGCATAGGATTTCCTAATTTCTTTAAATAAGAAGAGCCATATGAGATCGTTCGGTTTTTATTCACTGCGGCATCCAACTGGATATGTGGTTGAACGATTAGAGTCTCTGACTGTCCATGTGCATCCACGTCCAGGGTACAAGAACTAAATTGACTGGGCAATCCTAGCTGTCCAATTAATGAGAGTTTCCCAGCTGAAAATGCGCTGTAGAGCTTTTCTTCGCATACATCATCCGGTCCAAGGCTGTAGATCGGGCAGCTAGAATTGACCTGATCAATGAAGTTCTTCTACGTTGGGCAATCAACGGAAGGGCCAACCAAAATGGACGACCTGGATTCATCCTCCACATAGCAACATGGACAGCCAGTTAGTTGCAATGAACGGTGGTAGGTTCATCGCGACTAACTAGAATCAGCCTTCTTAAATGAACTCATGGCAGGGCACCAAGAAAGAACGTCATTTTCTTTCCTATTTTATGCTATGTTTCTGTGGTGTTTGATTTCTACCGTTGGTTTACCTGTTTCGTGTGATCAGCTTGGTGATGAACTCCCACAACCGGTGGTTTTTGCAGATGATCAAGCAAACTGTCCTACTAATGTGCTCGTACCAGCAACCGATCGATGCGCCAAAAGCAATCAAAGGCCACACACGTCTGGGGGCCACCCTCCTTAGCACGTACTGGGAACCTTGCTCTCCCTTGGGTACTGGAAAATATGGCTGCAACCATCCCAAAGATATCCAAATTTCAATCACAACCATCAATTTCATAAGCATATCTAAGAGAAATGTGAACGTGTAAACCAATGCGGCACGCTGCTGCTAGATCCGATCCGTTCGGTCCTAATTTTAGGGAAAGGGATATACTATGAACGGTTTGGATCTTGCATACGTGGGAAAAGTTGGCATGTGTGAGCTGCGACAACACTCAGATAAACAGTAAAAAAAAACTTACTGGAGCAAGGAGAGTCAGCGATTTGACCGCGTCTGGATGCTTCACCGCAATAGCTAGCGCCAAGATGCACCCCAACGAGTGGGCCACTATGTGGAATGATTTCACCTTGTGGGCCTCTAGTACCGACCGTTCGATCATGTCCACATGTTCTCTCAATGTATAAAGAGAGTCCGTCGGTTTCGGGCTTCGTCCGAACCCCAGCAGATCAACGGCTATCAACCGATACTTGGATTTCGCCGCGGCGGAGAAGTTCGGAAACAGCGTCTCGGTCCAGAATGCGGAGGACGAGATAAACCCATGAATAAACAAGACATCCTCCCTCGCTTTATCTACCATTTCCAAAACCGAAAGAAAATCAGGAAATTCAAAAAATCACATTCCCAAATGTACGCATTTCGTGTGTTTGTATATATGCTTACCGTAACCGCCTTCGGCACGAACGAACAGAGTATCTTTGCAAGAAGACCTCCAAGAAGTGCAAGTCTTACAGTCGCAGTCTGACCACCGAGGGATCGGGTGGGAGTGATGCCCTCCCATCTTCCCCTGAAGCATCTCGACAATCGTCGAGTTGATCGTGTACGTCGATCGCTTCGTCCCATTCCTCTCTCCCTCTACCTTGAGCCGTCTAAGCTCTTTGACCGTCGACCGCGAGACTTCGGAGACCAAAGACGGGCGTGCGTACAAGGTGTCTGATATATCTTCCAGCTGCAACTTGCTGGAACAAAGGCACACGATCTTCGACGCGCCTTGCTCGGAGACAAGAATCTTGCCGCTGCTCATGATCGCCTCCTTGGGCGACGAGCAGTAGCATGGCTTCCACTCAGCCTCCACCACGAAATCCAAGACCTTGAACACGAAGCAGAGGACCACGTCGATTACGTCGAGAATGGTGAAGACAACGAAGCTCACGATATCGTTAACTACCCTCCCGGTTAACGTTAGCACAACCCAGGCAGCACCGCGCATTGCAGCCATAATACCCAGTACAATAAAGTCCAATACAATGCAATGGTAATCTCAGTTCGGATTTTAAGAAGATAGCATTGGCCAAGCCAAACAGCTCCAAATCATTTAAAAAACAAAAGAGAAGAAGAGATGAAAGCAATGGCTCTTTTTTTCTTTATTTCTATCTATCTATCTATCTTTCTATCTTTCTTTATTCTCGTGAGTTCAAAAAAAAAACACAAAGAAAGAAATAAAGGAAGAGAGAGAGGGAGCAAAGATGGGAGGGTTTTCCTCTCTTGGAATGTAATACACATTTGAGAGTTGGTTTGGGGCGTAATATATAGTAAGGAAGAGAAACAGATTGGAGGTGGGGTCTACTTGCACGTGGGACCCACTTAAATGAATTCATTGTCTCATTAAATCGTTTGTTGGCCAAGGTATAGGGGTAGGTGGTGGTTCAACTCCCGATCACTTACACTACCATGTTTTCCCTTGCTTCATCTAGCCACATCACATGCCGTTTGGATACCCATCTGCACCCCACGTGACCTTCTTGACCGTTCATCTGTTAGGCCCCACCTTTGATGGGACACGTGGCTAGAATCGCACTTGTTATAGCTTGTAGCCGGTTCCTAACTAACTTAGACTATTTATGGTGAGTTGCCCTTATCATTGAGGATTTTGCTTGATGGGTTATATTTTATGCAGTGGGACCCACTCGATGGACGGTCCGGATTGTCGCGTAGTGGGGGGCAGAGGGAGTGATCAGAATAGACTGCTAGGTTGGATCGAAGAGTCGAGATAGGGACACGTGGCGAACCGGCACACATGTGCGATATAACGTGCCATGGTAAACAAGGTGGTCCAGTGATCAGGTGGGACACTCATTTCCGTTTAACGTAGTTCAGTGGGTCATTTTTTCTTTTCTAAACACGAGAGGCCCACTTGATGAGCGGGCGAGCCTGATTTTTGGTCGAGGGTTCGTTTAATGGATTCGGATTCGGTAGTGATCCTTACAGTACCCACGTCCGTACTGATCAGTGCTGGAAAAACTCTATAGGCCCACCATGATGTATATGCTTTATCCATGCTGTCCATCTACTTTGCCAGCTCATTTTAGAGCATGATCTCAAACATTTGGCAGATTCGAATTTCAGGTGGACCACTCTACAGGAAACATTAGTGATTGAATGCCCGCAATTGAAAATTTATTGGGGTATACAAAAGTTTTGGATCAAGGTGATATTTGTGTTTTACTGCATCCAGGTCTGTGGCCCAAATAAACAATTACAGGGGCCTTAGGAAGTTTTTACTGGTGGGTCTGTTGATTACAATTCCATTTTGAATTTGGTCTGAATGCCCGACATCCGTTTTTACTGGTGGGTCTGAATGCCCCGCGTCCGTTTTAAATTTGGTCAGTTGATTACAATTTTATGGTCCACCAAACATGATTTTGCTTAAAATTGTGTTTTCTGTAGCAAAAGTTTTGTCCCAAACATGGTATTGGATGGCTATAATACCATGATAATTACAGACATATAATCACTGTGCAATAATGATGTTAATCCCATCTAATACAATTCAATACCATTCATTTCCAATGACCAAACAGGCCCTTAATCACTACTATTTCCTCTGGTATAGTCCACTTGAGATTTAGATCTCATACGTTGAGCTGGTAAAATGGATGTACAGAGTGGTGGGCCCATAGCAACGATCAGTACTGAGACCTCAATCAGAAGGTACTACCGAGTCGAAGTCCTCGTTTAGTGGAAGTCCTCGTTTAGTGGTGGGGGCACATGATGACCACTGTTACATAGTCACTACCTCATCCTATCATTTTGAAAGTCTCTTAATAAATTTTACTACCGCCAATGAACGACCGCTTCAAAGCCGCCAGTCACTAGTGCTTATATTATACGTTTTGAAGCTTTCTCACTTTTGTATTGTTAAGGCTTTAAATACTTTGATGATTTCTTAAAAACTTTTAACCACCCTAGTGCATTTTATTAGTAGGCTGTCAAAAAGTTGTTGCTTACCAGATAAAAAGCCAACATATTTAGAAACTAATTTTGTTCATTTGATTATTCCTTCTAGAATTTTTACTACAAAATTCCTCCAAATTAAAGGCTGATTCTACCACACAACGCATTGGCTTTTAATTTTCCAAGTAAATTATTAATTTTTTAGTTATGTAAAACAACTTCAATGGGCTTATATTATTTTCCAAAGTAGTGATTTTAGTGGAGCATTGTGGACCTACATGTTAGTGCACATGACATCTTACCCATCCAATGGGTATCATGATGATCATAAATAAAGAAAGAAAAATCAGGCAGGTCAAAGTAATCAAGTGGGCCACAGTGAATTTGCTAGTTCCTTGGATGTGTACATTATTTTTCTATGCATTCGGTTAGCTCAATTTTTGTTTACCTGGCCATCACAATGATGTGTATATACTGGAAGAGCTGGAAGTCATACACACACCACTGCATAGGCCCACAATGCTCAACTTCACCTTTTAGAAATGAACGCTGTAGGGATAAGTCAAGACTATTACTTTTGAATGTGTTATCTTCCAACAATCTAAATTATTTATATTATGATCCCGTTGTGACGAGAAACTAATACACACAGAAGAAATAAAGAAATTTGAGATGAAAGCATCAAATTTCTAAGATACGCCTTGATTTGAATAGTCAATATCTAAATACAAAACGGCTATCATTTTTTAGATGGTTCAGAAAATGTAAAGGAAGTGAAATGATTTGTTGTCTTTAGGATATAATGAACTACTTAATTCATAATTTAACACGAAGTTTTGCACCTCTAAATTTTAAACACATCTCTAAGAGTTTGACATTGATATGCTTAAAAAAAATAAAAAACAAAAAAATAAAACCAATCTCAAAAAGACAAGTGCAAGCAAGACCCTTGAGATAAGACTGCAAGGATATGGATGGCTTAGTTTGGGAATGTTCTTGTTTCTTTGGATTATAATGTTGAGGAAATATAAAATTTGTAAAGACATGATGTCATTCTTAGAGAGACTGGTGTGTTTCTTCAAGACATCCATGCACACATTTACATTAAGCAATTATTTTGCCATCAAATATATATATATATATATATTGTGACAATTATTTATGTCTCTTTGGGATAAAGATAATTATTTATTGTCATGTGGTAATATATTTAACTACCATTCAAATTCATATCAGCCCAACTGCAGCCACAGATATAACATATGACATGATGCAATGTGCATAACAATGTGTCAGGGATACTCAACCAATATTATAACTAGAACCTTAGACATTAGTGAGCCAAATCTTTGGCCAGACCCTAGCTCATACCCTAAAATTTACTTTGACATGATGCTGAACTTTGCTCAGCTTTCTCTATAGGTGGTTGGATTGCAGGGTAGGTGAATTCTATAATAAACGCGGTGACAACCTACCCTTTGATCGTTGTTCGAGGTCGATACACAATATTGAATTCTTCGAGCTCAATTGCCCACTTGGCATGTCGTCCTGATGCCTTGAGTTTTTGCAATACTTGGGGGAGAGGCTGATTGGTTAGGATTACGATGGTGTGAGCCTGGAATTAAGGCCTGAGTTGCCAAGACGACGTGATCAGGCCTAGAGCCAACTTCTCTATCTCTAGGTAGCGTGTTTTTGCATCGACTATGGATTTTCTCATGTAGTAGACCGGTTGTTGGGTGCCTCCTTCTTCCTTGACTAGAGCCGAGCTAACTGCTCTTGGTGAGATGGCAATGTATAGCGGTAGCTCCTCCCCTTGCACAAGCTCTGAGAGCAGTGTGGGGGACCCCAGGTAGGCCTTGAGCTGTTGAAATGCATGTTCGCATTCCTCGTCCAAGTCATCTTTTTTACTTCACTTCAGCTACTTAAAGAAGGGCATGCACTTGTTTGTAGCTTGGGAAATAAATCTGTTTAGCACCATCACTCTACCCATGAGGCGCTAAATTTCTTTTGTTGAGCTGGGGGAGCTCATTTTTATGAGAGCTCGGTTTTTTTGGGATTCGTCTCGATCCCTCTCTGGTAGGCCATGAAACCTAGGAACTTGCCCGAGCTGATGCCAAAGGCGCATTTGCTTGGGTTTAGTTTTATTTGGTATCTCCTCAGGATCTCGAACATTTCTTTCAGGTCTTGTACATAGTCCTTGGCCATGGTGCTCTTGATGAGCATGTCATCGACATAAACCTCCATGGTCTTCCTAATTTGCTTGGCGAGCATCTTGTTCACTAATCGTTAATATGTTACTCTAACATTTTTCAACCCGAATGTCATTACTCGGTAGCAATATAACCCTCCATCTGTGATGAAGGCAAATTTTTGTTTGTCATGCTCGTGCATGCCAATTTGATTATACCTTAAGTATATGTTTATAAAACTGAGGAATGCGTACCCAATAGTAGTATATACCAATTGGTCGATCCTCAGCAGTGGGAAATTGTCTTTTGGGTAAGCCTTATTTAAGTTAGTGTAGTTTACGTAGACTCGTTATTTTCCAACGACCTTTTTCACAAGAACCACGTTGGCCAACTAGTTTGTATAGTGCATCTCCTCAATAAAGTAGGCCTCGAGGAGCTTGCTGACCTCCTCATTGATTGTTGCATATCTTTTCGAATTGAATACTCATCTTTTTTGTTGGACGAGCTTATGGTTGGGGTCTACGTTCAGTTGATGGACTGTGGCTCTTGGGTCTATCTCGGGCATGTCCTGGTGAGACCAGACAAAAACGTCGATGTGTTCCCTCAACAGGTCCACTATCTCTGCCTAGAGTTGCCGTTCCAGTAGTGACTGACTTGAAGAGTCCAAGATGGGTCTGCCTCGAAGAGTTGCACTAAGATGAGGTCCTCTGCAGGCAATCCCCTCTTGGTAGTCTCCTCCCTAAGATTGAGGGAGGTGACCTGCATTGTCTGTTACTGTAATGCCTTGAATTTTAGGGGCCGAGTAGGAACTCGACTCCAGATATCCCGAGTGCCACTTATGCCTCATGGAAGCGGAGTTCTATAGTTCATTTTACCTAGTATTTGAACAATTCCTAGAATTAAAATAGACTATGCAATGGTCGCCTCATCCAAGCGCGTCAGGATCTGTGGTACCTGCATCCAAAATGAGGTCTGGTTGGTGTTTTGAAACACCGTCTAAGAGTGGGAGTGAGTAGTTAACTTAGTAGTACCATTAACAGTAAGTAACACATGATATCATACGTAGGAATAAATTTAGTGAAAGACATACATGCAAAGAATCCTAAATATTATTATTAATGCAATATGCATGGTTCAATGATATGATGCATGCCTTCTCCACAACACTCCCTTGAGCGACAACATCTAATGATTGCGAATGACCAACACTCCCTCAGTGCGACTTCGACTATCGAGTCGCCAAAATTAAATAATATAATATAATGTAAAATGTTAGCTAAGTTGATTAATTATGTTCATTCATCTAATAGTTTGGAGAAACCGAGATACCCCGTCAGATTAATGCCCTAATCCGATCATGCGACTCTAGCGGCCATGGTGGTATGGCTCTCGCGACCCTTGGCCCGTTTGAGTTCGTCATTCCCAACACTATAATCATACGAAGGTGGTTAAGACAAATAAAGTCTTTGCTCATGTTCACTATGGGAGGCTCGTCAGCTCAGCATAGGCCGACAGCTCGGGTATAGTGTCTCATACCATTATACCTAGCTTACAAGACTTGGTTGTTCACTAGTCACTACGGGGAGGCTCGTTACCTCAGTGTAGGTCGATAGCTTGGGCATAGTATCTCATACCACCATCCCCGGCTCATGAGTCTTATGGGCCATAACTAATGGTTGTTAGTGGGTGCAACAGATACAAGGTGCCTCAAGTTCAAGCAGGCGTGTACGAACATGGTTAACATATAAGGATGGCCAACTAGTGGCTAATTTGCCCCCACGAGACAAACCATGGGCTATGCTACTTGAGAGCAACGCCTCGTGTAGTCTAACAACAGCCGACAACTAGTAGTTTGGCTAGTCGGGCTAAACTTACCCGTGGGCTGACCTAACAGAAGGGCTGACCAAGAAAGTTCCGGTTGGCTGGCCGATTTGAAAAGGGCGCAATGTGTAAATGCAATATCAACAAGTAGAAGTCCATCTACTCATAGTTGTGAGGGGAATCAGGCGAGTGTAGTTATAATCTGCATTCGTAATCAGGGCACAAGACATCGTTGTGCATAATTCAGGAAATTCCTAGTTATACATGTACATGGGTTTAAGTTTCAAGAGATCAAGGTGTGAGAATGAACACCATAGCCAACTATAGGGAGAATTAAACCTATGTGTTGGGGTGTGGGTAGTGAATTCACTTATTTCAAACCTACAAAAGACATGTGTAGGAATCCATAGTGCTAATTTAGCAGAATCAGAGACATTCCTAACTAGGAGTTCCACCTTTTCAGCAATTCAACAATACAACTAGCAACACACTAAATCTACACATGTAAGTTGCATGCAACAGGATTTAACCTATGAAATCAGCGAGATTTGTGGATAATACACATGCAACTTCACAAATTACGAAACAATTCAACAATACATACATCAAGGAGATTAGAATTTAAAATTTCCTTTCCAATTTAGGGAAATTTCAGGCACAAATTCAAAATCAGCAATTTCATACTAAACAGCAACATGCAAGCAAAATCTTCACACAAAATCACTAGCATTTGCTCTAGGCATGATAACAGGCCACTTAGAGGTAATGGTTTGCACCTATCGTCGATCAGAAGTTCTTGCGGTCGCTCTAACGACGTCGGGTTCATAAGTTTGATGTGTCAGGGCCCTGTGCCACATGAATTGCATGTCAGGATGCATGCATGGGACCCTAGGTAAGAAAAATGGAGGAGAGCTCGAATTGTTACTTTGGATTGGCCACACCTGGCCTTTATGGCGGTAAGGCTGCGATCTTCGGTGAATGGTAGTGGTAGGAGGGGGATTACTAAATTCCCAACTCCCTTCCTCTCTTACTCTCTCTCTCTCTCTCCTTTACTGGAAATGTGTTGAGAAAGAGATATTTTAGATCCTTTATAACTTAAAAATTTTACTAAATGGCCCTAGGAACTCTCACTCTAATAAATATATCCCTAGTGGGCTGATTTCTGGTGTTTGGGGCTGTCCCAGTAGCCCCCTGGCCTATTTGTGCTATGAGATAGGTGTCTCATAATCTGATGAGGGGCTGTCCAAATTTTGGTAGCGAACGGATGCAGAAATTTATCGGAAGGGTTCGATTTGCGATTAATGGTCACCGTTCATCGATCAAGGGTCAGATTTAACAGACGAGTGTAAGAAAATATCTTTGATATATGGTGCGAGTTTGGATAAAATCTAACGGTTGGAATGTCATAATTTGTTGTCCTAAGTGGTGGGGTTAATTGTTTTAAAAATTGAGATTTCAGGTTATTACTTGGGAGAGTTACGTTTTACAAGCACCGGCTGGATGGTGTAGATCGTCCATTTTCAGCCGTCTTTTGAGTCCATTGCTTGCGATGGAGAACAAGTACAGTGAGATAGACATTACTCTATAATTTCGGAACTAGTGGCCTACTAACGAGCGGTCTAGAGCTTGTTCGGGTAATCAGGACATTTCTGGAATAAATTGGGTAAGGAGATTTCTTGTGCGCAGTTGTTGAAGTATGGATTAACTAAGTTCATAGTATGACCTATTTGAAATTAGTGAAAATGGTGATTTGGTCGTGATTACTCTAAACCATCGGTTTTAGGCTAAAAGAGTAACTGGGTTGATTTGGTTTGTTAATTATGGTTTGAGCCATAACCGGCTCGAGTTTGAGTAGATCTCTAATTTAGTTACTGTTTTTATATTAGTCAGTGGCAGGTCGATTAGATTTGGACCCTATGTGAACAAATTATGGGGCAAAACTCTATATTTAAGTGATCAGTTGGATTCATTGATTTTCTACGGTTGATTAATCTTATTTTTACGGTTCTTTATCGGTACCAGTCGCGTATAAGTTCACCTCGAGCGCCATGGGTCAGTAAGTGATAACGTGTCTAGTTATATAAGACAATTTAAGGAATTTTGGCAATTCAAAATAGCGAAAATTCGGGGTGTTACAGTTACGGTTGTGCCTTTCCTCAGAGGGCTATCGAATAACACTTTTGGGCTTTGTGATGGTCACCCCAGATCCTATCAATCTCATGCTCTATTGGGAATTTTATGGTGAGGTGATAGATGGAGACTACAACTCGCATAACATTTAAGGATGGTTTGCCTAAGATTACATTGTACACTATGGGGCAATTTACCAACAGAAAGTCCACCATAGTGGTGACCTGGTTGGCGCCCTCTCCGCCCATCACTAGTAGAAGGAAGCTTCCTTCTGAGGTCACCTTCTCCCCTTCAAAGCCGAAAAGAGGAGTTCGCATAGGTTGCAGTCTCGAACTTCCAACTCCCATTTTGTCGAAAGTGGCTGTGAATAGGATGTCTGTCGAGCTTCCTATTTCGACTAGTATTCATGTACCTTATGGTTAACGATGGTCATGACGACTACTAGTGCGTCATCATAGGGGTGTTGAATCCCCCAAACAACTTCCTCTATAAAGCTGACAATGCTTGAGTCCATCTTAAGCTCTTTCTCGGGTCGGTCGGTGAGGTTTACTTGGTGTTTTTCGTCGGTAGTGTTTACACTCTGAGCATGGGCTCGGTGTGCTCAGTTTGAGTTGCCACCCCTAGCGGGTCCACCGAAGATGGTTCATATTTCTCCGATCGGTTCGTTATTGTTATGCTCCTTGCTCCACTCTTGCTGATGAGCTGATTGATCTTCTCTGCAACTAGCGTCAAACTAGCGCAAGTATCCTATTTGAATAAGGGATTCAATTTCTTCCTTGAGATCTAAACATTCAACTGTGTTGTGGTCATGGTCCCGGTGGAAGTGACAATATTTATTCATATCTTTTTTTCTTTTTTTTTTCTAGGTCGGCTCTCATCTTGTTCGGGCATCTTAAGATTCTTTTTTTCCTTTAATTTCCATGAGCACTTGCTCTGATGTGGTGTTTAATGGAGTGTACCAACGAAACCAGCTTTTTGGGACCTGATTAGCTCAGGGAGCATTACTTTGATTATTGTCTCTTCTTTTTTTGGAGTTGCGCTGAATCCATAATTGTTTTCCTTTTCTTTTCTTTTGCCTAAGTTGCCTTCACCCCAAGTGTCTCTGCATGCACTAAATAACTCCTTGACATTAGGATATTTTTGAGCTCAGTTAAGGAGGTCAGCAAGAGTTGCTAGGGAGTTTTTCCTGATCGAGAAGAGGAAATTTCCATGCTTAAGCCCAATCGATCATTGTCATGAGAGCCACTTGGTCGAAGTAACCATCTACCTGGACAACCTCAGCGTTAAATCAGATGATATAATCTTTTAGTAGGTCATTTTCCTTCTGGGTTATCACGATGAGGTGGGATGAAGGCTTCCTTATATCTTTACCCCTAATAAATTAGGTGGTAAAAGCACAGTTGAGTTTGGCGAACGAGCTGATGGATTTTGGTTTCAGGTGTCTATACCACTTCCTGGCTGCTCCCAGTAAGTGTTAGGGAGAATGCCATACATATCATGGGTCTAGAAGTGCCATGAAGTTCCATCCATGCTCTGAATGATTCCAGGTGCTTGGTAGGGTCTCCCGAGCCTAAGTAAGATGATATTCGGGACATCCGAAACATAGGCGGTAATTGGGCTTGTATAATGTGGTTTGTAAATAGTGATTTGGTCTGTTTAAGAAGGGCATTAATAAAAGCTGGAGCCTTTGCTCTGTAGGCCTGCTGTATATCACTGAGCTGATCCCAAATTTTTTAAAATTTTGCTCCCCAGGGGACTTCATGTTCAACCATAATCTCTTGGGCCTTTCTCCAAGCTTGCCTCCTTTGGTCCAAAGTATGGTACAAATTTGACTCAACAAGCTTGGTGGTTTTTGGGGTCTTTGTTGGGGCGAGAGTGCTCCCCCTAGGTTGGGCTTTCCCCTAACGAGGCTCAAGACATGAGGGTGTCGAGCGGGACTGCTCGATCGTTACCTCCACCTCTTCTCATTGTTTAGATGGGGATTAGTGCTACCTTTCTAACAGTTTCATAATATGATCTACGTTGCCGGTTAGTGCTCTCACCTGATTCTTGAGAGAGATAAGCCGACTATCTCAGTTTTAGGACCTTTACGCTACCGCTTGAGAAGGTAGCTAGGACTAGGGAATGGCAATAAGCCTTGGTGTCTTCAAGCTGAGCATTGTGAGTAGACTTGACCATAGTAGGGGCTTTTCCTTTTCTCTTGGCCACCGGAGAGAGGGAGAATAAGTAGTGGCTCATGTTGAATATCAAATATTGCATATTTTTCCTTATTTACATCTTGGTTTTATGAACATGATGATGCTTAATGGTATATTTTATACATGTTTGTGTTGCAAGGTGAATATGAAAGCTTGGATTAAAAAGAATATTAAAAGCATGGATTTGATGCTCAAGAATCACCAAGGCAATGGATGGATCTTAGGAGACCAAGATTGAAGAATTCACATACCAAAGATCTAAGGAAACCAAGTGATGAATAAAGAGAATTGAAGATTTGAAGTGAAGAAAAGGAATCCTAAAAATTATTCTGAAAATAGATTCCGGGATCAGAAAAGTATAGTTCTGGAAATATCCTAAAATAGCCTTCGATTATATCGAATGTACTTATATGAATCGAAGATTCAATTGAAGTTACTTAGATGTATCGAAGGTGCAATCGAGAATTTCAGGATTTTCAAGCCAAACTCGCTGGACAGTTTTGGACCAGTTTCGATTATATTGAGGGTACTTAGATGCATCGTAGCTTCTATTGAAACTTCCATCGAAGGACTTTCGATAGCATTAAAAGATTACACAAATTTTACGCGGACTATGTAAATTTGAAGCGATTTCTAAAATTTTTCAACTCGGTGTGAAAGTTGGAGTTCCCCAACTATAAATAGGAGTTCTTAGGATGCTCCAAAACATCTTCTACGGGTTGAGGAGTGAAGCAAAAGCGTGGAGAGCCGCCACTAAAAGTTTTCTTCTTCCTTAGTTTGTTTTTATGTTTTATTTAAGAGTTCTTAGTTCAATCATGTCTATGGTTGACTAAACCTCTAAAATAGGGCTAAAAGGTGAAGCTTGTAGCGTGATTAAGATGTTTACTTTTCTTTGATTCATGTCTTTATATTGAACTTCATTGATTTCTAGTTGATTTTAAGGAATACTTTTAGTTTTCAATAGTTTGTTGTGACTCAAATTACAGTAGACGCTGCAATAGCTTTAAATATTTTTTTTTCTTATTTCAGATCTTGGGATTGGTAAATCCTGTTGTTTGCCATCATCTCCTGGGCATGGTTTTGGTGATGGAAGCCCTTATAAATCTTCACAATCTTCTTCCATTGAGGCTAGATCAATGAAAAGTTCAGAGATTTGATCATCTCTTTTTCCAATTGAATAAGATAGGACTCTGATTCCAATTAGAACTCTTGAATCAAGTAAAGTAGCATCCGAATAGTTGTAAGTGGATCCTTGACACCCTAATTCACACCTTTAAATTCAAAAGTTTCAATTACCTTATTCAAAATAACTCTTTCAAATATTCTAGATTTAGATTTACATCTTTTTCTAGTTCTACGTTTAGTTACTTTCGGAATCGTACGAGATTAGTCGCTGGGGATTCAACCTTGGTCTCACCAAGATTATTACTACATCGCAACCCTACACTTGGGGTTGTGAACAGTTCAAGCTTGGAGAAGGTGAGAACTTGACTTTATTATCATTCCCACAGACGAAGCCAATTTGTTATTGGCAAAATTTGGTTGAATAGATGTGATCGATCGCGGAGGCAAGCCCATCAGTGAACTTGTAAAAATAGGAGGATTTAGACAACGAGGGATCCAATGACAACTATGGACCCTCCAATGCCCAAGCTAGATAAGTAGATTAGGATTAAAAATGCTTGAGCTTAGAGTTTTTTTGTCTTACCTCCCTTTGATTGCATTGGGAGTACTTGTAAAGTCCATTAGGTGGTGTTGAGATCTGCACATCCTTGTGGGATTCGTGGAATTCACTAGACGATCTTATCTAGATACAAATCTTCCTCTGAAAATATCACCAAGCTTGCCTTGGTTTGCATGATCTTCAGATGGGATTGTATTAGGTTTGTTCTTTCTTAGTTCGAGATGAGATTCTTTCTAAGATCTCCACCTCGCCTCTAGCTATGCCGACCTGGTCAGCTCGGTAGATGGTTCTCACCATTGAATTATGCTCTTAAGCTGCTCATTTCGGGGTCGGCTTAGGGTCCATTTCTTCATCGGGAGAATCACTCACTATATCTTCCGATATCAGTGCCCTATCGGTTTGGGAAGCTCATCCTAATGCTCTCGTCGAATCAGATCCAATACATTTTCCCTATAGGCAAGTACACTTCACGGTAGATCAATTCATTTTCCACCACCACCACCACAACAACAACAACAACAACAACAACAAAAGAAGGCTACTAACTCAGTGCAGTTCATTCTTCATATAACAACTGTATTAGTAAAGAATAATAATAGCTTACTATGACATGTACCTCCCCCAGTGTGACCCAAATGGTATTCGAAGAGGGCGATTGTAAACATTTATTTGGCGGGCCACTAAATGCATTCTTAAAAGAAGAATAATTAACGGTGGGACCCTCGATTTTTCCGGGTAGACATGGTCCACTTCTATAAAGGCGCATGAATCTGCAGGATATACCTACCACACCCTGGCAAAGTATGGCATAATTCCTCCTAAGTAAATGACGAGTCGCTTGGAACTTCCGTTGATTAACTGCAATCAACCACCGTGCACTTGACCGTGTGGGACAGTAAATCGAGACGCCGACAATATGGTGCCTACTTTTAAAGACCACGGGCACACAAGCGATACCGGTTGGATGACCCGACGTGCCCGCTCACTCGACTTTTCCCTTTTGAACGTGGACCACTAACTGTTTTCCTTTTCCCATCTTCACATTATCGAGCACTTATGTCACCCAGTGCCCTCGTTTCGCTGCTTCATCGCACCCCTGGTGGGGCCACCGGCTAAACGACCTGATTCACCCACGCATGTACACGTGTGTGGCGCTGAGCGGCGACGGACCATATACAGCTTAACAACGAATGACTGGTTCTCAAAGCCCTTCCCATTTATTGCATGCTGTCCTTGGCACATGACTCCCATCCCTTTTAGGCGCCACCCCTTCCACCGACCTTCTTCCCATGCACCATCATACAATGCTCCGCCCCCGTCTTTGAACAGTACATTCGGTTTTTTAGTTTTTTATATGGGCCCCACAATTCATTCATCCAAACCATTAGCCTGATGGGCCTCATCCTGTATGGCTCATGCACCAAAAATCTCCTACATTAGAAGATCCTGGATTTTTCCATCCAGTAAAAATGTGGTTCCTGGGCCATCCATAGCAAGTCACATCATGTCAATGGTTCAGTTCACTAAACCATGGGCCACAATGTAATCAAGATGATGATTTGTACTGTAATGTTCACACATTCGTCCCGTAGCGATAGTTCCATCTCATGTGAATATGAAAATTCTTGCCCAAAGAATGTAAAAGGTTCGGTAGGGTGGTCCTCACATGTTATGGTCCTCAGGGCCACTGTATAAACCAGTCCCACACGCCCGGACCTCTTGAGATACTACCAATTTTGTAAGACTGCCGAACTCGTTTCACCAGAAAAGATAACGAAATTTGGAGGCCCCGCAGCTGCGCTTCTACATAACGGTCTTTCCCGGTAAGCGTTACGTGACAAGCCCCAGTTCGCAGTTTTTAATTTTTTACCATCCGAATAGCTAGAAAACCTCTTATGTATAGGATATTGGGGCTTTATCTGATGGATTATGATCCTTTTCAACGATCCAAACCGTTTATATGATGGGCCTCACACTGGCTTAGACATATACAAAAAAGAAAGTCTAAGATCAAACTACTGTCCATGTTCAACGAAAATAGTAGAATGATAAAAGGATTGCTTTTTTTAATTTAAAGTTTCTATTTTACCTACCAGCAACCCAAAGGAAGGCCCACCATGCAAACGGTGTGGATATATGAAATATGATAGATTTTCCAATGGATTAAGGTCGAGATGTATCCTATTACAATAGGTTGGGATGTATTCTAGAAAGTTTGTTAGATTGGACTAGGTCCATTTGCATGTCCATTGAGAAAAAATGCCAACGTACACACTACGGTAGGACTCTCAGCTCTACTGTTCACACACTTTCTGGTTTGACACACATACGAGATCCTGTGCATTCATCTCGTTGGCTCTCATGTGATATACGCATAAGACATCCTGTCAATTCGGTGGTGGGCCACACATTAAAGAAAAAACGAGGATATTAAATGGGATGGATGTGGGACAGACCAACGTTTCACATTTGAAATGTACACGTGTCTCAGATGAAAACTAACTGTTCAAAGTTTCAACGCTAGAGCTCGTTGAGCAGCAGGGATTTCACACACGCTGATGCCCATCTAGAGAGTGCAATTTCAAATCCTACTCGCACACGTAATCTCGGAAGTTTCCATATGAAATGCGTGTATCTTCTGCCATGAACTTGGGCTTTCGCTGTCCATCGTGACCATCGCAATTTGCAACGTCGATTTTCAACTGTGAAATAGACGGAAGGCTGAGGAGTTATGGACACTTATTGAAGAGCCTCCTTATTTTAGCTATCTGATGGAGGGTTTAGCCTTCTACTTGAGGAATAGCTGCCTAACATGGGAAGATATCCAATGGCTCCACAGGGACATATTTTACTGCTACCATACCTGTGCCATAAAATGGCAACGTATACGATGATCTGAACCGTGCATCATGTGGGCCCCACAGTTGATTGGTGAATAACATAAAATTGTCTTGAATGGACCATCTTATCCATCTAATGAATTAAACTTTTCTCGCCCAATTTGAACCATTACTTGTTTTGTTCTTTAGTGTTATTTGTATGACACTGATTAAAAGGTCAAGATCGTCCAATCAATGTGATTCTTGGACTATGGCTCGTTCAACATTGATGCTGCTGAATGAAGAGTTTCGATCTTACCTATGTCTAATGCATCTGTACGGACAGGATATTGAGGCACGGTACCTTCCATGTTTCCAAAGGCACTGGATCACCTCCCGCCTAACTTTAGTCGATTATTTCATGTGCCAGTTATTAATTAAGATAATCATAACGTCTCTATAAGATAGGGAGAAACGGACAGGAACCCTCTCTACAGCACCGGTTTCACACAGCACGTGAAACATCCAAACTCTGTGGGCCCACCATATTTTTTTCATGACATCTACTAACGCCGTAAGGTGCCCACCTCAATAGTAGGCCCTAATGCTAAATATCAGCTGGATCACACAACTCACGTGGGCCACACCCAAGGGAACAATGTGGATGGGACACAAACTATATATAGTCATGTCTTTGGCGGCACCATGGTTTGTATCTTTCATCGAACCCCTTTTTCATAAGGCGTGGCTTGTCCGGTTTTTTCTAAATAAGGAAATGAAAACAAAAAAAAAAAAAAAGAGTTAAGTTTTTACAAGTACGTAAAAAGGAGGAGGAGATGAAGGGGCTTTTGTGGCTCACAATGATGAAGGGAAGATACAAAATCAGCCTATTTCAAAACTCAGGAGGGGCCCACCTTGTGAACTTAAAAGTTTCATGAGAAATCTTATATCGTTCCCACACTAGTGTGGTCCACTTCTCTTGGAGTTGATGTTTTGTATATCAGCTAACAAGGGTTCTCATCTAATGGACAGGGTGGATGAAGATCGTTGCATCTAATAATGGTGCCCGATGATGGTGTGCCATGAACACCATTAATGCGTGGGTGCAGTGTACGTGCTTAGCTAGTTGTGGTAGAGATGAGAGAGAGTGTGGTGATATTAGGCTTTGAATTGCCGCCAATAAGATCTCTCAACAAATGCATGCATATATTTTGTTATCCTATGTATTGTAATTATCTCATTTATTGGGATTTTATACATTTCACCGGCCGGAGAAAACATCATTATATTCTAAAATTTGATCACAAGATGATGTTCTCAAATGTAGAAAGTTATAATCACGAGCACTTGTAAAGTTATATTGGCCACTGGTGTGCACAGACAAGTACTAACATCTCCCACTAAATCATCAGGGCTGACACAAGGTTTTACCCATTAGGTCATGGATTTCTCTTTACGAATTGTAAAAAAAAGTTTACTTATCCTTTATTTATCTAATAGAGTTAATTTCATTGAATGTATCATAAAGTTTGCTTACATGACTGATAATATCTCTCGTAATAAATAGTTTAATCCATTGATTAATTTATCCTAATTATGATACGTACCTATAGGAAACATTTGTAACATACTCAAAACAAGAGTTACACTTTCTGATTTATTAACAATTTTCTTTTTTCTTTTTTTTTTTTTTAAATTTTTAAAATTTTTTATTTTTTTAAATTTTATCTTACAATATGAAGATCTTTTTCCATCATCCACAATTGTATTGCCTATATATTTTGATTTAGCCATCATTATTCAAATCTCAGATTCATATGATGCATATATGAGCTATTAGCTTATTTTTGTATTTTATATCATCATATCATACGTTACAACTCATTGTGAAATTTAGCAACATATATAGTATAGTACATTAATATGAAAGCATCTTGATCGTCTAATTTTTATCATGAATATTATTCATTAATTTCTTTTCATCATACCGTGTAAGGTTAATTCGTCCATCACTGGTGGTTATTATCTGATGTTAATTAATTCCTTTTCATCCTACGTATAAGGTTAATTTGCTCATCACTCATGGGTATTGTCCAATGATCATTGTTCACTTGATTTACCCGATTTTTGTTTATCACTAAAGATCCTTGAGATATTTTTCATTTTATCAAACATACTCTCCCTGTTTTGAGCTTCTATGCATGGCCAAAATCACTAGCTACACTTAATATCTACGTAACTTCTAAACAAGAGAATGATAATAATGGTCATATCACCCATAACATCATTATAACATCAATGATAAATGATAGTCATGGAGTATATGCTGATTTATAATAAAGATATCGTAACACCACAATTTACAATATATAATAAAAAATCACACAGACAATAGTGAATAATATCATAAAATGCAGATTAATATATAACATCCAAGCTACCCCTTGTTTGAACATTGGAAACATCTAAGAATCTGTATTTAAAACAGTTCATATTAAATATTTTGAAATCCTTTATTTTAAACCACAGGTGATTTTGTTGGTGCCACCGCATAGAACCTTTTCCACACGCACACACACATATATATATATATATATATATTCACGAATGATAAGCATGTTCACTTGCAATGCAACCCGCATTTCAAGGATTCGTACATAACCCTCAAGGTTTATTTTGTATAACCGAGTCTCGTATGTTTGATGTTCTGACCAAGTTGGGAAGGATTTAAATCAGGTTCCTATTGATAGACTAGATCTCTTCTTAACAAGTGAAATATAACAACAATCCTTGCATGTGACATGACATCTTGAGTTAGACAACAAATGGGCAATGCCCCCCAAATATCTCAGATTGGCGATCTTTATCACAAATTTGAGCCACTTTTCTCTCTCTCTCTCTCTCTCTCTCTCTCTCTCTCTCTCTTTATCACAAATTTGAGCCACTTATCCTCTGTCTCCCTCTATATCTCTCTCTCTCTCTCTGTAATATCTATGGCCGGACCTGACTACCATGGCCCAGTCCCTCGCCCCTCAGTCCTATCGTGACTCTTCCGAGCTCGATGGGTGACTGTTCCACACATACTACGCAATGGCCCATAGAATCTGGGTGTTTTAGGCGTCCTGTAAAGCGGTTGTTGACCATGACCAACTGGGTGGACCACTAACGTACGTATACATTCGATGTGGTCTTGGCGCATGGATGGCCCAGCATAGGTTTTTGTTATCTTATCTTTATTCCTTATTTTCCAGAAGTGCCACATCAGGCGTGTGATACACGGTTCCATGCATATGTTTGATGTACGCAGTGCGGTAACGCACCACGTGGCACGTTTTGCATCAATGCCTCATATTTTATAAAATATTTCCGCGTAGTCCCCTACTTAGGCTAATATGGCGGGCATTCCACGTCGCATGGCATCCTCCATGACCTGACAATATGGTGGGCCTGATCCTATACCACCATTCTAATGTTTTCTTAGCCGGCCTGACATGGACATTAGGAAATGAGAACCCCATTTTATTAGGGCGGTTACTAAGTCAAAGTGGTCGTACTCCACAATAATTAGGGACGCCGTTTCACCAGGGACCTAAACACCATTCAGCTAGCTGGTGTCACAGCTCCGTGGGTCCACCATCAAATATGTGTTTTATCTACACCATCTATTTTTTATTTTTTATTTTTTAAATTTTATTTTAGGGCATGAGCTAAAAATGAAGCAGATCTAAATTTAAGGTGAACCACACCATAGGAAAACAGTGCTGAATGAACATCCATCCCTAAAAGCTTTCTAGGCCCATTGTAATGTATATTTACCATACAATCCGTTGATAAAGTCTCGTAGACCTATAAACTTAGATTAAGAGAAAAAATAAATATAAGCTTGATCCAAAACGTCTGTGACTCCCAAAAGGTTTTCAACAGTACTCACCACGATTTCCTGTGGTGGTTGTAACCTGAGATTTGGATCTGACTTTTTTGAGCCATGCCTTTAAGTTGAGCTAGTAAAATGAATGAACAGAGGGGATAAAACACATGCATTATTTTAGGGTAGCTTTGACACCAGCCAGTGTCGGGGTTACCAGCCAAACCGCGTCCAATAATTAGATGGAATCAAATCCTTCCTCAATTGAATGCAAGCGTCACGTCGGCCCCAGCTGCCTGTAACAGGAGCTCGACTTCTGCTAGACGTTTTCATTATACCACTCTGACCATTCATTTCTCCACTTATTTTTTAACACTGTAACAGGAGCTCGACCTCTGTTAGACGTTTTCATTATACCACTCTGACCATTCATTTCCCCACTTATTTTTTAACATGACATCTTACGTCCGAGACCAAATATAAAGAAGATATAAAAAACTCGAGTGGACCGTAAGAAACAATGGGGATGGGCAAACGCCTACCGTTGAAACTTTCCTCAGGTTGACCGTGATGTTTACGCCATTTAACATGTTCTAGTCTGATTCCCACTTGAACGAAGGGAAAACACAAGCATCAACGTTATCCAAAACTTACGTGGGCCCAAGAAGGTTTCCTCAGGTATTGGACGGAGGGGATATGACACAAAAATCAAAGTGGGCTCACAGAGCCTGACGATAGGGAGATAATATTTCTTGTCATCTTATACGGGTAGGGTCAAGTTGATGATCAAATAGGTCGTCAGCTATTTATTATTTCTCAATACCTGCACTTGACTCCTTTCCAAAGGTGATGATGCCCTCTTACGTATCATACAACTTGGCCCCACTTTAGTTGATCTAGAACGTCTGCTTGCTGGAATCTAACATGGTTTGCTAATGACACCCTGTTCCATAGCTCAAGCGGTAGACTGAGTGAAAGGTACCTCGTTTCACTACTAAGGTCTTGGCATCGATCCCTATGGGGGTGGCTAACAGTGAAGTGTGAACTAACAGTGGGGTGTACTAACAAGCTAATAAATAAATAAATAAAAGAGGAAAAAACATGGTTTGCCAATGGCTTCGAAAACTTCTCTTGTGTAGACAATCCTAAACGTTTAAATGGAGAGTTTCCAACTTTTAATTTTTTTAAATTTTTTTTTCAAATTTTTAAAATTTTATTTTTTATAGCTTAATTCAAGAGAAACTAAGGTGTACAATCCTTTGGGCGGGCCCCAACAAAAAGATCCGGGGCACGCCCATCATGTGGAAACCGTAGCCAAAGCTATAGCTGGAAAAATGACAAGGAGAGGGAGCTGGGGGGCAGATGACATAAAGGGGGCAGCAGACGAGCAAACCACTGGCACAAAAGGAGCATCCTACAGGCGGGACCGGCGGAAGACACTAGCGAGAGGGACGGCCAGGACAGAGGCCCAAGATAGGGGGGATTAGCCCACGCCTTTCTTGATTTTGCAAAGGTGGATCTGCCCTACTCCTGCTCTATCTAAAACCAAAGATCCTTGAATGAGCCTGGGGAGATCGGGATGACTGAGGAAGACTCTATCCGGGGTGCCACTGCTAGCAATGTTGGCGAGACCATCCGCTACAAAATTGCCTTCCCGGAAGGTGTGGCTGAATTTAAAGTTGGGAAGAGGGTTGAGTTGATGGATGGCTTCCAGGAAATACCAAAGTTTCCATCCACATGAAGTAGATTGGTTTGTTACTGCTTCAAAAAGAACTCGGGAGTCTGTTTCCACAATGATCGAAAGTCCCTGCATAAAATGAGGCCATCGATCATCGCATGGGCTTTAGCTAGCATATTCGAGATCTGACCATAGGAGTGGTGATAAGCAAAGATAAGATCAACGGAGTGATCTCGGCATACACCTCCTTCGCCACCGGCCCCTGGGTTTCCCTGAGCAGAGCCGTCCACATTCAATTTCTTCCAGCTCTCAGGTGGTTTTAACTAGCGAATGATGGAAATATTCCTAGCTGGCGTTAGGGAGGCCGATGCTATCGTTAGGAGACCTTGCAGAATAATTTTTGACCAAAATGATTGATCAACGTCTGGAAGTTGAGAACAAATCTCAAGGAGCCAATTAGAAACTCTGTTTATAATATTGGTTGCTTTGAAAGGCCGGTTCTCGTACTTGGCACCATTCCTATCAAGCCAGATTTTCCAGACGATGATGGGTGGGGCGAGGCCATGAGTGATGCGCCGATGGGAGGTGATGGACGCTACTGAAAACCATTGGAGAATTCATTCCTAGATGGACTGGTTTGGGATGAATGGGATTTGGAATAAGATGGAAAAGTGGTACCAGACAAGGGTTAGAGAATGTACTTGCGTGCATGTATGTATCCCTGTTATATATACTGGTAGAATCCAAGGGCATTTTTGCCAATGCAATTAGTTTAAAGGCCTGTTTGGATTCAAGGAAAGCATGGGTAAGAAAACAAAGTTTCTTTAAAAATCTTATTTTCATGAAACAGTAGAAAGAAAATATGGGTTTTTTTTTTTCAAGAATTTTTTCTAAACATTTAAGATCCATTTTTAAATTTGTTATTTGGCAAACCAAAATTTTCTTGGAAAAAAAAAAATTCTTGATAGTCACTAGCATGTGCTAGATTAGCACGCTGCATGTGGGATGCATGAAGATGGATATAGTAACACATGTGACATATGTCACATATGTGGGTGCACGAAGCTTAATTATAGTAAACATGAACTATATGAGGCACTTGGAGTTGTTAGGGCGGTACACATGTAATGTCCTGAAAATCGAGGGTCGAGCAGAAGATCAACTCCCGGGTTTCAACGCATCACTTATGCAACATAGATGATGATGATTAAAAGTTGTCTGTATTAGTACATTAAATATGAATGAGATTATACCAAAACAGCATATCATACTCCAGAGATAATTAGTTTACGCAAGTGGAAGACTGTAATATGTATATAAAGCATATAAGTGATTGTAAGTCCCCAGAGTATGAACATCACCAGGTTAAACAGTTACATGTATAGTTCCAAAATATACAAAATGGTGAAGTGTAATGTCATCTATCCATATCCCTGTAGCCCCGATATGTAACTCCTGGTCTACATAGACCCGCCAGAGAGTTGTATGTAGGAGAACTCTCCCTCGTCATCATAGAAGATAGGCTCCATCCCGCAAGCCTCATCATCCCTTGAAACTACAATAGAGTTTGGTTGGTGTTTTAAAACATCGTCCTAGAGTGGGAGTGAGTGATTAACTCAGTGGAGCTATAAGGCAAAGGTTAACATATTATCAATTCAGTCAAAACAGTAATGATAAAGCAATACAACAAGCATTCCTAGGTACTCTGGTTAATACAAGGATGATATGAGTTAATGATGCATGCCCTTGCCTATACTTCCTCCAAAACATCATCTCACGATCGCGGTATGCACCCCTTCCTCTGTGCTCAACTCCAACTCCAAAGACACATGCAAATGTGGTGCATGTGCGTAATTAGCCAAGTTCTTAATTAGACTCATTCATATAGCAGGTTTGAGAAGCTAAGGTACCTCCCTTTATATCATTAACCCAAATAATGATCCATATAGGGTTGTCAATCTTAGTTTATCACATACGATAGGTAAGTTCGTTAGTTTACACTATAGGTTGCTACGGGAGGCTCGTCACCTTAGCGTAGGCTTAATTCACACTTGAGGTCACTACTACCAACGCCCTACCAACTAGCAGTCTATTTTCGAAGGCTCGTCACCAACCCGACTGGGGACCATAGCCAGACTGCGCCGGGGTAGGCCTATTTCATACTCGAGGTCACTCCATCAATGCCCTACCAATTGGCAGTCTATTTTTAAAGGTTCATCACCAACCCGACTGGAGACCACAGCTAGGCTGCGCTAGTGTACACTGACAGCTCGAATGCAGTGTCCCATACCACCGTATTCAGTTTATGAGTTTGGGTTGGTCACTGGTCACTATGGGGAGGGTCGTCACCCCAACGTAGGCCTACAGCTTGACCACGGTGTTTCATACCACCATGCTCGGCTCATAAGTCTTAGCGGATCGTGGTACCAAGGTTAAACGGATTTTACATTAGTAAGTGGTACCTTAGATTCAAGCAGTAGCGTCCATACATGGTAAACACACAATAGGCCAATCGGTTTATTACACAAGTTCGACTGGTACGAGTGTACGCTAAATTAATCGACATGGTACCACTATCGACAATCATCGTACGACTCAGATTCATCGAACGCATCAAATGTGGCGAGACTAATTCAGCCACTAAACAGGAATTGTTACCAATTGCCTGAACTACGTAATAGTCGCAATCATACTCAAACGCAACATGTGAATACACGTGATAATCATATAGTATTTAATAGTCGATTCAAATATAATTCTTATTTGAGCATTTCAACAAACATGTTGAGCATGTTATTATATATATGCATTTCACCCATAATTCACGTAATAGTAATATAGATTACATGAAGGGAACTATACATATAGATAAGTTAGTTGAGAATCCTACCTTAACACCCTTATTAAATGACATTCATCAAACAATTTCTCGTTCAGACATTTTATCAAACGCATAGAACATATCATAATACATATGAGTTTTATACATAAATCACGTAGTAACGAGATATGTTACATGAAGGAGACTGTAACTATAGATACGAAAATTGATAATCCTATCTCAACGCCCTTATTGAGTACGTTTTAACAAGTAACTTCTCATTCAGACATTTTATCAAACACTTAGACTACACATATCACATATATGTAATAAATTAGTTAAAACACATATTATAGCAAATCCTTCCACATAGGAGATGTCACGTGTACAACAATCATGTATTCCCAACCACCAATCGTAACAAGCACCAATCATAATTTCGTATTTATTCAGACATTTTAACAGACACATAGAATGCATTATTTTCAACATAGTTCATATATATGTGCATATAATACGCGAAAACATCATATTTAAGCATGTGTGATAGCAATCAAGTCAGTCATAAATCATTAACTGACATTGAAAGCCTTAAAAACCATAACCTAAACGTTTATAGTCCACACCTTTCGTCGGTAAACTCGCATCAAACTCGGTTCGTACATAACATCTCCGTCTACAAAACAACGGTTACTTAAATCACGACATAGGTTAGCTATTTCACCGAATCCTCTATTTAGATTACTAAAATAAGATTAGGGTTAGTATTTCTTATCCAAATCGTAGTTTGAATGGTTCGTGTAGTGATGGTGGGGATGTGAATCGAGGTGTGGAGTTGTGGGAGTGAATCCCAGCAACGATCTCCAGGAATCCCTCTCTTCTCCTCACTTTTTTCTCCTCTTTTCTCTCTTCTCTCTCCTAGGGTTAGAGAAATTCGTATGAAATAGAGAGGTGTGGGTTTAAGGTCCTTATATAGGCCCAGAATTGACGCAAATGGCCCTAGGGCCATGGTATACTTAAGTTATAGCCAAAGGGCATTTGTTTCGGGCCAACGGAGCTCATCTGGGGGTCCATTAGCTGCACACGGTTAGGGAAAAGTTCTCTGACAATGGATCTAAGCCAGGTTAAGATTTCGGTCCGCTCGGTTTTGTGGATCGACCGTGGAGGACCAGTTTCAGTTCAACGGCTATCGTCACCCGATCAGGGCCACAAGTACATTGACCTATGTAAGAAAATTTTCCTAATCCAAGGGTATAGTTGGATCAAAATCTGACGATCAGAAATCTTAAATTTGGCCCGCAAGCGAATGACCCAAATCGCTTAAATCTAAGTTCATTTTCTAAAGATATTCGCGTTTCCCACACACTTCACTCGGGGCTTAAGTTGTGCGTTTCTGGATACTATTTAACTTGATTCCCATTATTCTTGTCAAGCCCAGTAAGCCGGTCATAAACATATAGTTTCGTGGTCATCGAACTTTCGACGCACGGTCCAGGTCCGATACGGAGTTTCAACGTGCTCCCAAGAGCAACTGGGTTTTGAAATTGATCCTAGATTTTTAACTAATATTGAGTAGTTCAAACTAATTCTACTGATTATTCAGTTTAGTACTTAACTAAATTATGTCCTAATTACGATAGAATAAGGTCTTAGGGCAGTTCTACACCCCTTTATGGTACTTTTAACAAGTATATTATTTTAATTATTTTTTTAGTAGTTCATCATCAAGTCTACTTCATCTTTATCAAATTTTGATTAGATTTCATGTTGTAGAAAAATTCTAAAAATTCTAAAAGCAGTAACTGTCCAAACTAATAATTTTCAGATAGTTGTCATAATGACCTATATTTAACTATATTAGAAATTTTATTATATTTTTTACTTATTTTTAAATGAAATTAGACTTATTGAGCTTCAATATGGCTTTTTAATTACCTAAATCAGAGTTAGATTGAGGGAGATATGACTTTTTGAAGTTGGATTAAAAAACTGCAGAAAAAGGGCCGCCCGGCGATGTATTTCCGATCCAGTGATGCCATCGCCAGTCGCTGTCCTGTCTGGTAGTGGTTTCACTACCTGATATTTAAAATAGCTGTATTTTATAAATTGAAATGAGTTATTTGACATGCAATATATGATTTTGGGGTAGGAGAAGCTGATCTATCAAAATAGCCTACTTATTTAATGAGATTCCAAAAGGTTAATAGTCAAAAATCTATTTTATTTATTTATTTACTATTTATAGTAATTTTTAGTTTAAGTATTGTCCTTCATCACCTAAACTTTAGGATTTGTGTTTAATATGAAAGTACTTAGAAACATTTGAAGGATAAGGTGGTGAAATGTGAGATTTTGAAGGAAATAGGTAAAAAAGGAGATTTTAGACTTTTGGATTGAGTTTTGAGAAGTTAATAAGGTATAATGATCGACCCAGAGCCTAAAGACGTCCATCACTAAGTGGGGAAAAATTTGGGACGTTACAACACACTACTTGAAAGGTCAAAATTGGACTAAATTATTGGCAATTTGTTAAACATAGGTGTCGAGAAGGCTCGTTAAAATTTTTGAGGTCGAGAACAAAATTCGATGGCTCTAGTTTTCATAGGTTTGGTCAAGCAATCGAATTAGGGTTTCGGCAGAGAAAAAACTCGGTTGTTTATAACTGTCGATAACACTGCCATGTAATTTTCGGTGGCTTACATGGTGCCACTGATTATGTTTGTCGACTAGGAGAGAATTCGATGGGGAGAAGTCGTTGTTTTGGGTTCATTATTCGACTACTTTGGACCGACGTTCTGGGTTGAAATTTTCAACGTGTAATGACCTAAAGCTGTTGAATTTTGTTTGATTATAGAAAAAAATAGTTGAATTTTGGTGAATTTAGAGCCTAAAGCCATGCTCGTACACTTGATAAACACAATTTATATTATCTAAAATCACCATAATCCAAAGTACACCTGATAAACACATTTTATATAATATAAAATCATTGTAATCCACTATTTTTTTAAACAAAAAGTTTTCAAATCAAATAAAATACAATATAATAAAAGTATATTCAAATTTTAAAAGTTTCTTTTTATTAAAAAAACACTTATAAATGATACAAACTCATACATTAAGGGCCTATTTATTTAATAAGAAATTATAACTCACAAATCAAGAGTCAAATATATTTTCGAAAAGAGGTAAAATATAGTCATTATGTTTTTACTTTACAAAACCACTATTTTTAGGATGATTTCAAGGTGAAACAAACATTGTAAAAAAAAAAAAAAAAACCTCATCATTACAATCAAATGCATGTGATATGACAATCAAATCACAAAAGTAAATAATCATGACCCATTTATAATCGTTTACAGTTGTAATTGAAAAATCAAACAAGCTCTAAATGTAAAGTAAATGGTCTAACATTGAAAATGCTCAAGTAATTACAATTTAGTCATTTCCACAAATTAATTAATGCAATTCAATCCAAATAATACACCTAAATGCAATCGAAATGATAGATAATTTCACCTGATGAACATGAGTAGAAGACTGTTCAAGAAAAAGTGAAAATGCTTGTTTATTTTTTTGACCAGACTCTCCGTAAATAATGAAAGAGCCGTTTAGATACTTATCATCGTGACAAGATCATGTACTGTAGTTTATCTTTCTCTTTTCCTAGATGTCCCTCCGAAATTTTTAGCTTCTGATTTGAAGCCGGCTACAGAAGATTGCGATGGTGGATTTATAGTGTAAGACATTGATTATCTTCCAATGACAGAACAAATGATATGTAGTATCATTGTCCGTTCCGTCAACGGAAGATGATCCACGTTATCCACCATAAATACACCATTGATATCAATCGTACCCGACTTTGAATTGACAGCTTAAATCTGAAGTCACGTGTAGAAAAAGAGAAAGTAAAAATCCAAACATACCCAATCACAAATCCATAAACCCATCCACGAAAAATGAACAGATCCATTTAAATTCAAGCATGCAATCCCAATCCATAGTATAAAAACTTATATATATATACATATCCAAACATCAACTAACAAGTATACAAAGTTAAATTACAAGTTAAAAAAATGTCAATTCCCAATCACTTGAATCATATTCGGAGGCCACCTAATTGCGGATTCTAAATCGACACTTGGAAATGTCATCCCCTCGGGTAGATCCCTGTCTCTTAGTTCCCCACTATGGTTAAAGATCTCCTTGATGCAGACATGAGTACAAGTTAAATTAGGAGCCTTGCTTTCAATCATGATTCCCATAACAAAAGTCTTAATTGTCTGAAAAATTCTTCAACAAGCACCTACTTCCAATCTCTACAAAGGAGGGAGAGGATATGCTGGTTCTTTGTCCGTTAGCCTTTCTAGATTAGATTCTAGAGTTCTTAACTGAGAAAACCCCGCAGTCGGCATAGCGGAAGACTTCGTGGACGATAACCTAATCTAGGCCATTTTCACAGCCATTGTCTACACTTGTTGAGTCAAATGTAAGAACTGATTCTCAATCATCTCCAAATGACCCCAAAGAGGAGTTGTATGAAGTAACCCACTAATTGTGATCCCCCTCATATACCCCTAACCTGTCCTTTCCGATCTTTTCCAAAGACAATTGTAATGGTATCATGCTTTAAATCTTGTTATTTGATTGTGGGATCAGCCGTAATGATGTTTCTTATTTGTGCTTGAAAACATCATTAAAAATATAAAAATTTAAATAACTATATAAGGATTTAACTTAAATAAATTTATGACCAGTCACAATGATTGTGTTCCCCTCAGGTGTCAAAGCTAGATCATCTGGCCTAGTATGGTTGTTGATGTATAGTTCGGTCCCGGCGACCTTCCTAACATCTGTCATGTGCTTTTTCTGTATAATAAAAAGTAGACATGTAAGCTCTAATTTATAATCAAGTGTGTGTGTGTGTGTGTGTGTGTGTGTGTGTGTGTGTGTGTATTAGAATTTAATAACTATTCTGTGTTAAAATTTTACCAACTATGCAGCTTTAATCACCACACCCTTCCTGGTACAAAATTCCTTAAACTTTGTGCTCATCTCTTGGGACTACTACGTCAATTTCAAGTTTACAAACTTCTCCCAATCCTCTTGCTTCACCCACTTATTTCATTTATTTGTTTTTCACTCCGCGTCAGTATCCCACATTCTTGGTAATTTTTACCTAATCTGAATTTTTGATCTTTACCGGATTTACCAACTTTCTTTAACATAAAATTTCGGTGTTCCTCTAACACATCATAGCGGGACTATGAAGAATATGAGAAAGTAAGTCAAATTAAACACGCTTCTCATTTATTAAATAAAAAATGATTCTGTGAGTCGAAATAGATGCTTGAGGACCCTACTAGAGTCTTCGAACGTTACTTGAATAAAGCGCCAAATTAAATCAAGCGTAGAACCGGGAACCTTTTTTCATGAAGGGTACAATGGTGAGATATTGCCCATTGCATACTAACCAATTTGCATCACAAACTCCAACAGGTTCTCCCCAATTGCCTGCCTATACGTGTTGAACTCAATTTGACAACGCACCTCGTCAGATGAAGTGGTGTTAGAGGGTGGCAGTTCGGTTTAGAAAGAAGTAGCAGTAGTTAGTCACTTTGGTGTAGATGCTATAGGTAGCGTTGATGATGCAGGAATGCCCTCCAATTCCGGAGTAGTAGAATATGATCTTTATGAATCACGTTGAGACATGGCATTTGTAAACGTAGAATAGGACATAAAGGAAAAAAAATTAATTACAAGTGTAGATTGTTAGACTGTAGTATCTGAACACTGACACATAACTTAACCTACTGGGATCTGTCATACATTTCAGTGTCTTACAACTGAGAGGAATATTTTAGATTGTAATGCTTATTGATATATTTACCTAACTGACTAAATTAGTCACTCATCCAAGATCGGATAGATTGTATGCTTTCATGTTCTCATTTAAATGCTCACATTAAAATTCTAATAGCATTTTCCTATATCTCTCCAAATACGTTGATCTTGCATTTTATTCTCACGTCAAGTATTCACACAAAGTGTGGGTATTTGATATTGAAAATTAATGTACGAAACATATCCAAATAAAAAAGGAGAGATATGGTTCAGAATAAGTATGTGTATTTAAATTAGTGAACGGAAAACATTCTAATATATCCAACCTTGAACTGTCCAAATGCGTGACAATTTGAGAATTTCTATGCCTCCAAAAGCACACTATTTCTATACCTGACAACATAGAAATTCTAAAATAAGCTTAAGCCACTTGTGTCACCCTAACAACTTCAATTACTTAATATAGTTCATGTTTGCTATAATTCAACTTCAAGCGTCCACATATGCCATGTTTACCATAGGTGCCACTATCTATCTTCAAATATCCTACATGTGTCGGTTATGCAAGATGCCTTAGATTCTTGCCAATATGCTGTGCAAAGTAGCCTTATTTCGATTCCACCAAAGCCATTTTCAGTTCGACAAAAAATTAGATGATTCTCGGGTTGCACATTGTGATGATTTGTACTTTTTCAATTCATCCGAAAGAGCAATCGAGTCTATTTGGTCTAAGCCAAAAGTCATGTTTGATCCTACCGAACTTGTTATGCAGAGTTGTGCAAATCGAGCTATTTAAGCCTAATTCGCGATTAGAGCTTGTATTCTAACGAGTGTTCTCTCTAAGGGAAATGATTTTCGTGAAGTGAAAGGGTTTCTAATACTTTTAAGGGCCTATGAAGAAAATTTCTCATGGAGTTGCGCATCACAAGGGGAGATTGGGTGATCTGTAATCAAAGAAAGGTGAGCAGTGTTAACTTTAAAGTTTTGATTATAGTTGATCTTTGTCACTTTGTACTATAGTTTTTTCCCACAAGAGTTTTTCACGTAAATATCTTGTGTTTTGTGGTTGCTTGCTTTATTATTTGGTTATTTTTCTTTATTCAATTATTTTATCTATGTTATATGTGCTTCCGCAAAGTGCGCAGATTGACAGTGGTATAAAATCTGAATTTTTAATACCTAGGGTTTATCTAGATTTATTGAGGGGTCTAAATCTCAACAAAGTGGTATCAGAGCGTCATGTCTAAGAATGTTCGGAAATTTAAGATGGCAGGGTTGAATTCGATATACAAAAATTCAATGGGAAGAACAATTTTAGTTTGTGGTAGCGAAAGGTTAAGGACATTCTAGTATCACAAGGGTTGAGTAAGGTATTGTTGAAGACTAAACCAGAGAAGATGTTGGATGATGATTGGAGTGATCTTGGAGAGAAGGCTATGAGTATCATCTGTCAATTTATGTTAGAGGAGGTCATGTACAATGTTCTAGATGAGGAATCTCCCTAGGAGATGTGGAAGAAACTAGAAGACATGTACATGTTAAAATCCCTAACAAATACGTTATTTGTGAAGAAACAAATCTACGGGCTAAAATTGAAGGAATGATGGGATTTCCTAAGCACATTAACTTATTTTTAAAGATATGTAGCAAGTTGTTGAGGCTCAGAGTGATGATTGTGGAAGAATACTAAAAGGTGTTACTTCTAGCAGTACTTCCTATATCTTAGGACCATCTCGTCACTATTCTGATATATGTGAAGAATACAATGAAGCTGGGAAAAGATCACTGTGACTCTCGTTTCTAACGAGATGAGAAAGAAGTCGAGTGATGATGACTCTCAGGCGAAAGGGTTAGTCGCAAAAGGGCGTCAGGGATGTGGGAGATCCATAGAGTGATCTCGTTCTGATAGGAAGAAAAAGTTTAGATCGAAATCAAAGGTAAAAGATGGATACTTCTATTATGGTATAAGGGGGCACTTCAAGAGAGATTGTGAGAAATGGAAGGTGACATAAGAAGTATAGGAAAAGGGAACATAAGTGAATTGGAAATTTGTAATGGAATAGAGCTCAGGAGACCTCCTCTAGGTCTCTTCAGGTACGAGTCATCTTTCAGACACATGGATTTTAAATTCAGGATGTTCGTATCGCATGTGCTCGAATAAGACTTAGTTTGATTCCTACAAGTCTTATAATGGTGTAAGTGTTTTAACGAGAAATAACACAACATACAAGGCCATTGCAATAGGGAGCATGAAGGTAAGAATGTTTGATGGAGTCATATAGAATCTAAGTGATGTTAGACATGTCTCAAATCTGCAGAAGAACTTAATATCTCAGGGGATTTTTTGTACGAACAGTTGTATGTTCAACACAACAGGTGGTATAATCAAAGTCACTAAAGTGCAATGATGTTGATGAAGGAACATAAAATAAAAAAAAATGTACAAGTTGATAAGGAGCACAGTTATAGGTGAGGCCGCTACCACCTCATGTATAGAATCCAGTACAGATGACACAGATATGTGGAATATATAGCTAGGCCATATAAGCGAGACGGGCATGATGGAACTCCATAAACGAAAATTGTTAAAGGGAGTCAAAGCGTTCAAGGTGAATTTCTGCAAGCATTGTGTCTACGGGAAGCAATATAGGGTAAGGTTCATGACTGCAATGAATATTAACAATGAGGTGTTAGAATATATTCATTATAATATTTAAGGGCCAATGGTAATACCATATAAGGGAGGTGCACAATACTTTATGAGCTTCATAGACGATTACTTGATGAAGATTTGGATATACTTCTTAAAACACAAGTCTAAGGTGTTTGCCAAGTTCAGGAAATTAAAGGCGGAAGTAGAGAAGCAAATCTAGAGACAAGTTAAGTATCTTAGGTCAGATAACGGTACAGAGTATAGGGCTGCACATCGAACCAGTATAACCGTGGAACCGGACTGAAACCAACAAAATCATACAGTTTAGTCCGATTCTAGAGTGCACTGGTTGTGGTTCCGGTTCCAAAAATCAAAGAACCAATTAGTTTGGTTCAGTTCTCAGTTTGGGGGTATATAGAACTGAATAGAATCATGAACCGATTTGTAGAACTAAAACGTGGATCCAAACCATGGAACTGAACCAGGAACTGAACCATATATTTAAAAAAAATCCTAAGTTCATTCCCTTCATTTCACTCTTCATGCCGCCCCTGCTGCGGCTGCCCAAAATCCCCATCCATTAATTCCTCACACACACACACACACACACACACACACACACACCGAACAACCACCTTCCGCCCACCCTTTGCCCACCGGCTACCACACGACGATCCTCTCTCTCTCTCTCTCTCTCTCTCTCTCTCTCTCTCTCTCTGGTTCTCTCGCTCTCTCTTATGATTGGGATGGATTATAAAAAGCCTAGAATTGTGGAACCGAACTGGTTTTAACGGTCTGGTTATAGTTTGGTTTTAGGGTGCTAATGGTCCGGTTCCAATTCTCCTTGAACCGTTAGAAATGGTTCGGCTCTAGTTTCACCCTAGAACCGGACCGAATTGACCTGTGTGCACCCTTAACAAGGTATAAAAAGGTAGAATTTATGAAATTCTATAAAGAACAAGATATCACAAGTCATTTCCCAACTCCAAAGACCCCGCAGTAAAACGGGGTGACAGAGAGGATGAATAGAACTCTATTGAAAAAGGCAAGAAGTATGCGGTGTATACGGGGCTACCTAAAAGCTTCCAGACAGAAGCAGTGAATATGTCATGCTATATTGTAAAGCGGTCAATGTTCACATCCTAAGTATAGGGTTACGATGTAGTAATAATCTTAGTAAGACTGAGGTCGAATCCACAGGGACTAACCTTAAACATAATCTAAAAGTAACTTGAACTAGAACTAGGCGAAGATGTAATCTAATAAGGAAATGTAAGAAAGTAATAGTGAACTACTTTATCTAAAACTTGTAGAATTCAAAGGTGGGAAACTAGGGTGCCAAGGATCTACTTGTAGAGATCAGGCAGATCTATGCTTGATTCATGAACACAACTGGATTTAGAGTCCCATCTTCATCCAGTTCGAGGATATATCATTAAAAATTAAATCTTAACTTCCTTTGTTCCAATTTTCAAGAGATAAGAGGTATGAGAATTAGAATTGATTCCGTCACAAAACCATGCACATGAGACAAAGTAAACAACAGAATTTAACCAATACACATCCAATCTAAGGAAGTTATGAACATTAGAAAGGGTTCCATCATCCAACCATGCCCATTAGATGATGATAAACAACGTGAATCCTACGACCATAAACTCAATAATGAAGGAACATGCTCAAAGCTAGATCTATTGTAATTTCAGTCATAACAAACCATTAGAAACTGAAAGCATATCTTATAATCAACTAGCATCAAAGAAAGAGTTCATCACATGAATTAAAGCAATAGAAAACTATCCATCACGCTACAGGATTCACCTCTTAGCCCTAGCTAAGAGGTTCAGCTAATCACGGACATGATTAAACTGAAAACCTCTAAAAACATTAATGGAAGAAAGAAAAACTAAAGAGGAAGTAAGAAAAACTCTGGCCAGCCCACGCTCTTCCTGCTCTCTCTCTCGTTCCTTTGCCTCCACGACTGCTTAGATCCCCCTCACGTTGCTCTCTTTCTTCTTTATATAGCCAGTAACGATGGTGGCTGGAAAATTCGGTGGTGGAGTCGATTGCGCAGCAGAAAACGTAAGAAACGCATCAACTTGCGTTTGGACCAAGTTCTCCACCAATAAACATCGAAGAGTTCAATTTAGACTCCATGGTTAGGGTAAAGACCCTCCTCTAAAGGTTCTAAACGGTTTAGATCACCCATCCGACCAAAAATAGTGGCCCCCAACTCCCCGCAACGTTCGAAAATACCGGACGTGCGTATGGTGCAAACGGACCTACGCTGACGTGTTCGGTGGGCCCCACAGTGATGTTTTCGGTGAAATCCACCCCGTTAATTAGATTTCTGAAGAATTTTCAGTCGAAAAGGAGTGGTTTTGGTCGAGTTTTTGTGCGGTCTACTGTATCAAATCAACTTGTTGTTCATCCTACGTTTTTCGATGATCCATATGTGTATGTGTGCATGGGGCCAAAAATCACCATGGATAGGGTTTTCCTCATCCTCTGGAGAATATGAATGGTCCTGATCATTCAAATGGGTGGGAACGGTGGCCCACTGACCATGCCAGCCTTGACGCGGTTCGTCTACTGTGTTAAAATGGAGGAGGATGGATCGAGCGGGGGTTGGTCAAGGCATGTTGACCGATCCCGCGTGCTGTCTGTGTGCACACCCCATGTGCATGCTCGCACTGGGGTAGGGCCCACTGTGATGTTTACGATAAACCTGCTCTGTCCATCCATTTTTCCACCTCATTTAAGGGGTTAAGACCAAAATTGAAGTATATCCAGGTATCAGGTGGGCCCCAAATTAGAGTATTGTAGGATGATCTATCCGTTAGGCCACTTCCACAAGGATCCAATGGCTAAAATTCGACGTGTACGGTTAATTTATGGTCCTTAGGCTATATATAAAGTTTTGAGCCGAACGGATAGTGGGAACCCTGTGATCTTGCATTCTGGACGACTTTAGGCCTCTTTATTGTCGTTCTCTTGATTTTTTTGGATCTTTAGCGTGTAAATTCTTCGATCTTGATCCTCTAAGGTTCGTCCCTTGCCTTGGTGATTTCTGAGCATTAAATCCATACTTTTAGTATCCTTTTTCAGTCCAGGCTTCTAAATTTACCTTGCAACATAAACACAATTAAAATAAAACGTTAAACAGTATTATATTCGTAAAACCAAGTAATAAGTGGGGTCTAATATGCAATATTTGACACTCAACAGTCACCATCTATTACGCTAGATTCCAAGGTTGTAAAGGAAGTCTAGACAGGCAATGATGTCGATTACTTGAGGATTAGGAATACACGTCCATGTGCAGAGTGAACAAAGGTCAAAGTTAGTTCCCAAATCTACAAAGTGTATCTCTAAGGGCAAGGGTTTTTGAGAGGTGAGAGGGTTTCCAAAACTTATAAGGGCTTAGGAAGGGAATTTCTCATAAGGTTGTGCATAGTAAGGAGAGATCGGGTGATCTGTAATTGAAGAAGGTGGGTAGTACTCTAAGATTTTAATTATAGTTGATCTTTGTCGCTTTGTGCCACGATTTTTCTCCACAAGGATTTTTCACGTAAATATCTTATGTTCTGTGATTACTTGTTTTATTATATGATTATTCTACTTTATTCGATTGTTCTATCTTCATTTTACATGCTTTCATAAAGCACATAGATTGCCGGTGGTATTAGATCTGAATTTCTAATACCTATGGTTGATTTAGGTTTGTTAAGGGGTCTAAAATTCAATAGTATCGCATGCTAATTCAGCACATGCTAGTGGCTATCAAGAATATTTTTTTCAAGAAAAATTTTGATTTACCAAACAATAAATTTAAAAATAGATCCTATATTTTTAAAAAAATTCTTGTTGGAAAAAGGAGAAAAAGGAAAACAATATTTTCTTTCCCATTATTTTAGGAAAATAAGGTTTTTAAAGAAACACTGTTTTCTTACCCATGCTTTCCTTCAATCTAAACTGGTCTTTGAAACTAATTGCATGGGCAAAAATACTCTCGGATCCTAGCGTTACATATAACAAGGATACATGCATGCACGTAAATATATTCTCTGGCCCGAAGTTGGAAACTCTAGATTTGAATGTTTAGGATTGTCCAATCAAAAGCAGTTTTCAAGGCCATTGGCAAACCATGTTAGATTCCACCAAGTAAATGGGCCCACCAATCAGACGTTCTAGATTAACTACGGTGGAGCCGACTCATATGATATGTAAGAGGGCCCCACCTTTCGTAAGGAATCAAATGCAATTATTGAGAAATAATAAATAGCTGAAAACCTGTGGGGTATCCATTTAACCCTGCCTGTAGAAGATGGCAAGAAATATAATCCCTCTAATGTCAAGTTCTGTGGGGGCCACCTTGATTTTTTTTCATTATATCCACTCCGTCAAGCCTTTTCTCTAGGGTTGTCAATGGGCCGGGCTCCGGCCTGCAAAATCAGAATTTTGAATAAGCCTGGCCTGACGGCCTGACCTGAAACAGTTCAAAATCCAGGCCAAGACCAACCGCAGGCTCAGCCCATTGACAGCCCTGACTCATTTTAATTAGAACATGAACCTAAATTGAGAGGGAGATCTAAAATTCAAGTGGGTTACATCACAGGAAACAGTGGGGATTGAACACCCACCAAAGAAGCCTACTTGGGGCCACACAAGTTTTGGATAACGCTTATACTTGGCAAGTTTTGGATGAAGCTGATACTAGTGTTTTACCTTCGTCCACGTGGAAATCAGGTTCTACCAGTTACAGGCAAGTCAGGGACCAACGTGTGGCTAGATGCACAAGAATTTCGTTTCATCTAATTATTGCAAAGTTCAAGTACGGATAGATACACAAGAATTTCGCCGTTTCATCTAATTATTGCAAAGTTATAGTATGGCCAGATACACAAGAATTTCGTTTCATCTAATTATTGCAAAGTTCAAGTACTTTGACTTAGTGCCGGTCTGAATGAAACAGTGTTCTGATGCCAATGTATCCATAGACAAGCTAGGAAGATATTAAAATGATAGTATAGGGTCAGGCCTACGCATATCGTAAGGGCATTATTGCATTGCCACATGGAATGCCGACCCTATTATCCTAGTAGGTGGAAATATCTTTTATAAAATAGGAGGACATACAAGTAATGGATGATCATGGTTTCTTTTACTGGGCTTAAGTTGAGCATGTGCATGTGAGGAAGGATGTGTACAATGAGTCATGGGTATGGGCATGAGTTCGGATTGTATAGGAAAATTCAGTACAGTTGCTTCTCACTGGTCATCGCTGATGACTCCAGTTAACAAGATACGCTGGATTTCCGGCTCCCAAATAGATTGCCTGCTACGTAATATGACTTTTAATGTGCGGTACTTCTCTGGCTCTACAATGATTTATGTTTTAGATCCACACTGTTTATCATTTTTTAAAAATCATTTTAAAGCCAGAGCTCAAAATAAGCACATCCAAAGCTCAAGTGGACCACACCAAAGAAAGCAGCATATATTGAACGACTACCGTTGCAATCCTCTTAGGGCCCACTGTGAGGTCTATTTACCATCTAACCACTTCATAAGGTCGCACAGACCTAGATGAAGGCAAAACACAGAGCAGCTTGATCAAAGCCTTCTGTGGTCCCTGAAACTTTTCAATAGTAGGCATCCATTTCCTACTGTTTCTATAGTGTGCCAATTGAGGCCTCATGTTTTGTATCGATCATTCTAGAAAATAGCATGGAAACATGTAGAGAGAGTAGGAATCTGATATATATGTCATGATAGGGGCCACAGAAGTTCCACATGTCAACACTTCCCTTGTATTAGGTGTGACCCTGGCCTCACCCAAAACGGTGTGGCCCTCACCGTGGTGCCCAACTTGACGTGTGTATTCTGTATCCACCATGTGCATTTTTTATATTATTTTTCAGATTATTCTGAGACATTATACAAAAAAAATGAAGCAGATCGTATTATCATTAATAGGCCACAAAAGTTTTGTATCAAGCTGATATTTATTAATCTATCTTCATCCATGCTTACGTGAACTTCTCAACATATTGTATGGCATATAGAAACTAAGGAAACATCAATAAGGTGAGCCCTAAGAAGTTTTAAGTGGTAGAGTGTTGGATCAGTACGGTTTCATGAAGTATATTGCACCTGATAATTGGATCTTCTTAATTTTTGGTATCATAATCTAAAGTGATCTGGAAAAAAATGGATGGACAGTGGATACAGAATATACACATTGAGGTGGGCCCCATGGTTAGGGCTGGGGCGTCTTGGCTGAGGCCGGGGTCTCACCTAACCCGCTCCCTGCACCAAGCAACGGAACTACTTTAGGTGTGAAATTTTGCGTGGGCCCATGATGATGTATTTCTTAGATCCACACTGTCCATCAATTTTTTCAGATCATTATGGGATATGAACCCAAAGACTATACAAATCTGAAGCTGAAGAGGACCACACCATTGAAGACAGTAGGAATTGATGCCGCCGTTGAAAACTTCTTGGGGCCACTGAAGACTCTGATCAAGTAATATTTATATTTTAACTTCATCCAGGTATATGTGATCTTATGAAGAGGTTAGATAAAAAATACACCTCACAGTTGGCCCTAGGAAAATTTCAACTGTAGTTTATTTAATCCCTACTGCTATCTGTGGTGTGATCCACTTGAGCTTTGGATTTACTTCATTTTCGGGTTCATGCTCTAGATTTATCTGAAACAATTGATAGACGGTGTAGATCTAATACAAAAGTGATGGTGAGACCAATAAAAAGATATACACGTTAAAAGCTGTGCTGTGTAATTAGCAACAATCTACGTGGGAGAGAAATCCGGCGTATATTGTTAACTGGAGTAATCGGAAATGAGGATCTCCCGCTTCTCTGTTCAAGCTCAACTGTTTCTAGACAAAGTGGGGTTAGGTGCCGTTAGAACGCAAGATGTGAAGTTGTAAAGTTTTTGAGTTTTCTTCTTGGTGGTCTCCTGTGACTGCCTTTATGATAGGTGCCCCTGTTTTTGTCCCAGGGGCACCCAAAATCCCCGTGCTGTATAGGTCGTTCTTAAGGAAAATTCCTCTTTTTGAAAAAAAAAAAAAAAAAACAACTGGAGTAATCGGAAATGAGATGGAGTAATGATAAGACACTGGAATTTCCTGTGCCTTCAACACAGACGATCCTCACTCGAGAGTAGTAACACGGGGAACGGCATGCAATCACACGCGTGCACGGCTCTTCCTAACTTAAATGCATGCATGCGGGGGAATGACAAGTACGAAGATGAACATGCATGCTTTCTCTTACTAAGCTTGTGTGAATGCACATGGGAATGAAAACGTGCATGCGGAAATTATCTCCAAAAAAACGTGCTGTTTTTGAAACTTAGGTGGACGACACCATGTGAACTTGAAAGGTTTTAGGCAAGTTTGACACTGCTTCGTATGGTCAGGCCCACCTAAGTTTTGGATCAGTGTAATATTCTGGATGAAGACCTAGGATAGGGTGGCGCACCAGATAGTGACAGAGATTGTGTGGTGACCGGACCACTCCCTTGGCAACCCATGTGCCGCTGTCAGAAATGGAGCCAAGCATGCCATGTTTCAAAGGAAGCGAATTCGCCCAGGCAGAGGCTCTGTGCAGTACTGTGATGTATGTGTTTTACTCGGACTGTCTATCTATTTTGCCCGATCATGTTAGGGTATTAGCAGTCGAAAATGAGGTTGATCTTAGGCATCCCCATTGTCACCCATTCAAAGCGAGTTGTGTGTTAGTTGGATAGATTTGTGTGGTATAGTTGGAGATTTTTGGGGATATATAAAAAGAATTCTATGATAAAACAACTGGAACATGTAGGCGTTTGATTTACAGTTTCTATCACATGACAAGTGCGAGTGTGTCATAATTGAATTTGCTGCTCAATTCAAACTGAACAAACTATGACCCCAAGCGTCAAGATATGCAGATACATATTATATGATTGAGATCAAATAAGATTGGTCGCCTGTTCAGTCACTGACACAATATGTAAAAGGATTATGCGATATTTAGAGTGTAGGGTTCATCCTCTTATGATGGGTTATACATTTGCCTTCTTTATTGTTGGAGCATAAAAATCATCATCAGATTGAAGAAAACTGGAAGAGAAAATAGTAAAAAAGACATGGCTCTTCATCATAAAAATCATGCCAATTGCGCGGATCTGCGCACTTGTATTTTACAAGAATGCATGAGTATTGTAACGTAATGGGGGGGGGACACACACACACACATGAGAAGAAAGATCCGCACAATTCATCTCCTATGGAGACTTGAATGTTATAAGCCGGAATGCTGTCGAAATTTATATTTAAAATCATTTAATATTTGTATTTTCATTCATAAAGGCTTTATCTTAAATTTTTTTTTTTTTTTAAAAAAAAACACACACACACACCACCACACATTCACGGCTTAGTGGGATTTCACCACCTATAGGTACTTGAACCCTTGATTAGGTGTTGAAACTCCTAAGAGTCTACCACTGGAGTAAGAGCAAGGATAAAAAGGCTTTATCTTGGAATCAAAAGATAAAAAGGATATAAACGAATTCAGATTATATAAAATATTATGATTATTCTCTTCATTTCTTCTCTTTGTCATTATTAAGTAAGATAATTTCCCAAATCAAGTATTTTTCATTTCTGGTCGAAACATGTACTAAAGGACTTTTCAATACAAATAAAAGAAAACTTTACAGTCGGTCACGAAGAGCAGTTATAAAATATATTCCTGAATGAGGAAGTAAATCTAGCATATGAGCATAGATCCAAATTATAGTTAAAGTTGTCAGCTAACATTACAGATTACATTATGGAATGTAAAAGTAAAGGATTACACTAAGAAATGTAAGTGATTGGCAAAAAAGTAAAGTGATTATACTAAGGAATGTAAATGATGAGTAATTGAAATGATAATTGAAAGATATATTTGGGTTTGATTGGGTTGGTATGAGGTAAAGTCTTTTTGTTTAATTTATCTCCTATTTATAGCCTTAGCCCGGTTATCTGGATGTTTCTCGTGTTCTGACGATTGTTGTAACCGTTCAATACGTCTTAACTCTCTTTGCTTCTGAACCTGTCATCTGCTTATAAACCTACCATCTGTCCTATAATTGATTTTGCACGATCGCTCTTTAATCAACCGTTTAGTGGATGATGTGGCGTTGCTCAATGCGCTCCAGCTGTATCATCGTATAATCATCTTCGCATATCCCCAAAGATATCCAAATACACCATGTAAATTCATCCAAATCACACACAACTCGTTCTAATTGGCTTTCACAAGAATTGGTGATAATAGGGATAAACAGATTTAAGGCTCAAGTGGACCACACAATAAGAATTGAATGTGCATCATTTATAACTTCTTGGAAGCTATAAGAGTTTTATTCAACCTCATATTTGTGTTTTCCATTCATTCAGGCTTCCGTGACCTTATGAATAGATTGGATGGCAAATAAACATTATGACGGCCCTAGGAAAGTTTCAATAGTAGGCATCATTATAACCAGTAGTTACTATGGTGTGGTTCTCTTGAGCCATGGATGTGCCACATTTTTGGGCTCGTGCCCTAAAATGATCTGGTAAAATAGATGGACAAAGTGGATATAACCCTTAAATCACAATGAGCCCCATAGAGCCTTTCCCTGGACGGAGTCCATCCAAGCATCCACTTTGGTAGAAATTTTGATCAAGCTAATATTTGTGTTTCCCTTCATCAAGGTCTTCATGACATTATGAATAGGTTGGATGGCAAATAAACATATGGTGGGCCTTATGAAAGTTTCAGTAGTGGCATTAGCTTATTGGGGTGTGGTTCACTTCAGCCATGGATTTGTGTCATTTTTTCAGTTCAAACCTTAAAATAATATGGCAAAATATAGATGGACAGCATGCATAAAACCCATACATTATGGTGGGTCACACAAAACCCTATTTAGATTGAGTCCATCCAAGAAGGGCTGGGGTGTTAATTTTCTTAATGCGGAATAGCAAGGACCGAGCTGTGCATCCAATATGGAGATCAAGAATATTGAATACATGACGTACCTAATTGAGACACCATTACTGTAGATGGGATACTGAAGTCTTCCTCTCCTTGCACCCTTAGAGAAGCTGTGATGGAGCTGAAACTTCTGTCGGTGGTGTTGGATTGGAGACCAAGTCCTGTTTTATAATTTAGAGGGTAGAAGAGTTTGAAACTCATCAAAACTCCTCTCTCTATGGCTCCACATGCATTTCACAATTCCAATTCCTCTAAAACCCTGTGTGTTTATCACAGTTATAGCACTCAACCCCTTATACAAATTTCTGAATGTATCACAACTTAATAGAACCCACTGGTATACCCGATCACATTATCCAACCCTTAGGACAATTCAGATTGTTGATCAATAAGGCTCACCTTATAGAATTCTTACATGGGGGCGCTTAAGTGAACTACATAGTGGGAATGACCACCATAAAAAAATTTCTTTGGGAGCCATGGAGTTTTGATCAAGCTGGTATTTGTTCTCTTCATCCAGTTCCATATGAACTTATGAATAGGTTGGATGGCAAATAAACATCTTGTTGGGCCCTAGGAAGGTTTCAATGGTGTGGGCATCATTACAACTACTACTTAATGTTGTGTGGTCTGGATCTGCCCAACCTTTGGGCGCATGCCCTATAAATGATCTGGTAAAATGCATGGACGACATGGGGTCAAATATTGCATATCAGACCCATTTATTGTATGGATTTACAAGCATGACACCGTTTAATAGCCTAATTTAATTGTATTTGTGATGCAGGGCGTCTTCATGAGCTTGGACTGGGAAAGGACACTAAAAAGCATGGATTTACCGATCTGATGACACTAAAGCATGGGACGGACTCCTGGGGATTGGGATCGACGATTTTACACAGCCGAGATCCGGAAAAAATCGAGAAACTGAAGCTCAAGTGGCCCAAAAGTCGGCCAGAATGCAAGATCATAGGTTTCTCACCATCCGTTTGTCCCGAAATTTCATACACGGCCTGAAGAACATAAATTAACCGTACATGCAGAATTTCGGCCGTTGTATCCTGGTGGAAGTGGCCTAATGGATAGATCATCCCTCGGAATCATGATTCTGGGCCCACCTGTTGTTTGGATCTGCTTCATCTCCGGTCTCCACGGTCTAAATGATGTGACAGAATGGATGGACGGAGCGGATTTCATATATACATCATGATGGACCCCACAAGGAGCATGCGAGTGCATAGACGGTGCACTCCTGCGGTGCACCGAATTCCTACAAAAGGGTCAGCCACCGCTGACCCGCGTCCTCTTCAAAAACGCAACAGCGTTTTCGCTGTCGTCCGCCGGTCCTCCTCAGTGGGGCCCACTCGACACCTGAAGTGATGATCCGAACCGTCCATTGTATCAAGAGGGTGGGCGTGAACATCGCCTAGGTGGCGTAATCTCGGAAGATAATGGAGAGTGGATTTCAGCTGTTAAAACGGATGATTAACGGTGACTTGAAAGATAACGTGGGCCACATGAAATGAGGACCAAAAGTAGTGCTTCCCACCTGATTTTTCGAGTAGAACGCAGTGGACGGATCGGATTTTCCAAAAAGATATTGAAATGGGGCCCACCATCGTCACAGCGTCAATAACATGACCCTGTTTTCGCAACCGGACGCCGTCCGACTTTCACGGCGAGTTGTACGCCCTTGGGGGCGGTCGGACGGCTGATCCGAGCCGTTCATCATGTAGGTGGGCCAGAAAGCTCCCAGAGGACGTTGTCCTTTTGGAAGGAAAGCAAAGAAGAAGAAGAGGAGAAGACTCCGAGTTTGGCTGCTGTGCGTCTCCGCAACCAACTCGTCCGCGATCTCCGGCCTTTCGCACGGACCTCCTGCTCTACATACAAGGAGTCCCAGCTTCCGCAGCTGAGTCCTGCCAGGACTCCACAGAAGGGAGGTGAGAAGAAAGATAAAAAGGGAGGAGGCTCGGTTTGAAAAGGGGGGATTGATGTTATTCACGGCTGGAGAAAGAGCAGCAGTTTTTTCTCCGAGAGCAGCAGTTTTTTTTTCTTGCTAAGGCTGCTGGAAGAAAGTGGTTTTGCTGAGACGGACGGCAGCGTGGAAAGGCTCGGTTTGGAGGCCGGAACGAGCAGAGGTCTGTTGCTGCTGGACGTTGGCAGAGAGTACAGTGTAGCTGCTGTGCACGGGAGGAGTGCAGCTGCTGTGCACGAAAGGAGGGTCAGCTGCACGTTTTTAGAGAAGCAGCAGGTGGGATTCCTGCTAGACGTGGCTGGAGAAAACAGAAGGAGAATTGGAAGAAAGAGGTTTTCTTTTTTTTTCTTTCCTTTAATGTTTTTTTCATTCTTCTTCTTTTTAGTTGGAATTTAACCCATATCATGCTCGGCTAAACCTCTTAGCTAGGGCTAAGGGGTGAAGCTTGTAGCCTGATGGGAGAGATGTTGCTGGTGCCCTTTGATTAAGATTGAAGAGATTATTCTTGATTTAATTTTATGGGAATATTTTTAGTTTTTTTATGGCATGTTGTGACTGAAATTACAATGGGCTTGCAATGGCTTTGAATATTTCTTTCCTCTTTTTATATTTATGAAGTCAGGAAGCCCTGTTGTTCATCATTGTCCCATGGGCATGGTAGGATGACAGTACCTTCCTGACCTTCATGGCATGTTGATTGATTGATAATTAGATTAATTCTGTTGTTTGCTTTGTCTCTTGGGCATGGTTTGGTGATGGAATCCATTCTAATTCATACACCTTTCATCTCTTGAAACCTATATCAATGGCAGTTCAGTAAATTTCCATCCTGGCATACGATCTCCCTGATCTCTACAAGTGGATCCCCTGAATCCCTAGTTTCCTTCCTCTAAATTCCTTAAAGTTTTAGATAATTATTCCACAATTATTTCTTAAATTCTATTTTGTTTAGATCACATCTTAGTCTAGTTCTAGTTCTTCTTGGTTTCGGATAACGTACAGGTATCAGTCCCTGAGGATTCGACCTCGGTCTTACCGAGTTTATTACTACATCACAACCCTGCACTTGGGGAGTGAACAAGTTTTTGGCACGTCAAGCCAATTTTTTCTGAAATTAATTAGTTTTAGAATTAGGTTAGGATTAGGATTTTACTTACTTTAGGATAGAAGTTTTTATTTTATTTTATTCTATTTTTAGAACTTAACTTGTTTCCTGTTTTATAGGATCTGGACATAAGTTCTAAATGGGTAATTCCTTCCTAATCTCTCTCTCTTTCTACCTTTTAGAATTAGGGTTTAAATTTTGAAATTTTTAATTCTAGTCTTCTTTTTTCTATTTTTAGGAAGCAGTTTATTTTAGAAACTAGGGTAGTTATTTCCCTTTCTAGAAAAATCCTCTAATTTTCGAAACTTTTCTCTTTTGTTTTTCACTTTCTATTTTTAACTCTTTTTAAAATCTAATTTGTTTCCTCATTTATTTTTAGGATTTTTGGTTCAGAAACTAACCTTCCTATTTTGTAGGCCTTTAAGTTAGAAATCTCTAATTTGGTAAGCTCTTTCCCTACTTTCTATTTTTCAACTCTCTTTTAGTAATTTACTTTCTAGTATAAGACTTTCCTAGTTTATTTTAGAAGTTTCCACTTTCTTTTAGAATCTAACTTATTTTATTTTTATTTTGCAGGCCCTTAACTTAGGACTCCAATTTGGTAATTTCTTTCCAACTCTCTTTTTCTTTTTAGATTTCCTTTTCCTTTCTTAGGATTAGACTTTGAATTTGATTGAGGGCTGCGAGTGTTTCATGCCCAAGTGGGCCCGTGACAACACTCGACGTCTCTTGTCGAAGGAGGATTAGTTGAGGGGTTGACTATCCATCGCAGGATTAGACACCGCTCGAAATCCCCTGAGTTAAGTGAAGTTATGGTGAAGACCAACCTCCTCTACTTCCACCCGGGGTGGAGGATACCCAGATGAAAATGAGGTGCAACAGGTACCCCGCCTCGTACTTTACGAGATTTTTACAACCGGCGGGAGTGAGTACGCCCTCATGCATGATTTTTCCCGAAAATACAGGACAAATGGACATCAAGCCAGAGTTATCCAACTCCTTCCCAAATTCCATGGACTTGAATCGAGAGTCCATATTTGCATTTGAAAGAGTTCGATGAAATTATAGCTACATTATGTTTTCCTAATGTATCTGAAGGATACAATTAGGGTGAAACTCTTTCCTTTTTCCTTAAAAGAGAAAGCTAAGACGTGGTTACATTCACTGCGTCCTAGATCCATTGGCACATGGAACGACATGCAGAGGGAATTCATAAAAAAATTCTTCCCACATCATAAAACGATTACCCTCAGAAAAGCGATCATGAACTTTGCCCAAAAGGAAGATGAAACATTCTTTCAATGTTGGGAAAGGTTCAAAGATTTGGTCAGTTCATGCCCACAACACGGATTTGAAACGTGGCGCATTACAAATTTTTTCTATGATGGAGTGTCATCTTCCATGCGCCAAATGGTCGAGACAATGTGTAATGGAGAGTTCATTAATAAAGATATCGACGAGGTATGGGACTACCTCGATAGTTTGGCTGAAAAAACACAATCTTGGGACTATTACCCAAAGTCGAACACCACGTCTAGGCCGACTCAATTAAAGGAGAAAGGTGGATTATATCTCTTGAAAGAAGAGGATGATCTCAAGTGTAAAGTGACTACGCTCATAAGGAAAGTTGAGGCCATGGAAGGAAAGAAGGATAAGGTCAATGAAATTGTTTGCGGCATCTGTGATTGCAACATTCACACAATTGAAAATTATCCTACAATACCCGCCTTTCGAGGAGTGTTGAATGAACAAGCCAATGCCGTAAATAACTATCAAAGACCTTTTCCTGGACCCAACTCCAATACATACAATCCTGGCTGGAAAAATCATCCAAACTTTAGTTGGAGGAATGGACAAACGGCGACTCCTCCAGGTTTCTTCAATCAAAATCCAAATCAAGTGAAACCTCAAGAGGAACCGGTTCAAAATCTCATACAAGAGCTGGCTCAGGCAATGCGGGGAATTACAGATTTTATGCAAAAGATAGATTCTCGTATGACGGTTATAGAAAAGGGGATGCTTCCTGCACAACCTCTCCCCAATCCTAAACCGCAGTACGAGAATAATGATCCCAGCTCTTCAAATCAGATGGGACATGCTAAATCCATCACCACTCTTAGGAGTGGGAAGATCATTGATAAAACTCTTCGGTTAGGCCCGAAAAGCCTCAAGAACCAAAAGAGGACAACAATGATGGATCCGTGATGCCCCACAAAAAGTGGAACCGGAACTTCTAGAGAAGCCGGTTGCTCCATTCCCCCAACGGTTGGTTTCACCAAAACCTCTCTCTAACTCTCGGGATATCTTAGAGGTGTTGAAACAGTGAAAGTCAACATTCCTCTACTTGATGTCGTTAAACAGATACCTTCATATGCCAAATTCCTAAAAGACTTATGCACGACCAAGCGACGGAAAATTATTCAAAAGAAAATCTTCTTGACTGAGAAAGTGAGTGCCATCCTGAAGCAAGACGTGCCACAGAAATTCAAAGATCCCGGTAGCCCAACCATATCATGTGTAATCAGGAACCATCGAATTGATCACGCACTTCTTGACTTAAGAGCGAGCGTCAATTTGATTCCCTACTCGGTATACAAACAGTTAGGTTTGGGTGAATTAAAACCCACCCTAACCACACTACAACTTGCTGATCGCTCTGTTCGTGTACCAAGAGGGATAATTGAGGATGTGTTGGTCCAAGTTGATAGATTTTACTACCCCGTAGATTTTATCATCCTGGACACCGAACCCATCAATAACATGAGCACTCAGATTCCCATCATTCTTGGTCGCCCATTCCTCGCCACGTCAAATGCAATTTTCAATTGTGGGAATGGTATCATGACTATGTCTTTTGGAAATTTGACATTGGAGTCAAACATTTTTTTCAATAACGGCGGCAACTTGGAGGATGATGACGATTTCCACGACATTAACATGATTGACTCTTTCGTGGAAGATACGACACCTCTGACCTTATCCTCTGCGGCCATCTAGAGACATGCCTGGCCCACTCCCATGATTTTGATGATGACATGATTAGGGAGACGTGCGCCTTGCTTGATACTACACCGGTACTTGAAGTTAACCGGTGGAGGCCACAATTTGAAGAATTACCACAAACCGATGTAGTGCCTCTACCGTCTAACCTCAAGCCGCCGAAGCTTGACCTAAAACCTTTGCCCTCTGATTTGAAATATGCCTATTTAGGTCAAGATGAGACATACCCGGTGGTGATCTCTGCCCACCTGGAGAAAGAACAGGAGAGTATGCTTATATCTACTCTCATTGAGCATAAAGGAGCCCTGGGATGGACGATAGCGGACCTCAAAGGAATCGATCCCTCGATTTGTACTCATCACATATACCTTGAGGATAATGCAAAAACCGCTCGGCAACCACAACGTAGACTAAATCCAAACACGAAGGAAGTGGTTAAGGCCGAGGTTCTTAAACTATTGGATGTGGGTATTATATACCCTATATCTGATAGTCAATGGGTGAGTCCAACTCAAGTGGTCCCTAAGAAGTCCGAAATCACCATCGTAGGCAATGTTAATAATGAACTCGTGCCAACTAGAGTCACTCTTGGTTGGAGAATGTGCATTGACTACGGAAAGTTAATAACGTCACGAGGAAAGACCACTTCCCTTTACCATTCATTGATCGAGATCCTGGAAAGGTTAGGGTCATTCCTATTCTGATTTTCTTGACGGGTATTCAAAGCTACAACCAGGATAGAGATAGCCCCCGAAGACCAGGAAAAGACTACATTTACATGTCCCTACGGCACCTTTGCTATCGAAGGATGCCATTCGGACTATGTAATGCCCCGCCACTTTTCGGCGATGTATGCTTAGTATTTTTCGACATGGTGGGGCAATATTTAGAGGTCTTCATGGACGATTTCTCTGTTTACGGTCCATCTTTCAGCAAGTGCTTGGAAAGTCTTAAATGTGTGTTGAAAAGATGTGAAGAGAAGAACTTGGTACTTAATTGGGAGAAGTGCCATTTCATGGTTCGAAGGGAATTGTCCTTGGGCATATCATCTCGTCCAAGGGAATCGAGGTAGATAAGGCAAAAATCGATCTTATCTCTAACCTACCTCCACCCAAGAACATTAGAGACGTGCGATCCTTCTTAGGACACGCAGGATTTTGACGATTCATAAAAGACTTTAGTCTCCTCTCTCGTCCATTATGTAATCTTCTTCAAAAGGATGTTCCGTACGAGTGGAATGAGCAATGCCAGGAAGCTTTCACCAAGCTTAAAGGCACATTAACCACGCACCTATCATGCAGCCACCGAATGGAACCTTCCTTTTGAGCTTATGTACGAACCTTCGATTATGCTCTTGGGGCGGTCCTAGGCCGGAGAAAAGACAAGAAGCCCTACGTCATTCATTACGCAAGTAGGACTCTAAATCTGCCCAAGTGAACTACTCGACTACGGAAAAGGAACTCTTAGCCGTAGTATTCGCCTTGGACAAATTTAGGTCCTACTGATCGGATCCAAGATCATTATATATACAGATCATGCGGCACTTAAGTATCTTCTTTCTAAGAATGATTCTAAGCCCCGCTTGATAAGATGGATCCTTCTACTCCAAGAATTTGATTTGGAAATTAAAGATAAAAAGGGAGTAGAGAACGTAGTGGCCGATCACCTTTCTCGCCTTAATACCTCGATTCCCTTGAGACAACCCATATCAATGACATGTTCCCTGAGGAACAATTGTTTAGAGTCTCCCATTCACCTTGGTTCGCTAATATTGCTAATTTTCTTATCACAGGTTCTATACTAACACATTGGACTGCGCAAGATAAGAAGAAATTTTTCACCGAGGTGCGCAACTTTTCTGGATGATCCTTATTTATTTAAATATTGCCCAGACCAAATCCTAAGGAGATGTGTACCAGACGATGAGCATCAGAGCGTCATCTCCTTCTGTCACTCACAGGCCTGTGGTGGTCACTTTTCTGCTAAAAAGACTACGGCCAAGATTCTGCAGTGTGGCTTTTACTAGCCCACTATGTTTAGGGACACTCATGAGTTTTACAAAGCTTGTGAGCGTTGTCAGAAATTGGGAGCATTGTCCCATCGAAATATGATGCCTTTGAATTCCATCTTTATCATTGAAGCATTTGATTGCTGGGGCATTGATTTCATGAGACCATTCCCCCAATCGTTTGGGAATCTGGATATTTTGCTCGCCGTGGATTATGTCACTAAATGGGTCAAAGCGATTCCGTGTCGAAAGAATGACCATCGCACGGTCATTAAATTCCTAAAAGAAAACATCCTTTCTCGATTCGGAACGCCTCGAGCCATCATTAGTGATGGGGGCTCACACTTTTGTAATAGACCATTCGAGAGCTTAATGAAGAAATACGGTATCTCTCATAAGATGAGCACCCCATACCATCCACAGACAAGTGGACAAGCTGAGATTTCTAATAGGGAAATTAAACACATTTTGGAGAAAACGGTTAACCCTGATCGTAAGGATTGGTCAATCCGATTGACCGATGCCTTATGGGCATACCGTACTGCCTTTAAAACCCCTATTGGAATGTCTCCCTTTAAACTTGTCTATGGAAAAGCTTGTCACTTGCCTGTGGAGCTGGAACATAAAGCGTACTGGGCGATCAAAAATCTTAATTTCAATCTGACAATGATGGCTCGCTACGCAAACTTCAATTGAATGAACTTGAAGAAATCCGAATGACGCATACGAGAATTCGAGAATTTACAAGGACAAGATGAAGGCGTTTCATGATCAACATATTCTACAAAAATCATTCACGCCAGCCGAAAGTCCTTTTGTATAATTCTCGATTACATCTCTTTAGGGTAAGCTTCGATCTCGTTGGACCGCCCTTACATTGTTGTCATTGCTTATCCTCATGGGGCCGTCGAGATAAGAGATCCCGACAATGACAAGGAGTTTAAAGTAAATGGACATCGTTTAAAGCCATTTGTCGAGAAATTTGATTCAGAGGACATGTCCATGCCTCTGACTGATCCTGTTTACCAGGAATGATCTTCTAGTCTGATGGAGGTATAGGTAGGATTATCGCTTTCATAGGATTATGGTAGTTGCTTTGGTCTGGCTGAAGACGTTAAACTTAGCGCTCCTGGGAGGCAACCCAGCTTTTCAACTTATTTCATTCATTAGTTCAATGTTTGTGGGTAGCATTGCCGCAAACCCTCACGAGACTACAACTCGTCCACTAGGGGTAACCTAGGGGTTTAAAGGCTTGTTGCATGCGCTAAATGCAATCGAGAGCACCTGCGAAAGTGGTATAGGTAGGATTTTATTTTTGTTAGTTTTGTGTTATTTTCTCTCTCGTGCTGACTGGATTCCATGCTGCGATCTCTTGGAAAGTCTCTCACGATTCATCATCCAGGTACTATCTTCCCTTCACTTTTTCTTTACTTTTGTTGTCCTATGCGCATTCCATACACATATACCTTGAGGACAATGTAGCTTTTAAGTTGGGGGTGGGAGATTAGGTTACCTAATCAGTATTTTTTTTTCATCTTGAGCAAAAAGTGTGAAAATTTTTAAATTTTTTCTGGACTTTCTGGTGAACTCAAAGTGATTTGACAACCATCTTTGATTTAGAATCACAGGATATGGAATGTTGGTGATTTATTGCTCTTGGATGCAGTTGCTCGTTAGATGCCACAGTTAAGTTTAATTATTAATCCATGATTAGAAGTTGTAAACATTGATTGAGTCATGATTTCACATGTCACATCTCGCTTACACATCAAGATTTCAGTTTAAAACTGAAGGGTTAATTTGGGGATCAGTAAGCATAGAAGGAACCAACTTGAACAATTGTCCGTCAAGATCAATTAAAAGGAAGAGATACCGTTGAAAAAGGTTAGGCAAAGAATCTTCACTATAGGTTTGCTCCTTATAAGTGTGGACTTCATTCTTGGTTATTAGTCTTTTACAGTTAAAAAAAAAAAAAAAAAAAACTGAAGGAATGAAAAGATGATCTTTGAGGCAAGCTTTGGTTATTATGAATTCTCTTGTTAATCACCAACGATATCCTGAAATAAAGAATTGAATATTAATGTTGAAAGTTGGGATTACACTTTACATCTGTGGAACTCAATGTTTAGGATTATTTCTAATTAAGGGACTAATACTTTGAATGAAGTTTGCCGTGTGTTTGAGTCTAGGAGAGAGTAAGGCCCAACATTCATGAATTGTTGAATTCTGAATATCTAGATTGTTTTCCAAAATCACTCGAGTTCATAGAAATTCTCCTGTAATTCTCAACTTATTTTTCGCATACTTTGCTCGGGACTAGCAAAATGCTGGTTGGGGGTTGTGTTGAGGGTCAAATATTGCATATCAGACCCATTTATTGTATGGATTTACAAGCATGACACCGTTTAATAGCCTAATTTAATTGTATTTGTGATGCAGGGCGTCTTCATGAGCTTGGACTGGGAAAGGACACTAAAAAGCATGGATTTACCGATCTGATGACACTAAAGCATGGGACGGACTCCTGGGGATTGGGATCGACGATTTTACACAGCCGAGATCCGAAAAAAATCGAGAAACTGAAGCTCAAGTGGCCCAAAAGTCGGCCAGAATGCAAGATCATAGGTTTCTCACCATCCGTTTGTCCCGAAATGTCATACACGGCCTGAAGAACATAAATTAACCGTACATGCAGAATTTCGGCCGTTGTATCCTGGTGGAAGTGGCCTAATGGATAGATCATCCCTCGGAATCATGATTCTGGGCCCACCTGTTGTTTGGATCTGCTTCATCTCCGGTCTCCACGGTCTAAATGATGTGACAGAATGGATGGACGGAGCGGATTTCATATATACATCATGATGGACCCCACAAGGAGCATGCGAGTGCATAGACGGTGCACTCCTGCGGTGCACCGAATTCCTACAAAAGGGTCAGCCACCGCTGACCCGCGTCGGGTTCACTTTTGTACTTTTTGAGTACATGGTATCTACTATAAAATAGGCAAACCAAGTGATGATCCGAACCGTCCATCCATGGTATCAAGAGGGTGGGCGTGAACATCGCCTAGGTGGCGTAATCTCGGAAGATAATGGAGAGTGGATTTCAGCTGTTAAAACGGATGATTAACGGTGACTTGAAAGATAACGTGGGCCACATGAAATGAGGACCAAAAGTAGTGCTTCCCACCTGATTTTTCGAGTAGAACGCAGTGGACGGATCGGATTTTCCAAAAAGATATTGAAATGGGGCCCACCATCGTCACAGCGTCAATAACATGACCCTGTTTTCGCAACCGGACGCCGTCCGACTTTCACGGCGAGTTGTACGCCCTTGGGGGCGGTCGGACGGCTGATCCGAGCCGTTCATCATGTAGGTGGGCCAGAAAGCTCCCAGAGGACGTTGTCCTTTTGGAAGGAAAGCAAAGAAGAAGAAGAGGAGAAGACTCCGAGTTTGGCTGCTGTGCGTCTCCGCAACCAACTCGTCCGCGATCTCCGGCCTTTCGCACGGACCTCCTGCTCTACATACAAGGAGTCCCAGCTTCCGCAGCTGAGTCCTGCCAGGACTCCACAGAAGGGAGGTGAGAAGAAAGATAAAAAGGGAGGAGGCTCGGTTTGAAAGGGGGCGATTCATGTTATTCACGGCTGGAGAAAGAGCAGCAGTTTTTTCTCCGAGAGCAGCAGTTTTTTTTCTTGCTAAGGCTGCTGGAAGAAAGTGGTTTTGCTGAGACGGACGGCAGCGTGGAAAGGCTCGGTTTGGAGGCCGGAACGAGCAGAGGTCTGTTGCTGCTGGACGTTGGCAGAGAGTACAGTGTAGCTGCTGTGCACGGGAGGAGTGCAGCTGCTGTGCACGAAAGGAGGGTCAGCTGCACGTTTTTAGAGAAGCAGCAGGTGGGATTCCTGCTAGACGTGGCTGGAGAAAACAGAAGGAGAATTGGAAGAAAGAGGTTTTCTTTTTTTTCTTTCCTTTAATGTTTTTTTCATTCTTCTTCTTTTTAGTTGGAATTTAACCCATATCATGCTCGGCTAAACCTCTTAGCTAGGGCTAAGGGGTGAAGCTTGTAGCCTGATGGGAGAGATGTTGCTGGTGCCCTTTGATTAAGATTGAAGAGATTATTCTTGATTTAATTTTATGGGAATATTTTTAGTTTTTTTATGGCATGTTGTGACTGAAATTACAATGGGCTTGCAATGGCTTTGAATATTTCTTTCCTCTTTTTATATTTATGAAGTCAGGAAGCCCTGTTGTTCATCATTGTCCCATGGGCATGGTAGGATGATGGTACCCTTCCTAACCTTCATACATCTTATGATTAGTTGTTAATTAGTCTAATTCTTTTGTTTGCTTTGTCTCTTGGGCATGGTTTGGTGATGGAATCCATTCTAATTCATACACCTTTCATCTCTTGAAACCTATATCAATGGCAGTTCAATAAATTTCCATAATTTGTGATCCTGGCATGATCTCTACAAGTGGATCCCCTGAATCCCTAGTTTCCTTCCTCTGAATTCCTTAAAGTCTTAGACAATTCTTCCACAATTATGTCTTAAATTCTATTTGGTTTAGATCACATCTTAGTCTAGTTCTAGTTCTACTTGGTTTCAGATAACGTACAGGTTTCAGTCCTGTGGATTCGACCTCGGTCTTACCGAGTTTATTACTACATCACAACCCTATACTTGGGGAGTGAACAATGGGCATGGATAAAATCCACACATCAGGGTGGCCCCATATTGGGTAGGCCTGGCAAAGTCTTAGGCCCCTAAATTTTGGCCTAGTCCAACACTGAGCCTAATCAGACTACAAAGGGCCTTGGCCCTGGCGTTAGCTCTACAGCCATGGCTAATCGAAGGTCAGCCCTATGACGAAAAAAAGTGGCATCATCAAAGGTTTGATAAAAGCTAAATCTAAGAAATTTTTTTAGTTAATCTAAGAAATTTTTTTTGAATCATCTCCTTCATATGCAACGGGTCCATCATATTAATGTCTTTTTATCATAAAAATTTGGGGGAGTGGATTAGCTGTTACCCAGGTAACACCTCAGTGAGTGTTCCCCTTACTGTGGGGCCCACCTTGATGATGTGTTGTATATCCACTCTGTCCACCCATTTCTCCAGCCCATTTTAGGCATGGTTCCAAAACTTAAGCATATCCAAATCTCAGGTGGACCACAACACAAGAAACCGTGGTCATTGAGTGCTTAACTATTAAAATTTTCATAGGGCCCATTGTAAGGATTTATTAATTTTTATTTGCCATCTATCTTGTTCATAAGGTCAAGAAGACGTGGATGAAGGGACACTAAAAAGATAAGCTTGATACAAACTTTTGTGGCCCACAAAAAGTTATTAATAGTCATTAATTACAAAAAGCAAACCACACCATAGGAAAGAGTGAAAATTGAACACCCATCGTTGAAAAATTCCTAGGGTCCACCATGATTCTTTTTTTTTTCATCTAACCCGTTCATAAGGCCGGCATACTTTTTCTTTTTCTTCAATTATTTTTTTTTCTTTACTTGATTGAACACTTGTATTGAAGGATCGCATCAAGTCTTTGATCTAAGGAAACTTATCATGCATGCCTAGATCGAATGGACTTAATCATACACTAACTTTTACTAATCCTGAGTCATATGGGGAGTATGAGATCAAGGTGCATGTTTTGTGCTTTGGCTCACCCTATAAGACTACATTAGTGACTAATATATAAGTATAATTCAATGTATGTATTAAGGATGTTGTCTTAACCTTGGTTATCTTGAGGAACTTATTTATGCCTTAAATCATATTGAACAGACTGCCTGTCAAATGGGTTTTAACTAGCTCAACGCTTAAAAGGGTTTACATGTTTAATCAAAGGTTTTTAACTTTTGATATTTTGTTTACTATTAAAAGTTTTTTATCGGCTTGGATATCAATGGTTGAGGTCTTGTGGCCCGTCTCTTAGACTAGCATGTGATTTTGTCCAGAAGTAGAAGTCACTAAATAGTGGAGGAATTAAGTCAATTTGAAGATATGAATGAAACAAGTATACAAACTTAACGGTATACATGGGAATACGAAAGTCTCCAAGAGTGATTAATTAGCAAGATAGCAGGTGCATCCTCTGAAACTCGATTCCTCTTTATAAATAGAATATATCCCAAGGGGTATAGAACAAGAGAGAGTTTGCACCTCCGCACCTCTTGGATGTCTGGTATGGAGAGAGAAAAAGAAAAGGAGAGAGAAAAAAAAAAAAAAGAACAAAAAGGAGAAGCAAATCAGGAAAAAATCTCTCCTCTTCCACTCCATCACATGTCGACGCATGTGGGGTCCACCTTGTGGACAACTCTTGAGTACCTACATCCAACTATAGTTCGCATAAAACTTTTGTAGTAATTACATGGAATGAATCTAAGATAACATTCAAGCCACTGATTTATGCTTTTTTGGGAATTGAAAACATAGGACTTGCAATGATTCCAATTAGATTTTTAAAATCTAAACATTTTGTAAACATTAATGCTTCCGTGTCTGTTCATATTTGGTACGCCCACCTGATGATTAGGTTGGAGTTGAACAAGATATATACAACATGGTAGACCCCACATGCTCTCTAGAGGTTTTTATGGTATACGTGCCTATCTCCAATGTCCCCCATTGGTGGTCCCTTTGGTTTGGCTCACCTAAGTTATGGGTCATGTGAGATATTTTGGCATCTAGACCTATCATTTGGGGGGTGCATTTAATGGATGGGTTTGATGTCACTTGCACATCACGATGGGCTTTACACATCATGAACAATTTTATTTTTTTAAAACACACGCACGCATACCACCACACACTCACACCGTAGTGGAATTTCACCACCTATGGGTATTCGAACCCTTGACCAGGTGTTGAAACTCCTAAGAGTCTACACAGCATGAACATATTTCCATGTCTGCCGTATCTTTCTGCACAGATTTCCAAGCATTGGAGGTCGGATTAATCTTAATATTACCTTTCAAAATGCCATCCTTTAGCTATGCAATACATCTATCATTTACATTGCTATAATGTGTAATAACTCAAATTTGTATATGAAATTATGTACACTTGTATACACGCAAACCTATGGCACGTGGGATATAGCCAACACTTAGACACACCTAGAAGTATGGTACATGAGCCAAACCCTGCCCCAGCTCAGCTCGGCTTGTTCAGCCAAGGGGCCTGGCTCGAGTTTGGCTCGGCTTGATTATTGAGCCAACCTAGTCAGGTTGACCTGGTTTGGTAATAGAATTGAGCCAAACTCAAGCCAGGTTGAAGCCAATTCAAGTTCTAGCCAACTTTGAGCTGATTTGACTTCTATTTTTTTGGGTCCGATCGAATTTAGCTAATTTGATTGGTTTGATTTTGTAATTGTAGACAAAAGTAATGAAGTGATGAATAAATGAACAATAAAAACCAAAGAGTATGAATCAAAATCTATAATAAACTAAACAAAAGTTAAGGCAATACCCTATTTGAGCCAAACTGGGCTGAACCAAGTGAAGGTTTTAGCCAAACCAAGCTAGGCTAGCATACAGCTCAGGCTTAGCCCGATTTTGAAACAAGTTGGAGTTTATGGCTTGGATGGCCCGGATAGGTTGTTTGAGCTGAACCAAGCTGAGCTAAATCGGGTTGAATCGAGCATGCTAACTAAGCTGGCTTGGTTTGTGTTCAGGCCTAGATACACCATTGATTAGAGATGAGTATCATCACTCATTTTCATGGTGGGTACAACTGAATTTTGATGATGAAATTCTTGTAAGGGGGTAAAATGTAACAATTCAAGATTTTGGTGTGCATACGTTAATGTACATGTGTATATACTTACATTCATCTAAGCATAAATACATAGATCCATTCATTCATCTACGCTTCTATGCATACATGCATCCATCAATCTGTGCATATTGTGACCATTGATATGAGTTATTTATCTATTTAGTGTAAACCATTGACTTATATAATTATCAATTATGTAATTTTGTACGTGTGTGTGCATGTATACTTGCACTCTCACTACTTACACTCTCACAAGACTACTTATTTACATCCCAAGTATAGGATTGCGATGTAGTAATAATCTCGGTAAGACCGAGGTCGAATCCACAGGAACTGAACTTTGTACGTAATCGGAAAGTAACTCGAACTAGAACTAGGCGAAGGTGAAACTAAATCAGGGAAAATTAAGAGAATAATGGTAAAATCTTATACTAAAACTTATAAAATTCAAAGATGAGAAACTAGGATGCTAAGGATCCACTTGTAGCAATCAGGGAGATTTACGCTTGATTCAAGAACACTACTGGATTTAGAGTCCTATCTTCATCCAGTAAGAAGATAATTTACTAAAATCAACTATGAACTTCCTTTGATCTAGTTTTCAAGAGATGAGAGGTATGGGGATTAGAATTGATTCCATCATAAAATCATGCCCATGAGATAAAGCAAACAACAGAATTTAACCAATACACAACCAATCTGAGGGATGTATGAATTTTAAGAAGGATTCCATCATCTAACCATACCCAAGAGATGATGTTGAATAACAGGATTCCTAATTTCATAATCACACTAATGCAAAGAACATACCCGAAGCTATCGCAGATCGATTGTAATTTAAGTCACAATAAACCATTAAAAACTACGAATATTCCTCATAATCAAACTATAATCAAAGAGAGTTCAATAAACATGAATCAAGGCCGTAGAAATCACCCCATCACGTTACCTCTTAAAAATATAAAGGAGAGAAGAAAAAAACTAAAAAGGAAAATGATAGAAGAACTCTAGCCGTCTCCACATCTCTCTCTCTCTCTCTCTCTCTCTCTCTCTCTCTCTCTCTCTCTCTTCTCCTTTTATAGCCAACAAGGAGGCTAGGTTGGTGCCTGGATTTTGTACCCTTGGTCAAAATTGAGTGATGGACACAATAAACGGTTCGGATTACTCCCATTTGCAGCGATGGTGGCCCACTTGGATCGTCTGCAAGTCACATTCGCAAACAGAGCCTGCGCATCTTGCGCTGTGATGGTCGGTGGCCCCATGATCAGTGCAAGAAGAATCCAGTCCTTCCATTGGGTTCACCTAGAAAAACCGATGGGACATGGTCAGTTTTGGATTGCCTTTGCTGCGGTCCACCTTGATTGATCATGCAGAGACGAAATAGATGATCAGCGAGCTATCATCCGTTGTCAAGCATGTCCCAGTCAAATATTATCCATCTCTTAATCAGGATCCCCTTTCGGTACGAATGGACGGCTTGGATTGAGCTAATGGATCCATATGGTGGCCCACAGAGATCGTGCGGTGAGTCTCTGTTTGAGCATTTGCAGGTGAAAATTCTAATCTGAGAAGGAGCGGATCAGCGGTCTTTGACCGGTCTGACTGGTTCAGTGCACAGCGACTGCACAGCTTCTGGGTACTCCATCCAAGTAAATTGGGTCCCATATTGATTTTTTTGAGTGAGTGATCTGCTCCGTCCATACATTTTTTCATCCCATGTAAGAGGTTGCATATACAGAGATCATGTGGGCCTCAGATCAGTATTTTAGGGGCTGATCCGTCCGTTGGGCCACTTTCACAGGGATCCAGGGGCTTAAATTCAACGTGTACGGTTAATTTATGGTTCTCAGGCCAGATATAAAGTTTTATGCCAAACGGATGGTGGAAACCCTATGATCTTGCATTCAGGATGACTTTCAGGCCTCTTAGACTTCAATTGCTCAATTTTCTCAAATCTATAGTGTGTAAATTCTTCGATCTCAGTCCCCTGGGGTCCATCCATTGCCTTGGTAATTTTACAATATTAAATTCATGCTTTTAATACCCTTTTTCAGTACAGGCTCCTAAGTTCACCTTGCAACACAAACACGATTAAAATAAAGCCTTAAATGGTATTATGTTCATAAAATCAAGTAATAACTAGGGTTTAATATGTAATATTTGACCCTCAATACTATCCATTTATCCATAATCTAGCCTAAATATAACCCCTGATCATGCACTAAACCTATTTGGTCATGACACAAAACTCGTGTATTAAAACCACTTAATTAGGGCCTTATAATTACATTAAGATTTTTCTTAAATAAATTACCCACTAGTACAACCAATCAATCTATTGTAGATTGTCTAATCTTGGGCTATAATGAGCTATAGAAAACCCTTAAAGTTAGATACCAATTCACCTTCGTTTTACACATGATCACCACTGTAAACCTACAACACTAATGACCATTGAACCCATCTTGTAGATCCACACCTGAAGACATGTGATAGCACACTTAAGCTATCTAAAACAACCTAATTGAGAAGATGGAGTACTCCATTGTTGATTTTAGGTCACTTGTCCATCAATTTTCATAGTTGCGTGTATATTTGTTTATTCATCAAACCGCCCATAGAGATACTTAATTACCCTTAGATCTAGCAGTTTAACTGTTTACTTCACTTTTTGACTACCCAAATATCGTAAACTAACCACGAGATCATCATATAATCCATTTATGCACACATTCATTCAAGATTTTATTTTATTTTATCTTATCCATCAAATATGTATATGTTAACCTACTATTGAAATCATGATCTAAGTAACTTGCACACATGCATAAGTTACCTTAATCTAATAGTATACAGGTCTCACACATGAATTTCTCAAAAACCTACCTTGTACTTATGTGATCATCGAAATGACTGTACGTTACCCTATAGATATAATTAAGGTCAGAATCATCTAGTTACTTTGATTTTAACCCAACATTTGATTGTCATCACATTTGTATATGTTAAATGCACCATTCGAATATCAAAATAAACTGATCATTGCGAAGCTCATAGGGCATATGTCAAAAGTATTGGTTGTCTTTCCAATTAGACGTGTACATGCGTTGTTTTGGAGCATAAAGTGGTATAGTCCATTAAAATACATCTTGATCACCATTAACGAATCAAGGTCCAAATTAGGCTCGTTGGAAAGAGCACGTCGAATAGTGAGTTATGGGTAAGTTTTGTTTTAATTGGACAGTGTAAGAGAAGTCTATGGACGATGGAAGTTTGGAGCAGAAATGGAAACCGGAATCCTCAAAAGCCTTAAAAATAAAGCACATCCAAAGCTCAAGTTGACCACACCACAGAAAGTAGTGAGGATGGAATGACTACTGTTGAAACCTTTCTAAGGTCCAATGCGAGCTTCATCTGCTATTTATTCATAAGGTCACATGCCTTGGATGAAAGGAAAACACAAATATCAAATTGATTAGAACTTTTTGTGGCCCTAAGAAGTTTCACCGGTAGGCTTCCAATCCCCAATGTTTCCATACTCACTCACTTGAACGTTGGATTTGCTGCCTCCTCCTCCTCCTCTCTCTCTCTAGTTTCATGCAATGGTATGGAAAAATGTGGATCTGATGGATATTCTTCTCTGGACCGGGAATGTGCCTCACCACACTAGGGATTAGGTGAGACCCGGCCTCACCCAAGATGGTGCGGCCTTAATTACAATGGTGCCCACCTTGACATGTTTATTCTTTATCCACCCTGTGGAAATAGTGGTGATTGATCATTAATGTGCCACAAAAGTTTTGAATAAGTTAATATTCCTTAATTACAATGGTGCCCACCTTGACATGTTTATTCTTTATCCACCCTGTGGAAACAGTGGTGATTGATCATTAAAGTGCCACAAAAGTTTTGAATAAGTTAATATTTCTTTTTTCCCTTCATCCAGGCTTACGTGAGCTTATCCAAACTACGGAGACACTAAGGTGAGCTTTACAGAGTTTTTAATAGTAGTGTTCAATCACCACTGTTTCTTACAGTATGGTCCACCTGATAATTGAATCTTCTTAATTTTTGGTATCATTCTCTAAAATTATCTTAAATTATCTGAAAATTCAGATGGACAAGTGGATATAAAATAAACATATCAAGGTGGGCCCCACAGTAAGAGTTGCACTGTCTTGGGTGAGGAGGGGTCTCACCTAATCCGCTCCCTTGCACCATACAGCAAGCAGCAGAATTTCTTGAGGTATGAAATTTAAGTGGGCCCCACAGAATGCTCTAATTAAGCTGATATTTGTATTTTAACTTCATTCAGGTATGAAATTTAAGTGGGCCCCATAGAATCCTCTAATTAAGCTGATATTTGTATTTTAACTTCATTTAGGTATATGTGATCTCATGAACACATCAGATTAAAAATAACCCTCATTGGTGGCCATTGAAAGTTTCAGTGATAGTTTGTTCAATCCCCTCTGCTTTCTCGGATGCAATTTATTTGAGTATCAGATTACCTCATGTTTTAACTTATCCTCTAAAATTACCTGAAAAATTGATCGTGTAGATGTAACACAAAAATCACGGTGGGACCTAAAAACGTTCCACACATTAAAAATTCTTTCGTGCAGCTAGCAATCTATTTGGGGGAGATCCGGCGTCTATTGTTCGCTGAAGTCGTCGGAAACGTGAAAATGTCGCGGACCAATGAGAAGCGACGGCGTTTGAATTTCGCGCGCCTTCGACATAGACAAGTGCGGATCGTCTGTGCCGACCGCCGACGAAAATTGAATGCCGTCGCTTCTCACTGGCTCAAGCCACCGCTAATCACTCCAACTAACCAGATATATCCTACACCTGATTTCTCTCCCAATTAAATACACCTGATATCTCATTGTCTAGTGACGCTGCTACCAGCCCTGTGTCTAGTTGTCGGTGCTATGTGGATCCCACCATGGTTCATGTGTTTTATTCACGCTGTTCATCCATTTTGAAAGATAATTTTAGGGCTACATTCCAAAAATGAGGTATATCTAAATCTCAGTTGGACCACACCATGGGAAAACAGTAGTGATTGAATGTCCACCATTAAAAACCTCCTGGGGCCCACTGTAACGGTTATTCGACATCTAACTTATTGATTAGGTCATACAGACTTGGATGAAGGGAATATATATATATAAGCTTGATCCAAAACTTTTGTGGCCCCTAAAATATTTTTAATGGTGGACGTTCACTTGAGATTTGGATCAACCTCATTTTTGGGCTCATACCATAAAATGATTTGGAAGAATGGGTGGACAGCATAGGTGAGACACATACATCATGGTGCGGCGCCCCACATATCACCAACCACTAGCAAGGTCAATAGCCAATCCATTTTCATTTTTTACATATTACTCTAGAGCATGAGCTCGAAAATAAGGCACATCCAAAGCTTAAGTGGACCATACCATATAAAGTAGCAAGGATTGAATAACTATAGTTAAAACCTTCATAGGGTCTGCTATAAGGCTTAGTTGTCATCTAACATCTTCATCAAATTGCATAGACTTAGATGTAGGGAAAACACAAATATCGGCTTGATGAGAGGCTTCCGTGGCTCAAAGAAGTTTTCAATAATATACATTCAATTTCCATTGTTTGTATTGTGTGGCTTGCTTAAGCCTTTTATCTTCCTCATTTCGCAGCTCATTCCCTAAAATTGTATGAAAGAATGGATGGACCTTGTGAATCTGATGCATATGCCATGGTGAGGTCCAAGGACTTCCACATGTCAACACTTAGGTTTTCTTCTCTCAGCCCAGAATGTGTTGCACTACCAGAGGGGAATAGGTGAGACCCAGCTCACCGATCGAAGATGGTGCCACCCTAACCATGGTGCCCACCTTGATGTGTGTATACTGTATCCACCTTCTGTCCTTCTCACCCCTTCTAATCCCTCAAGCCAAACACATCCCAGGCAAATTTGAAGGATTAGGGTGGATTTGATGGGATTTAAATGTAATGATGGTGTTGTCAGCGGATTGTCTTGAGATACATGGGATTGGGATTAGATCGCGGACTCTGTTTGGCACGCCAGGCCAATCCCGGGATTTGACTTCCAATCCCTTCCAATACCATCCAATCCCTTCCAATCCGACCGGCCAAACAGGCCCGGAATGTGTTGCACTACCAGAGGGGAATAGGTGAGACCCAGCTCACCGATCGAAGATGGTGCCACCCTAACCATGGTGCCCACCTTGATGTGTGTATACTGTATCCACCTTCCGTTTTTCCATACAATTTTAGGGCATTAAGAAAATCCAATTATCAGGTGGACCCTACTTTAGGAAATTGTGGTGATTGAACACCCTACCATTAATTAAAAACCTCTTAGGGTGCACCTTAATGTTTCCATTGTTTAATTTTATTTGTCATCCAATCCATGGATAAGTTCACCTAATCTTGAATGATGAGAAAAAACATACATCATCTTGATTCAAAACTTTTATGGCCCATTAATAGTCAATTACCACTATTTCCTATGGTATGGTCCCTAATAATTGGACATACTTTTCTTTTTTTACCTAATACGCTAAAATGATATGGAAAGACCGATGGGGACGTAGTGAATACAGAATACACACATTAAGGTGGGCCCACGGTAAGGGCTGTACCATCTTGGTGATGGATGGTAGTTATGAAATGGGTACGGGACTCCGAGAAGCTAGGCTTATGGTGCGCCTCCTGCCGTAGTTGACTCACGGGGCTTCCCTCAGCTAATACGGGTGTCATCACCTCTCCCCGACCCCTATGATTATCCCCATGATGATGTATTTCTTAGATCTACGCCACCCCTTCAATTTTTTTAAAATCATTATAGGAAACTAGCCCCAAAACAATGAAGATCCAAAGCTAAACTGGACCACATCACCGAAAATGGTAGGAATTGATGCTACCGTTGGAAACTTGAAGGCTATGATCAAGCCGATATTTGTGTTTTAACTTCATCGAGCTACGTGTGATCTTATGAGCAGGTTAGATGTAAAATAAGCCTAATTGCTGATATTTATGTTTCAACATTAGTTTGTTCAATTGAGACTGCTTTTTCTGTGGTGTGATCTACTTGAGCTTTGGATGTATCTCATTTTTGGACTCATATTTTAGAATTATCTGAAAAAATTGATGGCCGGTGTAGATCTGATATATAAAAAAATTCATGGTGGGGCTCTAACAATTTACACACTTTAAAAGTTATGGTGTATAGGTAGCAATTTACCTGGGAGAGAGAAATCCGGCTTATCTTTTTAGCCAGAGTCATCGGAAATGACATGTACCAAAGATAAGCGACGGCATTCGAACTGACTGTGCCTTAACACAGACGATCCGTACACTCGTTATGTTGCTGTTGCCTTTATTCAGGTTGCTCATCGCATGAAGGGTACTTTGGCAATAGAGCTGAGTTCTCGTTGGGATTTTGTATTAGCAAGACCAGCTGCTAACATACTTGTATGCGTGTGGCCCACCTGATGACCTCACCACTCATGCAGGAATGAATGTGATGAGGTCAATTACTGTCTTCGTCAAGGATATAACTACTCCAAATCCACGCAGCTTCTCTATACTATTCACCGATACTTCTCGAATCCACAAAAAAAAAAAAAAGTTAAGGAAAATAGAAAATAAATTCTATAAAATTAGTAAATTGACTGAAGAATGTCTAATATCTACATACCTTATACTATTAATATAGAAGAAAAAAAAACCCAAAATTCGTAATTATCAAAAATAGTAAATTTCTAACTCTAATAAAAATCTTAATTTTATTAAAAGTCTTCTAAAACCTAATTTTTAAAAATAAAAATTTTAATAAGCTTTTGCTCAAATAGCCCTACATAACTACAAGTTATTTATAAAAAAGAAGAAAATCTAAAACTCTAAAAATAAAAAAAATATTAAAAATTCAGAATTACTAAAAATAGTAAATTTTTTCTTAAAAATTCATTTTGAGCCGAAAGCGTTCATTTTTCTGATGAAATGGACAAATGCAAAATGCGACCTACTGTGTGAGTTGGTTCACCTGGGGTGACCCATTTCAACAAATATTAATAGGTTGTGCGCCCCATAACAATACCTGAATCTAAAGTTAGGGTCAATTCATAGTCTACCTTCTTTTTGCCCAACCTTGCTAGCTAGGAACGTATTCTCGCCGGTAGCATGGAAACGGTTACCATCGCGAGGCCGCCCAGGTCTCTCACGTGCACATGGCAGTGTGTTGAGATTTTGTACTGACAATCCCACTACAAATGAGCAATTCGCGTGAAGAGAGATTGAAGTGATTATTTGCAGCACACATGCCAACATGGTACGTATGTACTTTTGTCTCAACTGTCCAGTTTTCTCACACGATCGACTGTGGCCCATCTGAAGAGTGGACCGGCCAGAACTTTCGCCCACGGCATTACAATGGAACCCAACTGATGAGCGTCCCAGATCTCAAACACATGCGAGTCTAACAACGGCTGGTATGCAATATTGACACGGATCATTTCTCCAACCTCTGCTCGCGCGACCGGTTCATCAGAGACCTTTTCAAAGCACGACCTGCTCTTACAGGCCATGCAAACTACGTGTGTGCTCCAACTACGTCAGTAACTAATCTCCGTACGTACTCGCCCTCGATAAATAGTAGTAGATGAAGCTAGCAGCTCTTGTAACATTGGAATGGCTTTCTTCAACTTTCTTCTAAAATCTCTTACTCTCACTTTCATTGTCTTCTCTCTACACTTCTTGCCTTCTTTCCCTTACACTCCCTTTGTGTTTGGGGACTCTTTGGTCGATGCTGGAAACAATGACTACATCTTTACTCTCTCCAAGGCTGACTCTCCTCCCTACGGCATCGACTTCACCGCTTCCGGCGGCCGCCCTACTGGTAGATTCACCAATGGTCGAACTACAACTGACATATTGGGTAATGCCTAACAACGAAGTGGTAATCTATGCATTTCGCTTGACCGTACCTGAATCTAATACGTGCACGGTACGATAATTGGACACTTGGCACAATGGATCATGAGCCGGGCGTTCATTGGATTGGTCCCACCATGGATGGACTGTTGTCCATAAATTGGCGTGGATTGGATCACTACATTCTCCTTTATGTTGAATTTTGCCAAATTCTTTTCTACCCTTTATTTATAGGTTGTTGGCCTAATTGTAATGATGGTCCGATCAGTGATGTGGCCCGTCCACATAGTGTCTCACCCAGTGAGTGGCTCTGATCGTGGTCCATTGGGCAGAATTCCTTGGATGCTTGATATTTTTATTTAATTGTTTGAGTGTGTTTTGGAATTCCGGATGATAGGATGCTGGCAAACAACTGGTTTGGATTTCTCTAGGGCTGAAAGTCGGGCAGGTTCAACCCGACCGACCCGACATTGGGTTGGGCTCAGGCAGGATGTATCGGGTTCGGTCTTGGGCTTGGGCTATACAAACACCAACCCGATAAAACTTGGGTCGGGCTCGGGTTGAGGTCTCGGGTTGCCCGACCCAACCGAACTTGATCAATATATAATTTACTTATAAATTATAAATGGGTGTGGATCATCTATGTTGAAGGCACGGAAAATTCTAGTGTCGTTGGGTCTCATTGGTCCACATCATTGCCCATGACTCAAGCTAACAAGATGAGCTGGATTTCTCTCTCCCAAATAGATTGTTTGCTACACTAGATGACTTTTAAAGGAGTAGTTGTCCTATATTTTAGCTTGTTTGTTTAGAAAAAATAAACTTCTTTACAATAAATAACTACATATATAATTAATAAAATCACAGGTACTAAAAATAAGATGTGTATTGAAATATAATAGATTAATGTAATAATGAAAAATATTAGCATGTATACACCCAACCAACCCGACTAATCCTGCTTGGGTTGGGCTTGGGTTGATAATTCCCAACCTGAGGTTGGGTTAGGGTTGAGGTATAGGAACCTTGGATTGGGCTAGGGTTGAGCACCAATCCGACTCAACCTGCCCGACTTTCAGCCCTATATTTCTCTTGCTTGATTAAATGTAATTGAAGTGTTTAGACTAGATCATTATTATTATCTAATTTCAAAAGGGTGATACATTCAGGTCAAGCACTTGGAGAAAAATCTTTTCCTCCACCATATTTATCTCCTAATACCCGTGTCAGCGATGGGATTTTCAGAGGGGTTAATTATGCTTCCGGAGCGTCAGGAATCTTAGACGAAACCGGCTACTTATTTGTATGTCTTAATTTGAAATTTTTAGTTTTTTTTTTTTTTCCTTTCATTTTAGAGAATTGATATGTGCACCCACCCTTTTGTATTTGCACAGACCCATTTTTTCCACTTTGGAATTGGAATAGTACAAAATGTTGCAATTTATCGATTAGTAGTATAATGTGGAAACTGGGGTGTATTCAGATCAATCTATAAACACTGTAGGGCTTATGCTTGTTGTCATTAGTTCAAAGTGAATTATTTTAGCTACTAATTCTTGAGCAGATAGGAAGAGTTCCATTAAGAAAGCAGATAGACTATTTTGAGGAAAGTAGAGACTACATGGTGAAGATGATGGAAGAGAGTGGTGCAACACAGCTTCTCAGGAGGGCTATTTTCTCTATAACAATTGGGTCCAATGATTTTTTGGACTATTTTGAACCTTCCATTCCTTTCATTGGAAGTGGCAAGATGTCCCCAATGACGCTCCAAGATGAAATGGTTTCAAATTTGACATTGCAACTCAAGGTACTAACCTGCATATAAACCTTAATCTAAACTCTAAACATTAAAATTCTTATGTTTTAACTAGGATGAAATATCGATGGGAGCATTTTTCTTGGCCCAGTGAATCGTATGTATGATTCCTACACTGTGATAATGATGGTTACATGGTAGATGGGGGAAACTGGAGAAATTCTCCATCATTAGATTATTCTTCTTATTGGGTGCTGTTAAATGTGGATGTGGGGTTTAATTATCTAGGACCTACCAGATCAATGCCCTAGATTGCCTGAAGGTGGGCCCTGTGCGATATGAGGTTAATAAACAAATGTCATTTCTTTCAACTTATGTTATTAACTATTATCGCTGTTCTTCATGTTCTAAGCGACTACACAAGCTTGGAGCGAGGAAATTCATCGTCGTCGGTGTTGGACCTCTCGGATGTATACCATTCGTTCGTGCATTGATGCTGGTGCGAAATGGAGAGTGCTCGTCCATTGCGAATAAACTGATCCAGGGCTACAATAAGAAATTGAGCAAAATGTTGGATCAATTAAATGAAGAGTTGGGGCCAGAAACAATTTTTATTTATGCAAATTCCTATGACATTGTTGCAGGAATCATCCGAAATTACCGGAAATATGGTGAGCTTCTATAAAAAGCTTATTTACTCGCAGGATCCAGGCCTTTCATCAGTTGGGTACTATCATTTATGCAATGTAGCCCAAAAATTAATCACGATAGCTTGGTCATCAAGTAGGCCACAATGTTTGTCGAATGTGGACCATTGACGAATCCTTTTAAACTGACCCTTTTTGTACCATGGGCCCACCTGATGACTGGACTGGACTGGCCTGGTTTTCAAGCCACAAGGTTGAGCCGACCTGATGAACGGCCTGGGAATCACATGCTCATGCTACATTGGCACGTGGGAAAGAGGCATGGAACGAAGCTTACTAATGTTATTTCACATTTGTAGGGTTTGAGAATGCATATGATCCATGTTGTGGTGGCAACTTCCCTCCATTCATTTGCTTTAAGGGACACAACAAAAACGAGAGCTCTGATTTATGCAAGGACCGCTCTAAGTATGTGTTCTGGGATGCGTACCATCCAACAGAAGCAGCTAATATCATCATCGCTGGAAAACTACTGGACGGTGACGAAACCGTCGCTTCCCCAATCAACCTTCGCCAACTCTACAGTTACAGATCTTGATCGCAACCGTCCAGATGCTCATGAAAGATGGGGAGGTTACTAACATGGACCGTTAGATGCGCTCCACTTAGATGCTTGATTAGTGGGCCGCAAGAAGGTTTTGTTTGAAAAAAGTTTGCATATGTAATAGAATAAAATTTTGGTACGTGCTTTCTTCGAGTGCCATGTTCATGCATGTCAAGGAGAATGAGCAGAATGAAGTATGGGATCCTCAACCCGAGGACATGCTCAGTATTCTCGTGTTTTTATTATGGACAGATGGGACCAATGGTTGAGTGATCCAGACCATTGATATGTTGTGTACCGGTGTAGGTGGACCATGTGCCATAATTATACCAGATGGGAATATCCTAGACAGAAATCTTTGGACTGTTTCCAGATGAATGTTGATTTATGGTATTTGTCTTCTCAAGCGTCTAGTTTTAGAATACAAATTAAACGGTTAGGATTGCCCTTTGGAGTAGATTTTTGGTCGTGATCCATCCTCACAGGGCCAATAGACCAGTTGTGCAGATCACTGGACAATGGACCCCACTTGTCAGAAACGGAAACTAGATCATATCATGCAAAGCAAAATGCATCGGGATCCTGATCAAGGATTGCGTACGTGGAAAAGAGGTTTCATATGCATATTGATTGTCTATGTATCTAGTACTGTTCACTACCGTTTGCTATTAATCTGAGGGGGTGTTGGTGGGGCAGATGTAGGCCACGTCAAGGTTAAATTGTTTTCCACGGTTGATTGTTGAATAGTACATCACTCTTGGGGTGTTTGGATCGAAAGTTACTTAAAGATAAATTGATTATGTATCAAGTAACTTATCTTGATTTTTACTTATTAATATAAAGCGATTAAGTACCTTTAAATAAAAAAGTTACTTATAAATGGTCTTAAACCAAACTTATTTATCTCAAATAAGATTACTTGCCTATGGCTGTAAGTAAATAAAGTAACTTATTTGGTGGTATCCAAACAGGCCCTTAGGGGCTTTTGGATCTTAAGTTACTTAAGATGAGCTACTTATGCCTCAGTAGCTTATCTTGGTTTCTACTTATTAAGTTAATGTGATTATGTAATTTTAAGTAAAAAGTTAGTTATAATTGATCTTAAACCAAACTTATTTCAAATAAGTTACTTGTCTACTGCGGTATGTAGAAAAAGTAACTTATTTGGTAGTATATAGACGGGCTTGTAAGCTGCTTAAGATAATTTACTTATGCCACGAGTAACTTATCTTAGTTTCTACTTACTAAGAAGATTAGTATGTTTGGTAAACAATATACTGATCAGCTTCTCCTCTCTTCCGTAACTCCTATGTCTCTCTTCAACAACTTATAAAAAAGTGAAAAAGCTAAAATAAATTAACTAAAGTGATCAAGTACTTCTAATTAAAAAGTTACTTATAACTTATCATAAACCAAACTTACTTGAAATAAGTTACCTACTGCCGTAAATAGAAAAAGTAACTTATTAGGTGGTATCCAAATGTGCTCTTAAAGTCATAGATTTTCAACCTGTCATACATGGATTGTCATTTTTTCGGTAGAGGACCATGATTATGGTAGCATGAAGTGTGGTCTACCATTATACGTACAAGATATATCCGTCACATATTAGTGTCTCTCAAATAACTTAGTTACTTTGGAGAGATTCCTATATTTTTTAATTATTAAAATAAGAGTTGAACTTTTATTATTTTTATAATTGTCTTATAGCCAGATTTCACATTAATGAATGGGTTACTGTCATCTAGCTACTCAGTGCAATTTTTTCAGGGTATGCTCCATGCACAACCATGCCCTGGATTTCCAAACAACTGCTCCACTTGCATTGGGGATGAATCTCCGCTGTAAAATGGCTGTCAACCACGAGCTTGTTTTCCAGCTCTACTCAGTCCAAAATAGGTTCCTTCAATATGTAGGGTCCAAACATGTACGGTGGATGAGGCACCACAACTTAAAAAATGCTGAGAACTATCAGCAGCAACTGCGTCTGAGTCTGGCAGCGTGTTAACGGACTGAAATCCTTGACCTGTTGTACGCAAATGGCACACCACCAAGCTCTGAGGGGTCCACTGTGTTGTGTGTGTAAAATCTACTTCGTTCATCAGGGGTGCCTCTTGATTTTAGGCCCCAGGAAGAAATCCAGCCCAAGCCACGATTCAGTTAGCCCATACCAGCACGTAGTGATGCTCTGAAGAGAGATGTTCCGGTGCTCTCAGAGCACCTAGTGTTTCTAGTTGCGTTGAGACACTTAGAGCTTATGTTGTTCTTCAACTCCAGTGAAATGCAAAGTAAATGAGTCATTATGATCATTTTTCAATTTTTGTTTAAGCAAGAAATAACAATTAATAGAGAGTCAAAACATGTCGGTAAAAGAATTAAATTGTAATTGTTATCGGTAAAAATAGACTGACGAAAGAGAAAATGTCAGCTCAGACATCTCTGCGGGACACGAGGTCAGCTAGTGCCGGTCATGACCAATGATCTCCTCAATGGCCAAGGAAGAGAGGTCGACAGGTCGACGGGTCCACCATCTGCCCAATAATAATAAGAGGCTCAAAGTTCATTCGAGTACCCAAGACTGGTCGGCATACTACCCCCAAGTAAGGTCGACCAAGACCACCTCAGCAAGTCCGCGAGTCGGCAAGTCGACCTCGGCAGATCAGGTTGGCCATAGGTCTCAAACTTTCTTAGGGTTCAACTACTTGATCTTATCTTCACCAGAGATCACGTGAGATGGTTAAGAAACATCCGCTAAATGCACGCCTATAATTCATGAAACATCTTCACGCACGTAATCAACCCTTTCCCTATAAATAGAGGACCCATCTACAGTGAAAGGTATGCAAAATTTCTCACTCAAAATTCCTAAATGCTACTAGACCCAGATTTCTGGCCTGACTTTGGCATCGAAAGATCCCCCGCTATAGGCAGGGTATCCTTTGTCTTCTTCCTATGTGTGCAGGTATTTAAAGGTGAGAAAGAGTGAACCAAATTTTTGCATCAACAATAACCATTATGTCCTCACAATACACAACTATCATTTTTGTAGTATAATACAAATGATATCAACATACAACTACAATAATAAATAATCATTTTAGCATTTATGACTATTTAATGTTACAATTAGAAAACCAGATATACCATTAGACAATACAACCCATTGATCTAGACCGTCCACTAGAATAAGTACATTTTTTTATGGGCTACCATGAATACTTCACACCTGGCAAATAAAAACCATTTAATCAGGACCATCATGGATTGTTTATAACTCTAAGGAATCACTTTTGTTAGGCAATAGTAAGCATCCCATCCATGGCTTCCAAAACGAATGGCCGTAGAAAATAAGTCAAATTTAAAGATAGACTCGATCATCCAATCACTATAAAAATAATAATAATAATAATAATAATAATAATAATAATAATAGCATATGAAATGTAATCTGGACTTAAATGGACAGTTCAGATTGATTAATCAAATTGTCCAAGTTAACTGATGCAACTAGGTGCACTATAACACTTATCGTGCTGTGAGAGCACTGGAGCATTGGAGCATGTATCCTTTCAAATATTTGTCCTGATCCAAAACTCTTCATGCGTTGCTGGCATGAATGTTTTAATTTCTGATTTTCTAGGCTGACGGTGGATAAGAGAGGGCTGACCTGATGGACGGACTGGATATCATAAAAGAAATACAGCAGGCTCCACAAAGCTTGGGTGGTGTAGACACTGCGTACGAATAGAGGTTTCCAGTCATGATTTTCTTATCCTATTACGCGGCTTCCGTGAGAAATAAATAAGTTTGACTTTGGTGTTAGGTTTCAGTTGATAGCAGACACCCGAATCAATTGTAAAACGCTGACAGAAAAGTCAACTATAATGCGAGAGCAGAACAGAGCTGAAAGATCTCACTCTCAGATTTCACCAACAGCACAACTAAAATAGTATTGACTACTGCCTTCATTTGTCTTCCCAAAGCTGAGAGATCAGCAAGCATCTCTGTATAAAGCCGACATCCATGAAAAGATGATTGGAGCTGTCCATCCGTTCCGTTGCAAACATGGATGGACCTTATGGTGCAAAAATCATACAAAATGTATGATCCTGGCCATTAACTGATTGATCGGAGGGTTGAGAACATAGCCAAAGGTGAAGATGGATGTGAAAAGTCAATTGTCTGTATCACGGTCCATACAAGTAGCACGACTAGACGGGTGTTCTATGCCTTCGAGTGGCTCAACAGGCCATTTGTCGACTGCCTCCAAACAAGTGCCATTCGGGGATAGAATCCACTGGGAACGGAAACGGATTGGCTACTCCCCCTGTCACCAGCCATTGGCTGGTGTTCGGTACTCTGTGGGCCCCACCATGATGTATGTGTTTCATCCATGCCGTCCATCTATCTTTCTAGATCATTTTCTTGTATGAGACAAAAAATTAGGTATATCCCAATCTCAAGTAGACCACATTACAGAAAACAGTGTTGAATGAACGTAGACCATTAAAAACTTTTTAGGGGCCATAAAAGTTTTTGATCAAGCTGATATTTGTTTCTTCCCTTCATCTGGGTCTGTATGACCTAATCAAAATATTGGATGTCAAATAAACAGTACAGTGGGCCTTAGGAGCATTTAAATGGTGGATATCCAATCACTATTGTTTTCCTGTGGTGTGGTCTACCTGAGGTTTATGGCCCTCTAATTTTTGAAACAAAGCCTAAAATGATCTTTAAAAATGGATGAACGGAATGGATGAAATACATACATCATTTTGGGGCCCACAGAGCACTGAACACCAGCTACGGGACTGGTGGCGAGTAGCCAATCCGTTTCCACTGGGGGCAGTCTGGGTCCACCATGCACCCAATCTGTCATATGTTAATGTATCGGGCATATCCTTTTTTTTAATCTTGTGGGTCACTGTACAAAATCCAAAATCATGAGAAATATGACAGCTTAGTCCTCGCTAAAGTATAAACAGTAGAAATAAAATGTGGATATAGTTCGGACAATGTTTTTATATTTTTTGGGAATTCATCCCTTATTTTTATATGTTTTTGGGGAAAGCTAAAAACAAACGCTTACACCGGCCAAAAGTTAGGGCAATCTTAGGAGGAAAAGCTGGAGAATGGAATTTCTAGAGAATATAAAAACCAGCAAAAAATGTAAACTTAACATGGTACTTGTGAAAACCAGAAAATTATTAAGTGCAGAAATAAAAAACCAGCAACCAAACGCCCTATTAAGCAATGAACTTAGATGACGGTCCAACTCCTGAGGTGGGACCGGGTAACGAGGATCATGGTCCTCTATATCAAAAGGTGACAACGCCATATACAATGTCACAAAAATGCAGACCTTTGAGTACGTTGATCAGGAGCCCAACGGCTATCAAAGGTGAGATGAGTTTTGGGACCAATCCAAGAAAGAAATTGAGATGTGTCTTCTTTATCAGAGTCGAAAGTGCTAGCTTGGAAGTGGATGGACGGGTCCGTCTGGCTAGCTCGTGGGCCTATTACACCACAAACGTGGGTCAAGCCTGAATTTTGTATGTGGGCTACAGATGGGCCTACTTTAAGCCCCATTGTATACATTTCCAGCTTCAAGCCTAAGCCAGCCGTATGCTGTTATCGACCATGCATAGATTGACGATCTAAGTAGCCTATGCCAGCCCTTCATTCTTTGGGCCAAGTCCATCATCGGCCAGGTTTGGGTCTAGACCCTAGATTGGGTGGGTGGAATCAGATCTAAAAGTTCAAGTCTGGGTCCAAGACAATGGTCTGTTTGGTCTGGCCAAGGCAGGAACTGGTCTTTGGCCCAATAACTTTTTAGTCGGATATCACCCAGGCCCATCTCAAGTTGGACACTTGGACTCGAGCTGATTAGATCAGCTCGTTGACAACCCAAGAATAGATGGCTAGAAAGTATCCTCGATGAGAGTCTGAACCTTTTATCGTGTGGCCTTCAAATAGAGGCCGAGAAGAGATGTTGCTATCCACTACATTTAAATGAAAAATGGCCAAATATTCGTGGCTGGTATCTTCCATCCAATCTAGGATGCTTTAAAAACAGGACCACCGGTCCGGATCTCTCAAACATGCTCCCCACTTGTGGAAACCGAAGATAAGAGTATACTTTTTAGGTTCTCTGGTCAAGGATCGTATAATTCCTCTTTTAGATCACGTGGGGCGCACGGGAAGAGAGAAGCAGGGGTTTGCAAGGCGGTGAGAGTCGGGGTGAGAGTTGATACTCGAATATTGTGAAATTGTATACATGGCATATATTAGCTGAGTCAAACTGCGATATGTGATTCTCTAAATTTCATATTTATTTAGATTAATAAGAAATCATTAGCTAAATTTATAATATTGACTATATTTATTTGTCCATCCATTAAGTATCCATAAATTAATTAATGAAAAAATTAAATAAATACATTTAGATTGTGAGGTCCATTGCATGGAATGTATAACATCCACTCCCAATATCTATTATGCCGGCTCATGTCAGGACTTTAGCCAAAAAAATAATAAAGATTTAAAGCTTGCATGGACCATAGATTTGGAAAAGTTGGGATGAGTTGCTCATGGTTGAATGCTTTCTTTTTTCTATAGAAAGCTCCCACGTGTGGGTTTAAGTAGCTTTTAGTGTCACATATGTGTGTGGGGTATTTTGGCCTTTTGGCCAAGCTTCTAAAATGAAAGAAAATTAGCTCTTTTTGTTTAGAGAGAGCTAAGTAACATTTGAGGGTTTTCTTTCCCAAAGGAAAAAAAAAAAACAGAGACAAAAGAATAAATTTTGTAAAAGAGAATATTCAGAGCTTTCTACTGTGAGACTGAATCTATATGCGGAATAGGCCCACGGTTCTATCTATACATGGGACATGGCGATCAGGGGTTCAGATAATGTACTTAAATAAGACGCCGCCATGGAAGCCGGATAAAAATACCAGAATTCCTGTAAAACTTAGGATCTTCTTCTCCTTCACACCCTTTCTGCAACTTAAAAAATGGGACTCGAATTCTGCTGTGGTGTAGGATCGGGGATCCAGCTCTCTTATATAGAATCTATGGAGAGAAAGTTTGAAACCCATCACAACTCTCTCTTCCAGGCTCCACATTGCAGCATCCTAGTTCAACTTAAATTATTGTCTGCATAAAATAGCTATAGCATCCAGCCCTAGTACGCAAAGCTGCGCAAATAGATGCACAGTGCATCACATGAAGTGGGGCCCACTGGTTAATTAACTCAATCCCATAGTCCAGCTGATAGGACAATACAGACCGTTGATTAGTAAGGCCCACTACATAGAGTTCTTACATCTACAACTGAAATATTCACATTTGGGTTTTTGAGGTCGGCTTGGCTTGTTCATGTTGTACTCGAGCTCGACCTCAAGCTTAACATTGAAGCTTGGTTTGTTTGCCAAAGTTGTCGAGTCGAGTTCGAGTCGAGCTAGTGGTTCGAGTCGAGTCGAGTTTACCTTGAGTTGAGCTCGAGTTTGTTCATATCATCATATGTTAAGTTATTAAAATTTTGACTAAAAAATACAAATTAAATGTCTCATATGTTGATTAGTAAGGCCCACTACATAGAGTTCTTACATCTACAACTGAAATATTCACATTTGGGTTTTTGAGGATCCATCTACAACGTCCGTTTTTTCAATTATCTTCTTTAAGAGTTGTGTTTAAGATTTTCTACAATACGTAGTTCGTAAAAAATTCAGTTATTTCATGTTGCTTCTAATTCACATTTGTGTGATATAATTGAGATATTCAAAAGAGATCTCTTAATAATTGTACTTCCATTATTATAATTATAGTGAATTTATGTTAAATTAAGTCTCATAATTTTTTCCTTCACATCGTAAGATTTCTTATGTAATAAAAAATAAGAAAATAAAAAAAATAAAAATCTAAGTATCTCTTGCATCTTACATATTCGATAATTTGCTTATTTGTGTTAGAATTGATTTTCATACACGGAATCTTTTATATTATTAATCCCATTGATTTGCACGTTTATAAATAAATAAATAAGTTGTGTGGTTTCCCAACAACATGAACCCATCTCAAGTACATAATTTCTCAACAAGTGCATCAATTATCTTGCTCTAGTAGAATATCAAAGCTTCTTGTAAGGCTTGTTTGAAAGCATGGAAATGAAAACCTAAATTTGAAATCCTGGATTCAGCTCTATTTGGTTGTTTAGGATTTTCAAAATATTATATTTTAATTTTTGTATCTGGGAATGGGGATTTAACTCTTAGATTGGTATATTCCCAAGTTAACGAATGTAGACATGCTCTCGGATATTCTAAGCATGACAGACATGTGCAATATAAGATAATTATTATACTAAGCCCATTGTAAGATAAACTTTTTTTTTTTTTTGGTTAGTTTGTTAGTACACCCCACCGTCAGTTCACACTTTACTGTTAGCCACCCCACTAGGAAATCGATACCAAGACCTCATTGTTGAAATGAAGTATCTTTCACTCAGTCTACCACTTGAGCTATGGATCAGGGTGTATCGTAAGATAAACTTAATTATCGTAAGATAAACTTAATTCCATAATTAAAATAGATCTTTATATTCCTTTTAAGTGGTCAGTTTTGTTTATAATCTAGCTCACATAATAATTTTTGCACTTTATTTCATAGAATCCCATCATCATAATGTAAACGAAAGAGAAAACATTTAACTAGCAAGAATGAATATTGAATGTGAATTCCTTGAGATACAAGGAGATATTAGTTATGATGATCGGAAACAACCCAAAAATCTTAAATTTTGCAAGCTAGGACTCCCTTGAGTTAAAAAAAAGTTGAAAATTATGGCCTTCAAATCCCACTTGCTTACCCAATTACAATACATCATGTTGTATTGAATCATCTTTTGAACAAAGACCCTCCCCACATTAGAGAAAGCCTTATTTATTTGAAAATTAATTATTAGGAAATTCTTGTAACCAGAAGCTCTATGGAGCAACTGTAAAATCTGCATGAAATCCTCTCATAAAATCAGTTTGATAATTTCTAGGATGTGAGTCTAACAAGGCAGATTCGAAACTTAAGTAGACTACGTTTTATATATATATATATATATATATATATATATATATATATAAAACTAAACTACTGAGGATTGAACGACCTCGTAGAAATCTTTTATGAGACCAGTGAAGCTGTGGATTAGTTAGTGTTTTTGTTTTTCTTTCATGCACGTGGAAATGACCTTATCAATGGACAGCCGATTTGGTGAGACCCCTGATCCATTAAGGTGACCCCTAACTCTGGGGCTCACGGTGCTGTATGTGCATCAAATCCACACTGTCCAACCATTTTCAAAGCTCATTTTACAGTATGATCCAAAAAATGAAGCATGCCCAAATCTTAGGTGGACCACACCACGAGAAACAGTCATGATTGAATCCTCACCATTAAAAGCTTCATAAAGTGCCCCGGGATGTTTATTTGCCATCTAACCTGTTGATATAAGGTCACAAAGACCTGTATGAAGATACTACGCAAATATCATCTTGATCCAAGGCTTTCGTGGCCCATGAGAAGTTTTCAATGGTCAATTACTACTGTTTCTTGTTCTATGGTCCTTTTAAGATTTGGATCTACTTCACTTTTTTTATCATGCCCTAAAATGTTTTGTGAATGCAGATGAACGGTATGGATGTAGTCACATACATCAAGGTGGGCCCCACAGTCAGAGTCCCACGCACCTCGGTTGATCCAGGGATCCACCGGAATCGGGCCCTTTATGAATGAGCTGGATGGCAAATAAATATCACCGGGCCCATGAAGGATATAATGGCGAGCCTTTCTATCCCTACTTTTCCAGCGGTGTACCCCAGTTGAGTTTCTGATCTACCTCATGTTTGTTTTTTTTTTTTGGTTCACATCCTAAGTTGAGCTGGGGAAACTAATGGACGGAATGGATTTCAGGTGGACTTCTCGGTGGGCCCACGGAGCTTGGGGTTAGAGTAACTCCCTGTAGCACCTGTGAGAGGTAACTCGTGTGGCACCGTTTCCCTCTCAATGGAGCAATGCTCCTCAGTTTGAACGTTGAAGCCCATCATCGGCTGCAATTATCCGTTTTCTCTGACGACTGTTTAAATCCCGCACTTAGAGAAAATTAACAGTCCAAGATCGGACATCAATCAGACCCCACCAATAAAACATGTCCTTCATCCAATCGCTACCGTCCCTCTCTGTACTCAGCAGCTGCACCACCACCCAAGAAATCAAACAGATCCATGCCCAATCCATCAAAACAGGCCTATTTCATCACAATCCTTCAATTCCAACAAAAATCACCCAATCCCTCTGCCAATCCCACCACTCTTCCGTACCGAAATCCGACGAAATCGATTACGCTCTGTCTGTCTTTGATCGGACGGCCGAGCCCTCTTCTTTTCTCTACAACACACTCATCAGGGCCCACACACAAATCCATCGCCCTGAGCAAGCGTTCTTGCTTTTCTACAGGATGCTCTGCGATCCGAATCCCGTTCTTCCCGACAAATTCACGTTCCCTTTCGTCCTCAAATCCTGCGCCCAATTGTCTGCCATTGAAGAAGGCGAACAGGTGCACTGCTTTGTTTTGAAAACCCACTTTGTATCGGATCTCTTTGTGCAGAATTCCTTGATTTATATGTATGCTCGTTGTGGGAAGATCGAGAACGCTCGTCGATTGTTTGATGAAATGTCCCGTAGAAATGTTGTTTCCTGGAATTCCATGATTGATGGGTTTGCAAAAACTGGCGATGTTGATGCTTCACGAGCATTTTTCAACGAAATGCCTGAAAAAAATATCATTTCTTGGAATTCGATGATTTCTGGGTACGTGCAGAATTCCCTATCCCATGAGGCTCTTGATCTATTCCTACAGTTTCAGAGTTCTGGTCTGAGGCCGGACGAATCCACGCTGGTGAGCATTGTCACTGCAATTTCCCATCTGGGTCTACTTGGATTGGGCAAAAGGGTCCATGGGTATTTAATCCGCCACGAATTCTCACTGAATGGAGTTCTTGGTGCAGCACTGATTGATATGTATTCCAAGTGCGGGAGCATCTCCACTGCCTCCCAAGTTTTTGAAAACATACCGAATAAAAACGTGGGGCATTGGACTTCGATGATTGTTGGGTTTGCAATTCACGGCTATGCAGAAACTTCTCTGCAGCTGTTTTCGCTAATGCAAGGTTGGGGAGTGAAACCCAATTCGGTGACCTTCCTTGGTGTTTTGATTGCTTGTAGTCATGGCGGTCTAGTTGAAGAAGGCTTGAAACATTTCAGCCTTATGAGAAGAATGTATGATATAAGCCCGGCAATCCAGCATTATGGATGCCTGGTAGACCTTCTCAGCCGCTCAGGTTATCTTGAAGAAGCCATGACTGTCATTGAAAATCTGCCATTGGAACCAGGGTTTGTGATCTGGGCCACACTACTGGCCGCATGCAGGAACTATGGGAATATCAAGATTGCAGAGATTGCGGCACAGAAGCTGATCGAGCTAGCTCCAAATTATGGTGGCTGTTATGTTCTTCTGTGTAATCTTTATGCGAGCTTTGGCAGATGGGATGATTTTAGTAGAATGAGGAGGATGATGGAGGAGAAAGGAGTCGAGAAGGTTCCTGGTTTCAGTTGGATTGAAGTGGATGGTCAAGTTCATGAATTTGTTGTGGATGACAAATTCCATCCAAAATGTAGAGAGATCTATAACATGTTGGATGAGATTGACTGTAAGTTGAGGTGGGCGGAGTATGAATCAGTTGTAGAAGGTAAGCTACTTCGCAACAACAACACCATTGAGGAGGAATTGAGTAGCAGTATACCATCCTTGTCCATGGATTATCTATGACATTTCCATTTATTCTTTTGGGAAGAAAGGATGTACAGGAAAGACTGTGCATATTATATACAATGGAAGTTAGCATATAAACATCTCTACTGTCAACAGTGTTCAAGTTGTCGGTATCGCTACAAGTTTCGCTGGGCAGAGATAAAGACATAATATCAGATAACCAGAAATGCAAGGAAAATGGTGGAAACATGGAGAAAATGGTGAAATTTTTCAGTGAAACTTCAGGACATGCCTGAATACACATATTTACATATTGAGGAATAAAAAAATTACAAAAAGAATGCATTAAATGATAAGTTTCCATTTAATAGGGGCCAAAAGGATGCGATCCGAGACCGAGTCCAGGTCACTGGACTCGGACAGATCCGATACTTGATTTATTTGACCCGATCCGAGTCTGACTCGGTGAAGGAAATTGAGTCGGATCGGGTTGGACACTATTCGGATCATTTCATATGGTGTGGTCCACTTTAATCTTCAATGTATCATAATTTTTTGTTCAACGCCTAAATTGATATGTCAAAATGGATGAACGGCTTAGATAACATATATACATCAAGGTGGGCCCCACATGACTATAAAAATTTTATATTAATGTCTGCTGCATGTGTTGTCCCATCGGGCAGGCTACTGAAGTTACTGCCTCAACTCTCAAGGCTACTGACGTAACGTCACCAAGTTCTGTGGGCCCCACTATGCTGTATGTGTTACATCCACACCGTCGATCAATTTTGAGATATCATTTTAGGGCATGAGCCAAATAATGATGTAGATAAAAATCTATAGTAGACCACATCACAGAAAAAAGTGGGAGAATGATTTCCACCGTTGAAACTATTCTAAGGCCCACCGTAATGTTTATTTGAAATCCAACCTATTCAAAAGTTGAAAAATAAAGAAATAAGGGAAAACACAAATACCACGTTAATCTAAAACTGTTGTAGCATTTAAAAGTTTTTAATGGTGGGCATCACCGTACAACTTTCTATGTTGGGGTCCATTGGAGCTTTGGATTTCATTCATTCTTTGGATATTGCCCTGAAATGATCTCTCCAAATGGATGGAAGGTTGGATACATAACATACATCATGGTGGGGCCCAAGTAACTTGGTTAAGCCACTTTAATACATACTCCAACAACCTACCGTATTGACTTGTAAAGCAAGTAAACAGCTGTTACTCGCTGTTGACGTGCCGTGCAAGTAACCCATTCTCGTATCTGAGTGAACTCTGCTGGGGCCCACCATGAATGCATGTGGTGTATCCATGCCGTCCATTTGTTTTCTCAGATTATTTTAGCTGTTGAACCCAAAATTGACGAATATTCAAAGCTCAAGTGGACCACACCATAAGAAAAAGTAAAAATATTATTTTTTACTCAGATCTGGTCGGATCGGAACAGTCCGGATCTATTCGGATCGGGTTTTCGGATCGGAATGGTCCGATCCGAAAACTAGTCGGATCTAAATGATCTTACCGATCCTACCCGATCCAGCCGTCGGTTCGTAAACGGCGGATCGGTCCGATCGGCCTGGATCCAGGATCGATTCAAAAATGCCCACCTCTAGACATATTTACATATTGAGGAATAAAAAAATTACAAAAAGAATGCATTAAATGATAAGTTTCCATTTAATAGGGGCCAAAAGGATGTCCAAAGCTCAAGTGGACCACATGATGGATGGATTGGATCTCATCTCAATTTGCCATGCTGGTACATATAGTGCCATTTGAGCTCCTTAGTGTACACAAATTACAGATGGAAGTGCATAGATCCAGTTGATCTTAACTGTTTGATTTTGCCCATTGAATTTGTACTTTTGACCAATTTTCAGATTTTATTTTATTTTTCTATCAATTTGTAATTGTATGGTGTCCCATGATTCAGTGATCCAAACTGTTTATATGATGGGCCTCAGCACCGATGCTTCATGCACCAAAACTCTCCCACATCAAAATTTATGTGAACCCCAAAAAGGTATCAATGGTAGGGCATTCAATCCTCCACTGCTTTTTACAGTGTGGTCCACTTGATTTTTGGATCTGTCTTATTTTTCAGATCAAGACTTACTAAGAGCTCACCAAGTGGAAGGACGGTTTGGATATAACTCAAACCTCATGATGGGACCCACAAAACTTGGTGACGTCAACACACTGGTTTGTGTTACACCAGCCAATCCACTTCGGAAGCAGATTGCGTATCGAGTAACTTAGTACGCTAGGCCTACTTAATAAACTCTGTGGGGCTCACCATCATTCATGCATGGTATCAACGCCGACCATCCGTTTTATCATATAAATTTATGTCTTTAACCAAATATTAAGAATATCCAAATCTCAAGTGGAACACACCATCGGAAACAGTGTGAATTGAATTCTACCATTAAAAAGTTCTTAGTGACTACATAAGTTTTACATAAAGATGATATTTGTGTTTTCCTTTCATCCATATCTTTTTGATGTTATTAACAGTTTGGATGAAAAATAAACATCATTGGGAGCCTCAGAAAGGTTTCAACAGTGGAAATCAATACTTCCACTATTTCCTGTGGCATGGTCTACTTGAGCTTTTGATATACTTCAATTTTGGCCTCAACCCCTAAAATGATCTGTAAAAATGTATGGACGGTGTGGATAAACCACATGAATTCACAGTGGGCCCAACAGAGTTTACTCAACACCATAAGAGGAGTTACTCCAGTACCATAAGAGGGTACTGAGTAACTCAATACGCAATCCGCTTTCATCCGAGTCCGGGATCTTACCGTATCCATCTCACCGTATCCACCGCGCGCGGAGGATCCGATGGCCACTGAAAGGCCACCATGATGTATGAAATTTATCCACACCGTCCATTCATTTCTTCATATTATTTTAAAACATTATCCATCAAATATATAATATCTAAATCTTAAATGGGCCACACGGTGGTAATTAAATTAATACTATTGAAAAATTCTTAGGGGCCACAAAAGTTTTAGATCAAGCTTATATTTATTTTTTTCTCTCCATCCAGGTGAATATGACCATATCAATGGGTTGTATGTAAAATAAACAATACAGTGGGCCCTAGGAAGGTTTCAACTGTGGGCATCCTTAGCATCATTGCTTCCTATAGTGTGGTCCACTTGAGCCTTTGAAATGCTTTATTTTTCTTCTAGTACTCTAGAATGATATGAAAAGATGGATGGACGATGTGGATAAGATTCATACATCACGGTGGTCCCTCAGTGGCCCTTGGATCCTTCTCCGTACCAAGCTCCAAACGGACCGGGTGGTACCTGATCCGCGCACCCATCTGCTGAAACAGATTAGCTACTGCCACTGGTGGATGGCTGGTGGTCGGTGCTCTGTTGGCCCCACCACGATTTATGTGTTTCATCCATGCCGTCTATCTATTTTTATAGATCATTTTATGGTGTGATAAAAAAAAAAAAAAAGAGGTATATACTAATCTCAATTGGACCACATTACAAAAACAGTGTTGAATGAACCTAGACCATTAAAAGCTTTTTGGGGGCCATAAAAGTTTTAGATCAAGCTGATCTTTGTTTTTCCCTTCATCTGGGTCTGTATGGCCTAATTAACATATTGGATGTCAAATAAACAGCACAGTGGGCCTTAGGAGGATTTAAATGGTGGATATCCAATCACTATTATTTTCTTGTAGTGTGGTCCACCTGAGATTCGTATCCCTCTCGATTTTGGGGTAAAGCCCTAAAATGATCCGTAAAAATGGAAGAACAGAATAGATAAAATACATACATCATGGTGGGGCCTAGAAAGGTTTCAATTGTTGAAATCATTATACCCACCATTTCGTATGGTATGATCCACTTGAACTTTAGATTTGCTTCAATTTTGGGCTCAACCCCTTAAAGTGGATGGATGGAAAAACAGATGGACAGTGTAGATAGACCACATACATCCAAGGTGGGCCTAACTGAGTTTACTCAATATGATAAGAGCGTACTCAGTAATCGATTTCCCACGAAAACCTTAGAAAAGGCCGGTGCAACTGTGAGAGGGTTTTTCACTGGAGGGAAAAACCAAAAAAAAAAAAAAACCCTCAAGAGGGTTTTGCGAGGAGATGGTGAGATGCGAAGGGTTTTGCGGGAGATTTCAAATCCCTAAATCTGTACCAGCTTTGTCGATTGAGATTCAAGAAGATCCTCTTGTTCCAACTTCCGATTAACCAGGTACGTAAATCACTCCCAATTTTTTCCTCAATTTTTACGTATTCACGCAATTTCAGCCTTGATATTCCGATTTTTCTTCCGATTTATTCACGCAGCCCCGATAATATCGCCCATATAAAAAAATCGCCGATATTTCGTTGATATTTTGCCGACAACTGAGAGAGAAACGAAAAAAGGAGTTTTCGGTGTCGCAGGGCTGACGACACCGATAATATCGTTGATATTATCGACTTTTCGCCAACAATTTGAACACTGACTGTCAATTCAGTGCAAATGCGCATTAATCTAGACCATCTAATTGATGAGCTACTATTTGGATGAACCACTGTATGAAAGTTGCACCAATTTAATCGAGGGATGCTCGACTAAGTCCTGGAATTGGATCATGGTGATTCTATGCTATGTGGGCTTTGTTTAAATGAATAAACTTACAACAAACAGGTATTGCTATTCATCATTCTCACATGCCTTACTGTGCTGTGGGCAAGGCCTTGCTTCATTTAGCCATTTTTTTTTTCCAGAGCCAAACATACTGTGATAGCCCTTTTTTTACCATGATCCCATACGGGCATCAGCAGTTTAATAGCTTTCTACAGTGGACCTACTTCAAAACGGCAATACCTCCATAGTGAAGCTATGGTCTCATGGTAATTGTTTGATCTCAAGCTCAAAGAGCCATTGGCTTCATTCCAGCCATTTGGATATTCGGGAGAGCAAAACAAGTCTTGTTCATACAAAAAATGGTTTTTTTCATAGGGATAGTTTGCATAACTCTTCTTTTAGTGATGAGTTGAAGATTGACACCGCCACATTTAGCTGTGTTTTTCTTGGGCCCTGTTTTGACTGTGTAAATCCCTTTTTGCAATTGTGTCAAATGTATTTGAATCTGTAAATATGAAGTGTTTGGTGGAAGTGGAAAACTGTTAAGATGCACAATGTTTCTTATTCGTTTCATATCTTCTCTCACTTGTAATTCTTCGCCCAATCAAAATGAAATAGTCAGGGATATTCTATATGGTCTGATCAGTGGTGCCCTGCACGAAAGCTGGCCTGCTGATTGCAAACCAAACAGGCTATTTTCCCCTAGTAGCTGTTTTCAAACTATCAGAGGCAAGTATTTATGTTGTTACTGGAGAAAAAGAAAGACTTCCTTGTTTATTCATCAGCAAGCAAAGATCATCCAACCTCTAATGGCAACATCATACACATAGGACCATCACCGCAGAAATGAAAGATACTTGAAATCACAGATTGGAAAATGTAAAGAAGAAGAAAAATCCACATTTCACATGTCTTGATAATGTAGTTTATTAGCATTGAAAAATACATTTCTCAGGCAATTGTTATTGATTGAGTTGCTCTTACAACCTTGTAATCAATCTGACTAGGGTATATTCTATTCTTCGGTTAAGATCGATAGTGACTGAATCATCCTACATTCCTACTTTGAACATTCAACTCTTGCTTATGGCCTTGTGCTGATTTATGATGTTCTAATCACCGAATTGTTTTAGAATCCTACTTAAGATATTAGATATTGTTTAATGTCATCTCCCTCTCTCCCTCTTAAGATATCAGATATTGCTTGATGTCATATCCCTCCCTCCCTTATTTTAATAGCATAAGAAAGACTTCTCTGTTATTTTATCACAAGTAACCCAACTTACGAATGCGAATGTAACGGGTTGAAAAAATGAGAAAAGCTTTTTGTTTTTTTTTTTTGTTTTTTTGTTTTTTTTTTTAACGGCTCATGAAGGCTTCCAAGATAAGGAGGATTTCCTTTCTTAATCATCTCCACTGTACATGTGGCATATCTACAAGGCAATCAGGATTGTTGATCTAGTGGGGCCAGTATCCCGACAGAATATACCGAAAATCATAGAGAGTAGACAATTATGGGAAACTGATTGATGTAATTTTGGGTCATTGAATGTGGACAATCGCTCGCTCAAGTTACACGCCCGTTTTCAGCTCGCTGATGCAACCAATGAGATAAGCCAACCACCGTAAATGTTTACCTATCTATAGATTCTTCAATGGTGGCTGGTTTGATGAACGGTTCCAATTGCCTGACAAGTGTGTGGTAGCAAGTTACCGTAGCAGGAGCCTTGCAAAGGGGGTTTGACTTGCAAGGCACACATGCCAGCACGACAAATGTGCGACGTGTGTGCAAGCCAGCAAGTGGTGTGCACCAGCGAAAAGTAAAGCTGGTCAGCTCGTTGTCTGCCACGTGTCTATATTGAATAAGTTCTCGTATAGTTTTCTTCCTTGCCGCCCCTTTCACTTATATAGACGTGTTGCCCACTGGCCACTGGACAAGAGGCCCTGCATGGAGATCAAGCGGGTCCACCCACAGATCCTAATCTCATATGAACCATAGTACTAAAAACAGTGATGAATGATTATTAAAAACTTTTCATGGGCCACAAAAGTTTCGGATCAAGCTTAACTTTTATTTTCCCTTCATACGGGTCTTCTTTATATTATCAAACAGGTTGGATGGGAAATAAACGTTACGAAGAGCCGTATGGAATTTTTAATGGTGAGGCACTAAGTTACCACTGTTTCCTGTGGTGTGGGCCACCTGAGATTTGGATCTGGTTAATTTTTGGGTTCACACCTAAAATGGGCTGGAGAAACGGATGGATGGAGTGGATATACAACACATCATCAAGGTGGGCCCCACTTGGTAAGGGCAACACCCAATCCGCTTCCGTCTACCCGATGAGTGTTCAGATCTAGACAAAGCTACTGCCGGTCTGATGAAGTCAAGAAGCACCTATGAACCCCACTCGCACATCACCAAGATACAGACAATTCATCACGTGGATCAACCGTGAACGTTCTATCCTATCCAAACTTTTTTTTCATAGGGTGTGGCCCACCTGATGTTGATGTACGGGGTGGATTTTATGGGATTCGGATGATCTTCCCTCAGCCCATTGGCAGAGTCCTCTCTTTGGATCATTTGGACCTGGCTCATATTAGAGAAAACATTTCCCCGCTGTCCATCCATTTTTTGAAGCTCATTTTAGTGTATCATTCCGAGAATGAAGCAGATCCAAAGCTCAAGAGGACCACACCATGGATTGAATGCCTATGGTTGAAACCTTCTTAGGTCTTGGATCAAGCTGATTTTTGTTTTCCTCCATCTATCTATCTAGGTTTATATGACCAAGGTGGGCCCTAGGTAGCTTTCAATGGTGGGCATCACTATTCCCACTGCTTCTTGTGGCGTGGATCTTCCTTATTTTTGGGCTTATACCCTGAAACATGCTTCCAAAATGAATGTACGGCATGTATAAAACTCATACATCATCTACCGAATCCAATTCCGATTTCATGAAAATCGCTAGTGAAAGGTACCAGCGCGGCTAGAAAGAGGCGGTCAAAAATAAAAAGTAAAAAAGAAAATGAGAAGTGCCTCGTGCAAAAGAAAAGAAAACGAATCCGGATCCTCTGCTTGGCACAAATCCCGACTATTTGCAACACAGTACAAATCCTCTCTCTTTGTCTTTGAATGTCACTCCAACAATCGATAAATCGTTCGTACGGTACGTTCCTTTTCCACAAAATCAATAAATTTTTATTTCCAATTTCGCCCTTCAAAGCTATGGGATGGGTACAGATACAAAATGTCTGTCAAAATAACGGATCGTAGGTTAACTAAGCCTACAGCCCGTTGTAGGCGACCAGTTCTGTGTTCTCCGGACAACACCAATCCAGCGATGCCACCGTCTCCTTTATTACTCCTCTTATTCATATCTCACATACATCTTATGTACCATGTATAATCTATTATACATTCGACTAAAATTAAATTTCTTTACATCCGCCCCCAAGCGCACATTAGACGCGACCCCGACCTAACGCGAAGCGATGACCCAATGCTCTCCGTCAATTTCTACCCTCAACCCCTTGGCCTTAGCAAACAGATTGACCGCCCGGCGCACGCCTCTATTATCCTCCGCGGTGAAGTAATCGTGGCCGAACAACACCCCGCCGGGCCTCAAGATTGCATATGCACGGTTGATATCTGCCCACGCTGAGTGGAAATAGTGGCCCGCGTCCACCTCGATCAGGTCGGCATACACGCCCCACTCACACATCTTGGCCAGGGCCGACGCGCTCGAGTGCGGCACGTGCAGCACAATCTCCGTCGCGTTAACGTGCGCCACGTTCTGCATGAACTGGTACATGAGCGTTACATCCCCGTTCACCATCTTCAAGTCCCGAAATCTGCCGCGAAAACCGGGCCAGCCGCGGAAGTCGTCGACACAGAGGATCTGAGTCTTCAGACCGAGTCGGCGGGTCAATTCGGCCATGTGGATCGCCGACGCACCCAGGAAGGTGCCGACCTCAACGATCGTCCGCGGCTGCACCTTCCGGATAAGGTTCTCGAAGACGGCGCCGGTCGAGCCCCATCCCTTGATCCGCTTCTCACGAAGGAGGGGGGCGGCATGCGGAGGTGGGAAGCCATCGAACGGGGACGTGCCGTTATAGACCCGGTCGAGGATCGTCTGACGGACGAACTTGGACGGGACCGGGTCTGCGCACCGGGTGTTGAACCGGAAGAGGTCGTGGTTCGGGTTCAGAGAGTCGGAATTGTCGGGTCTGCGGGGGGTTTTGAAATCAGGAGAGGGTTTGGTTAGGGCAGTGGAAGCGGAGAAGAAGCCGAAGGCGTAGGAGAGGGTGAGGAGGAGGATATACACCGTTGCTTTGGTGAATAGCTTAGGGGAGAAGATGAGGTGAAGGAGCCTTCTTGGATGCTGATGATGGGGATGAGGGCAGTGTTCTTCTTTCATTTCGGTGTATATGCGGGACAGGAAAGGGAAAGGGGAAATAAGGGAGACACAGAGCGAGAGATATATGGGGTTTAGATATTCGAACCGACGGTTTTGGTTGCATGTCTTCGCCTCTTCCTATGAGCTGAGGGTATTGAAAACGACGGGCAAGCGTCTCTTAAATAAAATAGAAAGATAGACTTTTTCGTTCGGATTGCTTTTTTTTTTTAACTTGTACGCTGTAAGCATTTATTATCAGAGGGGTTTTTGGTGTGCTTTTTATCTGGATAGAGGGAGAGGCGAGCTAGTGGGGGAAAAACTAGTCGAACGAGCTGTAGTGTTTTTCTGAGAAAGTGGAAAATAGCCACGAGTAAAGGAAGAAATGGTAGTCCGCAGGTGATGGGAGATGATACGGTGAGAGGCGGAGGAACCGGAACATGGTCGGGAGCTATCTCTCTATGTTAGAATTGGAAAGGTTTATCCATCCATCTGAACTGTGTAACTAGTGTTCCTCGTTACAGATGGACGATGCTTCGAATATTATGATTCTTGGTATACCATATCCATCACTTAACGTTGTTTAACTTATAGTAGACCGTTGCTTAGATGGCTAGGTCGCATGACTTGATTCAATTTCCATCACAGTGGGTCCCATTAGATGGACATTCCTGCCACGAGCCATTTACCAAATGGGGAGTGGATTAAGTGTTGTCTGTGTAACACGGCAGTGGATGTTTCCCTGTGGGGCCCACCTTGATGTATGTGTTATATATCCATGCCATCCATCAATTTTACCTTGATGCATGTATTGTATGTCCATATCATCCATCAGTTTTTTCTTGTTATTCTAGGATTAAGGCATGGTCCCAAAATTAAAGCAGATCCAAAATGTTTATTTTCTATCCAACCCATTAATGTCACATAGACAGGTATGGACGTTGGAAAAATACAAATATCAACTTAATCCAATACTTTTGTGACTCCAAGAAGTTTTTAATAGGGGACATTCAATCTCTACTATGTAGCCCACTTGAGATTTGGATATACTTCATCTTTGAGACCATGCCCAAAAATGAGCTAGAACCGCTAATGGATGGTGTGGATATACAACACATACATCAAATTGGGTTGCACGGTTAGAGTACTTAAGTGAACTTTGTAGGGCCCATTATATCTCGCCATGCCCTTTTAACAATTTTATTAGCTTATTTTAGGTCATGAGCCCATAATAAGCACATCTAAAGCTCTAGTAGACCAAGCCATGGGGAAGAGTGGGGAGAAGGCATGCATGATTGAAAATATTGAGTTTTGGACTATGGAATCACATATAGATGGATCTTGGATAGCAATCCAAGAGCACTAAGCAAACACAAGAGAACACAAAGATATAACGTAAAAAAACCTTTATGGGAAAAAATCACAGCACAAAGTGACAGATCTTCATTATGAAAGCAGAAATTACAAAGAGAAAAAACTTACCCAATTCAAACAAGCTTAAATCTCACCCTTGCTACACCCTTTACAAATCCCAGAACCCTTTTAGAAAACCTTAGAATCCCTTAGAATAATACTTCTCAATCCCATTTACACCCATATATATAGTTTTAAAAAGAATCCTAAATCATAAACAAAATCGGAAACAAATCCCGCACTTTCGTAGTTGCTCGAAAAATCTGCGCAGAATCTGATTAGATTTAAGACATCAAATACAACAATCTCCACAATGTCTTCAATCTTCAAACGTGTAGTCCATTGTCCTCTTCGATTATCTCCGCCTCTCATCATAACTTCATTAATACTTCTCGTGCACACTCAGTCTTCCTTTTACATCATCGTCAAGCCTAGAAAAGTTGCACAGAACTTGAACTTCTTTATATGAACAACCTTAGTGAGCATGTCCACTGGATTCACGGTGGTGTGAATTTTTTCCAGAGTCACGCCTCCTTCTTCAACCACCTGTTAGGTAAAATGGTGACAAACATTAATGTATTTAGTACGAGAGTGATAAACAGAATTTTTAGCCAAATTAATAACGCTCTTGCTATCACGATTAATTGGCACGGCCTCTTACCGAAGCTCCAACTGATTTATCATGCCTCTTAACCAGACACCTTCCTTAAACGCTTCTGTCAAGGCCATATATTCTACTTCAGTCGTGGAAAGAGTCATTATGGACTGAAGCTTCGACATCTAACTAATTATTCCACCTGCTAGTATAAACAAGTAACCTGAAGTTGACTTTCTGAAATTCATACTGTCTGCGTAGTCTGAATCCACATATCCTACTAACTTTGCTCTTGTCTTCTCAAAAGTTAAGGCACAGTCGTTTATACTTTGAATGTATCGAAGTAGCCATTTTACCACTTCCCAATGTTGTTTATCGGGGTTTGACATGTATCTACTCATAATACCAACTTCCCATGAAATATCTGATCTCGTACAGACCATGACATATATTAAACTGCCAATCACATTCGAATAAGGCACATGAGACATAACTTGTTTTTCTTCATTTAATTTACAACATTGTTCTGAGGAAAGCTTGAAGTGAGCTGTGTGGGGAACACTCACTGGCTTTGTCTGTTCCATCCTATACTTAATCAACACTTTTTCAAGGTATTCTGCTTATGATAACTAAAGTCTGCTCCTCTTCCTATCTTAATGAATATTTATGCCGAGAACCCTTTTTGCAGCCCCCAGATCTTTCATCTCGAATGTCCCTTATAACTGAGTTTTCAGTACGTTGATTTTAGACATGTCATTACTGGCGATCAATATATCATCAACATACAATATTAGGATGATGAATCTGTCATCACTCAGTGTCTTGTAATAGACACATTAATAGTATTCACTTCGAGTAAATTTCTAACTCAACATGAAATAATCAAATTTTTTATATCACTGCTTAGGCGACTGTTTTAGGCTATATAACGACCTCATTAAATTGTAAACTTTTTTCTCTACCCCTTTAACTTTGTACCCCTCTGGTTGTTTCATGTAAATCTGCTCTTCTAACTCCCCGTGCAGGAATGCAGTCTTGACATCTATCTGTTCCAGATCGAGATCGTATTGAGCAACCAACCCCAACACGAATCTGATAGACACTTTAACCACCGGTGCGAATATCTCTATGAAGTCGATTCCTTCTCTCTGAGCATAACTCTTTACTACCAATTTAGCTTTGTATCTATCCTTTTTTTTAATAACCACTTATATCCGATCACTTTTCGTCCCACTGGAAGCTCCACTAGCTCTCATGTGTGATTTTCATACAACGAGTTCATCTCATCGTCCATAGCCGCCTTTCACTTTTTTGCATCAAGCTCATTAAGAGCCTCCTGAATAGTAGATGGGTCTATCTCATCTGTAATGAGGGCATATGTAATATTAGAGTCGTCCCTGTATCTTGCCGGTAACATGCGATCACGCGGTGGGTTTCTTCTCACAGATGGCTGCTCCACCTGCTCCTGTACCTCTGTCTGTGTATTTGTCTATGCCTGAGTATCATCTGTGTCAATCTAGATGTCTATGATCAACCTTTCTGGTTCCTCTTGCTCCTATTGATCATTCTTACGGAATAGGGAGCTTTCATCGAATCTAACGTCACGGCTAGTGATGACCTTGTCGAATAACTTATAACATTTCACACCAATACCATAGCCAATAAAAATATACCTTTTGGCTTTATGCTGTAGCTTATTTCTCTCAACCGATGGTACATGAGAGTAAGCTTCACAACCAAATATGCACGAATCTGAGTAGTCCAGCTTATGACCACTTCATATTTCCTTTGAGATTTTACATTCAATTATCGTAGAAAGAGACCAGTTCACCAAATAACAAGCCGCATTAACGGCCTCGGTCCATAAGTCCTTACCCAAAGTAGCATTACTTAACATGCATCGAGCCCTCTCCAAGAGAGTTCGATTCATTCGCTCAACCACATCATTTTATTCGGGCATATAGCTCACTGTATTATGTTTAATGATCCCTTCATCCTTGCAATATTCATTAAACTCAGTGGAAGTGAATTCTCCACCATTGTTAGTATTTAAAATCTTTATTTTTCGCCCTGACTGTTTTTCTACCATTGCCTTCCATTGTTTGAATATGGTGAAAACTTTGGATTTACGTTTCATGAAGTAAACTCAAACTTTCCTAAAGTAGTTGTCAATAAATGAAATAAATCATGACGACCTCCTAAAGGAAACCTCTAACAATGGCCCCTATACGTCAGAGTGCACATAATCAAACACTTCCTTACATACGTATTTTTCAGTTTTAAAAAATAATATAGATTGTTTACCATATATACAATGCTCGTATATATCTAAATCAGAATTTTTAAAAGCTAGAATCAAATAACAATTAGATAGTAATTTCATGCCCCGCTCACTCATTTAGCCTAGACGAGCATGCCACATACGTAGGAATGTGGAATCTGCAATAGTTGCTGCCGCTCCACCTATTGAAGTGCTCCTTATCAACCTGTAAAGATTACCGTACCTTTGCGCTCTCATGATCATGAATGCCCCTTTTGAAATTTTAAGGACACCATTAATACCAGTGAACTTGCACCCTATAGCCTCAAGTGCACCGAGAGAAATCAGACTTTTCTTCATATCAGGGACATGTATGACATCAGTTGAGGTATGCTCCATCCCATCAAACATCTTGATGCTCACAGCACCAATAGCTACAAAATTACTGGTTTTATCATTGCTCATAAAGACCTATCCACCATCGCATTCTTTGTGACTGACGAACCAACTCCGATGAGGAGTCTTGTGATATGACACTCCTGTGTCGAGGATCCACTCATCTCCATGATTGTCGTGCAAGTGTCCGATCATGGCACAGACAGTACATCACCACCACTTGACTATTTATCAAATATGAAAACATTGGCCTCCTTGGAAGAAGCCGCTGAATTTTCTTTCTTCGCTTTAGGATTGGTACAATCCTTCTTCATGTATCCAGACATCCCACAGTTCCATCACTTTATTTTTTCTTTTCCCTTGCCCTAGGACTTAAATATAGGTCTTGAAGATCCTTTACCTCGTTTAGAATTCATGTCTCTCATAAGTGGTGCTTCAGAAGATATCCTCATGTCGCCTTTTAGCTTTCTCATGGCCTTTCCTTGAAGGGCTAAGATAACGGTGTAGACACTTAGGGTCTTATTTGCGATGCACATCGCGTCCTTGAATGACTCATACGATGTCGGAAGAGAATTCAGTAAGATACATGCTTATTCCTCATCTTTGATCACTTCCTCCATATCCAGCAATTTGCATACCAATTTATTAAAGTTGCTGATGTAGGCCTCCAGATCTCCACCCTCTACCATCTTGAAGTTATACCATTGTAGCTTCAAGTGTAGGCGATTTTCAGAGGATTTTTTCACATAAATGTCCTCTAACTTCGTCTATAATTTAGCCGCAATTTTCTCCCTCAAAACATTATAGAGAACCTCATCCGTGAGACATAAACGGATGGAGGCTAAAGCATTACTATCAAGAGTCTCTCATTCTTCATCTTTCATAGTCGATTTTCGCTCCTCAAGAGTCTTAACTTTGCCTTTCTTAGTTAATAGACTAATCATTTTAATCTTCCATAATTTAAAATTATTTTTACCTGAGTACTTCTCAATATCAAACTTGGTGTTTCCCATTATTGATAATCATGCAGATTCAGATCTGTGCCCCAATAATAGCTCTGATACCACTTGTTGGGTTTTGGACTGTGGAATCACATAAAGATGGATCTAAGATAGCAATCTAAGAGCACCAAGCAAACACAAGAGAACACAAAGATTTAACGTGGAAAACCTTTTCAGAAAAAAACTACGGCACAAAGCGACAGATCTTCACTATGAAAGCAAAAATTACAAAGAGAAAAGACTTACCCAATTCAAACAAGCTTGAATTTCACCCTTGCTACACCTTTTACAAATCCTAGAATCCTTTTAGAAAGCCTTAGAATTCCTTAGAATAATACCTCTCAATCCCGTTTACACTCATATATATATAGTTTTAAGAAAAATTCCAAACAAAATAAAAAAGAATCATAAATGAAATTGAAAATAAATCCCATGCTTTCGCAATTGCTCAAAAAATCTGCAGAGAATCTAACTAGATTTAAGATATCAAATAATATAAAAAAACTTTATAAGAGCATGAAAGTTTTGAATCAAGATAATATTTGCTCTGTCTATTATTGAAAATTTTATAAGGACTCAGAAGTTTTGGATAAAACTGCTTAAGGCTACGAAACTTAATCAGGTACAGAAACATTAATAAAGAGAACCAAAATATCATCTTGATCCAAAACTTTCATGACCTGTGATAAGTTTTGAACGATAGGCCTTAATTTCCCATCTACATTGTGTGGTCCACTTTAACCTTTTGGATATACTTCAACGCCCATGTCCTAAAATAAGTTTGAAAAATGGACTGCGCGGATGACACACGTGACATCATGGTCAGCCCAGAGTTTATTCAGTGAGAAACAGGCGTCTCAGGAAAGCACCATTTACCTAATCCCTGTCGTACCAACGTTTCCGTGGAAGGAGCGGATTCGGTGAATTTGTGACTATGTAGGCTACGATGATGTATTTGTTTTATATCCATACCTTACATCCATTTAATCAGTTCATTTCAGAGCTTGAGCCCAAAAATAAACAGATCCAAATGTCAGGTGCACCACACCACAAGAATCAGTCGTGATTGAATTTCCGTCATTAAAAAATTCTTGCGGACTATTGCGGTAGGCTATACGAACTTTTTCAAGGTGGGCATTCAAGCACCACTGCAGTGTAGTCTATCTGAGTTTTGGATATGACTCGATTTCTGGCTCATGCCTTAAAGTGATATGTCAAAACAGATGAATGGTGTGGATATGAAACATATGCATTATAGTAGGCCACACGGTCATGGATCCACCGAACTTAGTGGTTCAAAATCCTGAATAAATTAGAAAGGGTTCTTTTTTACTGTAGACACAACCTTTTACCAATTTCCCCTGCCTCGACCGATCACAAAACTTATATACGAAAGTAGACCCCCGTTTGTACGGAAAACCTATTTCGGACGAAAGTAACCTTCTTTCTTCACTTACTTCTTGCCTGAACCTAACGGTAACACTTATCTAAACCCGACGGAAACCGAAGGGTATTTTCGTCCATCCGTACCCTAAGAATCGACTTCCGTCCGTCCGTCGGCAGCCAGAAAAATAATTACCCTAGAAAATAGCGTCTACAGTTGTAATTGTTTCAATTAAAAATGCCCGTGATAAATGTTTCGGTGGGAGAGGGACCACCCGTTTCTATGCGCATTGCCAAACACAAGCGACCAGGTCATGTTGATGTGGCATGCCATGCAGATCTAGCCGTTCATCAGGCAGGCAATTGATGAAGATATCCTCGCCTAAAAGATCAGGCCAACCTGCACATTAAGTTTTGGGCCAACGTCCATACATCATGAGCCCGCCTGATGAACGACCAGCCTGATTTCCCATAGGTGGGCTATGTCATCATGTTTGAGTCGTTTGTGGTGGACCCATGTAGATATGCAGTTGTAAATAGCATTTCTCATTGAACTTGGTGGGCCATCGCTGTTGGAAATTTTTTAAATTGTAAAGATTTTCAAGGTTGGAATGCATCTTATTTTGAAAATCTTATAACAAGAATCTTTTCATTTTTAACTAGATTAACTAGGAAATCTTTTGAAAGGGTCTGACGCACTTATCGTGTGCACATCTTCGCATCTTCGCGGAGAGCTGAGGATGCTGAGAACCTTTTACCTAATCGGATTAAGCCCTAGTCAAGCTAATGATGCGGACCATGGGTATAGCTCCTGGCCAGGTGAGGCGATTAGGTAGACGATTGGGCATCTTTTCCATGGCTTGACATGATGCTTGATTGGCCAAGGATTGCCTACTGACATTGCATGGTGCTCCGTGGGCACCACCATAATGTATGTGTTTTATCTACGTTGCCATTCATCTATTTTGCTGGCTCATCTTAGAGCATGAGCATATAAATGAGACAGATCAAATTCATAGCTGGACTGCACCATAAGAAACAGTGATATTGAATTCATACAGGTCTTTGTGACCTAATCAATAGGTTGGATGGTAAATTAACATTACCGTGGGGTCTAGGAAGTTTTTAATGGTGGGCCTTCAATCACCACGGTGTCCTGTGGTGTAATCCACCTGAAATTTTGATCTGCCTCGTTTCTGCGCTCTTACACATAATGATAAAAAGAAATGCACCGAGTGGATAAAACACATACATCATTGTGGGACTCACATAATGATAAAAGAAAATGTACCGAGTGGATGAGTCATTTGTTTGTGATCTTTATGTTTGTAGCCCACAGAAGACTCAAATTTCCTCATTTTTAGATAAAGTAAATATTTTAATGGACTTATTACAATTATTTCATTAAATATTACATATGTGTACTAATTTGGATATTAAAGTTAGGGTAGTACACAGACCAAGCTAGTTCGGTTAGCTCGCTTAACTCAACTTGAAAAAGCTTGATTCAACTCCGTTCAAAGCTGAGTTCGAGTCGAGTCAAGCTGATTTTTTGAGCTCGAAAATGAGTTGGAGCCAAGTTCGAGCTAGCCCCGGCTCAACTCGACTCGGATCGGACCCAACTCAAATTGAGCTCAAATCGAACCAGTTCGGTGACTTGGTTACTTTGATATTGATGTTGCTAACCAAGTTTTTTGATGAAATGACTTAATGAAGTGTGGCTGGTGGCAAGGAAGGTATTTATATGAAACAAATACCCTTTTTTTCTCAATTTTTTATGTTGCTTAAAAGGTGTTTGATAAAAGACATATAAAATCACTGATGTTGTTTTGCATATAGTGAGATTTTGAAGGTGCAGTCCATGGGTTTGTGAAAATCTTGCACAAGTGAACTTGGCTCGATCTTGGCTTGAACTCGGCTCGAATTAGCCCGAGATGATGACCGAACCAAGCCAAGCTGGCTAGTCAAGCTCCAGGACTGAGCCAAGCCGAGTTTGAGCTGGGGTCAGCTAGTGGACGAGGCGAGTCGAGCTGAGGCCAGCTCGACTCGATTCGACTCTGTGTACACCCCTAATTAAAGTTGATTTGGAATATTACATTTGTTTCTATTGATACATTAAAAATTCCAATACATTTCAATTTCTCACATTTATTTCCATCCAAAAAAATATTTTGATTTCAAAAATATATTCCATTTACTTCCTTCCAAATATAATTGAGAAAGTCATTTACTCTCAATTTATTTACCTCCAATCTCATTTACTTCCATGTATAAACTCTCAGTCAAGCCTTTTTATTTTTTTTTACAAAATGAGATGGGTGCTACCCTTTAACTAATGACATTTTTGTCCTTTCAATTTTTTCATGCAAGTTGCCCATTCTTATAGTCTCCTCTTTATATGTATCCTACACCAATGGTAATCTTAAGGGGAGCAGATTAGGTGAGACCAACGGCCACCTAAGATAGCGTGGCCCTTGTTGTTGCAGTTTTACGGTAGACCCTCCTTGGCTAACCCTCCGAGACTTGAACAAAAGAAAGTGAGAGACAAAGGAGACCTTATCTAGTACAGGGGACCCTCCGATGCCTAAGTTAGGTTCTTAGGTCTTTTAAAGGAGATGATCTCTTGGAAAAGAGTCACTAGTCGTGTTTTATGATAGAGTATGCGTACCTTACATTGGTCAGAAGCACCCCTATTTATATCGGAGGGAAGATCACACCATAAAGAATCTTTCTCATTTAGGATTCTGATATGTCGCAAATCTTTCCGAGATTATGGTTATCCGAGATCCTTGGGATTTGATTTTATCTTCCGAAGATCTTGGGAGTGATCTTCGGGCCATCGGAGGGATTTCCGAACTGATTCTTCGAGAAAAGGTAAAGCAGTAGAGGTGTTAGATACAGTAGAAGTAGATAATGTCGAGCATTTCAACATTTATCTTATCGAAGGCTATCCTGACCTATGGCTGAGATATGTCTGACCTATGGTTGGATAGACCTGCCGGGCGGTAGAGACTGAACTATATCCGACCTATGGCTAAGGTTGACCAATAATCGACGTATGATTATGCCAACCTATTCAATAAGTCAGCCATTTGAGTGGACTTATAGTTGTATCGACCTATTTGAAGGTCGACCTTTCTTTACCAGTAGACGCCTCTTATGGTTTAGCCTTATTAGGTCTATGCTGGTTTGTAGAGTTGGTCCATTCCTTAAGTCATTTTATTTTCCCCCCAACAGCCCTTATCATGGGGCCCACATTGATATATCTATTTTGTTTCCAGGCCATCCATCCTTTTATTTCAAATTATTTTAGTGCATGATCTAAAAAAATGAACTAGGATCCAATTACCAGGTGGACCATACAATAGGAAACAATGGTGATTGACCACTAATGGGCCACAAAAGTTCTGGATAAAGTTGATATTTATCTTTTCCGTTTATCCAAGCCCACGTGAGCCTATTAACCGATTGGATGGTAAACAAAAACTAAGAAAACATTAAGATGAGCCATAAGAAGTTTTCGATGGAAGAGTGTTCAATCACCCATGTTTAGAGTATGGTCTGTTTGGATCTTCTTCGTATTTCGGATGATACCTAAAATGATATGGAAAAACGGATGAACAGTATGGATACATCAAGGTGGGCTCCACAGTAAGAGCCGCATCGTCTTGGATGAGGCCGGGGTCTCACCTTATCCGTACCAGTCGGCTTCGTAAGGCTACCAAAATGGGGCAGATCTGAAAATTAAGTGGGCCACGAGGCAATTCAAAAAAAGTAAAGATGGACGATCACCCATTAATATAATTATGGGACCTCTCTCTTTTTCTGTATATACCCTGCATCTATATTTAGAAGCACTTTTCTTATTTTTCTCTCTTGCTCTTTCCACGTGCAATACAATGTCCACTTGCCATGAGAAAACAACGATGGTCCACATTCATTTCAAAACATGACCTGCGATTAACAATTTAGGATCTTCTGATCTGGAATTTTTTTTGGGGCATCATCGAGCCATGGTGAGGATCGTCAAATCAATGATCTGGATCTACAACACGTGGACCATGCCTGTGTAAAAAGCCTACCCCTACTCTGCTTGGAGTCTGAGGACCACCTAATAAGAGATCTGAACCATATATACTGTACACGATCGAGTGAGATCTGAATTGCCTATTCATCAGGCCTTACTGTGGATTAGGCGTTCCTCAAAAATCACACTTATTCAAATGATCCTAGCCATTGATGGGAGGACTTTTCATATTTTCAAATGGGCCACTTATGGAGTCGTCCAAGAATTGATATTCAGTGGACGAGTTCTCCATTGGATCAGCGGCTAGGATCATCTGACCATTGTGATTTTAGTATCCATTGATAAACATTTCACGATGGCCCACCATAATCCATGGACGGTGGGAGATTGGTGTAGACCAAAGAGAGATCCGTACGAATTTGCTGCGGACTCGGATTTCCTGATCTATTGCCGGGATCACGTGCAACAAAAAACACTTGTGGGTCCCACCGTGATGTGTGTGACCCAGTCGATTGCTTGAACCAGCTCATGTTAGGAGGTGAGCCCAAAAACCATACCTATTCGCAGCTTAAGCGAGCCACGTCACATGAAACAGTAGGAATCTTCGGGCAGCACAACCGACTTGCATCCTGAAAGATCTGGGCCATTCATCGATGAGCTCTGTCATGGGAGAATTTGAGCCGACTCCAATTGAAGTAAGCTCGGCTCAACCAATTGAGCGGCCACGCTAAGGAAGGGGGATGGCAGAGCTAGACAAGCCAACCTGCGGTCCATCATTAGCCCTGTTACCCTGGCTAAGCCCAGATGATTAGTGTCAAGCTATCAAGTTATTTTGTAGAGCTTTCATATTAGCTTAGAATTCAAAAGAAACCATTACACACTCCATCCGTTGACTCTGACCAGACCTTCGTCGACAAGTGACCAGGCTCAGCCTACCAATAGGCTCGGACTGTATAAGACAAGACCCAGACTACAGGGGCGGCTCGGACGAAGATGTGACCTACAATCATGCTCAAGGATCAACTCCAGTAATGCGTGTATAGAATAACATTTGGCGCATGATCTTAGGGTAACTGCCAACATCAGCACTTACACCGTTCGCACCTAATGGCAGAGATCGTGCAAAGAATAAGGGGCACGCTCAATTAAATCAGAAGATATAAATATGAGATATATCTATAGGAACATGTATGCGAAATATCTCACCCAAAACCTATCTACACTACTTAGACCCGAATTTCTAGCTTGACTTTGGCATTGGAAGGTCTCATGTTCTAGTCAAGGTCTCCTTTATGCTTCTCCTGTATAGGGTTACACGGCGTACTTGGAACTCAACGAGGGTGAACTAGATTTTTTCATCAACAAGCACCAATGAAAGTCATTCCCAAGTTAAAACTATGCCACGAGGATAGCTTCACAAAGGATAACCAACGGTTTATATTCACCATACACGTGTCATCACCTCATAAGGAATCTTTCCGATTTTTGGTAAATCCATGTTAACCTTACACCTGATGAGTGACCTGTGTTAACACAGGTGTGACACTTAAGCATCAGTCCATCGAGTCTCCACGTGATTCTCTCCTCTGGCCAACCACCCAAACCGTTTCTCATGAATTTAATTCGATGTGGACCGTTTGATCCTCGAAGTAGTATTAAAAGACGGGCAAATGGGTCCCACCGTTGGTTACCGAGCAGAAAGCGTACGATTCTGGTCTATACCAAACGTTACCGGAATGGGCGAAAACAAGATCAATAGAGCCAGTTGAACCGAAATATGCCATCTTTCCGTCTGACAGGGTGACGTATCAATGGGGTCCACTCATATACTGGATCCTGGAAAGATGGCTTATAGGTTTTGAAAATGATCCTGGCCGTTACTTTTTCTACTGTTTGTCTTATTGATAATTTTTCAACTCTTTTTTTTTTTTTTTTTTTCACCGACATTATAACAGCCACAGATCAATGGATAGGATTGTCTAATAGCTCTTATTTTTTTAGACAAACCCCCCATGCACGGCCTCTTCGTATTAGCAAATCTATTTTGCACATCACCCTGCCAGGTGTACTCTATAGAGATGGACGCGGATCGCATACTAACACTACAAGTAGCGAGTGACGGTGTTCTACGGGCCCCACTATGATGTATGTGCTTTATGAGGTATATCCAAGTCTCACGTCGACCACACCACAGGAAACAGTGGTAATTGAACATCCACCGTTAAAAAATTTTTGGGTCCCACAAAAGTTTTGAATCAAGGTCGATGAGAAATGTATATATGAAAAAAGTGCTTTTAGACGGTACATGATGCACACATGCCCGGGATCTACGCTCTTACGATTTGACTGACTCTACTACATGATTTCCTTCCTTTCGGTGGTTCGCCGCTCGCTTTCTTTAAAGCTTAGACGGAATGTGCAAAATGGGCCCCACATAAATTTCGCATCCCACTGATCAGGCCTCTCCTTTTCCTTTTCCATTTCCTTCACTGAAATCAACCATAGAATGACCAAGGCGGTGAATACGTTCAAACGTCTGTAGTGTGATGTAGAAATGCTGGCCCGATTATGTACGGATGCGCGGATTGTGCGGCGATTGGTGAGTAAATTCTATGGGGCCCACCGTGATGTATGTATTTTATCCACGCTGTCCATCCATTTTTCCTGCTCATTTTAGGGTATGAACCTAAAATTGAAAGAAATCTCAATTAAACTCAAGTGGACCAAACAGGGGGAATTGAATGCCTACAGTTGAAAACTTATCGGGCCATAAAGTTCTGGATCAAGTTGATATTTGTGGTTTTTTCCCCTTCATTCATGTCTTTGTGACCTTACGAACAGGTTGGCTGACCTTACGAATAGGTTAGCTGCCCTGGGACGGTTTCCACGGCCGATGTCAATATCCCAACTATTTTCTTTGGTGTGGTCCACATGAGCTTTCCATATGTTTCGATTTTGGGTCGAAACCCTAAAATAAGCTGGAAACGGATGGTCCGCATGGATAATGGCATATACATCACAGTGGGCCCACAGTTTACTCACCATGCAATACTGCACAATCCGCGTCCTTACTATACACGTGCCAACGAAAGCACATGTGTGTGAGATCCGAGCCATTCACCAGGTGGTTATCTCGATGTGAGCTCACACGTGTACGTTGAACGTAGAAATGGGGATTCATAAAACCTTATACTTCTCTCAGATAACGGTGAACCGGCCTCATGAATGAGCCATCGCAAGTTCCAAGTGGTCCCAGTCTGACAAATGGATGGGATATCGCGCACGTGTGCCGATTTGGCACGGGTGCCATGACTGGCCTCTTCAATCAAGTAAGAAGAACGTCTCTCTAATAAAAACAGGGCCGTCCATGATTATTATACAGGCTCAACCCGTCGCGGTAGCATCATGCGTTACGCAATGACGCAAGAAAACGATAAGAAAAAGGAAGCATGTGATATTGCAAGTGTGCATCTGTACCGGCCCCATCGACGCTGACGTGGAACCAAACATTCATTTTTCTCATGCAAGTGCGACCCACGTGATGAGCGGAACGAGCTTTTTTATGGGTGGGGAGCATAAACGGTGGGGCCCGCATAATAAATGGCCGGGATCGAGAGACAGACTAGGGAGGGAATGACTCTAGTTACGAGAGGTTTGCTCATTCTGCACGCGTGTGTGATCCGTACACATCCACAGGCTGACACATGTGTCAGTATTTGACACGTGCATGACATCTAAGCTTACGGTCAGGTGAGTTGCATGTTTAGATCTTATGGGATAAAGACGGGGATGTTTCACACCTCAGGCGAGCCTCAGCAAATCAAAACAAATGAATGACTGGAAAAAAAAGAAAAAAAAAATGTAACCGTCGATTTATTTCGTAAATTATGGCCCACTTGAAGACGGAAATTGTCTGATTTTTAGGCAGAATATCTGGTCATTTTTTCCCTCAAATTGCGCCCACGTGTTTCATATTTGCACGTGTGATCCCACGTGACTCGGGAGAAGCTCTTCATAGACAAGATTGCCAAAGTCAGAATTATGTATGAATGATCCTCGACCGGACCCGTGCTTGATTTTTCTGCTTGACAGGATAGTCCCGAACTTTCGATGTAAGACAGACGGCTGAAAAGAGAGATGTCAGCAACAGTCTACCTTCGAACAGTTGAAAATTTGTGGCTAGGATCCTCCAATCTGGGAGAGTTTGGGCATGGTCCATATACGGTTGGATGCGACAAACAGATGGTCTGAATCTGGATTACTGAAGCATGAGGCCACCACTTGCCAGAATCGAAAAGCGACAATAACATTGAAATCCTCAGGCAGGGAGGATCATATAATAGTTCGAAACCTCAGAAAGGGACGACACGTGTCTGGTCCTGCCTGACATAGCAAACCTGTGGGCCCTGCACGAGAAAAATGGCCTCCTAGCCTTTGAAGAACTCACTACGAGTTCTAGATTCTTCCAGTGCAGTAGAATGAATGGAAAGCAGAGGGCCGTGAGCTGAATCAGCTGATGGCATTAAATAAATAGAGCTTTGCTAAGCACACACGCTCGTACAAGTCAGCTAAGACACGCCACTACATATGCTACCATGGCAGACAAGTGCAATATCTAAGCCATCCATCAGAAGGGTCCCACCTCGTAGATTTCCTATGCCAAAATTTAGATCCATCCATTAGTCAGGTGGGCCACATTTAACTGAACAAATTTACAGTCATGAAAAACCGCAACAAATTTTCTAGCCCATCCACTTATTTTTAATATCGTGGCAGACCTATTGAGTGCACCACCATATCATTGGGCAGTAACATCTACACAGTGAGGCCCACCCTTATGGATGGCTTGGATATTACACTGGTCGGCAACACCGGCGTGTGGTTTCAGACTTGTATACGCGTGTGAGCTTGACAAAGCTCTCAAAAATATCTACCCACAATTTCTTTTAGTAACAGTTATCGTCCTCATCGGAATGATAAAAGCTCATGAATAAGGTTAAAAGTCCAAACAAGCCGAGTGCTCGTGTGAGCTTTGAAATGGGGTCCACCCGCCAAAAATACAGATCATAGCACACATGACCACGTGATACATATGCGGCCCATTTTCACATAAAGCTCCACCTGATACACGGCCTGGATTTTACACACAGCCACAACTCACCTCTTCAATATCTCATCAGCCATCAGGCAAATCACTACTGCATTTCTCAAGGACTAGGAGGGTGAATTCTCCATGTGCTTCGTGGAGGTTGCAAACGAGAGTATCATCTTCTCTTTTTTCTTTTTCTTTTTTCTTTTTTTTTTTCTTTTTTCTTCTTCTTCTTCTTCTTCTTTTTTTTTCTGCTCAAGCGACCACCAAGCAAAACCTCAAATCCAAATTCTAGATTTTCTCATTTGATCTGTGGAAACCAAACAAGTCAAATGACACGATATCAGTACAGAGTTACTCAAGGATAATGAGGGACAATAGAAGTGGCTTTGCCTACAGCATTGTAATAAAGGGCAAGGTTCTAGCAATACAATCTAGTCCATTCATTGCTATAGAATTAAAGGTGTTTCTTACACGTGCTAATGTCATTCATCATTCCTTCTGGTAAATACTGAAAGACGCCCCTTGCGTCTCTCGTGATGAGGCCCAAGTCAAATGAGGTGGTGTAGAATCAACCAATAGAAGATTTTATTTTCACTGTATTTGGTGTATTTTGTCCTTTTTGTTTTTCAAGGCAAGACTTCCGTTGTTTTCTTCCGATTTTGGCATCAGCAAACTTGAGAATTCATGTGTAAAGGACACCTAAGGTAGTTCCATTTTTAGCATGTTTTGTTGTAAAATGGCATTTGTGAATTGATATTAATTCAAGTGGGCCGCTGGATGGCATTGTATGTGTTTTTTCCTTGCTAGAACCTTGCCCTTAGGCCAATGTAATCGAGAAGGATGCTGGAACCAATTATGCTGCCCTGATGTCAAGTTATCGCAGAAGCATGCTGGTGCGGCGCTTTGATGGAGCTCCACAACGCAAGACACTCCACCTGGTTGAAGGAAAACAGGGGAAACACCATGTATCAATTATAAAAAGAAAATTTCATGTGTCAGTTTGTGACCATGCGCAACTGATTACGACTAGGAGGGACTAAGGCACATGTTACTCAACGAAAGTGGGATAATAATGTCAGGTTTTTGAATGGGCTTCACTCCTTTAAATGATTTTTTTTATCCATCTGACAATGCAAAAATGATTTGTTATTATTATTATTATTATTATTATTGGCATCAGGACATGGTCGCAACATACACTATAGAATGAATTGCCTGTGCACTGCTGAGACATGCCATATTGGCAAATGTGCTTGAAGTTGATACATGGTCACAGTATGTTTTAACATACGACACCTTTTTCGGGGTCCACAGATTTTTGGCCTGATCTTCCAGGTGATAGCAGTATAATCAGTTTGCAGGTTACAACTTTGCACTCAAGATGCCATACTTACTGGGTCATGTTCAATCATCCAAACCATTTACATGATGGGACAACTGTGAATGGTGGCTTCCTTGAAAATCTTCAAGAATCAAAGATCATAAACTTCAATCAACGGATTTCAAAACAGCGGTTAAGGAGATGGCCCATAATCAAAGGAAAATATTAAATGATCGCTAGTCCATAACCAAAGAAAAATATTAAATGATCAAAGGATTGGATTCTAATAAGATTTTTTGCGTGTGTGCGTGTGTTTGGGGGGGGGGGGCTTATTGCTATAAATGGTTATGATCATCATAACATGACCCTAGATCGGCCCCTCTTGCTGCGAGCCTCTTCGTTTGATGCTTTTGTTTTAAAAGTTTTCAAGCATGGTGAATGGTAAAAATGGAAATTCAATCGATTAATTCAATTAAAATGGGCGGCTTGGGATGAAAATAAACTGGGAACTCTTACATCCTAAGATCATTTTTTAAGGGGCCTTTGCTAATTTTCCTAAGAACAATGAATAAATAAATAAAATGGGCTAATCATCCAAGACAGATTTAATCCATCCAAGCCTGCAGCAAGAGATCTTTTTAATGACATGTATAGGATAAAATACAAGTGATAAAGAACCCAGGAACTTTATTACATTTATGGAGCTCTTAGGACAGAGTTAACTCTAACACACATCACATACATCCAAATCTACCTACTATTTTGGTATTTAAATTCAAATATAACAGAATTATTACGGATGCCACATGCATGCGCATCTATGTTCTCAGTATTAGAGTTGGACCTAACAACAATATGGAACCAGAATGCATTTACATCTGTCCTCACTATTAGAGTTGGACCTAAAAACATTGTGGAGCCAAAAATGCATGTCAGTTTAGACTTGATAGATATAAGCAGATGAGAATATTTAAAAGTTACACCCAGTGTTTTTAGTATGGATAACGACACATGAATCACACCCTTGGGATACAAAAACATCACATGTATCACATAATGTATCATTGTTTTTGGGAAACATTGGGAAATTGATCAAATTGTCAATGAAACTTCAGGGGATGTTAAAAAGAACATTAAATACACACTTAGAGCTCAAAAGATCACAAAAAACAAGTACGCACAATAAGTTTCCTCTGTATAGTCCTAAACTATGCGTTGTTTGACAAAAGTGATGCAACTATATTCAAAATCAGTTCATATAATTTATAAATCACAAAAGACATGTATGAAAGCACAACCAATTCATTCAAAAGATAAATCTACCCTACAATGTACAGTGCTTCTATTTTAAAAATATTTTTTAATTAAATTTATTTTTCAAAATAAATGTGTGACTGATGTTGACATCAACACACACTCACAAATGCATAAATAGCATGTGATCAAATTATTTTTTTCAAAGAAAGAATATTGTTTCATATTCTTAATTAAAAATAACATTTTTTTTTTCAAAAATTCCAAAAAGCTCCCTCAGTCTATAGATCAACCTCCAAGCACTCTCATATGTCTTTCCACACTCTAATTGCAAGTTAAATGGATGAAATTGATTCCCCATTTTTCCCAATTTAAAAAATCAGAGGTCAAAATCCATGATTGAGCATGAAAAACATGCAAAATCAAGGATTGCTAACTTCATTCCACAGATTCCAAGCAATTTAAATAAGAGAAAAATTTTAATTAGCAAAAACTTACCGATTGAGTTTCTATTACTACATGCTCTCCAATCTCAATTTCCACACCAAATCCCCTTTTCTCTCCAAACAAATGAAAATGATTGGTTGAAGTCCCCTTACCAATGAAATCCCAGCAAAAGATTTAAGAGAAGATCAGATAATTTTTTTTTTAAAAAAAAGAATTTTTCATATTTCCGGACCGACACAAGTGCGATGTCATCAATACGTACAATACGTATCAACCATGTCGGGGAACTTATAACAGCGATATTTTTAAAATATCACAATGCATCGATACAATGTATCAATATATCATTGATGCATTACAATAAATCATGATATATTGATCAACACAGGGATGCTTTCTAACTACAACCCAGTTTCGTACCGGTACTGTACGGTATCTATACATAAATCACTGGTTACACCTTTATAAGATAGAGAACTGAGACAAATGCAGGGAAAAAAAAATGTCAACAAGAAGCTAAAATGAGCTAATGTAGTTTTTCCATTATTTTTTGGTGCACAGCTTTATAGCAGCAATTATTTAAAAGAGAAATGCTAGTGATTTGAGGCACATATACAAACATGGCACACGCTCATCAGGCAGGCCCGACGAAGATTCCCATGCACCAGAATCAGGCCAATTAAGTAATCATTCTCTGTAGTGAACCAGTCCGGCCCTGCCTAAAGAACAGTCCGAATTTCACACGCCCATGCCATGTTGCCACGAGCAGTGAATTGCCTTAGTGCTTCTCTAATTAAAAAGATACAGAAGATAACATCTATAGGTCCATGTGCCTTTCATAGAAAACAAAATTGTTACACTCATGTAATGCTTCATCAACAGCTCTAGGCAATAAAGATTGTATACCTTCAGTAACAATAAACAAATGGCAGGACAAGGGAAATGGCTGCCCAAGAATATATCTATAAAGAGAAATCTCAATGGCTCAAAATATCACAAGAAAAACTAAAATTTCTTATTTTCGAAGAAACAATGAATGGGTGCTGAGATTGGATCCAGAATACTAGCTTCTAGAAGGGGAAGTACAATTTTATACTGAACAACAAAAGAAACAAAGGTAAAATGGGACCTCGTCCCTTTCATCTGGATACACTGCACTGTCAGGCAGGATGCTGTTGGACTCTGTTGGTCTCGCCAGGGCATTGTCGTTGGCCATACGTTCAGAAGTCAAAAGCTCTAACCTCGGAGTCTGAATTTCCAGTTTTTGTGATAACTCCTTGTTCAAGTCCTTCAACAATGAAGTTAAACCAAATAAACAAGAATGTAACAAGAGAAGACAGCAGCACACGTACAATCAAAACTAACAGCTATAAAGCACCAATGTTTTTTAAACTGGGAGATGTCAGTACTCAAATCTATATCATCATCATCTAAGCCTTATCCCAATTTAGGGTTGGCTACATGAATCCTATTCTGCCATTCCACTCTACCTTCAGTTAGACCATAGATCATCAAATCTTTTCTTACTACCTCCATCCATGTCCTTTTGGACCTTCTCCTTGCCTTTTAAGAGCCTTCAACTTGTACCAACTCACTCCTAACCGGCGAGGTTCTTGGTCTCCATTGCACATGACCAAACTATCTAAGTCTACTTTCCCTCATTTTATTACCTATTGGTACTACTACCAAGTTCCCTCAAATGTTCATTTGTAATTCTATACTTTGTCATCTTGCTACTCATCCATCTCAACATCCTCATTTCAGCTACACATCCTATGAGCATCTTGTTCTTTTACTACCCAACATTTTGTCCCAATAAAGCATGGTGGTCTTATAGTTATCCTATAAATTTTCCCTTTCAGTTTTAGTGGTACACAATGATCACATAAAACTCCAGAGGTGCATCTCCATTTCTTCCATGCGGCTTGAATTCTCTGGACAACATCCTTTTTAACCTCTCCACTGTCATGAATTATTGACCTGAGGTACCAAAAGTGGTCATTTTGTGAAACTTCTTGGTCAGCAATTTTAACTATTACTCATATTCACGCCCATTATTACTAAAATTGCATTCCATATACTCTTTTAGTCCAATTAGTTTTAAATCTTTTAGATTCTAAAGCATCCATCCATAAATCTAACCGTGTTTGCAACTCCCTCGCCTTGTCAATCAAAACTTTGGCATTTGCAAACAACAAAAACCATGGGATCTCTTCCTGCAAATGCCTCGTTAACTTGTCCATAACTAATGCGAAAAGGTACAGGCTCAATGCCGACCCCTGATGTGAGCCTACAATAATTGGGAACTCACTTGTCTCTTCCTGCCAGATGTTAGTACTTAAATTTATATACTGTTGATATTAGCAGTTTTTTATGCTCCAATTGACAAGTCGCCACTTGTACACATTTCATGATGTCATATACACTCCCATTCATATTATGAATATCACAAGAAGAACGATTAGAAACCACATGAATAAGATGATGTTACCATAATGAAATTCATGATAATACATACAATACTGTTTTGACCCCACTAGTTTTTTAAGCAAAGTAATTTTGCGAGGGAGGAGCATTTAGGAAATGCAAGCTCACGTGGCATTTCATTTAATAGTTGGAAAGTTGGAACCTGGAGATTTTCATTTATAAATGGATTCGTGGGGTGGGCACCATTGCTTCATCCATGATGAATCTTAGCTTCTCTTCTCTTATTTCTTAATATTCAGAATATGACATCTGATATAATCCCTCTTTACTGTTCTCAAGAACTTTCAAAGTTAGCATAGGTGCTCCTATATTGATAGAGGATAGGATTTTGCCACGTACGAGGAACCCAAACAGTACCAAGTATGGAACCCATCTGCAAACCTAAAATGCATGGTTTGCATACAGGATTTATCTGCTTTTTACTTGGAAGATTTCTGTATAATATCTGTTACATGCATTAACTGTCAATGAAACTCCACACAACCATCCATGAAATAATAAGTTTCCAAATGTTGCTTGTTAAATTGTTTATGACATACACACTTGAGCATGGTTCTAGGGTGAATGATGGAAGTGGTCCTCAACTAGATCCTTGGTTTGTACAAGTAAATAAAATCAATATTATTCATGGCAGGCACCTATATCCCATCGTAAACAAACAAATCAGTAAGTCTTTCCATAAACCTCTTATGAGCAGTTGTTTCCACCACCCCGTCAATGTCACACACACTTGAGCATGATTCTAGGGTGCGTGATGGAAGTGGTCCTTGAAATAGATCCCTGGTTTGTTCAAATAAATATGGTATTCAGGAACTGCATCCATATCCTATCATAAAACAAACAAATCATTAACTCTTTCCACAACCTCTTAATAGCAGTTGCTAACACAAAACATAAGAGGCTCATAACAAGATATTCTGAAAAGGATTATGATTCTGAAAAGAACTACAGGAGATTGCATTATGCTCAATGGCTGCAACCTAGGTAATTAGAGCTTAAACATTTGAATTAGAGTGTCTGCAATCTCAGCTTAAACATTCAATGATTAGGGTGTCCGCAATCTTAGCATCAACATTTGATGACTAGAGCCTACATCGTACACTTATTTGTTATCCTGGTAATTATTGAATTCTCAGATTAGAATCTACCAAAATGATGTAAAGATGTTTTGAGTTGAAGAACGGAAGAAGCTTAAATGTAGAGCATACTTGTATGAAGTCAATTCAGCATTTGTGTTCTCCAATTGTCTCTCCAGCAGTGGCTCATTTGACTTCAATCTGAGTGCCTACATAAATAAATTACACGAAAATCAGAGAACTAAGTTGATAAAGCTAGCAACTGTGATAAACATGAGAAAGTTCACAGGAAAATAAACAAAAAAAAAAAAAAAAAAAAAAAAAAAAAAAAAAAAAAAAAAAAGTAATAAGATCTCTCAAATAGAAACATAAATGCAATTTTTTTAACATGATAAACAACACTACAGAATAACAGAAGTTATGTGGAATCTGATTATAAACATCACTAGGAAGTCAAACATAGAATATCTTTGAAGTTCAAATAATTCTTACAAACTGTAGGTTCTGAGTGCAAGTCCCATCCAAAGATCAAACGATGTTAACAATTGTGGGCACCTGATTTTTCAGAGAGCCATCGTGTATCAATAATTTCGTAATACATGTCTGTGAACGAAACAACCTTAACAGCTGGAATTGAGATATGCATGCTTTATCCATGCAGCTATACAAGCACATACTAAAGATCATCAGTCATAAGGCAGAATATTTCCAGACGACAAAAGCTCTCATCAGACTCTGCTTTCTGTTTCCTAATCACCATGTCAATAATTTTTCTTTGTTATAAATATCACGTTAACGAGTAATTGAACAAACTATTTGATTGTAATCACCCTATTTAATACACTATTAGATAGTGCTTTGATACTATGTTAAACACTTAAACTACAAGAGGCTACGTTGTACAAACTATAACTTGTTTATTCCACTGATAATAACAGGAATATTTAGAAGAGGAGAGAAATCTGTGAGAGAACTTAACAGATACACATCTTAACGAAAATGGAAATATCCTAGTCTAAAAAGATTTCCCTAATCTACTCCAACATAATCATAGCACTGTGGGGAGTTTTGTGCTCATTGCCGATCCCAAGCCTGGATAAAGGATGGTTGTGCCAGGTTGGCAGCCGGTGTCAAACTTGTGCTATAACTTCCAACATGAATCCAAACAATATGACATTCCAAACTTATGTTAGGTTGTTCCCTGTAAGTAACTTGCCAAATTGGAACCGGGTGTCATGAGAAATGGAAGGGTTGGCTGGGGCGCCCCCCTGAAGTGATGCGCTGCAACAACGCCTAGTAGTGGCGAGAAATAGGCAAGGGTTCCAACACCATTCTAGACGCGTGCGGGTAAAGAAGCTAGTCCAGGAGAATAGGATTCTCTTGCCACATGGAATACAGGAACATTGACATGTGAGAGTATGGACTTGGCTGATACAATGAAATGAAGGAGACTTAACATGACTTGCGTTCAGGAGACCAAGTGGAAAGGAGCCAAAAGTAGAGAAACCGATGAACATAAACTTTGGTATATAGGAAAGAACAATAATATAAATGGGTGGGTAGGGATAGTGGTGGATAAAGATTTAAAAGATAAAGTTGTACCTGCTATGAGAGTAAGTGATATGATTTTATTAATACAACTTGTGTTTGGAACTTTGGAGAGGACATAATCATTGTTACTAGTGTTAGAAAAGAGAATCAAGAAACAATTTTGGGAGGATATGGATGGACAAATGCAAGAAATTCCAAATGGAGAGAGGAGATTTGTAGGAGAAGACTTCAATGGTCATGTAGGAAAAGAAAGTGAGGATATGGAGGTACATAAATGATATGGTTTTGGGAGAAGAAATGAGATGGGCGATGCTATCCTTGATTTCACTATGGCATACTAGCTCTAGCAAAGGCATACCTTAAAAAGAGATATGAACATTTATTAACTTTCAAAAGTGGATCATATATTAGCCAAATAGATTTCTCACCTAGGAAGACAAAACGATCAATATGTAAGGACTCCAAGGTTATACTAGGAGAGTTTGACTGCACAACATAGGTCAGTGATTATGGATGTTTACAATAAGAGATGGAAAAGAGGAAATGAAATTAATAGGTGTCCAAAACCTAGGTGGTGGAATTTAAAAGGGGAGAACAATATTCAAAAGTAAATTGATGGAAGAAGAAAAGTGGAATGTTGAGGAAGAACTGTTATGTGGAATTAGATGGCTGAGTTCATTAGGAAAGTAGCAAAAGAGAATAGATGACTATTTAAGGAACTTTGGTGGTGGAATGACTATGTACAAAAAGTATTAATGAGAAAAGTTCGTGTTGAAAAGCCTGTCAAGGGACTAGAAACGATGAAAATCTTGAACAACATAGAAATGCCAAAAAGATTGCTAAGAAAGTAGCAAGTGAGGCAAATCTTAAGGCTTTTGATGATCTTTACAATAGATTGGGGACGAGAAGGTGAAAAAGATCTCTTCAAAATTGCAAAAATGAGAGAGAGAATAAGTAGCAACATAGATCAAGTTAGACGATGAATGAGTAATGAAGAAAATGCCAAAACAAAACTATTGAGGTTAGGGTGCCTGGCTACTGGAAGCACCAAGAGTCACAACTATTTTCATGAAAAGGATTCAGAATCAGTAGAAAACACACAAGTCAATAATTTCATATCAATTGTGCATAGTTTTTACAGGTAGAAACTAACATGGAAAATACAGAAGAGCGATAGGGCCATCTAATCTAATAACCAATATGCTCAACCTATGAGGCACCTTTATAAAACCAGACATGACAGCTGAAATTTGATTATCTAAAAATGATCAGTTTTATCAACCTATGCACAGTAAGCTTGATATCTCAGCACAACATTTGTCAAAACCCTGTCAGTATATTTATCAAAAGGCAACTCTATAAAATCTAGCTTCAATCACAAAGGGGAAGGTGACTCATTTATGAGGAAATTTTACAAAGTAACAAAGAGGCATTCTAGAAATAAAGGAAACAGTCAATTTTACATTTGATTATAATCAAAGCCAGTGTTTGCATTTTGCCTATTTATATTCCATTTGCTTGCTCCAAAACAGATGAAGCAGACTACACCAATGAAGCAGTCCACTACCTTTTCTTCCAAGCCAATGACTTCAGAAGACAATATTTTTGTCCGTTCATCAGCCGCACTACATTCTAGTTGTGCATTGGCATACTCCAGTTTCACAGCCTGAGGTGCCATCTGTTATTCAAAGAAAACAATAATAACAATTATTATCATATAAATGGTACACATGGAAAGTTATTGACACCACCAATATGACAATAACGGTATTACTTATTAACAATCTAGAGATACAGAAATAGGGAAAAAAAAAAAAGGCAGGAAAAGAATTAATTAGGATTATTTTCATATAAGAAATGCTTCTAAATCTAAGGTGCAGGTGAAGAGGAAAATGTAACCCTCAATGACATTCACCTTTACATTGAAAATAGGCTTTGCATCTTGTTAAACATATGGAGATAGACTGAAGGGAATAATTAAGAAGATGCTAGTAACTTCTTCCTTTTTCTTCAGTAGGTAAGCTTCGCTGCCAACGCAAGGCCTCAAAAGTGAAATGATGATTGCCTAACCGTAGCTAGGAAATATGAGATCCAAATATTTGAAATTGAATTCATTATAGATGTGTGAAAATCTTAGTGGACATATTCTAATACCATGGCAAGATAAATGGGAACCTCTAGAATAGATGAAAGGGTAATAACACTGATGCAGGACGTGAATTTAAATATGATATGCAAGATTTCAAGCTTAGATCACACCAATTTAGAAACAATCACACAAATTCCACATCCCACATGAAAATCCAAACATTCAATTAAAGGGGAATCTATGCGGGTCCAAGCCGACACAGGCTAGGACTGGACCAATAAAATTATAAGCCAAACAATGTCAAAGGGAAATAAAATCAACTACTCATGCATAAAAATCAGTCCCTAATCCAAGGGATTCTCTAATTTCAATTCAAGGAACCCTAAGGTGATAAAAAGGGACAAATCAATTAGGGATCATGTAATATAGGGTTAGGATTCATGAAAAAATGGCTATGAGACGATAAAAGAGGATAAAAACCTGAGCCAAAAGCGTATGAACAACAACAATGGCCCAGACGGAGGTGCATGTGATCCCGGCCGCACATGTGTAGGGCCCACTATTCAGAAAAAGGTCACCTTGGCCCTGCTCGGCCAGGGATGGATTCCAAAACCTCCAAATCTCAGCTCGATCCGATGTACGGTTTGTGCGTAGTGCTCCGCCGAAGTTTCAGCTAGCCTGTGGGCCAAAATCTGGAAACCTGCTTCAATGAAGAAATCTGATGCAACAAAAGGACAAATTCGAAGTACGGATGGTGGGGGAAGATGGAAAAAAAGATGATGGAAGATGGGGGTGAATTGGGATCGATGTGGCTTCGCACCACGGTAGTTAGCCCTTCGAAAAGGGAGGGCTTCGCACCCACTTTTGAATTCTTCCACAACTCACGAAGAAAGCAGAAAAATAAAGCAGGAATTTTTTATTAACTTCAATGAATCAAAAGAACTACAAGAGGTGCCTATTTATAGAGAGAACCCTATACCCAAAAATTCGCATCATGCGCGACACCTATTACTTGGCGATGAAGTAAACTAAAATAAAAACCAAACAAAGAAATCTAAAGCGTTCACGATGTTCTAAATAATAACAATAAACAAAACCTAAAATATAAAACCAATCTGACGAGTGGGCCACGAGCATGAGATCCCATGGTGGGCTTTTCTTGACTATCGGGCCACTTTTTCTGAACCAAAACTTGACTTTTAGTTAGGAGGCCCTCCCTGGACGTCGTCATCGAGCCAAATCAATGGTAGGGTCCTCCTACGTACGTACGTGCGTAGGGGGGGCGGCGTGAGTGCGCGTGTGCACGTGATGTCCCCATCAAACACTTCCCTGTCTCAATGATAAATCATATCATTGCTGGCATCCCAGTTATTTGGATAAGCTTTATGAATCGCCTCATGATTTCCCGGCAAACGATCAACCCTCTTTTACCCTGACTGTGGACCGGCTGGCATATCGATACCAGGTAGAGCGTAGAGGAAGGTTTGTCTCATTGATATATTTTGATAAATGGCAGGAATTTACAGGCACACCCATTTTGGGAAATAATGAGATAATATAAGAATACAATAGGAATAACAACATAACCTTACAAATGGATATTCTCTTAGATTTTAATATTGCGAAGTATACAGGTTTCATGACCAGGCATCTTTACCCAACAATAAACATCAGGGATTGGAGCTAATTGATTGTTTGACAAAATTTTGAACATCACATTTGCTATACCACATGCATAGATAGACAATTTACATGGTACAGCTAATATTGGGTAATACACTATATATGACTCAGAATAAAAATATTCACGAAAAAAAAAAAAGAATCACAATAAAATAAATGTAAAGAGTTCAAAATTGAGTAAAAGAATGGAACTACTTTAGTCCTGCAAACATAAGAAACAACTATTTTTTAAGGTTCAACAAACGGATGTAAAATCCAACTCTCATTGCTAGTGCTTCCCACACCTTCAACAGTTGATCTAACAACATCTGCATTGACAAAGCTAAAAGGAGAATATATAATCCCACAGAATCAAAACTTAGATCAACCGCATTACAGTAAACATGAGAAATACAGGTTTAAATGCTCCGCAGGTTGAAGACTCACAAGAGTTTCAACATGAGGTCATGGGTTCGAGTACCCATTGTGGTGAAATTCCATTGTGGTGTGAGTGCGTGAGTGTGTGGGGTGTGTGAGTGCCTGTGAGGGGGGGGGGCAAAGAAAAGAAGGGGACAAAAACCAAAGGACAACTAGCCAGATGACCTCTAATTTCCACCATTAACCTTTCCATGTCAGATCTTAGCTTGTTTACAACATCTCCCTGGAAGAAAGTATATGTTCATAAGTCCAGAATGAAACCGTCCAAACACAAATCTGACATAGTATGACTCAATGCGACATGAATGGGATAAATGCGCTCCTCAGAGAAGTTCACAGAACTGTTTATGAACAACAAAATAAGGCATAAGCAAGGGTAGTGAATCTTTGACAAAGCAATTCTAGATAAAATAAATAAATAAAAGTAAAGAAAACAGAACGCAAGATATTGCATCTAAGTTGTGTCAAATTAGCAAAAGGTCCTGAAAATGATTATAACAAAAATAACTTCGGGGATACTATTTGACTCTGAAGCAGAAATCAAGAAGTGGATGAGTTGGATCCTTCATATAATTTGAGAAATACAGACAACTAATGTAGAAGCCAGTAACCATAACACAGTTAAGAAAGTGGGATCCAAATAACTTCTGTATTCTTCACCAGTAAGCATGTTACTCTATAGTCACACATATCAATCATCTTTCCTCAAACCAATTGTGTAAGAGAATCATGCAGTCTGTTGAAAGGCAAGGAAGATGAGGACATGGTTGCAGCCGCTGAGAAGTCGGAAATGTTCTCTGGACGGAAAAATATGAAGAAAAAATGCCCCGGCAAAGCTACAACAGTTAGCTTGCTCCAGATCAAAGGTAAAGGAAAGGGATGATTTGGCGCAGGACTTGGCAGCTGGTCCAGATTCAAGGAGCCCAACCAGATCAATAAAGGGGCAACATCAGTAAGCATATGTGAGGTTGTCTTTAAACCAGATGTTTTGGTTGTGGCGCCCAATCAAAATGATAGGGATCTGCAGCTGTCTTGTCTAGCAGAGTTCTCCCTACTTTCTTATAAAGGTGACAGATCTTGCAATTGGAGCGGTGGAGAAAAAGGTGAGGTACACATCAGCCAAGGGTCAAACCATTTAAAAAACAAGCTTCTTTTCTTGCAATTTCTCAGCTGACAAAACAAGATTTTGAGAATTGAGTTATATCATGAATCTGTGCGGGAAACCCTGCTCGAGAATAATGCTGTTAATGATACACATTAGTGGGACTAGGTGTGAAATTATGACTCCTGGTAAAGCTCTTGAGAAGTAGATCAGTGGCTGCTAGCTCAATGAGTTCTCCCATGATACAGGAACTAGCAGGAACCTCAAAGGAACACCAGATGGGACCAAAAATGCTGGAAAATGTCTGGGAAGGATGGGAAATGTGGTCAGATGAATAAAGCATCTCTCCACTATCAACTTTTGAACTTTTCAAGGGGAAGAATGGTTCATTTTTCTCCAACTCAGTAGCTGGCAAATGAAACATGGAAGAGACTCTAGGAACATTAAGGGCCCGTTTGGCCGGCTGGATTGAACGGGATTAGGAGGGATGGGATCAATTTTAAGGTAATGATGGTGATGTCAGTGGATTGGTTTAAGATCCATTGGTTTGCTATATCCCAGGACTAGTTCATCGGGTCTGTTTGGCTCGTTTTACCATCCCTTCCAATCCCTTCCAATCCGTCCGTCCAAACATGCCCTAAGAGAATCCTGGAAAGATAGACGAGATCCCTCAGTGCTAGTACAAGACATGGGCAAACATAGTGGAAATCAATTTGACGAACTTCTGAAATTCAAATTGGAACCGGAGGAGAGAGATTCCGATGTCTGCCAAGGAACACTCCGAATGGAAGATCCTAACCCTATGAATGAGGCCAATTTGTTGCAACCGTTTGTTTTTTATGAGCCATAGCAAAGTGGGATCCATTAGATAGATGGTTGGACCTATTCTGTTTATCCACTCAATGTTGACTGTCCATTTTCCGTGCTATTGATCGGGTGCTTAGGATCATCCAATAGACATTTTTTGCCCCATGGCTTGTCCCCAATTGCATGAAAGAGTGAATAGTTCAAATTAATGATTGGGTGTCCCACATGTCATTAAAAAGGTTTGGAGACGTTGCTAATGTCACCATGAAGGTGGGGATGTTAGCAAAGCCCACAATGTGTGTGTGTGAGAAATGCTCATACACAAGTAGCTATATTTGTTGGTGTGTGGGGCCCACCATAATGTTTGTATGACATTTTGCTCATCCAACAAGGTTGTCACCGTAGAAAACCTGATTTTTGGGGCGCCTCTCTCTCTCTCTCTCTCTCTCTCTCTCTCTCATGATCTACCAAGCGTTTTCACTATAATTATAGTGCAAATGAGTTTTATGGGCCCCACCGTGATGTGTTCATGGCATCCATTGGGAGAATATGTGTGTACATGCGTATATGATCTACCAAGCGTTTTCTCTATAATTATAGTGCAAACAAATTTTGTGGACCCCACCGTGATGTGTTCATGACATCCACTCCGAACATCATGCACATCATCCCTCGTTCAGCAATGGTTCCAAAAATCAAGCCAATCCATGACTCAGGTGGGTCACACAAGCAGGAACAGTTGATAGGGGGCATGCTTTCTCAAGTGTGCCCTATGGTGTGGCTGGCCTACCTAAGTCATGGATTGACAATATTTTTGGGGCCATGGCCAAACATGAGAGGGTGCACATGATGGTCAGAGTGGACTTCGTCAACACATCATGGTGGGGCAGGCCATGGCCAGACATGAAAGCATGCATGATGGTTGGAGTGGATGTCATCAACTTCTAATGGTGGGGCCACAAAGGTCGTTAGCACCATAATTGTGGTGAAAACGTTTCCACCTGATCATTTTCTATTACACACAAACTATGAGTTCAACCTCATGGGAAGCTTCCCATGAGGTCGAGCTCTATGGGCCCCACTGTAATGTGTGAGGGACATCCATCCCATTACTCAAATGCACCCTTCCATGGTGAGCCATGGCCTTAAAAATCAGGCTAATCCATGACTTAGGTGGGCCACACCACAAACAACAGTTGAGAGTGGATGCCCACCCATTGAAACCTTCTTAATTGTATAACATGATCATAACCATCCATCAAAACATTCTAGATGAGTTATACATTAATTTGGCATTTCGATCCGTTAAGAAGTAAGAAATCATAAATAATTAGAAAAAAAAGAAAAAGAAGCTCTATGATTTAATGTTGAAGAGAATATATATCATTTAATCTCTTATAAAGAACAAAATAAAATAATTTATCTTTTCTAACTGATCCTTAAAGCCACCACCAATTTAAAAACATATAAAATGAAAGCCACGGGAAGCTTTAAAATAGACGAAAACAAGTATATTTTGAATCATAAATCTGGATTCGTAAGACTCAAATCATAGAATTGTAGGATTCGGGGGGGATTCAAATCATTTTGCTTAAGATACGCCTCAAATCGTACATCGTAAATTCAAATCATTTTGCTTAAGATACGTCTCAAATCGTACATCGTAAATCCTAAATCCACTGACTAAATGACTAAATTATAACACACACACACACACACACACAAGAGAGAGAGAGAGAGAGAGAGAGAGAGAGAGAGAGAGAGAGAGATCCCACAATGTCCACACTCGAGTTTATGTGGATCCCACCGCGATGTGTATGTGGAATCTGAACTCTGCAAATGCAGACCATCATGAAAATGGGACCACAAAAAAAATCAGCTAGAACCAAAACTCAGGTGGCTACACCACGGGGAACATTCCTAAATCATAACTAAAAACCTCTACAATAACCTGGTGGGCCCCACCTGAGTTTTGGAATGGGCTATTTGTTGTTTGTCTCTTTATACAGGTAGGGTGCACAAAATGAACAGGTCAGATAGCATAAAAATATCATAGTGGGCCCCCATACAGATACCTATGGTGGAAGTCCTCTCTCTGCTGTTTCCTCTGGTATGAGTACAGATCAGGCTGAATTTTGATCCTTAGGGCTAACATCTGGGGGCATCTAATGGACGGTTTGGATCTTTGAAACATGTCATGGACCCATGGTAGGGCCCATTCTGCTCGACACCACATGTGAACATTTTATTTGTGCCTGCATATCAAAAGAAAATAAAAGAGTTCAAACAAAGTACATAAAGGAAGAAAAAGAAAGCAATTACCATCATATGAGGTAGATGCATTGTAAGCAGTTAACATTCAAGCAGATTCCACCTTGCTTGGCATAGGAACACTAGCTGACTTCCCTGGCAAGTCGGTTGTCAACAACAAATAAGATGTGCCAGGTTCTTTAACAGGATATTCCTTTGATGAATGCCTATTTTCTTCTGACTGAGCTTCATGCAAGGAATTGTAACTAAATTGATGAATGTTTCCATCAAGGTTTGGGTAACTATAAACAGTATCGACAGCAGTAGGATGATCTGTTGAAACCCGTGGAACTGCAAAGCTCATCATTCTTCCTTTCTCTCCACTAGCAATCATAATAATCACACTCTTGTCCCAAGAAGCCTAAACCATCATGCCATGTAGACTCAGGATTTCTTGCAGGTTTCTCTGGATCCTTGTAAAATGCATAGTAATCATTAGCCAAAGTAGGACATGCAGCATTTGCCACACTTGTTGAATCTAGCTCAGTGCCCAGGGATGAATTAATCGCTTCATTGTCTTGGGTCGGGGCAGGTTCAGAACATTGGACAGCAGAGACACCATCTCTCTCAGATGCAGCTCCATCTGAACTGAAAGTTTCGAATTTTCACATTTTTGTGCCAATTTCTCATTTTGGCTGACATCAGCTGACTGCAATTGGCTAGTTGATGCAGCCTTTTTTGCTCTCCCTTCAGCTTTCTTCTTGTCGAACTCCTCAAGCTGGAAAAAGGAGCCAACAATCTTAAGGAAACAAAGGAAAATCCTACCACTACCATCAGAATCAATGCAATCAATCAACAGAAAAATTGCAAATGCAAAATCTGAAACACAGACGTTTCAGTTATATTTATAGCAATGATTCCGTGAACACAAATATAATTCAATTTGCAACAGTCTGTAGGTTTCCACAAGGCAATAACAATAAGTTTATGTTCAATCATATTCAGATCATCACATGAGCAAGAAAATTTGTAAAATTTGCTAGAAGCATAACTCTTCACCCTGCTATACAGTTTGAATCCACAAAATGAACTGATGTCCTTTAAAATAACCATCAATATCCACTAATCCAACACAAGCTCTATGTCATTTCTATCACATTATGCCTATATGGCCTTGCAAACCAAGTGGCTGCAGAATCTTTATATGGGAGATTAGATGTGGATGAAATTTCTTAAAATGTCATTACCTGGGTAAGTAGAGATACTGATCCATGGATAATGGTGAAAAGATGGATAAATATCTCCACATAGCAGATGTTCACCAACAAGTACTGCATCTTCAAAAATGTAGCCTTCACATGGCACATAAGCTGCTGATGCGCTTTTCTCTTAAGGGTTTTCACAAAGCAATCTCACACCAACTATAGCAACACCATCCAATAAAATTTGACACTTTTAATACATTTACCCCGCTGAACCTGAGGTTTTTATGCATACAAGTAAATTTGTTGGAACATTGATAAAAGCCAAGGCATTGAGGTTTTTTTTCTTTTTTTTCTTTTTTTTTACCAAAAAAAAGTCCCCTCTTCATCCCATAGGGAATAGCCTATAAGCTTCAAAAAGTCCTACTAGAGGATGCGTACCTTGCCAAAACTTAGATCCAACCCCACCGTAAGGGCTCCTTTGGATGCCTATAATTTTTTTAAGTTGCAACTTACAGGTGAAAGTAACTTACAAGTAAATCATGTTTGGATGAAATTTGTAAGTAACCTATGAGTAAGTTGGTTTTTGCGTTTGGATCACCTATAAGTTAGTTACAAGTAAGAAACTATATATTCACACTAAGCAGAGCTTGAATTAGGGAATCGTCTCAAAATCTGATTGACATATAAGAAAACTTGGCACAAAGTATGCCATTTTGTTAAGCCTATTTAGATGAATAGTTGAGCCGATTCTTAAGCTAAACTAATCATCATGTGCGCCATAAAAGTGAGCCCACATATTCAAAATACCTATATGTATTTTATCCACCCCGTCCATCCATTTTGCCAGCTCATTTTAGGGCATGAGACAAAATGAGACAAATCCAAATCTCAGGTGGACCACACCACAAGAAATAGTAGTGATTGAACGCCCACCATTAAAAACTTCTTGGAGGCCACACAAGTTTTCGATCAAGCTGACATTTGTGTTTTCCCTTCATCTGGGTCTGTTTGATCTTAGATGTCAAATAAACATCTAGGTCTATGGTGTGGTCCACCTGAGATTTAGATATGCCTTTTTTTTTTAGCTCATGCCTTAAAATGAGTTGGTGAAATGGATGGACAGAGTGGATAGAACACACGTCATCATGGGGGGACCTGCAAAGCATTGACCCAGTACCGAGGGGTCACCACGGAGTATTGAGTCCAAAGACCCCGATGTCGAGGATAAAAAGGGGGGGATCGAGGTGCATGCCTCACTGCTTTGCTAGAGATCGTCGAGGGGGGGGGGGAGGGGGGAGAGAGAGAGAGAGAGAGAGAGAGAGAGAGAGAGAGAGAGCTCTGATTGAAAAAGGCCACCTACCGGCCGATGAGCATCAAGGCTCCTTCAATGTCTTCTCTACCCAGCCCCTACAATCACTCCTCTTCAATGGCTTCCTTCAATAGCCACCTACAGAGGCTCTCTGCAGATTTATTCCTTCAATAATACCTAAACCGGTTCTCTTCAATGACTTCCTTCAATGGGAACATAGCTTCAAAGTATGTAAGATTCTTGTAACTTTTGCCTGTAAATAATTTACAGGTTGAAACAAAGTTAGAAGTAACTTTATCCCCCCAAACACCACCTGTAACAAAGTTACATTTTACAAAACTTACAAGCATCTAAGCGCCCCCTAACTTTTCTAGTTCACCCCCACATTACACATTCCTCTTTTCGAGATTTGTTTAGTTTTTGGATATCAAACTGACTCCTTCATAAGATAATCTTAATGTGGCTGATATAACCCCCTTCCGCAATTAGTTCAGTACAACACTTGCTACTCTAGCCAATTGAACACCCTTTCCAGGAGTGATTTCTATATTACATGACATCATTCATGGGAAACACAAGAAAGCATTAAGCTGAAGGGCGCTAGGTTCTTTATATGAGGGCAGGAAAATTCCACTTTGAACAAAACAAACTATAATAGTTCAGATTATTAACTGTGAAAATCGCTTTATCTGAATATAACTTCTTAAGGAAATTATAATGTCTTCACGTAACAGGATGAGCATTGTGTCTAGATGTGCCCATACAAGAGGACTCCTCATTTAGTGATCGAAACTTGATATGATGGGGCCCAGCAAGGAGGTATGCCTGCCACAAAGATCTTCCAGCTTGAAAGATCCCAATCCTTGACTTTGGCCCATTTTCCATTCAACGTGAATTGTTGTTGCATTTTTCTAAACCGTCTCTTCGCGGGCCAGCAACCAAAAGGTCGAGATCATCCTATTCAATGGTTTGGGTCATCAAACCATAAGCCCCAATTGTACAGACTGGGTGCATCACAACAGCACATCCTGTATGGGAGATTTCCAAGCAAGAAGACTAAGGGAGGGTTTGGATACCTGTAAGTTTTGTAAAATATAATTTTGTTACAGGTGGTGTTTGGGGGAGGACAATTACTTGTAATTTTGTTTCAACTAAGTTACATACGGACAAAGTAACAAGAATCTTATATGCCTTGAGTCTATGTTCCCACTTATCTATAAGAAAGTTACAAGCCAACCATCTAATTTTCGAATTCAAAATTTTGAGGAAACGTGGGTGGAAGTTAATGAAGAAATCATTGAATAGAAGCCTACCTAGGCATTGAAGGAAGCCATTGAAGAGGAGTAATTGCAAGTGGCTAGGTAGAGAATCCATTGAAGGAGCCTTGATGCTCACCGGCGAGTAGGTGGCCTCTCTCTCTCTCTCCGATGATCTCCAGTAGAGCATTTTTTAACTCGGCGTCGGGGTCTTTGAACTCGTACTCTGTATTAATCCCTTTGTATTGCTCCGTGCTCTGCAGGCCCCACCATGATGTGTGTTTTATCCCCTCTGTCCATCCATTTCATCAGCTCATTTTAATGCATGAGCCAAAAAACGAGGTAGATCCAAATCTCAGGTGGACCACACTACCACAGGAAACAATTGAAGATTGAAGACCCACCGTTAAAAACTGTATGAGACCCAATGTAATGTTTATTTCCCATCTAACCCGTTGATTATGTCAAACAAACCCGGTTGAAGGGAAAATACAAATGTCAACTTGCCCAAAACTTTTGTGGCCTCCAAAAATGGCGGGCCGTAATTAGCACTGTTTTCTATAGTGGTCAACCTGAAATCTGTATCTATCTCATTTTTTATCTCATGCCCTAAAATGAGCTCACAAAATGAATGAACAGGGTAAATAAAATACATATATGATGGTGGGCCCAAAAAGCTTGTCCAACACAGACCACTTGAAGGGTCGCTACCAAATCCAGGTTGCTTAAAACCCTTCCGGACATGCAAGAGATGAGGTAGACTGTAGGGCCCACTTTGACATCTGTGTTGTATCCATGCCATCCAAAATATGAAGTCGGTCCAAATCTCAAGTGCATCACACCATAGGAAACAACTTTGATTGAATGCCAACATCTAAAAAAAATGTGGAACACAGGAGTTCTAGATCATGCTAATATTTTGTGTTTTCCCTTCCTCTCGGATCTACAATACATTAAAAATGAGAATTTTAATTTATTTGTTACTTTAAGTTACTGTTCTATGTCATGGGTATTATTTTATAGAAAAGTCTAACATGGTCCATAATATGAAGTTGGCACTGCATTGCCACGGTACATTTCCCACATTTTGTTGCATTGTTTTTGCACAAAAACTAATCTAATCATTAATATTTCAATTTATTATGTGAAGTAGAGACCATAGGCTTCTATAAGCAAAGAGAGCTCCTAACACATTTTATTTTATTATTGTGGTCCCTTGGAATTTTCTATTGCAAATTAGGAATCATTTTTAAATAGAAAATTTGATTCCTTCTTTTAAGATTTCTACTAGGTTTAACCAACAGTGAAAATCTAAGTAATTAATTAGTGACGACTCCAAGTTAAATATATAATACTCTTAGTCACAAATATGCATGAAAGCTTATTAAGGCCCTGTAAGTGCGATCCGCCAGCGACCCGAAATACCATACAAGAGCACTGTTACACCGTCCAACTCAACTAATGGTAGACCATGAAACTTAGTAAACCAGCAAAGTCGGTGGTTGGCTCAATCCAAAAAACATCCATATACACAACTGATGTTGACAAAGCCCCGAAATAAAATAGCCAAAACCAAATCCCAGGGCAAAGAGGAAAATAAGATACAAGAAACAGTGAGATTCATGAGGTTTGATGGTATAACTATGCCGACAGATCAGTACCATAAAGCTTTCTTTTTCGTTAAAATAAAAGAAATAAAAAATACATGACTTATTTCATTTTACCGTACACACAAAAAAAACTAAAAAAATGAATAAAAATAAAAATAATCTTACTAGTAATTCTCGAAGATGATACTCAACATCTACACACGTTCCCCTTCTATACATAGGCAACGTTACAGGGGAGCACACAGTAAAATGTAAGAAAACTAGGCTCCTGTACACATAAGTGTGCCCACATACATACAAAAGAAGGATGAGAAGAGTCTTCCTTGAATAGTTTATGGTTAGACACTTTTCATGCATCTAACGTGGAGTCTATGAGTGGTGATCATAACCATTCATCAGGTGGGTCAACTGTGTAAAAATGATCCCCATCATCTTCCAGGTAATAAATCTATAAATGATGAGCCATTGGTGTGAGAACTGCATCAACCCAGTACATGGATCGTTCATCATTGAGTGTAAACCATTGCCTTAGGAAAATGATTAGAAGCCATTGATAATGTACCTTTTAAGTATCTATGAATGGCGTTCATAAGATGCCATTCAGTGGGCCACACAGTGGAGATCCATTACGAGAAATTTGTACTGCTCTGGACCACTCAAATCTTCTCAAAAATGGAACACATCAGTGATGGATGAGCCACTGCATGAAATTTGCATCAACCAGGCCATCCTGATCATCCAGTAAATGACCTCTTGGAGTTGGATCGTGAACCATTTCCTTACAAGAAATTGAATAGAAGCCATCGATCACGTCTGTGTTTTAACCACCAGGTTGCTAGCCACATATCTAGGTGATTTTTTTTTTTGTGGGAGCTCCATTGGTGGTAGGCCCACATGATGGACAGCTATCATCACAAACACGAGCCATGTTCTCGGAGGGCAATTGCCAAACTACTAATCATGTTAGGCAGGCAGTGCCAATGTCGCACACTGATCCATAGCTCAAGTGGTAGATTGAGTGAAAGATACCTCGTTTCAACACTGAGGTCTTGGCATCGATCCCTAGTGAGGGTGGCTAACAGTAAAGTGTGAACTGACAGTAGGGTGTACTAACAAGCTAACAAGAAAAAAAAAAAAAAAAGAAGGCAATGCCAATGTCTGGCATTTAGAGCATCTGGGCCTAGCAAGGATTGATGAATTTGCTTTTTCTCCTGTAGATCGGGCCTGATCTTTAGGCCCACCAACGAAACAGGGTGGAACTGGCCCAAGTTCTTCTGAGGGTAGACCCAAACCCAAGTTGAGCACATAGGGGCTGCACCCCGTTTTGACTTTTGGGGATATTGTTGGTGGGCCCTACCAAAAAAATTTATTGGGCTGACGCTGACCCGTTGCTGCCTGTTGACAGAAATTTCTAGGTTTTTATACCATCAGTAGAAAAAGAATGTATAGTTTGCTTGGCCATTCGAAAGGTGGGGCCCACCTTTTTATGATCCAGTTGTTTTGTCTGGTGGTCCTTGTTATGGATCAGCAATACCGCAAAAGCCTTCCTAGTCAAGTAATCATTCTATCAATTGGACTATAAGCTTGCAATTTTCAAATGGATGCTTAAACTAATAGCTAGTTGTCCATATACAATGGGAATGAATTAAGCGGTTGTTTGAATGTATGTAAGTCTTTTAAGTTGTAATTGAAAGTCACGTCTATGCTATTTGTTCAAATGTAAATTGCAAGTCACTGATAAATTAAAAAAAATTTGTAATAGGGAATTTGTAATTCACTTATAAATAAGTAGTCATTTATTCACACCAAGCAAAGTTTGGAAAAGAAAATCACTTCAAAATTATCAACTTACGGAAAAAAAAAAAAAAAAAGCTTGGCATAAGATATACTACTAGGTTGAGTTCATTTGATTAGATGAATCTTTGAACCAATTTATTTAAATGGCAGAAACTTGCCTTTTTAAAATCAACCTTTTTTTTTTTTCACACGCACACACACCTCACACACTCACGCTGGTGGAATTTCACATTCCTAGAAAATCGGCCTTCTTGCAGAGATAATTCTCTCTTTTACATTCCTAGAAAAAAATAAAAAATAAAAAATCTCACCATGTAATTGAAACAGCTGGAAAGAGAGATTGTGGACCTCGCTGAAAGGGGTTGGAAGTGACAAAGAATGCCAGACGCTTGCTAGAAGAGGGCTTGAAACCACCAAGATCAATGGAAGCTTTTTCATTTTGGGGGTGTGCGGGAACACCTACCTTTGAAAATTCGAAATTTGTACCGTCGAACATATAACTCACTTATAGGTAAGTGAAATCCTTCCATGAACCAATAGTTATGGTTCATCAAACTATCAAATTGATGGACATTTATTGGACGGTTAAAAAGAAATGTATCCACTCATCCTATTTCAACAAACTGTTCACAAATAAATGGTTCTAATTTAATTTTGGGATTGTAACATAGCGACAATCAATACACAATTTAATCAACTCAATTTGAGTTCACTTACAACAGATGTACAATATCTGAGTCACCACGAGTTGACTGAGTCGAAGACAAGTCGAGTAAGTTGAAAGTTGAGTCTTGTACCATTCAAGTTTATAGGACAACTCAGCCTTGAATGATAAAACCGAGTCGAGTTGATGCAAGATTCAAGGCGAGTCACTGAGTTTTTGAACCATCTCTTGATTTCATTCATTCAGATGACAACATATTTGTTTTTACATCTTTTCCCATGTTTCTTTGTATTACCTCAAATTCTATTTTATGGAGTCTGAGGCAAATTAGCCGTTAATCATATTTTGAGACGTGATCAGTACTTCTCAAGGTGAGATTAGATTACTTCCAAGCAATATCCAGCTAAGCATAGATTAATATCTTGCTTTACGGTTTAAACTCCAATCATTAACTTGTCAACTATCATTGTAATACTTACAAGTTAAGAGGTCTGCTCCCTCTACAGCATGTCTACACGCAGAGACATTTGGTGACCTGGCACATATGTGGGACCTCATCTCCATTCATCAGGTGGGGCCCACCATAGATCATGTAGAAAATTTTGGGATGTTCCAATATCTACTAGGCCATACGTGAACCAAAACCATGGAAACCTCCAAGTTGTTATAGGTCGAATGTTGGTTTCATGCATGTGCAGCCTACCTGATAGACAAATGGAAGCAGAGCCACTAATAATTACAGGGCCTGGGCCCCTGAATTGAGGCCAGGTATTCGTGCCAAGTCAACATGCTACCAACCATAATTACCAGTTGGGCTGCTGTAGGCTCCAAGTAGTGTGTGGATGATATTTGACCTGTCAAAAAGGTATGACCCACCATGATGGTTGTTGATGCAAAAATCTGATTCACCCTCTCAGAGCTCTTAGATCCGAGCACCTGCACAGATGAATAATAACGAAGACCCCTGCTAGAGCAGAGGACCCTCCGATACCAAAGTCAAGCTTGGAATCTGGGTCTAAGCTCATGTGGATGAGGTTTTGGGTGAAAGATTTTGTGTACCTGTCTCATTAGGTGCGGTTCTTGTATACTTGTTTAGTAGGACGTGGGCATCCATTTATCTCGGCACGATCTCAGCCATTGGGCGGGAGTTGCGCACGTGATGGTGTTGTCAGTTATCCCATGATCGTGGTAGTGTAGTTAAGAGTCATTGTGCGTTGTTGGAGTGAGCTCGGCTCAACCGTTTTAACTCAGCTAGTCGACTGAAGACGAGCCGAGCAGAGCTTTCCTCAACCGAGCCCGGGCTATGCTGGGTCGGCTGTAGGCAGCCTAGGCTAGGGTCGTCAAGGCATGACTTGATCACCTACTCGATGACAGTTTGGATTGATTCATCTGAGCCTATATCAATCTTCGTCATGGCTCAGACCTATCTTGTCTGTTGGTTCCTTATAAGGAAGTATCTACAGCACGACTACTCATCTAGCTGAGCCAACCTTAAGGTGGTTTGGCCGAGCTGTCCATAATCATAGCTGTGCCGAGCTGACATCAAAGATGGTCAGATCATATTTTCCCGTAACAATGGTTAGACACGCAAATATCAAGCTGCCTATCCAACCATCAGATGTGCTACTACATAGAATAATTAAAAAAAAAAAAATCCCCAAAACCTCTAAGTTTTTTTTTTTTTTAACATGCACGCACACACACACACCCCCACACACTCACACCCTAGTGGGCTTTCACCACCTATGGATACTCGAACCCTTGACCGGGTGTTGAAACTCCCGAGAGTCTACCACCCGAACAAGAGCAAGGATCCAAAAAAAAACCTATACGCATGCTCCATGCATGTACCGGATCACTCCAATTGGACGGAAGTTTGCAATGAGTGCACATCAATGTGGGGCCAAAAGCCTTTTGGATGAGTTGGATGTCATTAATCGAATCACGGTTTGGGGTCATTCGCAATCTATGATAGACTTCCAATCCAATGGTCGAGTCATGGGTAGAAACATCTGGACCCTTATGAAGAATTTTTACTTCAGGGAGGAATGGTGTGATGCATCCCCACCCGCTTGATACTCGTGGGATACCGTGATGCCCCATGTGATAATTTCATGTTTGGGACCGTTGATTAGTGGACCATCAAAGGACTTGAATGTGGTCTATTGATTGTTTATTTAACTGCCCATCTTCAGTCCCCTGTTTGAACAGTTAGGAAGTTGGATGATCATGATTGAGTCCAACTCAATAATGAGATCATGTGATTAGTGCCATTGTTGGGTAGGTATGTGTGGTGTGGGTGGGTGTGTTAAAAAAAAGGATGATCATGACTGTAATTCTAGATTATAAGACCTCTAAAATGGACCTCAATAAATGACCGGCGTACATCATGATGGCATCACCAAGATAAGGCACAATTATTCAAGATCCGAGCTTTACTATCAAGTGGAACCGGACTGCATCCTGCCCCACCTGGATCAAATCTGTCCAGGCAGGGCCATTGGGTGGCCCACCATGATGTATGGGTTTTATCCATGTTCATCCATTTTTCTATTTCATTTTAATACATGAGCCCAAAATGATGTAGATGCAAGGCTCAATTGGCCCACACCAGACATTGATAATGATGCTCAGCGTTCAACCCTTCCTAGGGTACACCGTGATGTTTATTTGCCACCAACATGTTCACAAGGTTCACATAGACTTCGATGAAGGGAAAACAAAAATGTCAGCTTTATCCAAAAAACACAATATTGTGACTTGGTGTAAACGAAAGGACAACTTGACTGAAGGCACTTTAAATATTCGATAAATTAAAACTTGACAAAAATTTTAAAAACTCAAATAAAACTCGGACTCAGCACAACTTGACATTACTTGTATATTATTTATACTTATAAATATTAAATACTACTGAAAAACTAAGAAAAATGAGTACCAGTCTTCCAACTCGACTTGCTGGGTTAATTTGATGAAGTCCACCCAAGTTTTCATGTTTATATTATCCGTGGAACATGCTCTAAAAGCCTAAGGGGGTGGCTACAACAGTTTTTCTAGCCGTCTATATTCTTGATACACTGGATCAATAGAAAGGAATGAAACTGCATGCATCGTCCAAATATCTAAATACTGCACTCCACATGATCGAAATATAGAATCTTGTACACATACGTGGTACTAGCATGTGTCTGCCTGTAGATGGGTCTGGTCCCAAGTTGCAATGGGCGGTCCTGATTTCCTTATTTGGTGATGGATGGAATGTTCTGTGCTCAAATGTGTAGTGAGATCACTAGCTTATAGTAGCAGGGAAAAAAAAAGGTTTAAACTTGAACCTTGAAGGGCAAACATGACGGGTTGTTTCTTTTATAGCGAAAAGTAAAGAACTCTCCATATGATGAAATGAGTGGGTCCGCAGTCTCTTTTAAACATGAGAAATGTTCGGATACAGTCTCATGATACAACCATTTTCTCCCACTAACATGTCACATATATGTAGAATATATTATCCACACAATTTTTTAGCCATACTGTGCTAATTAACCCTTTTGGCCTTAAGAAACTAGGGGAATTGTCACATAGGAGGAAATCAGTTTTTTTTTCCTTTGTTGAATCAGTCATACCATCAGTTGACCATTGAGATTAACATTGTGTTATGATATAAGTGTGAAACAGCTTCATTCTCATACAAGGTGATCATCATGCATAGTGTGTCCCACCTTTTGCACGGATAAAATATTTTACATTCAGCAAGAATTCTCTTAAAATTCACGGGGACTTTAGTCTTGTTTTTTTAAAAATAAAAAATAAAAAAATACTTTCTTGCATATTAATTAAATAAAACAAAAAAGAACCTGCATTTTAATATTGGTTAGTACATCTTTGAATTCTTCCAAACAACATAATATGTAGGTTTTGGACTGGAGGATCACCTATGGTTTACTTAAGGTTATAATGGCTCTTGATAGAGTGAAATGGTGGAAAAGGATTCACGTAACCACATGAATTATCTAAGATAAGGCTTAGATGATAAGATAATGAGATTTTGTTAGGGGAATGTGTTTTGGTGGAGTTCGAAATTAGTTGCTCCATGCATTGCATTAGGCCATCCACATGATGGGCCAACCTATTGGAAGGGTTGAATGTCAGGTGCACCTTATAATATGAGAAGGTCTCAAGTCTAACCGGTTAGACTACAAATTGCGCCGATAACTTCCAAGCTTTCAAGGATGTACAACATCTGACGTGTCCAATAGGCTGGCCTCATTATGAGGGTCACTATTTGGAAAACTCAGCAACACCTGCTTATTGAGTTCGAAAATACTTTTGTTTTGCTATTTATCAATGACTGAGATTTTTTATTTTTTTTAAATGATGTGTCCTACTTGATAAGTTGATAGGATTAATTTTTTTACACAAGCAATCCTTATGGTGGGGTCAACCTATTAGAAGGGTTGGATGTCACACACAATAGGTTAAGTTACCATGTGGGTGGACCACAACTTTTGGTCCAACCAATTGGACTTGACCTCTCTCCAGAGAGAGTCATGCTGCACACCTTCTTACACGTACATGTGTCATGATCACAAATATGAATGGTTCATGTGATGCAGCACCCTACAGGATTCCAAGGCTTAACTTTCAACCTCATGGGAAAGTAGGGTGAGTCACACCAAAGAAGGTAACTGTTTCTTTTTTCCATGGCCCACTAGAGTTTTGCATTAAGCCGAAAGTTGAGCTTTAGAGTTTCATGGGTGTTGCATCACATGGACAGTTTGGATTTTGCACTCACATCACATATCAGAAAGTACTCACAAGTTCTCGTGAGAACCAATTCGACTCACACATACTTAATAGGTTGGAAGTTACCATGTAGGTGGACCACAACTTTTGGTCCAACCAATTGGACTTGACCTTTCTCTCTCAAGAGAAAGTCATGCTCACCTGCACACCTTACACGAGCACTTGTGCGGACCTTTGTACATGTGTCATGATCACAAATATGAATGGTTCATGTGATGCAGCACCCTACAAGACTCCAAGGCTCAACTTTCAGCCTTATGGGAAAGCCGGGTGAGTCACACCAAAGAAGGTAATTGTTTCCTTTTTCCATGGCCCACTAGAGTTTTGCATTAAGCCGAAAGTTGAGCTTTAGAGTTTCATGGGGTGTTGCATCACATGGACAGTTTGGATTTTGCACTCACATCACATATCAAAAAGTGCTCACAAGTTCTCGTGAGAACCAATTCAACTCACACACACTTAATAGGTTGGAAGTTATGTGGGTGGACCACAACTTTTGGTCCAACCAATTGGACTTGACCTTTCTCTCTCAAGAGAGAATCATGCTCACCTACACACCTTACATGAGCACTTGTGCGGACCTTTGTACATGTGTCACGATCACAAATATGAATAGTTCATGTGATGCAGCACCCTACAAGACTCTAAGGCTCAACTTTCAGCCTTAAGGGAAAGTCAGGTGAGTCACACCAAAGAAGGTAATTGTTTCCTTTTTCCATGGCCTATTAGAGTTTTGCATTAAGCCGAAAGTTGAGCTTTAGAGTTTCATGGGGTGTTGCATCACATGAACAGTTTGGATTTTGTACTCACATCACATATCAAAAGGTGCTCACAAGTTTTGGTGAGAACCGATTCAACTCACACACACTTAATAGGTTGGAAGTTACCATGTGGGTAGACCACAAGTTTTGGTCCAATCAATTGGACTTGACCTTTCTCTCTCAAGAGAGAGTCATGTTCACCTGCACACTTTACACGAGCACCTGTGCGGACCTTTGTACATGTGTCATGATCACAAATATGAATGGTTCATATGATGCAGCACCCTACAAGACTCCAGGGCTCAACTTTCAGCCTTATGGGAAAGTCTGGTGAGTCACACCAAAGAAGGTAACTGTTTTCTTTTTCCATGGCCCACTAGAGTTTTACATTAAGCTGAAAGTTGAGCTTTGGAGTTTCATGGGGTGTTGCATCACGTAAATAATTCGGATTTTACACTCATATCACGTATCAAAAAGTACTCACAAGTTCTCGTGAGACCCAATTTCTAATTGAGCATTTCAATATATATATATATATATATATATATATATAGAGAGAGAGAGAGAGAGAGAGGAGTTTTTTTAATATGACATGTATAGAGAGAGGGGGTTCCTGATGAGTTTCAACACGAGGTCTTGGGTTCCAAACTCATAGGTGGTGAAGTCCCCATGTATAGAGAGGGGGTTTCTGAGAAGTTTCAACACGAGGTCTTGGATTCAAAACTCCTAGGTGGTGAAATCCCACTATGGCATGGTTGGGTGTGTGGCGGGTGTGTGTGTAAAAATTAAAAAAAATAAAAATAAAAATAAAAATAAAAAGGGGAGAGAGATAGACGGGGAGTTTTTTAATATGACTAGTTGGATGAGAAGTTACCATCCAACCACCTTATGTATGACTTCTAAGCTATGGAAAAGCAAAGAACACCTCGTGCAAAAATCATGATGATATATACATGGCGTGGATCACAATGAAGAAAATAATGGGCAGCTGCCGAGGTATTCCAATACAAACGTGCAGCCACCTGAGGAGTAGATTGGCTTGGCTTTGCCAAGTAATGTTCATGGTGGCGCCAAAGTTCTGAGCAGTTTGGATGTGATGAAAAACCTGACACATTGGCATTTAAGTGCTAGTTGGACAGTAATAGTTGTATTTGAATCTCATCTAAGTGACTGAAAGCAGGGGTTACTGGTTAGAGCCCATCTTTTTCTTCTATTTTTTTAGAATTCATTGGTTTTCCCATATCATGAGTCATTTTAATTTATACTATTATCTTAGCGAGGGTATCTCCCAGAGCTATGTATGCAGCTGTACACACCTATTCCACTCTAAAATCTCTCTCTTTAAATGATATTTTATGACCCGTTGATCGAAATTTTGCAGATTGAAGATTTTCAAGAAAGCCGCCATCAACCATACGTCTCTTTAGATCAAAGGATGCCCAAACATGACCTCTGATCCAGCACATATATATGGTCCTGAATCACATATTATAATAGGTGGGGCATTACGGTTGAATATATATGGTCCTGAATCACATGTTATAATAGGTGGGGAATTACGGTTGTAAAAATTCAACATGCATTTGCGAAGGGCATTTCCGTGAAGTAACATGAGTAGAGCAAAAACGACTAACGTTTCTGTGGCGGGCTTTGTTCCGTTTCAATAACTAATTACTTCTCTGAGTTTTTAACTACATTCTTGGCTGCTCTATGGAAACTGTTAAAGTTACTCTGGCGAAGTAGGATGGATGATACACAGGTAAGTAGAAATAAAAATGCATACGTGGCGTGCAGGTAATTTGATTTTGGGATTCTGACTTAGTGTCGGTAGGTTTCACATTTTAGTCAGGTTGATTTGAATTAATGTATACCACAAGTACAATTTGTAAGTGCCGGTATATCAACTCTCACATTCTACGAGAATATCAATTAAATATCCTTCACCGTTATTACGGCTACATGTTTTCCGGAAGTGAGAGACGCGGATTGGGTGCCTGCGGTTCTGAGGGTCCCACCGTAATGCATGGATCTATCCACACTGTCCATCGATTCTTGCATGTCATTTTAGCAGATAAGCTCAGAAAGGAGGCAGATCCAAGGTTCAAGTGGACCACGCTGTAGTGATTAAATGCCGGCCATTAAAAACTTCTTGGATCCTTAGAAGTTTTGGATCATGTTAATATTTTTGTTTTGCCATCATCCATGTCTGCGTGAGAAAATAAACATCACGGTGGTGGGAGTCATTATAACTGCTACTTCTTATGGTGTGGTACGCTTGACCCTTGTATCATTTTTGGGCTTCTACCCTAAAATGATATGGCAAAAATGAATGGACGTGTGCATAATCCTAAAATAATATGGCAAAAATGAATGGACGGTGTTGATAAACCCATAGTTCACGGTGGGCCGTCAGAGCCATAATCCGTTCCCAGCTCGGGACATGCTGGGCTGGTACCACTTTTACATTTGCCCTTTTATCTCGTCAAGCTATCGAAGAAGTCTTGAATTATGAACCACAAGACTGGTGGACATTCATCGCATCCTTCGATTGTTAAAGTGAGGTCCATGGTTTTGATCGAGACCATTGGTCTGATGGGACGGTCCTAAGATGGACCATGCCCAGAAACATCAATGGTCGAGACCACTGGGCCCCCCTTAAAGAAACCCGAGAACCCGAGTGCACAGCAGGTATCCTCGGATCGAGGGTCGTACGGTTGGTCCGTATGTACCACCATCAACCTGACTTTTGAAAGGATGGAGGGGATGCACGGATCGTGCACACGTCTCAAAATTGCAATTTTAAAAGGGCTTGACAAACCCACTCAAGTTGAAAACACCAAAAAGAAAAGGCATTAAAGTGCGGTGCGCTGTCTCGTACCAGTAGAATGGTGGTTGGGGCCACTATGATGACACTGGGAAACATCTGCTCCCACCTCAATGGAATCACATGCGACTTCCATATATTTGCCGCTAACCATGCATCATTGGAGGTACCATACATCAATGTCATTGTCACAACCATAGCATACGTGGACTAGTAGACAACCATTCATTTGATAGATCAGATGGTTAATGGACCACAATCCGAAACTCCCAATCTTTGGACAATCGTAACCATTTTAATCCCTAGCATACCAACGAACGATCCAAAATAGTTGACATTGAGTGAGAAAATGTACATTTATTAGATGGCTAGGATGGCCCAACGGAAGGAATTTTTATTAGTGGCTAGACAATAGTAGAAAAGCCTTCATGATGTTTGGTTCAGATCATCACAATGTTAGGGTAGCCTCGATGTGTATGGAACGCCATCTTGAGGTTTGAAAGCTCTCGATGTATTAGATTAACATTGGTAGACGAAAAAAAAGATTAATGTAAGGGTAGCCTTTGCTTTCTTCAAAAGCAAAGTCCCCCACTTTGGACGGTTTATACGCACTCTTTTTTGTTCCTTGACTTCAAATTCCAGTTCTCAGGAATTTGGAGGGAGCGGGTGTGGTGCAGCCCCGGCCTCAACCAACACGGTGCGGTCCTTACTTTAGGCCCACCTTGATGTTTTTTTAGTATATCCATGCCGTCCATCCGTTTTTATAGCTTACATTATGACTCCAAAAAAAATGAAGTAGACCAAAATCTAAGGTGAAACACGATAAGGGTAGCAGTCGTGGCCGATAAGGGTAGCAGTGGTGATTGGCCATTAAAAACTTAATGTGAGCCTCAAAAGTTTTGGATCAAGATGATATTTATTCCTGCCCTTCATCTAGGTCTGTGTGACCTGATCAATAGGTTGGATGGTAAATAAACATTGCGGTGAACCCGGGAAAGTTTTTAATGGTGAGCATTCAATCAAACAATATTTCTTGTAGTGTGATCCACCTTAGAATTTTATCTCATTCATTTTTAAGCTCATTCTCCAAAATGAGCTGGAAAATTTGATGGACGGTGTAGATATACTACACGTATATCAAGGTAGGCCGACGTTCAGGGCCGCACCGTGTTGGGTGAGGGCGGGGCTGCACCTAATCCGCTCCCAATTTGGAGGACTGAACAAGATATAGCATTACTCGTGTGATGGGTCACACGTGTGCCACGCTTACCTATTGGATGGGCCACTTGATCAACGTTTCCCATGAAATTTTTTCTACCCACGCGAGAGAAATAGAGCTCTGCCCATGTCGCGTCTGATGATTAGAACCGTCCATCTTCCAGGTGATACTGTGAATAAATTATGGCCCAGTTTTCATAGTTCGGGGTTGATATCGACCTTTGATTTTTGGAGTTAAATATGAGCCACTGAAAATTTTCTTTCCAATGCTCTAGGTTCATCTAGACCGTGATTGTCAGAATAGGTTCATCTAGACCGTGACGATCAGAATCATCCTTATCATCTTAAGTTTCTTTACAAATAACTAAGCATTCTGAAGATGGACGGTCGTTATCAACAGACCATCTCAACATGTACACGCTAATCCGGTGATGCATGCTAGCCGTCCGAGCCGTGGCACAAGGAAAACGTACTCAAGCTGTCAAGCAGATAGATGCAGTGGGCTATTGGTTGATCCAGATCGTGGATATTCTGCAAGGTCTCTTCAACGGTCAATCTCAACGTTACGATAGGTGGCTTTCAAACATACGGTTAAGAAAAGAAAAATACAACAACAATCCATATCAAAATAATAATAATAAATCCAAGATGGCATGATAAGATTTTCCAATCTAAGAGTGGGCCATCGTCCGTCCGTCCGTATAGCGCGGTTCATCAGATGGTGTGAACAGCGGAATCGCGGGCCGCTTGTGACGGGATTTTCAACGCAGAAATAGTTTCTGGATTTATATCGTGCCGGGATTTAGTTGTCCGAATTGCGTTTCCGAGTTCCTGCCGTGTCCTTCTTCATCAAGCAAGGGAAACGCACTGCGTGTCGGACGCGGATTGCGTCCTACCCCCGCCCGTCTCTAGCCACGAACGGGCAGTTCTGTGGGTGGTCCCACCGTGATGTATCTGTTTATCCACGCCGTCCATTCCTTCTCTCAGATCATTTTAAGATATGAAAAAGAAAATGAGGCAGATCCAACGCTAAAGGGGACTACATCACAGATGACTCTTGCATTTAATGCTATGTAAGTTTGTTATTTGGTGTGGTCCACTTGACCGTTCGATCTGCCTAATTTTTGTGCAAATAAATTAAATTAATCTAAAAGAAGGGATGGACGGCGTGGATAAACAGACATCACGGTGCCCGTTCGCGGCTGGAGACGGGCGGGGTAGGACGCAATCGCGTCCGTGTTTTACGCACGTGCCACAACTATTATGCACGCTTCTATTTTTGGCGCCACTAACGTCTACGCATTGTGCCCCACCGCGCAGGTTAGCATTTTCTTCTAATATTGGTCAATTCCTTCCCTTCTTTTTTGTGTGACGACCATGCTTCGCAATAAAATGCGCCATAATATCGGGATAATGAGGGTATTGTGATAGCTTGCCACCAATTTTTAGGCTGCCATCTCTCATCCACCGCACGTGGCGTACTGCGTACATGCACGTCAATTGAAATCATATGGCCCATTCTGGATATTGGATAGGAGAATATCAGGACAGTTAACCGATCTTAATTTTTAGCCATGCAATTATGGTTTAAATAAAGTATTAATGGTCCACATGCAGCGATCAAAATTAGACGGCTAAGATCATTCGTTCAATGTGGATTTCGAGCTATGCTCCATTGAAATGAGATTCGCGTTTTGGACAGCCTAGATTGCTGTAGATGTTTGCCATCACCGGAACTTAAGAAATGTGGTGAACTATCATGTTACACGTGCCGAGTTTGCATTCTCGGATATTTTTTTTGTCCCAAGCATGGCAATCCAATAAATACTAGGGATAATTTTAGCAACAGAATCTATTTTTCGTATCCATCATCTTCTATTCTAGGCCGTTGATTAGATTTGAGGATATATACAATGGTTGAGGAGTAAATCCGTACCGTAACGTTCGGCCTTTCAGTCTGTAGATTTGAGTGCATGGTTGATGATCTGATCAGCAGATGGTAAGAGGGGCCGTACTGTGGATGGCCCATGCATGAATTTTTTTTGAAAGATCCGAAGATCGTAGCCTTATATATTTGGCCCTTTCCTTCGTTGAATGTGAACCATTCTTGTATTTCCACTTTTGATCATGCCCCTGTTGACAACCAAAAGTGGGAATTTCGGTCTACTGGCCATCCAAAGTGGGGTAGTAATATCAACCGTTTGGATCACTGATCAGTGGGCTCTACTTGCCTCCACGTGTACAAAGGAGTATCCTGAACGGTACATTACTCGGCCCGAGCATTGGATAACGCCTCGCTAGATTTTACCTAAGTATCACAATCTCACCTAATAAATGATCAGAACCCTAAAAAACTCAACAACGCTGACGTGACAGATCAAGGCCCACTTGAACATGTTCGAAACCTGCTATTGGCGGTCTCCCATGGCTTACCTGTCCACGACAGCTCATTGTCGGCTAAATTTATCGCCTTCGTCCCCACAGCGCGCCACGTGGCTGCAGCCCTTTGCAATTTCTTCAGCCACGTTGGCTTTCTGCCGGGAACCAAATTATGTCAGTCGGGGGCTGGACACATCTCGGTCAAGATCGCGTGAATGCCGAACACGTGGCTTATGTTCGAATGATTCGAAACGTTCAAGTGCTTCGACTTGGCGTGGATGGGCTAATGTAGAAGTGGTACCTGCACCGGGGGTTTTTTGACCGTCCGATCCGGCTTCTTCAAACGGGCTGTTTAAACAGAATGCAAACTGGTCCTGCATCTGTACTTTCGCGACACGTGTGTCCAATCCGGGCCATTTATTAGGTTGCCGCAACAATGTTTTCCAGCCCGAAAAGCCGAGCCGTCTGTATTGTGACGTGGAGGGGTTTTCTGATTAATGGCTTGGATCAGGCGCAAGTGTTGCGTGTGTTCGCATTAGCAGATCCCGGTTCCATTTGGACACCACCCAGCGGTGGTGTGGTGGCCGCTGCGTGGCCCACCTTGATGTATTTGTTTTATATCCGCGCTGTCCATCCGTTTTGACAGCTTATTTTAAGCACGAACTCAAAAATAAAGGAGAACAGAAGCTTAAGTGGGTCACACCACAGAATATACTGAGAATAATGACACCCACTCTTGAAACCTTCCAAGGGCCCACCGTAATGTTTATTTTCCATCCAACCTGCTAGTAAGATCACACGGACCAGGATGAAAGGAAAACATAAATATCAGTTTGATTCAAAACTTCTGGACCACCAAGGACTTTTTATGGTGAACGTTCAATCACCACTGTTTCTTGTGGTGTGGTCCACTTGAGATTGGGATGTTTTTTTTTATATATATATAAAATCTTTTTTATCCTTAAAAATGAGCTGAAAATGGATGGACCGCGTGGATATAAAACAGAGACATCAAAGTGGGCCCTACAGCGTACAACGCATCACCACACCGGTGCCTGATCCGCGCCTTATTTCCTTCGGGAATCAAGATGATGCTTGATTCCGTCACCAGCAGACGCGGGTTGCGTGCTGACCCAACTCCGCTAGCTAGGTGATGTCAGAACTCTGTAGGCCCACCATGATGTATGGGTTTTATCCATGCCGTCCATCCGTTTTTGAATATCATTTTAGGAAATGAGCTAAAAAACTGAAGCATATCCAAACCTTAAGTGGACCAAACCACAAGAAACAGTAGAGATTGAATGCTTACCATTGAAAGCTTCCTAGGTCCACAGAAGCTTTCGCTGGTATTTGTGCTTTCCATTCATCCCCGCTATTTAATGTGCCGTGGCCCACTTGAGCTTTGAGCATGCTTCAATTTCGAGCTCGTTCTCGAAAATGAGCTGGAAAGCGGATGGAAGGCGAGGATAAAACACATACATCACGGTGGCCCCCACATATTCCTGACACCACGCAATCCCCGTCCAGGCCCGGACAATCAATGCCTTTCCACGAGAACTTTAGATCGTGGCCCATGAGTGGCGGGCCCCACCTCATAAACAGTCGTGATGGGCAAGTGGGCGCATTTATCAGGCGCGACTAACCTTACCCAGTTCCCATCGCCACCATCCTTGTGTAACGCAATTAAAAACCCGAACACAGACGGCAACTTCCCGTTTGGGGACGGTTTCAGCTCCGTCTAGAAGTGCTTTCCTAGTATTAAAGCAAAGAAGGCCTTTTTCCCTTTTTTCCCGACTATCCTTCTCATACCCTCTCTCCTCACCTATATAATTCCCTTTCCCCCCCTCTCTCTCTCCCTCCGTCTGTCTCTCGTTCATATATGCATATTTCGTTGCAGGACGATCCTCGATCATGAGCAACGTGCCTAGGTCCTTTTGCGATTCCTCTTTTACCCTCTTCAAACTCGTAATTTCCGGCCCTGATCCTTGGCCCTTTTCTCTATTCTTGTAACACAAAAGGAAAAAAGAAAAAGAAGAAGAAATTTAGTGTTGGGATTTCTTGTTTCCCTCTCTTCTGATGGGGAGCGGCGACAAGCATCACTTCCACCTGCATTTACCGCATCTCCACCACAGCAAGAAGGATGTAGTGCGGGACATACCAAAGGGCTGTCTCGCGATCATGGTAGGCCAAGGCGAGGAGCAGCAAAGGTTCGTGGTCCCGATCATCTACTTCAACCATCCGCTCTTCATGCAACTCCTCAAGGAAGCCGAGGAAGAGTATGGCTTCGATCAGAAGGGGCCGATCACCATCCCTTGCCACGTGGCGCAGTTTCAATACGTTCAAGGGATTATCGATAAGGAGAATAGCCTTCACCACCAGCACCACCATGTTGGCTGTTTTAGGGCTTGAGCTTACCTGATAGATCCTACTTAGGAAAGGAATTGAAATGGTGTGCTTTTGTAAAGATTGGGGGTTTCTTTTTCTTTTTCTTTTTCGTTTTCGGTTCTTGATACATGGAGATGTTGAAGATGATGACGATAATTGATAATATATTACTGGGATTTTTTTTTCTTTTTTATATTTTATATTTTGGTGAGTTGATGATCTTTTTTTTTTTTTATTTTGTTGTTGTCGTTGATGCGAATACATGAAGTCTGGAAAAGTAAATTGAGTTGGTGGTGGCGGACATGTTGCTTTGTTCTTCCTTAGAGAAGGAAGGATGAGCACGAAAATTCCTTGTTATCCTTAATTTTAATTTTTCTAATTTATTTTATTTTATTTATAGCGATATAGTCAGCTCTCGCCACCACATGAATTGGTGGCTGGCTGTCTTTGATCTTGACGGTCTGATATTTTCTCACGGTGGACCATCTAGTTTGCGCCTGTTGAATATTAAACAGTGTTATTTCTTTTCCGCGATCCACCATTTCAAGTGTACCTCGATCCATATCTCGCTTCAATGAGACGCGTTGAAGTGGTCGATTATCGGACCATCCCAGCATATGCTCCCAACCTGGGCCCCTTGAACCGCGACATGCGCGTGACAAACCCGTTCAATGAAATTGTAGAAGGGGGTTTCAAGGACGCGTTGCTCCATTGCGACCGATAGCAGATGGTGTGATGATAACGTCTGCACTATGGATACTTTTGTAATGAGCCACAATCCAGATCTTGGCCGTTGGTTTATAGACTCGTGCAGAGTGAACCATTCCTCATTAAACAGTACATATTCATGGCCACAGACATCTTCTAGGTGGGATTTTTGGATCGTGCGTAATCTACAGTATATTCCTCCTTTTGGACGGTTTAGATCATTTGTCCGTCTATTTATGTAGGTCCCATGAGGCGATGTATGCTGATAACGGTACGTCGCGATATAGGCATACAAAGCCACTCTCGCGGACGGGTGGGTTTGCAGTCACCCTCCGCGTTTACAGGGCGCGCCGATGCGACCGAGGTGGGTGGGTGGGTGGGTGGGTGGGTGGGGCGGGGGAGGGGAGGGGGGGGGGGGGATATGGGCTTTGGATTCGGTGGTGGTTGATGCAGAAAATTCCTTGAACGTGGTATTCACGTATTTATTTTGGGAAGTTTTGCTCGGGAGGCTCGCCCAATCTGCTCGCGATTTCTGCCCCAACACACGTTGATCCAGAGCGTTCATCTAGAAGCTTCTATACTTTTTGATTAACAGGAAAAGACTTGACGGTGGTCGCAAATCGTGGCTCTTCATTCAAAAGTGAATAAAAAAATGCTTCTCGACCGTTGTTTTAAAGTCACTTTGTATAAACGAGAATATCTCCGAAGAATGATTGAGATTTCTCCACGAGAACCGTCTAAGACTGACCATTTCTAGATGAACGGTTTTGATCAGCATTGGAGCCATCATGTTGAGCGAACCTCCGTACCTCGATAGCAAATCGCTTACTTTGGTTCTCTCCTTTAACCGAGAAGGACGCGAATTTTCTGCCAAAAGCTGTGGGGCCTACCGGGAAGTGTGCGTGACATCCGCCTCACACAATTTGCGCCATCTCATGTGGGACGTGTGCACAGAAATCTGACTGATCCGAAACTCTAGGCCACGCCACAGGAACAGTGAGGATGATCCAATCCGTTCATTAGGTTAGATCCACTAGGATCGATGGACAATCAAATATCCGCCAGATCAAACTACAATTGACCCAGGAAGGTTTCGGTGTTTGCCATCTCCATTCCCACTTTTCCCCGGGCCGTGGGCCACGTCAGTGTAAGGCAACATGACGTGGATTGCATGCTGCCCCTGCCAGTACCGTGGCTACTGGTCGGTGCTTTATGGCCCCACCATGATGGTGTGTTTTATCCCCTCTGTAATCTCATGTGGACCACGCTATAGAAAATAGTGATTGAACACCCGCAATTAAAACTTCTGGGGGCCACAAAAGTTTTGGATTAAGGTAATATTAGTGTTATTATCCTTTCAACGATGTCTGTGTAACCTAATCAACAGGTACCATTACATTGGGACTTAAGAAGTTTTTAACCTGGGACATTCAATCACCATTATTTTCCTGTAATGTGGTCTACCTGAGATTTGCATATGCCTCACTTATGCCCTAAAATGAGCTGCCAAGGCGTGGGATAAAACACATAAATCGTGTAGGGCCCACAGAGCATAGACCAGGGCAGGGTCAGTACGCAAACCGCGTAACAGGCAAAACAGTCCAGCTGGGGGACTTTTTTACCTGCGGACCGGAATCCTCTCCAGCGCGTTAAACGGGAGTGCTTTGGAGCCACGTTGTATATTGGAAAATCCAACTCTCTGTCAACCAGTTTAGCTCCTCTTGCTGTTTTGTCCTGCGGCAAAAAGCCATCTATACTGGACAATGAAGATGAAATGTCAATCATTGGTTTGTCTGTGAGGCCACCATGGCAGGTATCTTTCATCAAATCCGTTCATCAGGTGTGAATCACCTGGAGGAAGGAGAGATATAAAACTCTAACCTGATATAAAACTCAGACAGTCCACAATCCATGAGCTTAGGACCTTAAGGTGCAATTTTTACATTGTTCCCGTTGGTGTGGTCCATCTAAGCTTTTTGTTAGACTGATTTTAACTATTTACGGTGAGCATGAGGACTGTCGGCTGATGGACAGGGTGGATTTTACGCAGGCACCATGGTGGGCGCCCAAGTACCACACGTGTCTTAAATGATTCCTGCCCATACGTAGGCTGGTACTTATCCGACAAAGTCACGTGTGGAGAGAGGGGGAGAGGGAGACGGAGAGGTTGCAGATTGTCTAGGGAGCGGGTTAGGTACGGCCCCGGTCTCACCCAACACAGCGCGGTCCTGACAGTGGGGCCCAATTTGATTTATATATTGTCTATCCACCCCGTTCATCCATTTTTCCAGATCATTTTATGCATAGATCCAAATCTAAAGTAGACCACACCATAGGAAACAGTAGTGATTGACCGACCACAGTTAAAAACTTCCTAGGGCCCACTTCAATGTCCACCGTAATTTTTATTTTCCATCCAACCTGTTGATAAGATCACACAGATCTGGGTGAGGGGAAAAAACAAACAACAGCTTAATCTAAAAAAAAAAAAAAAATTGGCCCACAATGAGTTTTTAATTGTCAATAAATACCCGGGCTCACCTAAGATTTGTATCTTATTCTTTTTTGGCTCATGCATTAAAATAAGCTGGAGAAACGGATGGACGGCGTGGATATACAATACATACATCAAGGTGGTCCCCATGGTCGGGGCCGCACCTAATCCTCTCCCGGTTGTTTAGATGCCACGTCTGAAAAGGAAGTCCTACAATCATCAGATGGGCCATACCTATAAAGTTGATCAAACTTTCTTAACCGTTCATTTGATTTTTAGTCTGCATAGCATTCTATAAAAATGAACGGGGAACAGCTATCCAAAGTCCACCCGCACGAGCCTAGAGAGAGAGGTGAGTGGATGTTGTGGTTCATGGCCGGGTGATGGTTCAGACAGGGTGGAGCTTTAGCAAAAAGATAGTATATGACATGGTTTTATCATCCTTTGTAATAGTAAAGATATTATGATTATTATCTGCATGTTTTGTGCCTTGATCTGAGATGTCGTCAATTGGGGCAGAGAAAAGGATACTCGCCTGTATTCTTGTTTTTCTTTTGCAAATTGACATGTCTTATCAGCCCACTTTTCATCACAGACTAAAATTTCTCTATCCGGCTGATTTGTGGTTCGCGGCCTACCAAGGGACAATATTTCACTGCTTTCCATGGGGGCCACCTGTTTCCATTCGCAGACGCAACAATATGTAGGTGGGTCCTGTTTTCTTCAAATAATCACATCTCTACAGGTGAATTCTGTTATCTGCATACTTTCAGTTAGGATTTGGTCAGGATTATGCTTATTTACTTAGTTTATGCTCAGCTGTACAAGCTTAGCAAAGGGTATTACTTGGCTAGAGTGAAAATTGCCACAACTAAGAGATAGCTATCAAGACTATACTCGTCATGTTGTCTTAGTGTGAAAAGGACTGCTTGCAAGAGTCCTCTCCAAGTGGGAAAAGGGTTACTTAGGAAAGAGGTTAGAGTGAGCATGACAAGAAAGTGAGTTGCCTTGGATATTGGTTGAAGAGCATGATACATGTTATATATGATCATAATTGTTGACTTTTGTTGTATTGGTTAGGTTCTTATCTACATCCCCGGTGGCCCTATTGAGCCGAAAACACATGGGTGTCTTTTTACAGGAAATGCCACCTTTGCTACTTTCATGGAGTCCACAGTGAAATAGGTTTCAACCCATGGCTCAGTGGGAAATAGAGTGCATTTCAACCATGATGTCATCCGCTTGAGTGCCCGCATGAGATGTGTGTGTATTTTTTTTTTAATAATAATAACAAAGAAAAGAAAAGGTGTATGATGGCTTATTTGGTTGATTGTATTTGGAACGTAATAAATTCCAAATCTCAAATATTTTAGAATCCTTAATTGTGTTTGATGTCCTGCAACGAGAATGCATTGGAATCCAAGTTTATATTCACGGAAGCCTTATAGATGGTCATTATAATAAGCCCATCAAAGCACAGCTTGGATAAAATTGAGGTAATCCCAAGCCTATGGTGGGCTATCACATGGATGGACAATATTTAGCCCTATAACCTTTGGTTGTTGGATTATCTAACTAAATTGATTTGGTGAGCCATCACATGAATGGGTGATATTTAGTTATACTGCCTTTGGTTTTTGGTCATCTAAAAAAAATCTACAATTTTAGTGGGCCATCTCATGGAAGGGTAATAGACAGTCCAAGGATAAAGGCAATAGGAGCCACTCATTTAGTTGGTTAGGATTTTGCATGATAAGGGCTTGAGTAATTGCTGGCAGATTACCATCTTATGGACTGGTCACCTAATTGGATCATGTTTATGCATGATTGGCCCTAGGAAGGTTTAGATGTATCTCATCAAGTCTAAGGGCCATGGTGATGTGCATGTGAAATCTACTCCCACCGTTAGATGGGTAATTTAATGTTTGGCTGGGGGCTTAAAATTTAGGTTGAGTGTTCAAATATGCCACCACAGAGGAAATAATTGAGAGAGAAACATCCACCCTAGATCTTTATAAGGCTCACCATGATGGTTGTATGAAATCCACTCCAAACATTAGATGCCACATAAACATTTAGACTTTGAATCCCAAAAATTAGGCCTATTTGTTATTGATGTGGGCCACACTAAGGCAAAAAGTTTGGAGTGTACCCATTGTGTTTCACGTTGTTTCCAATATTGTAGTCCACCAAAATAATGAATGGGGTTGATATTTGCGCCCTAAGCCTAACATGGGGTGAAGCACTTGGTGGTCGGAATGGATTCACATAAACATCACGGTGGGGCCCACCTCATCTGTCCACCTCGTCTACATCCAACCCACATCAGAAAAGACAATAAATGTTAACTGTAGCAAACTCACAGTCTGGATCTTTACTCATAGACTCTCGGGAGATTCAGCACCCACTCAAGGGTTCGAATATCCATAGGTTTTGAAATCCCACTACTGGAAATTCAAATCTTAAGTGGACCAACTATAGAGTGGTGGTAGGGTTAGTATGCAATGCGTGACCGATGGGGTTTGGGTCGTGCTGGGATTCTCTTATTCAAGAGAAAGGCAGGAGTATGATGAGGATGCGGTCAGGTCCATCGGCACCCACGGGTCCGTGCACAGCCACAACCCTGACAAAAGAAAACACCCACGGGTCCGGGCACAGCCACAGCCCTAACAAAAGAAAATACTACGAGTCTGGAAGATCGACGGAGGAATCAAAATCTCCCTGCACAACTAAAAGCGGGGAACGCGGTTGGTTTGGTGACACCAAGACCACTATGATGTATGTGTTTTATTTACACCGTCCATTCATTTTTCAGCTCAGTTTAGGGCATGAACCCTAAAAAATAAGCAAATACAAAGCTCAAGTGGACCACACCACTAGAAAAAATTTAAGAATTGAATGTTTACTAATGAAAACTTCTTAAGGGCAGAGAAGTTTTGGATCAAGCTGATATTTGTGTATTGCTTTCATCCCAGTCTGCATGATCTTATGGACAGGTTGGATGACAAACAGATATCATCGTGGGTCCTTGGGAAGATTTCAAAGACAGTCAACATCATTGTCCTTACTGTTTTATATGCTTCAATTTTGGGCTCATACCCTAAAAGAAGCTGGCAAAATGCATAGATGGTATAGATAAAATACACGCATTATGATGGAGCTAACGCCAACCAAAACGCATCCAAAAGTCGGGATGATACATCAATTAGGACCATTGATCTAGTGAGCCTTATAATAGATGGCAGATGTACCACACACATTTAGAGGCAATTCTAGCCATCTTTCCTTCATTTATCAGCACTGAAAATCGACCAGGAGCCGGTGTTATTTTCTACCATTGCTTTGATGGCTACTCGGATGGACGTCCCAATTGAGAAACCAGTCTGCTACGTGTAATGGAAACGGATGACTCTCCCATATTCCTCGTACAAGCTCCCCCGGCCAACAACCTTTGTTTGGTTGAACTACTTTTCAACGGGGACGGTAGTTGGGGTTTACGTTACTAATTAAACACCAATGAACTCGTTGCTGATATGGAATTAATGGTTTTTCTCTGATTCATGTATGCCACATGTGCAGAAACGACACCAGAGTATTACGTTTAGTATGTATGTCCGTTTATGTAATATCCTTAATTACAACCGGTGTGGCATTTTCTCATAAAATAGCTGGGTATCATACCTACTCCCGGAATTTGACTTGGGAAATTATATATATATGTTATTTATTTAATGATGTGTGGCGTTTCAAAACTACCGTTAGAATGAAATAATATGCACGTAATGTCACGAGGTTGGGTGATATCTTAGTTCCTCTTGCTTCTGAACTTGAGGTATAAAATAATGCACGGCCGGAGAGTTTCTATAATATGCTCTAGTTGTCGGCATGTATAAGTGGGACCCATATTACTCAGTGATCCAAATGGTTTATGTGATTGCCCAGTGGATGGCCCATGTAGCAAAAACGACTGTTAAATCAATGGGCAGAAGAATAGATGGTTAAGAAATTTTAAAAATTAAAAAGAATGGCAATCTAAAGTGAGGTTGATTGAGTTAATGGTTTGGATTACTGGATCACTTGGAAATTAGATTGAGTTGTGCCGGAATTATATTCTGGCAGAGCAAATAAAGAGAAGGAAAAAAATAATTCCTGGCTAGTAGCAAGTTGGGCACACATTTCAACAATTGGGATTTTCAGATGGACATGAATTTTCGTCCCATCATCAATCAATTTAATTTTTGGGCCGTGGTCACTACATAAATGATTTGGATGGTCTATATTGATATAGACGCATGTCATGTTTACCAAATTGCGACAAATGCAGACCAGGTGTGGCTCTAAAACTAGGGGTTTACTTTATTTTTATTTTTATTTTATTTTTCTTTCTTTTAAAACAAGTTACCAGATCTTTGGAAAACTAAAGTTGAAAATCTTGTTGCCGTGTTTGGATGGATATTAAATGGAATTGAAATAATTAACTCAGGGGAAAAGGACCAACTGCAATCATCTTCAATTGCATATTTGTAATTGTATTTCTTATAAGTAGTTTTTAAATGGAATTTAACTACGTTTTGAAGGTTATTTATTAGTTATTAAATATCATGCGAGGTAACTACAGTTTGATGATTTTCATCTATTGATGACAGCAAAAAAAAGGTCCATTCACTAATTAATCTGGACCATACATCATTTGAGACCAACCTTTGATGACCCATACCCATAAAAAAACACTTGATTGGGTGATCCTAAACAATAGATCAATGGCTTGGAGTATGAGCGACCCATAATGATTATACTAGGAAAGGTTTGATCAATTATTTGTACCATCTATGTGTGCCACCATGCGTTATGCATCCTTTTAAAGATTACTTTGATTATATGATCCTAATCATATGATTAATTGCTTGGAGAATGGACTTTTCATATTGACTAGTCTTTAAAGGGCCCAATCATGTATGTCCTACTTTTGATGGCCCATCAAAATCAAAATTTAATTGGATGATCCTAACCATCTGATCAATCATTTGGGCAATGAATGGTCCAAAAAAAAAAAAAATTAATGATTTGGGTACATGACCATTCAATATTGATTATACTATATATTTAAAGAAAAAACAAATTAATGATTTGAACCGTCCATCATGTCTGTGCCCCTTTGATGGCCTACCTGTAGAAAATCACTTTGATCACATGGTTCAAACCATCCGTCCATGGTTATGAGAATTGATGATCTATATTGGTTGCACTATAAAACTTTTGAGATTGACTTGGGTCATCCATCATGTGCATGCCAACCTTTGATGGCTCATCTCTCTCATATATCACTTTGATTGGACGACCATATCATGTGATCAATGGTCATGAGAGTGGACGGTCCATATTAAGGATACTAGAAAAGATCTACTGATTGGTTTGAACTATATATCTATAATGTGCTTCTCACCTTTGATGACATCTCTCTTAAAAATCACTTTGACTAGATAATCGAACCATCTCATCAATGGTTAGAGAATGGATGATCCATATTGATTATATTAGAGAAAACATGATCATTAATTTGGATTGTTAATCATGTGTGTAGCTGACGTTTAATGGCCATTCTCTCTTAAAATCACTTCATTCTAACCATCTAATCGGGATTAAGAGAATGTACAGTCCAACATATGATAATAAAAAGGGTCTGATAATCTCGCAAAAATCATATTGATTAGATGATCCTAGCCATCTCATTAATGATTAAGAGAATGGACGGTTCATGATAATTCTATTAGAGAAGGTCCTTGTTGGTTTGGACTGTCAATCATGTCTACCCCACCTTTGATGATCCATTCTCGTAAATCAATTTGATTAGATGATCCTAACCATCTAACCAATGGCTAGGAAAATGGATGGTCCATGTTGTTGATATATACTAAAGTTGTCCTATCATTGATTTGAAATGTCTCATCTCTCTAAAATTAACTCTGATTGGAAGATCGAAAATTGATGGTCTATATTGATTGTTCTAAAAAAGGTCAGATACTTAATTAGGACCATCCATCATATGTGGCCATCTGTAATGGCCCAAGTCTTTAAAAATCATTTTAATTGAATGATTCTAACCATCTAACCCCTGATAGGAGAATAGATAAGAATAGATGGTATATATTGAGTATATAAGAGAACGTCCAATCATTAATTTGGGCCATCAACCATGTATTACCAACATTTGATAGCCCGTTAAAATATATATATATATATATATGAGGCATGCTCACCTAGGCACGTGCACACCTTTGCACACGTGTCATGGGTATTGAATCCGAACGGTCCATAAGATGAGGAATCCCATGAAACCTTGGGGGGTGAATTTTCACCCTGATTTAAGATTCTGGTGGGCCATAGCAAAGAGAAATTCAAATCAAGGGAAGAAACTGTTTGCATTTTTCATGGCCCACCGAAATTTTGAATCAAAGTAAAAATGTATTACGGGGTTTCATGAGGTTCTACTTCATGTGGACCGTTCAGATTTGTGAGACTCATTAGATATGATGAGTTCTCAAAAAAGTTCGTATATAGTATGTACGAACTAGTTCGCAGTTGAGCTTTTCCGTGTGTGTGTGTGTAACTCAATGGGATGATTTCTAACCACCTAATCAATAGTTAGAAGAATGGATAGTCCATGTTGACTAGAAAAGGCCCATCCATTCCTTTGGACTTATCATCTTCTTCTTCTCTATCATCACTACTTGAGAGAGCTCACGCCATAGAAGAGAAAGAGACAAAATATATTTTATTTAAATAAAAAAAAAAAGAAGAAGAAGAAGAAGAAGAAGGGTGATGTGAAAGTGTTTGTTGCCGCTCTCTATGAAAGTAAGGTAACTTCTCAATAAAATCTCTCCCAATTAAATGACAATTTCTTGGAAAAACATTTCATCCAAATATTTCCTGCTTCCCTTGGAAAAATAGTCCCATCAAATCTTCGGGTGGGCCACGCAAATCATTCAAGTCTACACCATTCAGGGCTCCTTTGTTGAACTACAACAGCTTCTGACGCCATTCTGAGGGTGTTGGACGTACAATTGGTAGTTATTACCATTAATTGGTGACTTTTCTAAGAATGGCCCATTCATAGTTGAACCCGCCATGCGAATGGTCTGGATTTCCTAATTGTGCAAGTGCATGGAATAGGCCAGCAAGGGAACATAATATACAAAACAATACCTAACACCCCAGGTAGGAGAGGAGATCCAGACAACCTGAGTGGGATGTTTTTGGTCTTCCTACGCTCGATGGGTGATTAGGTGAGGCTGAGAACTTAATGAATATGATAAAGCTGTGATATGGTGAGATTTGATTGGGCCAGGTTCATGGTCAGAATGAAGCCACGCAGAGCCAATGGAAATTTCCTAGAAAGGCTTTCCTAGGAAGTTCATACGTAGACTGGAAGCTAGGTGGGGCCCACCATAGTGTTTGTGATAAATCCACCCCATCCTCGTGTCCATCCGTTTTGCTTGCTCATTTTATGACATGAGACTAAAACAAGGTAGATCCTAAACTTAAGAAGGGCATACCAGAGGGCAAAGTTAGAAAAAAAAATAAAAATGCCCACCGTTGAAGCCTTCTAGGGGTCCTTGTTGATGTTTATATGCCATTCGAACCGTTTCTAAGGTTAATAAATATCCATCCAAACTGTTTATAAGGTCATTTCTATTGGGATGAATCGGGAAAAAAAGAAAAAAAAACAAAGAAAAACAAAAAACTTAGACTGACCAATGTTTCAATGGTGGACACTCAATCCCTGTTGTTTACTCTTGCGTGGCTCACATGAGTTTTGGATCTGCCTTATTTTTGTCCCCATGTTATAAAATGAGCAGGAAAAAAATGGATGGTAGATTCATCACAAACATCCCAGTAAGCCCGCTTTACTTCCAAGTGCAGGAACATTATGCGGAAGCCAACACCATCCCCAGGGTTGATGTGTTGGGCTATGTGGAGGCCAAACGCCACGCTGGCCATCATCTTTCCCGCTCATTTTTAAGGTATGAATCGTTTTTTTCTTTTTCTTTTCTTTTTTAAAATTTTTACTCACACACCCACACCCACACCATGAATACTTAAACCTTTGATCTAATGTTGAACTATAGGATCTACCACGTGAGTAAGGCCCTAAGACATAACCCAAAAAATGAAGTAGATCGGAAAATCAAGTAGGCCACACCATATAAACAGTGGAGATAATGACACCCACTGTTGAAAACTTTCTAAGACTAACCGTAACGTTTATTTGCCATCCAACCTGTACAGCCCCAAGTATGATAACTTGTACAAGCACATCATTCTACTCTGAAGGCATCCCTACTATGAAAACGGTAGGCCCCATCATGAAGATCACCTTAACTATGAAAACGGTAGGCCCCATCATGAAGATCACCTTAACTATGAAAACGGTAGGCCCCACTATGAAGATCACCTGGAAAAAAAAAAAATAGAAAGGTTGGGTAATCAGATGGGCAACACTGCTAATGAAATCAATGAAAAACTGACAATTAGACTCAACAGGCAAGTGTGGATGAGCTGACCTTCTTGTTTCTTGTATCTAATATTCTCGGTGGGGCCTACCATTTAGATGGTAATGATGCCTTACACGTGGCATGTTGGCAGGGAAAGATGTGGCACGTAATAACGGTGCGGGTATCATGGCCTTAAGACCAGTCCAAGTCCGGCTCAACTTGGACTCGGTAGACATTGATCAAGTTTGACACCACAAGTGAAGGTTCAGGAGTGAGTTGACTCATTTGAGTCGTATGAGACTCGGTTGATATGCCCATGTCTGGTCTAGACAGCCCCATTTGATTTGTTTGGCTGGCATCTCCTTTCCAAATCCCTCTTAAATCTCTCATATCATATCTCTCTTAATTTCTCTTTCTCCAAACAAGCTTTTTGAGGCCACTGTCATGTCCAGGCGACCTCTACTTTCTCTATTAATTTCTAAGCTCATGTACAATATTATTCCAATAAAGAAAATATTTAAATAATCAAAGACCTTGGATCAAATCAACTCAGACAAGTACCGATGAATTAAATAATCAAAGGTTTGAAATATAGATGTCCATATGAATTCAGAGTTCGTTTAGTTGACGCCGAAAAATTAGCTACGCCGAAATTCACTATCCAACCCAACAAATTATTGGAAAGTCCTATGTTTGGTAGCCTAGATGTCCATATGAATTCAGGGCTCGTTTAGTTGATGCCGAAAAATTAGCTATGCCGAAATTCACTGTCCAACCCAACAAATTATTGGAAAGTCCTATGTTTAGTAGCCATTTTATATATTAAATGTATTTTTTAAAACTTAACTAAAACACACGGGACTGTTTTTTAAGTTTTATATATATATATATATATATATATATATATATAATATCCCATTCACCCATGGAACCTTCTTGGGTTGGATGGCAGATAAACACCATTGTCAACCTTCCATTGTCAATCTTAGAAAGGTTGAAGGTTGACAATGAAACGTGAAAAATACTCAAAGCCCTCAGAGCATAAGTTATGGTTGTCACGTTTGCATTGGTACACTTACTACCAAAAAAATAATGAGTGCCAAAGATTTAAATAATCAAAGGTTTGAAATAGACTTGTCCATATGAATTCAGGGCCTGACGCCGAAAAATTAGCTCGGCCGAAATTCACTATCCAACCCCACATATTATTGGAAAGTCCTATGTTTGGTAGCCATTTTATATATTAAATGTATTTTTTATAACTTAACTAAAACATATGGCAATGGACTGTTTTTTAAGTTTTTTTTCTTTTTTTTTTGAATTCCCATTCACCCACGTGTCATCCGTTTCATCAATCAGTTTTGTCAGCTCATGTTAGGATGTGAGGAAAATAATGAGTAAAATTCAAAACTTAAGTGGGCCACATCATAAAAAACAGTTGGGATTAAATGACTACCATGGAACCTTCTTGGGCTACACAAAAGTTTTAGATCATGCTGATATTTGTGTTTTCACTTCATCTTAGTAGGACTAACCTTATGAATGGGTTGGATGGCAGATAAACACCATTGTCAACCTTAGGAAAGTTTCATTAGTGCACTGTTTTCTCATGTGGCCCACTTAAGTTTTGGACATGCTTGATTTTCAGTCTCATGTCCTTAAAATGATAAGGTAAAACTGATTAACAGAATGGATGTCACACAGACATCATTGTAAGCCCCACACCCCACCCATAGGCAATTGGATTCATCTTTAACCATGACAGCTTAAAATGTACGTTAGAGATTTCCTTGATTATATTGCATTCATACAAAGACTGCCCTTGTATGGGCTGGGCTTGGGTTGGCTTCAGCCCGAATTTAACTGTTTGGGCTGGGCCTCTTCAAAATTTTGATTTTGCCTGGCCTTAGCCCGAGTCATCCACGGCCCTAATTCATAATAATGGTCAGGCATTGTTGAAGAACTCAGAGATGTAGGGCCCAATCGTTTGGCTTTGTGTGGAATAAAATCCTTTCAAATGTTTCAATGAAATGTGAAAAATACTCAAAGCTCTCAGAGCATAAGTTATAGTTGTCTCGTTTCCATTGGTACACTTATAGACAGTCCAATCCATTGATCTGTACTGTTCCTTGGGTTCAGTGCACATTTCAAGGGCTAGTATGCAAACATCACTCCACTCTAACAAATTCGATCCATTTGAACAACGGTCTTTAATATGGACGGCCAAGAAAATAGGCCAAATCAACGATGGACATGGATCATCTGATGAGGTGATATTTTATGGCGATCCATGAAATATATATGAACTTAATGGACAGTATAGAATATTGATCGACGAAACTACCCAAGTAAACTGATGCAACTAGGAGCATTATAGCTTGCATAGATCTTAGAGCGCTTGAGTATTCCTCCTTAATTTTCCACTATAAATATTAAATACCAATTAATCCAATCTTAGCTTATACAAACCATAGAAAAAAGTTTGGATGGGACGTTATTAAAAACTCACATTATTCCAGCACACAAGTGGACCTTATCATGTGAATTTAAAGGTTTAAAGTATAATCATATGGGTGGCCCACCTAAGCGTTGAATTACCCTGATCTATGGGATTAAGCCAAAAAAGTGGTGGTGCACCTGACAGACAGCATGGATTTCATGTAGGCTAAGTCGTTTATCCTATGTTAGTGACAGTAACCCTTGTGGGCATCTAGGCAAGCAACTATGGATGCTAGATCGCAAGCGGATGGTGCTTAGGGGCTTTTTCAGGCTTTCTTGTATGGTTAAGACTAGGAGGTGTTGTATATTTAACTTGGAGTTGCTACTGGCCGTTATTCAGATTTTCATAATTAGTTAGACTTGTAAAATTCTTAAGACAAGGAATTGTAGGATTACCTGTCATAAAATGACTCTTAATCTGCGATCTAATATTCAAGATAAGGAACCATAGGGACAAAGAGGTAACGTGTTTGTACTTTATAGGACTTGACGAAATACTAGGGATTGGTTTAGATCTTGCATGTGAGTGATGTAATGGGGAGTATGACATACAGTGTGGTAATGAGATAACTACTTCAAGCGGTGGACTGGAAAAGACTTCTCTTTTCGAACATATTTACTTGGAGAAGTGGTCAAAATCCATTTAATCTGAATTTTTGATGGGCGGAATTTGGTATTCCCACAAGCCACAAAGCATGCACTCAAATTAACTAAACGAACAGACTAGTTGAGAGTAGAGATGATTATGCACAATGCTAAAGCAAATATGAATGAAATCGATTTGAACTAGGTGAGTGAGTAAACAAGTTGTCACAAGGATTGATTTGAGTGAACCAAATCAGCCTTTTGATGGCTCGGGTGGCTAAAATTTGGACTTGACTAGGCTAACCTAGGACTAAAAGGCTTCCTCTCCTCCACTCTTCTTTTCTCCTTGGTGGATGACTGGCTTAGACCCACTCTCCTTTTCTTACTCTCCCTCTCAAGGTGGAGCTTGGTAAATGGAGGATAATTTTAAAATGAGAAGAGAATGAGTATTTATAATTGCTTTAGGTGGTCTTTTTGTAATTTCCGACTTAGGGACTAAAGAAGGCTCAACGGGTTGTGATTAGTTGTTGAGATGGGTGTGCCATGTTGCACATTGTGGTTGGTTGGATAGATGGTAGGGAGTGTAATTTTGAGGATAACCAGGAAGAAGGGGGTCATCCTGGTTCAAACGGGACTCCCGAGGTGATGGTTGCTTGTTCACCCATTCACCTAACCCACTATGAAATATTTCCATGTGGCTGACAGAGCATGATGCCTTGCCCCGCCATGTGGATGGGCCCCGGTTTTAGCCAGGAGCCCTGATGAGATATGAGTTGTCCTCTGGTTTGCTTCCCTTCACTTTAATGTGGTCCTACGGTCAATGGGCCTTGACTTGGGCTTGAACTGGGCTTAGACTTGAGCTTGGTTTTAGGCTAAGTTTAGGATTAGGCCTAGGAAAGGTTTAGAAATCTCACAGTTCGGATTAGCTTGTCAACTCTAGGTAGGGTGTCTACAAGAACCCAAGTGATTTCTCATTTACTATACTAAAAGAGTCTAAATAATGGTTTGGGGCCATCTATCATGTGGGGTCCACCTTTAATAATAACCTCTTTTGAAAGTCTTTTTGATTGAATGCCATAGCCTTCAGAATAATATTTTAAAAAAGTGGCATTCTACATTGAGTTAATAATCCATCATGTGAGGTAGAAGATGAGCATGCATTACTTAGTAGCAAGTGAGCATGGTAGGCAGAGTAGAGGTTGAAGATGATTTATTTATTGGATCTTCAAACTTCAAGACCTATTTTAGTTTATTAGATTCGTTATATGGATCTAGTTATTATCTGCCATGTGATGTAGTTATTTTAATGATTGTTTATATGATATATGCATGATTCTTCCTTGTTAACTCTACTTCACAATTATTTATATTTTTGTAAATCGTATAGAATATTGTGTGATAGACATTCCATATTAAGAAAATTGACATTGGATTCCATCCGCGACTTGAGAGATAACGTGCACAAGTCGTTATAATTTCACTAAGGCATTGAGTTCTTGTAGCACCATAGCATTTTGAGATGCCTTATCAGTTGGAATTCAGGACGAGTATAGTATGTTGTCAGTCAATCATTGGGTATTTTTGATTGCCAGCCATTTATAAAGTCACTTTGATTTGATGGTTATAATGTCTGATCAATGACTAGGAAAATAAACAGTCTACCTTAATTATAATAGAGGTTTAATCATTAATTTGAGTTGTCCATGAAGCATGTATACTTTTGATTGTCATTATGCTATATTATTTCATAAAATAATTTTTTGGTCTAACAACACTTTAAGTAAAATAGATAAAATAGAGTGTCATCCAAACAACATTTTAATATAAAATTAGATTTTTAGAACTAGTTTTCAAAATTTTTACTTCTACAGCAACCTACTTTGATAATTTTATTTTCTTTTTCTTTTTCTTTTCTTCTTTCTGAGAGTGTGCCATCAAAGAGGGCTCTATATCTATCTTCTTCTTCTTCTTTTCTTTATTTTTTTTCATTTTTTTTTTTTTCCCATCATGTAGACAATTTCCATTTGAAACATAGCCCAGGGCCCAGAGTATTTTTTAAACTGTATATGCATGCTGAATGTAAACAACAAGCAAACATCTTTTTTAGTTGTCCAATGTTTTCATACTGATGATTTAATCAGATGAGTGGGCCATTCGTCCTGGCCTAGACACCAGGCCTGATTTTCAAGCATGGGTCCAACTCTCAGGTTAAGTTTAGAAGCCCAAAGCCTTGGCCCACAGTGCTAGGATGCCCGGCCCATTGACATCCCTAATGACTATTGATACACAAGCATTCAAAAATTGTACACGTGGCATGCATAATCTAAGATTAAATCGTCCATTTTCTGAGACCCGTTGTAGATAATTTCTCATACCAAAATCAGGTTGATTGAATTATCGTACCCCAGCCTTTGAGCATTTAGTCTGACTCATGAGAGAATCTACCACAAAGCAGGCTGGGCCCACCACAGCCCAGACCATCCAACCCTTGAATGACCGAGCTATGAATCGACGATAACGTAAAGAAGGACAGCGGTGGGCCAAATGAAGGCCCATAAAATTCCAATCCGAAGTAGTCTCGGGGCAACCCGCAATCATGGAGGGGGCCATGAAATCAATGGTCTGGATCACTTGAAAGTGCATCAAGACGACTCACGTCTGGCTAAAGGAGGACTATAAAATTCCTCATTTTATCAATGACACGTCTTATAAGCTTAGTTTTAAGAAGAGCCAATACTCACTACTTAGGTGGGCCAACTCACTAGAAACGTTAACGGATACTAATTGTCTGTCAACTTTTGAAAAATCCTTTAGAATCTCGACCGTTCGTTGAACTCCACAAATCCAACAGCTGGACTTGTGTATTTTCTACCATGACCCATCCATCCTAGGACTCACCAGATGGACGGTCCATATTCATCAACCACTTACCACATGTACAGGGAGAAGAAAAGGAAAAACAATGGAGAAATTTTGCAGTCTCCTAGATTAAATGGGCCACGGTGCATCCTGACGTGCATTATTTACAAGTGGGGCCCATGGTTCAGCAATCCGGATTGTTGATCTGATGCACCCCCACATTGGGTGTGGGATGCACCAATTTGGCTAGTTCTTTCAACGGGCCGGGCCTGGGGTTGCTCTTGGCCCGGATTTTGAATTGTTTTGGGCCGGGCCGTCGCCAATCAAGTCTGATTTTGCAGGCCTGAGCCCGGCCCATTGACACCCCTAAATTTGGCCCCTTTTCCGGACGTCATGTGCAGTCAATCTCATGTGTGCCAGCATGGAAAAATACGTCTGATCCAATCCATCCATCAGAAAGACAACACTATATTGATGCCCTAAACCAAGAATTAGTTTCATCCACTCCTCAGTTTGGCCACAGATTGCAAAACAAATGTGCGTCTCTGAAAAACTTTGCTAAATTTTCTAACCTATCCACCTATTTCTAAGTGGACCAGATTTATTTCTAGGAAAAGATGTAGAAGGTCGAACCAACCTGATGGATGGATTGGATCTCGCACTTGCGTGCTATGCTGGCACATGTGTGGGGGTACATGAACTCTATTACAAGAGTGTGTGCTTAGGCAAGCTCGGATCTCAAAAGCCGGAAGACTTTCAGGGCATTCCAGATCCATGGAAGGATAATCAAATCACGGTCTGGATCGCTGATCGATGGGCCATACCTTTATGGCACATCAGGTCTCATCAGGACCTAAATATTTCCTCCGACTTGAACTTGTCCATTAGATTTGGTAGGGGAGCTTTGATGATCAAAGACTATTTTGATAGTGGGCCTGACGTAGATGAGCCGTACCCTAAAATCACCGGTCGATCTTAGCTATCTGATGAATGGCTTTCACATGATGAACGTAGATTGCTGCGTTTTTTTTATATATTTGTTCACTTGCAGGCCACTGATTGGGTGATTAAGGTCGTTTTAGGTGCAATTTTTGGGTATGGCCTATTAGCAAGAGGAATCAAGGTCTCTGATTGATGTAATTTCTGGCAGACGAATTCTGTAATCCCCAGCTCAAGGACGTGCAGTCCTCGGGCCCTGAGTCATACTAGTAGGCACCAGGGCTTCGTAATCCGGATCGTTGATCCAGTGGGCCCATTACGTATGGATCAGGCCCAAAGAATTCCCTGATGTGACAATCCTGATTTTTTTTTTTTTTTTTTTTTTAAAAAAGTCTCCATTGACTCGAGAGTGTTGGATGATTAGAGATGTTCCAATCTAGAAGATTGGAGCATGGTCCATCCACATCGCTGATAATCGTATCAATGGTTGAATCACAGAAGAAGTGGGCCGTCCATCGAGTGGCCCCACCTGGAACGCTCATGTTTAAGAAATTAGACCCATCAGACAATCCAGACCATCATTTCTCTTCACCTTTCTTGTTTTTCTACAAGCCCGTTATCTGATGGCCAGAATCACGCCAACTCAAGTATCTTGGACTAGTTCACATTTAGGTAGGGTGCAACGGATCGACGTCCCTGATTAATACATCGCCACGTTTACCGTCAAGAGTTGGATCTACGTCTGTCTCTACCGAATCATCTTTCAGGTTATGTATTTGGCCCACCTAAGTGGGCCCCACTATTCTACAGCTTGTCTTTGGTCAAACTTTTCAACCTTTTTGCAGTTTTACTCTCGGGAGACTGCCGTCTCGTCTCTGTCTTCGTTCAGTTCTCTCCCTGGTCTAGTCAGTCAACCACTGCACATCTCTCTCTCTCTCTCTCTCTCTCTCTCTCTCTCTCTCTCTCTCTCTGTTTGTGTGTGTGTGTGTTTCTGCATTTAGATGCAGTAGCGATGGAAGAGATGGGCTCGGACTGGGACGAGCTGAGGAAGGAAGCTCGAAGACTTGAAGGAGATCTCGACGTTCGTCTCTCTTCCTATGCCAAGCTCGGAGGTTCTCTCTCTCTCTCTCTCTCTCTCTCTCTCTCTCTCTCTCTCTCTCTCTCTCTCTCTCTCTCTCTCTCTCTCTCTCCATTAATCTAACTGCCAATCCCGATACGCCAGGATACTCCGATTCAAAATCCGCGGACGGTCGAGATGTGCAGTGGAAATCGATGGAAATGGAGATCGAATCCCTACTCGAGAAGCTCTTGGACGTCAATGATGCAATGAGCCGGTGCGCAGCTGCTGCGGTCCCTACAACCTCCATCACCCAGAAGCTTACACGTCACAGAGACATCCTTCGCGAATTCACTCAGGTATTTGATCCAATTCAATCTGATACTTCGGTGATGTTCGTTCGTGCAATCGCAATCTGATGATAGATCAGATTAGACCAATCTGAACCGCTTGTTCGCCATTAATGCTGAAGGATAGATATATTATTGGAAACCAATTTTGATGCAGTGAATGGGTTTGGGGTAAATAGATACTTCTTCAAATGAGAACTGCTAACGGGATTTATGCAGAGGCAGATTGAATTGGGGATTCATGGCACATTTGACCAATGTGAAACACACGTGGGAGGTCTGGGACATTGGTTAGGTGGATCCTGCCGAGAACATGCCCTGTCCCAAAAATGCTGATGGTCTCTTTTTTTTTCCCCCTCCATTTTTCTCGTATGCAGATTGACCCACCCAATGAGTAACCACCCTGATTTTCAGGATAGGACATGGTCACTGTTGGTCCCACCTGATGAATTGACCTGGCTCTGATTGATTTGTGGTGATTGTCCTCTTCAATCTGCCTTCATACAAATTGCATTAGGGCCTGTTTGCTAGATAAATAAAAATGAAAATCTCATTTTAGTTATTCGTAATTATTTATTAGAGATGATGTCTAATACATAATTACAACTATCTAAAACGAGATGAAACCATTTTCAGGTGTTTACCAAACAGGTCCTTAGCATTTCTTGTTAAAATTTATGAGAATGCAACTGAATGAGGAAAATGGCTACTAGCCAATATTATCAGTGAAATTTTGACTCTGGTATGTAATAACTACTACATACTTATCTACAATCTAGCTAATGTCTATAGATATAAAGAAATCAGCATCATATACAAGTTAATTGATCAGATTTATGGACATGAAGCTTGGCTTTGCTTGTTTCCAGTAGGAATTATAGCATAGGGTAAATGATCAACTGAAACTGCTTAATGATTCAATCATAGAAATAGAGTGATAGGTTTGTGTAGAAAGTCAACCTCATTGTGTGCATTCTCTATTTTTGTGTTTCTGGATTGGTTGTAGGACCCAAGCAGTACTCACCATCTTTAGAGGACCCCACAAACTAGCCCAATTGGTTGTTTTGTAATATTGATGTGCAAACCATGCCAATAGATTTAGGACCTAGGCAGTAGGCACTACTAAGATTAAATCATTGTGTACTTGAGCGTAATTTAGTACAAATAGGAACATGAACAAGGAATTAGTTGAGAAGATGACCAAGAAGAATAAAAAAAATTACCACTTTCTATATCTTGGTTTGATAATTAATGAGTGGAGAGATTGAGAAGGGTGTTACCATTAGAAATCAAGATGTGCCTTTGGAGTTTTTTGTGATCATGGTGTGCCAATCAAACTGAAGGGGAAATTTTATAAGGCAACTTAAGACCAACTATGCTTTATGGGACAGAATGTTGGGCGGTTAAGGAACAACTTGTTCATATGCTGAGTGTAGCTGAAGTGAGGATGTTGAGGTGGATGAGTGGCAAGATGAGGAATGATAGAATTAGAAATGAATGCATTCGAGGGAACTTAAGGTGTAGCTCCAATAGAAAAAGTAGACTTAATGGTTTGCTCATGTGCAACAGAAACCAAGAACTGTGCTAGTTTGAGTGAGTTGGTGCAAGTTGAAGACTCTAAAAGGGCAAGGGAAAGGCCCAGAAAAGGCTTGATAACCTATGGTCTAACTAAAGTCATTGCCCTTGATAGAGTGGAATGGCGGAACAAGATTCGTGTATCCGACCCCACTTAGTTGGGATAAGGCGCCTCGTCCTTGTCTTCCTCCTCCTCCTCCTCTTCCTCAAGCATAATTGCATCATCCGCCCTCAGTTGGCACCTATGGATATCTAGACACCCACTTTCTCTTGGTGGATATCTAGAATTAGAAATGAATGCATTCGAGGGAACTTAAGGAGTAGCACCAATAGAAAAGTACGCTTATTCGTTTGGTCATGTGCAATAGAAACCAAGAACCGTGGTAGTTAGAGTGAGTTGGTGTAAGTTGAAGACTCTAAAAGGGGCAAGGGAAAGGCCCAGAAAAGACTTGATAACTTATGGTCTAACTAAAGTCATGGCCCTTGATAGAGTGGAATGGCGGAACATGATTCACGTAGTCGACCCCACTTAGTTGGGATAAGGCGACTCCCCCTCCTCCTCCTCCTTGAGCGTAATTGCATCATCCTCCCTCAGTTGGCACCTATGGATATCTAGATGCCCACTTTCTCCAGGTGGCACTTCCTTTTTGCACTGACTGTACAATGAATTGAGTGTTCCGAATGGGTCCCTTCTCTCTTCCACGGCAATACCATCTTTGATCTGTGAAGCTAGAGGCTTGATGACTGCTGACATTTGAATACAATTGTCTTACTTCTCCCAACACTTGCAATTGTTCTTCTTGGACCATTTGAAAGTCTTGCCCTCTGTTTCAATGCAATCCATCTGATATGGAATCTTTCAAATCATATAATTCCTCATACATTTCCACTTATAGATGACCTGCCTTCACAACTGTGTGCAGCAGAAAGTTCATTTTTGGAATGTCCATCTCCTCAACATTGTTGCACCAATAGGTAATAAGATGGGACGGCTTAGCCATGTGCAATGGAGACCAAGAACTACGCTAGTCAGAAGGAGTGAGTTTATTCAAATTGAAGGCTATTAAAAGGGTAAGGGGAAGGCCCAAAAGGAAGTGTGGGGAGGTAATAAGAAAATGCTTGATGACCTATGGTTTAACTAAGGGGCTGTTTGATCAAACTTATTTTCAGCACTTATCACTGAAATTTAATATTTTCAGTGATTTTCACTTATTCAGATCATTTGGCAAATCCAACTTATTAAGTGCTTAAATTAATTTTCACTGAAAATATGAGTCTTTTTTTCTCAGCTCCCCTCCCTTCACTTAGTTGTCGTTTGATAAACTGAAAATAAGCTTTGAAATTTAAGTTAAGTGCTGAATTGTAATTTTGAAATAATTTTAGGGATATTTTAGTCAAAAGTGAAAAGAAATTTTAATGCACCATCACTTTCAGCATTTAGCATTTAGTGGAGGGGAGCTGGAAAAAATTACCCATATTCAATGAAAATTAGTTTAAGCACTTAATAAGTTGGATTTGCCAAATGATCTGAAGCAGCAGAAAATCACCGAAAATATCAAATTTCAGTGATAAGTGCTGAAAATAAGTTTTATCGATCCTTATGCTGAAGATTGAACGTTGAAAGTGGTGGTGCATTAAAATTTCTTTTCATCTCTAAAAAAAAAAAAAACAAAAAAACTTTTCACTTTTTACTAAAATATCCCTAAAATTATTTCAAAATTACAATTCAGCACTTAAATTAATTTGCAGAGCTTATTTTTCAGTTTAACTATTGGCACCTAAGGATATGGTCCTGAATTGAGTAGAATGCCAGAACAGGATTCACGTAGCTGACCCCAAGTAGTTGGGATAAGTCTTAGATGATGATGATCTTCTCAACATTGTTCAATGGGACCTCCGGTTAGGAGTCCTCCCCGATGTCGCCAAACAACCAAACAGGTCCCAACGACTTGTCTTGCATTATCTCGCCGTATTGATTTCAATGGGAGGGTTTGAGATATGGAAACCATGACAACATTAAGCATGGCTTTGTTACCATGAATCCTCCAAAAAATGGTCCTGCATAGTCAGAAATGTTGATCTATCAAATCTGAGCTCTTGCATGTTGCTTACTTGTCCTACAGGAGCGTGTACACGAATAATGATTGAAATATCCAGCAGTTGTTACAATGGGAAAAAGGATACATCACTGTCGACTGGCAAACATGCTCTGACTCTGAGACTAACATGGGGAGGAGTTACAGCACAGAGAAAGTGAAACCTCCAGAAAAGATATTCTCCCTATTCCAAAATCAACACCATGTACCAATTACATTTTAAAAAAAAAAAAAAAAAAAGCATCTTTAATTATTGTAAACCCTAAACCCTAATCCAAAATAAAATTATGAAGTTAGCCCTTAACAACACTAAAAATTCTCAAAATTACCCTGTAATCATCATTCAGATATATGACCAAATTTTGCAAAGCCAATATCAAGTGCTGGAGTACTCTAGAGTTGCCGTTTCAGAATTTCGTTGTGTGAAACAGATGCATGACTGCAAAATTCCAACATTCAATGCCTGGATATGCATGCTTGCATTGAATCTTTCGGAAGTCGATCAGTATAACAGACTACTTTATAGCACAAATTGAATAAATTGAATGAAGTAGTAGATTATGTAATATATATTGTGCATACCACTACAACTTGGGAGGGAGATGAAGTCAACTTGGGAGTACAAAAATTTCACTCCCATGCCATGTCTATACTGTACAGGAAGCATCTTTTTTTCTGATTATCTGAACCATTCATTTATCATAAGGCTCCATGATGGTTTACTCTCCCGTTATTTCCGATTCAGATAAGAAGGTTTGGAGGGTTGGCAAGGCAGGCTGCTTCTCGGTTCGGTCCCTTTCATTCGTGAGGGTGGTCAGAATGGAGAGGTGTGGCACACCAAGTTCTTTTTGCATTACGATGTTCCTCCCAAGGTTGCCCACCTTTGGGTGGGTGGTTGGTAAGAAAGTCTTAATTATTGATAACCTTCGGAAAAGGTCCATGGTCCTTCCGAATATGTCTCTTGTGCATGAAAGATGAGGAAACAGTCAATCACCTTTTCGTGCATTGCCCCTTTGTGGGGCCCATTTGGGCGGATGTGATGGGTCGCTTCCATCTTTCTTGGTCCTTTCCGATTTCAGTGGGTGATCTTTTGACTGCTTGGCACATTGTGAGCATTGGCAAGGTAAAGAAAGCATTGTAGAGAATGGCCCTGCTTTCTATTTGGTGGGCTGTTTGGAAAGAAAGAAATGGGAGATGCTCTAGGAATGACAAAAAGTCAATAGGCAACTTCTCAAAGGGCAAGGATGCTTATAGTTGAATGGGCTGCGAGTGTGCCAAGGCTTGCGGGTTGTAATCTTAATTTTCTTGGGATGTAATTGGGTCGCCCTCTCAGCACCTTACTTTGTTGCTTGGTTGTTTTCTATTTTCTCTCTCAAAATAATAATAATAATAATAATAATAATAAGGCTCCATAATGGAACAGGAACAAGATATCACAGTGATCAAACAGTCCTAGCGATGAAAGAAAAATGTCATACTAAAATCTCTGACTGGATCATGTTGATTTTTGTTCCATATTCTAAATGGTTCAGATTGTCCTATCATTCTGATTTTTGGCCTATGACCCATTCATGGCTGTCCTTGATGAAAGAATGGTCTGGATTGTTATACATCACATGGCAGTATACAATGCCCTGGAATTCTTGATGCTAGTTGCCAACATTCCATATGTGCAACTGCAAGCATAAAAGCTGTGATTACAGTATGTACTGGAACATGACAATACGCTCAAATATGTTCTACATGGAGTTTATATATATATATATATATATATATATATATATATTGAGGAGAGAGAGAGAGAGAGAGAGAGAAGATGCTCTCCCTATCCGCCCGACGTACCCACCGTGATGTGTGTGCCCAAAATTATGAACCGTCTATGTGATGTAGCACTTCTTGAAACTTGGCCCAACTTTTACCATTATCCAAAACTTTGATAGGCCATGGCAAAAGAGAGACAAATCAAGGAAATCTCTCTTATCATGGCCCACCAAAGTTATTGTATAAAGTGAATGGCCTTTGTCACTGCAGTATAAGCTGTGAATGTGCAGTTTTGGCCACAATGAAAAACGTGCTAACATGATCAAAATGTTCTACATGGAGTTATATATATATATAAAGTTCACCCTTAGCATTTTCCTCTCTCTCTCTCTCTCTCTCTCTCTCTCTCTCTCTCTCTCTCTCTCTTTGTGTGTGTGTGTGTGTGTGTGTGTGTGTGTGTTTTCCCTCCCTCCCTCCCTCCCTGTGCTTTTTTATCACGCATGCCATGGAAGAGCCTGCAACATAAGAGTTACTCTCAACAAATGCACAAAAATGATAAAATATTAGAGTTGGAAGCCTTTGCTACCTCAGAAGCTAATGAAATGTGCACTTGTGGCACAATGAAAAAGTGCTAACATGGATCAAGTGCACATTCAATTATTTATGGATGGCCCATTAAAGAGTTCCAGTATGCTTTATATGTGCTTCATATGCTTCCTACATTCCTGCCATCTACTCATTGGACTTCTCAATTCTGGTTTCCAAGCACATGAAACACCATGCCAATATACCCATTTTGATGTTATGACTTGACATTAATTTACATGCTTTTGTGTCAATCAGGAGTTCATGCGTACCAGGGGCAATATAATATCGATGAAGGAGCATGCTGAACTTCTTACTTCCGTGCGTAATGACATTAATGAATATAAGGTTTGGTGATGAGAAGACATATGCCTGTATGCTTCATTATGTTGGGGAATGCCACTTGCAGATGTGGATTTGCTGTCACTAGAACCAGATGATAATCTCCACGTGCCCACATGTCACATGTGTGCAAGATCCAGTCTGTTCGGATGGCCTCCACAGTTAATGTACCCTGGCCAAAATATCTGCTCTGCTCACCTGGTGGGTCAAACATACATTGAATGTGGACTAATTGGTTATCTTTTCCTAACCATCTATTTTCTCTAAAGATGTGTACCCACCTGATGAGCAGGCTGGCCTGATGTTTGGGGCCCAGCTGCTGAGCAACCCAGATATTGCAAATGGGTGCCAGGCTGGCATGTGTGGGGTATCTGAGTGTCAATCTGCATGTAGCATTCTATTATATTCTCTCCTAAGTCTTGACTGGCTTTTACTCAATCTTTGGAGCACAGGCATCCAGTAGCTCGCAATTGGGCCCAAATTTATTAAGAGAGCGTGCAGCTATACATGGAAATATTAGTCAGGTATGACTTACAAATCTTTTAATAACTTTGATAAGCTAAAAGCAAGAACCAAAAGAATATGAATGATGTTGCATTTTGCAGATTGATGAGACAGCTGATCAAGCTGAGGCTATCAAAGGAGTGTTGGCAGCTCAGAGAAACGCATTTGCTCACATTCAAGGGAAAGTGAAGCAGTTGAGCGACAGATTCCCAGCTATCCGTGGTATCCTAGGTGTTTCTCTACCCTCAACCCGTTTTTTAATGAAGACGGAAAGTTGTGATCTATTTTCACTTATTTTCTTTTTCTCATTCGATCTGGTGCATGCAGGAGCCATCAAGCGGAAGCGATCAAAGGACACCCTTGTTCTCTCAGCTGTTATTGCTGGATGCACGTTGTTCCTCATTATTTACTGGTTTTCTAAGTGAGCGATATTAAGATGACCTCAGAAGATTAAACAACGGGTAAGCACCATTTCTTCCCACTTCTTGTGCAAAACATTTCCTTTCATCATTTCTTTGCTTTAGAACTTCTGTCTACCAACAAATCACACTGATAAGTAAATAATCTGATCATAGGCTTTAATCCAAGGGCTTCCCTTGAAGATTTATTAGACACCATTTGTTGAATTGTACGTGGGATTTTTCTGATTGTGAAAAACTTGGTTTTCATAAACCTCAAAAACATTTGCTCGAGAGAGTCCAAAGGCTCCAAATGTCCCAACTGTCTTCCTAATCCATGCAAGCAGTTACTTCTTGCACTCCATTGTCTTGTAGGATGACGAAAGCTTCAACTGCTTGCGGCAGCATGAAGAACCGGTCTTAAATCATGCTAGAGCTTTTTAATTTTCAGTTTGTTAATAAAATTATATTAAGAGAAAGGAATGCTGATCGTGTACGTCTTAATTATGCACCCTTTTACTACTACTATTACTACTACCTTAATCACACACCCAAACACCATTCCTTCCTAATATACTAAGCCTTGACAGAAAGATGGACTGACTGCTGACCGCATCTTATACCTTATTCATTAATCATCACTCACCTAAACAGAAGAAATATCATGCAGCCACTGCTAGTAAGGAGAATTGCTTACCCAATCAACAGTTGCCTCTGATTCTCAAAGTCAACCACTTCTGAATGCTTGGAAGTAGGAATATTTGCGCATGCATTCTTAATCACACACCCAGACACCATTCCTTCCCAATATACTAAGCCTTGACAGAAAGATGGACTGACTGCTGACTGCATCTTATCCCTTAATCATTGATCATCACTCACCTAAACTCAAGAAATATCATGCAGCCATTGCTAGTAAGGAGAATTTCTTACCCAATCAACAGTTCCCTCTGATTCTCAAATTCAACCACTTCTGAATGCTTGGAAGTAGGAATCCTTCCTTCTGTGACTCAAGATGGTGATAGATAATGCATTATAACTAAAGGTCTACCTTCATAAAATTATAGCACCCATGTTTCCTACAAACCAAAAGATTCTGCAGACCTCGTCTTTTCCTACCCAACCTAGAAATTAATGTCTAGAAAACCTCTCCCTTATGATACTTGGATCTTTTAAAAAACTGGAGTACCCAGTCAAGTGTAAAATAAAGGGATTTGTCTTCACTGAGACGAAAAATCCAGATTTACTGGGATTTTGAATTCTAGGGATTGTTAGTTATTCAGAGCTTATAATTTATGATGAATCTTACCATTTTGAAACAAATTCAACTTGTGGTATTGTTAGAAATAGTTGTAAAATGATTGTACTATTACACAGTAACCAATCCTTGTTGTACCCATATCCTAAGATTTGGATTTTGACCATCCGATGAATGTGATCTGTGCACACTTGATGCCCATAACCATGTAATGCAAGTAGAATCAAAATAAATTGAAACTAACTAAAAAAAATTGAGATCTATGTACCAGATAAGTAACACATGTAAAGATTCAAGAGGCAACACATCACACGTGACCATTGAACTCATGCAATAAAGACGAACTTCTCTACTTAATTCAAGCTCTAAAAAGTGATATGTTCCATAAGTGACTAATTTATAATCTAAAAGCAAGTAAAACCCTAATAAAAGGAAAATATTTAAAACACCCTTAAAGTCTTAGTCCAATGACTCCAATCAGCCCATAGTGATGGCAGTTTAGACCTTTTATGTTTGTTTTCAGAAATAAAACTAAAATAAAATAAATACAAGCTCCTTCATGTGGATCCCATGTTGGGCTCATGTGGGACCACGTGGGACCCACAATTGTGATCAAATGGGGTACACATGTGAAACTTGAGATCTACTTGCATCACCATGCTTGGGGAGCTGTAATCTTCTCCTCACAAGGGAATGCTGTCTGCCTCATCCAACTGAACTGCATCATGATGTGGACCCAGCAAAAAGTGCGATTACACATTACCCAAGTCTGCCAATAACATACATGCAGGCATACATGCATATGTATAGGTTGTTCTATGAGCACTCGTAGCCCCAAGCATTCCGATGTTAATATTTGGTTTAACAACCAAAAGAACAACTTCCAATTAAAATTTAAATTTCCTGTGCGCCATTCAGTTTCATTTTAGTTCATATTTAAAAGATAATTGCTGAGAGCAGTTTGATCTTGGTCTAGTCGTAACTTTCTTTCTGTTTGAAGAACTCTTTCTTCTTGTTTGTTTGTTTTTTTGTCTGGATAGTCACATATCGTTTCATTTTTTTTCCTTTTCCCTTTTCATTTCTTTTTTACTTTTTGGGTTTCTGCAGCAATCAGATTCACCAGCATGAACAGGGCACTTGATCTGCCATCCGTCATCCATAAGAGCCACATGATGTCGATAAGAGGGGAGCATAGAGGGTTAATGGTTATGAAGGGGTGGTAGATTGGATGCATGTTTCGCAGGTTAGAAGTATGTAGATTGAAAATCAGTAGGGGCCTCTCTTCTGTTTTTTTTTCCTTTCTTTCTTTCTTTTTAATAATAATAATAATATTATTATAGTTGAATTTATGGTTCCAGTGGTGTTGGTACTAGTAGCCGCATTTTTGCTTCAGTGATGAGTAGAGATTGTACCAGGATTTCTCTTGGTTTGAAGAGCATCCTTGTGTATTTGGATTTTATTTATTTATTTTCCATTGAAATGATGGCAAAAATTTTATTAACCAAAAATGAAAAATGAAAAGCAACAACCAAAAGACTCTATCGGGCAAACCAGGGGTACAACTGAAACAAGAAATAAAAAATAAAAAATCAAACCCCTAAGGCCAACAATGCATAGACTGGACCATCAAAATCCCCACTCTAGCCCCATACAAGGCCAAAAAACGACCAGCCACTAAATTCTTGCCTCACAAGAACCTAATTGATGAGCATTAACAAAATTTACATTTTTAGAGAAGCCACTATTGTAAAAAAAAAAATCCCCCTGTTTCTTTCCTTGCAAAGCCCCCACAAGATCCCAAAAAAACAAAAGGACCCATTTGGTGCTCTTGGCAAATTTAAAAGGCCTCTGGAACCTTTAGGAGAACATGTATCCATTGAAAACCTAATGCATTCCAAATCTTACTGGGACAGAACCCCAAACTTCTTCAGCCACAACACAATGAATGAACAAGTGGTTGGTTTTTTCTTCTTCAGACATGCACATAATGCATCTATTTGGAATCAAGAAATTCTTCTTCTTGAGGTTATCTGACATTATAATTTTATTTGCCAAGGCAGTCCCAAGTTAGCGCTTTAACTCTGGGAGGCACTGGAGTTCCAAACTACTGCAGACGGAGGTGTTGCATTTATCCTGTCCAAGAGTCTATAGAGCATTGGTTTCGCCTATAAGGAACCGTTTGGCAACCATTTCCATATCTGCATGTCTTCCACAGGGGTCAAGTTGTACACCTGACAATCTTCCAAGCAGAATGCAAAAAAGTTCCATTCCTCATCATCCATCTAGATTCCTCCATTATTCAATGTTCCACATCATTGCACTGCCCAAAAGCTTGTAAAAATCCTGACATTTTCCTCATTCACAACAAGAGTAAACAAGGGCTGAAATGATACCACAAATGGAGTATCACTAAACCAAGCATCAATCCACAAGGTGCATTTTATCACCTTTTCCAGCTAGATATTGAACATCACTACCCTGTTCTGAACCTATTCTACTTGCTGCATCCTTCATATTGGCTATAGCCGTATGGCCCATTTTGCTAATATCTCTCCACATCACCAACCCATTCACACTAGCACCCACGCCCGTAATTTAACTGCCATTGGATTCACTGTGCTTCCCCTGAGGAAATACAACCAAAGATTCAAGAGAGCTGCCCCAGCGAGCGAGCTTCTTATCAATCGTCTCCACAATGGGTCCCAAAAAGTAGCAGATCTTGGATTTTTGCCAAAAGGGAGAGACGCAAATAGCATGTGAGGCTCTCAGCTTACAACCAATGCGCCTCACCAGCATATAGACGACAGTGTCTCCATTGGCAGCCACACCTGCCATGGCCTTCCATGATTGGATGGTCTGAATTGTAGCAGCATATGTACACGTGGACAATTCCCCACCATTCATGATTTGGTGGTACTTTGAATTTGAAATGGTCCAGTGATCAGATAGTAAATTTGCAACTAGTGCAAAAGGAAGTGTAGGGGAACTGGAAGCACCAAGAGGTTTCTTCTTAATATAGAGGTTTGCCAACCCCACCACCGCACCTCTTTGCAGCAACACCTGTCTACCGGTCGCGTATCAGGTGAATCCAGATCTGACCATAATTGTCTGGCCAGATCATCTAAAAGATGAGTTCCATCCAATGCGCATGTGTGCCGGTAAGGGGTGCGTATAAGGCAAGCAAAGCACCCATAATTGGGTGGGGTTCCTAATGTAAACCCGGTCTCTTCAAATTGATGAAAACCTAGATATCTCATCTGCCAGCAAAGAGAAAAAGAGGAAGGGGCAAACCCCAGGGAGATCATGCTTATTAGGATTGTGATTTGCAACCCAACACCACCAAAGCAAGAGGTGAAAGGTAAATCTCAAAACTGATTACAATAACAGAAAATAACAAAAATGCCACTCAATTCCCATCAAGACCCTCAAATAAGAGAAACCAAACCCAGCAAAACAGAGGTAAGCCTTGGCTGGTGAGAATCAGATTTCCACGGACCAGGGACCCGCATGCATTAGTAGCTTAAGTCCCTGACTAGGGTGATTCAATTTCCACAAACGGCTCATTGATCATGGGTCCAGTTGGTTCCTCCCCCACTGCTCCGGGTGGCAACCAGCCAGGGCATTCACATGAATATCCCGTAGAGTGGCCAACGGTGCAAATCCAACATACGTGCAACCTACCTGTTAACCATCCCATTTCGTCAGGTAACCTTATTCAGTGGGGTTTGATCTGTCACACACTAGCTGGGTTGGCAAATGCACAGCATGTGTAGGGAGTGTAGGACCAGCCACCCTAAAAATTTTAAACATATAGCTTAGAGAGGAACAGTATAAAACACTTGAAAGAGTTGCAATCATAGATACGATGTTGGACAAAATTTCACCTGGAAAAAGAATGGAAAGCACTTAGGTCCTGGATAGATCATCAACCAAAGGCAGTGTGGCACACCATTTCCACCAACAAAATCAGAGGTAGTTCTTTCCTTCAGTAATACACGAAAAAAAAAAAAAAAAAAAAACAAAGAAAAATATCCTGTTCGCACTAATCACAACATTGTCCACATGAAAGTTGTAACATCTTTCGGTCGACAGTGTAATTAAAGAATGTAGAGAAAGTCCTCAATTCATCTTGCATCAAGAACCTCACATCTGGACTTGATTAAAAATTCATTTATACATTGCATTCTCTACCAAAAAGCTCTCAAAACCCCTTACAAACAACAATCTTATAAATAAATCTTTTTTCTTGTCTACAACAAACTACTGATGTCTTGTATTTGAGCTGCGTATCGTCACACCGTGCAAAAATTTGGTATAACCAAGGAAGCTAAGCTTCCCATCAGAGTCCCTGATCCAATCACGAAGAATCGAGTGGGCCGTGGGACCCAGGTTCATTTCCTGGACACATGGTTTTTTTAATCATTTTCAGCACACATGAAGGAATTTAACGGACCCATGTCTGATCAAAGACGGAGGATTTACATACCCGTGCCAATTCCTCAATCGAGATGACTCGGTTCCCCTCCAGTTCAAAATGCTCAAAAGCTGTACTAGCAATCTGCTCCCACCTTTCAAGGGCCTCCAATTGATACGGGCTGACTGCAGCAGCGCAGAACTCTTCAAAGTCCATCTTTCTGTACGATAGCTGATCCATCTGGAGAATATAAAAAATGTGCATCGATGTCGTTTACTGTCATCACGTGGAAACCTAGCTGACCAGGAGAGTCTCAAACCATATTTCGAAAACCTGATTTGAGGTCCACCCAGCTGGGGTCGACTCAAACACTCTAATACATACTTAATATTTGAAAGATTACAAGTATTATATAAGTAATTCATGAATTAACATACGAATACAGCAAGACAGGGAAAAAAAGTTGTGTACAACAAAAAATGAACATCAGAGAAGTAAATATACATAAAATTCCCCGATCTCTGAAGCAAAAATTGAGATTTTTTGGCATTTAAATTGATTAATCCACAAAGCAACTAAATTTGAAAAGGCAGCTCAACTCGAAATTAAACCAAGTCAATTGACTCAGTCCAGTTTTGAGTAGATCCAGATAAGTTTTAGACCCATGTATCAAAATATTAAATAAGGATCAGACATAATACCGCATTCAAAATGTCAGGAACCCTAGATTCCCTCATTGCATCGGTTGCATTACGCAAGAGAGCCTGCATATTTTATACAATAACTTTAATAGTAGCCAACCCATAATAAATAATAAATAAAAATAAAAATAAAAATAAAAATAAAAAGAAGGAGAAGAAAGAAGCCGATAGATAAATGATAAATAATTACATTCATAAAGAGTATTCACATCTACACCATCCTGATTGATTTGCATGCACCCATTTCCAATTTTGGTATTTGAAATAGCAATGGTACAGTTTTCGACTATTTCAAGCCAAAATAGAAAATGGGAGAGCGCAGATAAGAAACATGTGTAGTAGCTCTTTCATTAAATAACTGATTAACATGCATTGTCATTCCATCCCATAAAAGCAGGAAAGAAAATCTCAAGTTCGATTGATTGAATGCTCAACTAGAAGATAAAGAGTGGAGCCCATGAAAAGAAGCACCAACTAACCATTCGGAAGTTCTCAAGGGAGATGCGACCTTCTCTATTTGGTTCCAATAGCTTAAACTGAATCCGAAGGTACAGGAGCTCATCCTCTGTCAAAGCTTTTGATAGAGCCTGCCAGAGTGTAATCAAATGAACTCATTTGAAATTTCCATGCTAAAGAATAACAAAACGATGTTCCCGAATCTTTTGAATGCCATGTGGGATGCCCAATCATCGATCAAAATGGTTCATTCAATAGTACTGTTGGGAGCAGGCCATGATGCAAGAATCGTGCCAATTAAATTATCATAACCCTTTGAATGGGGCCAATTTGTTACTACCATTCGTTCTTTACAAGCCATAATCACATGGTTAGAATAATCAAACCAAAATGATACTTTGGAATCATAAGCAGAACAAAGTGGGATCTATCTAGTATATGTTTCAGAATGATGATTGGACCTATTCTCTGCTCAATCTTGACTGTCCATTTTCCATGCCATTGCTCCTCGTTGTATGAATGAATGAATGGTTCATATCGACGATAGGTCATCCCACATGCCATTTTAAATCAAATCTAAAAATGGAAACCATGGACTAATTTATATATAATTAAACAATCATGTTCAATTTATCAATCACAAGTTTATAGTACTCATGTTTAGAACACATCACTAAAATAAAATCCAAAAATGGAAACCATAGACTAATTTTGAGTAGAGACGCAATAAAGAAGGACAAAAGACTCTGGACAATTGTCACTGAAAAGGCGAGGGATCATCTTTTTCTCTAACCAACAAGGAGACACAAGGAAAACTGTAATTGTAATTTTATTAGTTTAATTGCATTGTATTTGGTTCTTTAGAGAAGGTTTCCTTCCACATAACACAGACATGGCACTCAAGTTGATTTGTGGCATGTTGAATTATGTCAACATCCATGTGTTTTAACTCTAGACCCATCTCATACAAAACATTATTTTTAGAAATGTTTGATCATTAGTAACTTTAATTATGGAACACTTTTCATATAAATAATAGATTTCAGGTTTATTACTGTTACACTCTTTTCTTTTCTGAAATTTTTACACATCTACAATCATCATCATCGGTATGTCCCTTCTGTTTAGTAGCTTTACATATCGTGTTTAGCCAAACATTTCCTAGTGCCCACATCCACATGTTTGAACTCCCAGACATTTCTCATACAAAACTCTCTTTTTTTGAAGTGTTTGATCATCATTAGTATCTTTGATTATGGAATACTTTTTTCATATAAATAATAGATTTCAGGTTTATTACAGTTATACTTTTTCTTTTCTTTTATTTTTTTCTTGAAATTTTTACACATCTACAATCATCATCATCGCCATGTCCCTGCTGTTTAGTGGCGTTACGTATCGCGTTTGGCCAAACATTTCCTAGTGTCCTATCTTCAGCAAGTGAAAAAACTTTCATATACCTTTTAGCGATCTCTATACAAGCTCTTTTAGGTCTTTGACTCATCCTCCTTTCAGGGCCTTCAACCCTAATCTAAGTTCCCTTGTCGTGGTGTATCCAGTTTTCTTAGCGCATGATGAACCAGATACAAATAAGAAGATATAACATTAAAATATGGTATTTTTTTTATTACTCTAACGACTGTATTGACTTGTCCCGGTCCAAGTTAAATGTAGACCTACTGATTTGAAACTCGAGTTGCAAGTTTATTTCAATCATGTGGGCTTTTTTTCTCTCTGTCAAATGATCGAACTTCAAAATGCACGCTTATGCAGGAAATGTGACATATATTCCGGAAAGTTAATCACATCAAAAAGGACATTTAGCAAAATGTATAAAGATAAATACTATCCACTTTGACAATATGAAGGAAATATCAGAAAGCTTCTAGGGAAAAAAGAAAAATGGGTGTCATGTTTGTAGAAACGTCCGCATTCCATTATGTTTCCACTAGTGGCAGGAAAATCCAGGCTGGTTCCATAAACCCAGTAAGGATCCTAAAGGACCAGATTCTGACCACCTTTGATCATGATCTGACCACCAAATCTATAAGTTTTTGAGTCACATAAGAAGTAATTAGTTCTCTACACTAATATTCTCATAAACAGTATCCACCAACAGATAATGATGATGATGATGATTTGACAGTGACAAAACAACAACAACAAGGCAACATTTACAGTAATGTATTACACAATGCTCATTAACCAAGTAGTTGTGAATACGTAATGTTTAGAGAAAGTAATTTTCATTTCCCACTAACATCTACTCATTAACCAAGTTTGTAGTAGCGGGCAGTAGATCACACCAATCCAACAAAAAATGAAATTAAATACTTTACCAGTGAGACTAAAAGATGAATCCAAAATATTCATATACAGTGCATAATGAAAGAATTTCCTCATAAATTTCCTGCAACACACAAGTTTGAATGGAAAGACACTTCCAAATCGGAACTTAATAATGGGGGTATTAAATAACAACCACAATAAAAGCTAAAAGGATAGCAATAGCATTTTACATCATTTATATATAGACATGAAGCACAAAGCAGAGAGTGGAACCTTTAATGCAGCACGTTTGAAAGGTGTGGCTCGAAGATACGACTTGACTAACTTATAGATTATGATATCTAAAGGGACTGGTCGACTATCATCTCGCAACCATGGGTGAGCTGCCATTATATTGATGTTTGTTAGATTTCAATAAACTATATCCAGATAACAGACAGAAAGGAAATCGATATTCGTGTTGACTCTGATATGTTTGATTCAATTAATGCAACTCTCAGTGACACAGAACTGACAACTTACTCAGAGCCTGCGCAGCAGTCATTCTTTTTCGGTAGTCCTTGTTAAGAAATCTTTTCACAAAGTCTTTGGCTTCTGGAGAAACAGCAGGCCAAGGTGCATCGTCAAAGTTTGGGTCAGCTCTGAGCACAGCACGAAAAATTCCCGATTCTGTCCGTGCCCAAAAAGGCCTGCTTCCACATAGTAAGATATAAGTTATGACACCAATACTCCAAATATCTGCTTCCATACTGTACGATCTGTGCAGAACTTCAGGTGCTACATAGTATGCACTGCCAACAATATCATTCAATCTTTCATCTGCACAAGAAAAACAAAGCCTAGTCATTAAATTTGTAGCTTTGGTGCCTCTACAATGAAGAAGAAGAAAAGTAGTTGTTACTCTTGTGATAGAAAATTTTCAGGATGGAATACCGAAACTATGGGGGAGCCTCTTTAGATGGATGGGGGTTGTTTGGGGGATGCCATTATCTATGGAGCAGCTGATAAGCGCAAGGCATGGCATGGTGGATTGAATGGTTTGCAAGAAGGTGTCTCTTTGGCACTTACCATTGCTTGCGGCTCTATGGGCAATTTGGGAGGAGCACAACAATTGGACATTTCAAGACGAGTCTGGCCAGGTGGACAAGGTAATGCTTAAAGTGAAGAGATTGATATTGGATGGGCTAATGCGACCAGGATTCTTGGAGACAATTTTCAGGTCTCTTTGGAGATGGCCGGGCCCTCCCTCCCCGTCGTATCTTGGATGTCTTATCATCCTTTTGTATAGTTACCATTCTTTAATAAAATTGCATTATCCTTTTAAAAGAGAAATAAAGGGCATGCTGAAACTAGAGCTAATATTGCCCAGATAGGTTGGATTAGTCACAGTTCTTGAAATTTTCATGGACTGTATCTAGTCCAAAATGGTAACTTTGTATATTGCAAATCATGTTCAGTGGAAGAAATATCACATCCATTGACTTGTAAAGTACAACTATGGCCAAACTGCAAACCCAGATTTTGAACTCAACAAGTGGTCTTAACCAGGCCTACTTCCAGCTGTTGTCTTCTGGGTTGAAGAATCAGGTAAGAAATGCTCAGTACAGGATAGTCCTACTATAGTTGCACTGCCCTTGTATTTACTATGCTGCTCCTGCTTTTTTATCTCGTAACTCCTATATGCTTCAGGCCATAGAAAAGTTCTTCTACCTTTTCATCACTGCTTCTGCTGCCATTTCTAATGGTAACAGCCTTGAGTGTAAGCATCAAGAGCATGTCTGGGGAGCACCATTTCTATTTTTAGACCCTTCAGCCCTGTAATCCCTCTGTAAGTAAAACCAATTTTCATCTCCAGACTAACGCTGTGACAGGAGAAATAGTCAAACAGTTCCCTTCATTGCCTTTTGACTTGGCTGTTCACATACTTTAAAGATGGCTTCTGGCCAGCATCCAAAATTGTTGTTACCAGTTGTCTGAGTATCCGCAGCCACAGAATGAAAATTCAATTGTCACAGTGAGGTTTTTATGAGTAGAACCATCTAATTCCACAGGCCAGTTCTTGACTCTTAGAAAGACTTACCATGATTAACCAGTAGCATATCAGTAACATGGTCTTCCCTATGATTATGAGAGCGCGACAATGGAAGCTTCCAAATCTAATCAAAGTTGGTTGCATCTGCACAAGGGATCATTCTTTCTTCTTCCATCAGATTCATTCAATGCACACTTGATAACCAGTAAAACCAGGAGCAGATAGTGCTCGGAAGCCAGAAGTTCAAGAATAATGAGCCTACGATCCAGCGTAATACGCTGGCAGAACCTGACTCCACGAAAAACTACATTAACACTGGGAGGCCCAGAGTACAATAACTGCTACCACCAAAATTAAGGCTAACACAGCCCAATGCAACCTGCTCAGATAATCGAGTGTCCAAAAAGGAGGTTGACATTTTTCTCCTGAAATTTTGTGCCAAATTAGCACTCCTTTTACAGCCTGTTTGGAACAATGAAAACTTCGGAAAAACAATCAACTTACTTGCAAAATATCTACCTTTTCCCTGTTTGAGAAAAGAAGAACGGATATCGATTTCCAGATTTTACTCAAAACATGTGGATATCCATTTCTTTAATAAAACCTGTTAAAAGTATATTTTCAAGGTTATGAGAGAGAGTTCTCACCATTTGCCCATCACCTTTTAACATTTCCATGGAAAACTACTCTCTCCGAGCATTACACGGGTTTTCCATGTCCACATTTTGAATTCTCTCTATCAAAACAGGCCAACTAGAATCACTTAAAATGTGAAATTAAGGCCACAAAATGGCTATCATATTGCAAACAAGGACTATGAAATGGTCAATTAGGATCTCTATCGAATTGATTTAAGAATCACATTGCTTCAAGACATGTAATACTAATACAGAAGAATGCTCAATAATCCACTAATAGCAAAAGATTCACAGTGAAAATCATAGGAGACTAATTGTTACCTGGTCTGATAAAGTCGGAAAGACCAAAATCAATAAGCTTCATGGGAGCATCTTCATCTCTAGTGGTGAAAAGAAAATTCTGTTAAACGATCCAGAGCAATTAGTGTCAGCAGCACAACTTTTTGATGCCATGGAAGTAATAAAATGATTATTAGCAGGAGAATAAACATTTCCTTGTCATGAGGAATATTAAATTGAAGTTCCCATCAAGGAAAATTATTTATGCTAAAGTGAGTCTGAGATGCAGACCTCTGGCTTTAAATCACGATGAACAACGCCCTGAAGATGACAGAAAGCAACTACACTTAAAATTTGCATAACAATAGCCTTTGCGTCTTCCTCAGTGTATCTTCCACCTCTACAGAGAAAGTACAGCGCACAATGATTTCAAATGAAATCCTTGCTTAATTTTACAACAGAGTTGAGGACTCTGATACAGTGTAAACAAAATGTGCAATTCATCTTTACCTGGATAAAATTCTGTCTAATAGCTCTCCCCCTTCACACAATCTGATAAAAGACAAACTCTTAGCCAATTTTGAAAACTACCATGAGATCATATAGTGTTACTGTCACAAGCTTGAAGAACTTCCGCAAATAAATTTATCAATGAACATTCAAAGTACTCAATTCACTGATAAATGAGCTGCTTTTCCATTTGATACTCAAAAATAATTTGGAAGACCATTTGATACTCAAAATTATAACTTTGAAAATAACAATATTCAATGATTTAATATAGAAAACTTAGAATTGAAACAAACTGCACATTCTGTGATGTAAAAAGGTTATTAGAATTTTGAAACAGTCCAATATGACTGAAAAATGCAGAGCAGGTTAAAAAGTCTGCGAATGAAAAGTCTGCAACCATAATCGGTATCTGTACCATCAAGAAAGAAAACGGAAAAGAGGGAACTGTCTACAATAATCCCAAGTCCCAGAACAATTTATCGAAGTCCAAGAAAGATTAAGCATGCATGTGGGTCTCAAGAAAATACATACTCCATGACTATGTACACATTGTCCGCATCCTCACATGCATCATAAAATTTGACCAGATTTTTATGCCCGGATAATGCTTTCAAGATTTTCACCTCTCTACGAACGTCTTCAATTGATATTGCCGTGGTCATCTGACAAATAAAGCTCACTTTGTTACACAATTGGTCATGTTAACATTCAGCTCATCCAAAACAGTGAAGCTGATCAAAATCTCCATAAAACTAGTGGGGAGCGTGCAAGCCCTTGAATCACCAAAAAGTACAGAGACAGAGAGAGGTATAGAATGTTGCAACACAGTGCAGTAGCAGCAGTTATCTGCAGAAAATACACTTGGCACAAGCCTCTTTTCATCTAAGCTAATGATAATCCAGGTTATTCACGAAAGCATACAAATACAAAACAGGAGTAGAAAGAAGTTTGCTTTGTGTACAGAGGACCGAAAGCAATGCTAAGATCACATATCCTGCAACCATACATGCAAAAAGGAAATACGAGTTTTAGATCAGGAAGATAAAAGCCTGAGCTGTTCAGCTTCAGATTTAAAAGCATTTTAAAGTTCATCATTATATCTTTTCTTAATTCAAAGAATGTAAAAATACTGCAATGACTGTCGTTTTATATTTGCAGGAAGCATAATCTGGCTTCAAGAACCTAACACAAGATCTATCTTTTACTCTCTTTTTTTTCTTTTTTTCTTTTTTTATAATTTTTTTTTTTTTAAAAAAAAAAGGACTTCTTGAGCATATCAACTGATTCAAATAAAATTTATTTAGCATATGGCTATTTTATTTTCGGTACCTCAATATGTTTCCTATCCAATGTTTAATATGGCACTGTATTTACTACAGTTTGGTGTTGCATGAAAACTCATGATGAGGGAGCTGATTCAGGCCAATCACCAAGCTAGATGCCTAGATCACTCCACATGTTTTTATATTGTATACTTATCTCCCATAATATTTTCATACATGTTTGCCGAAAGGAATTTGTAATGTTAATAGGGCTTTGCAACCGGAACCATTTGAACTCTAGAACATGCTATCCTTGCTCTTGTGTGCGTTTTTGCTATTCAACATCTAAAGTATACACGCTCTTTCTTAAACATTCGAAACAGAAAAATTAAATCAAAATGGTAAACATCTTAAACTCTTCCTTTTTTTTTCATCAAGCGATACAACTCCTGCTTCGTGGATCTTTTGTTCACTCTTTTTTTTTCTTTTTTTTTTTCTTTCTTTTTTTTTTTTTTTTTTTTTTACACGCACACACACCCCACACACGCACGCCATAGTGGAATTTCACCACCTATGGGTACTCGAACCCTTGGCCCGGTGTTGAAACTCCTGAGAGTCTACCACCCGAGTAAGAGTAAGGACCCGATCTTTTGTTCACTCATCCCTGCTTTGCAAGAAGCTACTCCAGCTCTATCAATAAGTACCTCCCTTATTCTGCTCATAGATATATTTCACACATTACAATTTATCAAGGAAAAAACATCATTATGACCTCAAATCAAAAGTTGGGAGTGACATCACGGCTGTGTTGAAACTCAATTAGTTGCCAGTATTAAGTATCTTTACTCAAATTCAGTTTACTTCAACAGTTCAAAAATGAACATAGTATCAGTATAGCAACCTTGAGCGGACAGAATGGGAATAATTATATGCAATAATCAGCATTTTGTAGCAAGGCTTCTTCCATGGTTAGGGGGCCAAGGCAAGTCTAACGACAGCATAGTTAAGCCTGGCTCCATTTTATTATAAATGATCAGTGGGAATCTTGATACTTCATACCCATATAACAGCCACCTGCATACAATCTTCCACATCTCTTTCCTTCGCCCCTTCTTTCTTGTGATTTTTTGTGGCCGTTTTTGTTAGGCATTGAACCCCGCCCTAGGTGTTGAATGGTGTCCTCCCCTCCGTAATACCTAATATGTCAATTCTATCTATGGAGCCTCTACATAGAAAAGGTAAATCCCCTTATCGCTCGAATCTTTGTACATCATGGCATCCATAAAAATGTATGCCGGTGCTTTCGTCCACGAAAAAAAAAAAAGGCCAGCTGATTTTGAATAGCATCCACCATGAGGAACTGAAGATACCAATGAATAGACAACTTATTTCCTAGCATTTCTCTTCAAACTCATCTCATTCAAGCTAACGAGAGCTCCTTCAGCTAAAGCTCAAAAGCATGCCCTACCTAAAACCCAACCAACAATTAAAACCATATTACAAATAGCATCCCAGCTCAGATCTCTATGTAAGATTCTTGATGCGCCCCATTTCAATAAAATATTTCGCCAACAAGGAAAACAATAAAAGCTCATGAATGGGGAATAAAAAGAAGGGGAAAAAAAAATAGGTTGCTGCTAAAGAAAATCCATAAGAACTTATTGACAAGGGGAAGAATATATATGTATGGTAACTGGTCAGTGTTCTAATAACGGTATATGCATTTACAAGGCATTCTCACAAATCAGGACCGTTCATTTTTATGTTAGCAGTCTAAACATATCAGACCGTCCATCTATATGGTTAGCATTTTTTTTTATTTTTTTTTTTTAGAGGACCAAATCATTTCTGGTTAGCATTCTAAACTTCCTAGAACGTCAGTCTATACAGTTTGCACCTTAAAAATCAATACCTTACATTTAGGGGGCCATACCATGGATACCCAATGGTTCGGAAACAAAGCCGATCAGACGATCATAGCTGTCAATTTCCTGCAATCCTCTCACATATTTGTTCCTGTTTCTTTGAAGTTGGGCAAGGCAAGTCTAACGACAGCGTAGTTGAACCTGGCACCATTTTATTATAAATGATTAGTGGGAATCTTGATACTTCATACCCATATAACAGCCACCCGCATACAATCTTCCACATCTCTTTCCTTCACCCCTTCTTTCTTTCAATTTTTTGTGGCCGTTTTTGTTAGGCATTGAACCCCGCCCTAGATGTTGAGTGGTGTCCTCCCCTCCGTAATACCTAATACGTCAGTTCTATCTATGGAGCCTCTACATGGAAAAGGTAAATCCCCTTATCACTTGAATCTTTGTACATTATGGCATCCGTAAAAATGTCTGCCAGTGCTTTCGTCCAAAAAAAAAAAAAAACCCAGCTTATTTTGAATAGCATCCACCATAAGGAACTGAAGATACCAATGAACGGACAACTTATTTCCCTAGCATTCCTCTTCAAACTCATCTCATTCAAGCCAACAAGAGCTCCTTCAGCTAAAGCTCAAAAGCATGCCCTACCTAAAACCCAACCAACAATTAAAACCATATTTCAAACAGCATCCCGGCTCAGATCTCTATGTAAGATTCTTGACGTGCCCCATTTCAGTAAAATATTTTGCTAACAGGGAAAACAATAAAAGCACATGACAGGGGAATAAAAGGAAGGAGGAATAAAAGGAAGGGGAAAAAAAATAGGTTGCTGCTAAAGAAAATCCAAAAGAACTTATTGACAAGGGGAAGAATATATATTTATGGTAACTGGTCAGTGTTCTAATAAATGTATATGCATTTACAAGGCATTCTCACAAATCATGACCGTTCATCTTTATGTTAGCAGTCTAAACATATCAGACCGTCCAACTATATGGTTAGCATTTATATATATATATATACCAAATCATTTCTGGTTAGCATTCTAAACTTCCTAGAACGTCAATCTATACAGTTTGCACCTTAAAAATCGATACCTTACATTTTAGGGGGCCATACTATGGATACCCAATGGTTCAGAAACGAAGCCGATCAGATGATCATAGCTGTCAATTTCCTGCACTCCTCTCACATATTTGTTCCTGTTTCTTTGAAGTTGGGCAAGGTATGTCTAACGACGGCATAGTTGAACCTGGCACCATTTTATTATAAATGATTAGTGGGAATCTTGATACTTCATACCCATATAACAGCCACCTGCATACAATCTTCCACATCTCTTTCCTTCGCCCCTTCTTTCGATTTTTTGTGGCCGTTTTTGGTAGGCATCGAACCCCGCCCTAGGTGTTGAATGGTGTCCTCCCCTCCGTAATACCTAATACGTCAATTCTATCTATGGAGCCTCTACCTGGAAAAGGTAAATCCCCTTATCGCTTGAATCTTTGTACATTATGGCATCCGTAAAAATGTCTGTCGGTGCTTTCGTCCACAAAAAAAAAAAAAAAAACCAGCTTATTTTGAATAGCATCCACCATGAGGAACTGAAGATACCAATGAACGGACAACTTATTTCCGTAACATCCCTCTTCAAACTCATCTCATTCAAGCCAACGAGAGCTCCTTCAGCTAAAGCTCAAAAGCATGCCCTACCTAAAACCCAACCAACAATTAAAACCATATTTCAAATAGCATCCCAGCTCAGATCTCTATGTAAGATTCTTGACGCGCCCCATTTCAGTAAAATATTTCACTAACAAGGAAAACAATAAAAGCACATGAAGGGGGAATAAAAGGAAGGGGAAAAAAAAATAGGTGGCTGCTAAAAAAAAAATCCATAAGCACTTGTTGACAAGGGGAAGAATATATATGTGTGTGTGTGTGTGCACACGCGTGGTAACTGGTCAGCGTTCTAATAAAGGTATATGCATTTACAAGGCATTCTCAAAAATCACGACCGTTCATTTTTACGTTAGCAGTCTAAACATGTCAGACCGTCCATCTATATGGTTAGCATTTAAAAAAACAAAAAAGGACCAAATCATTTCTGGTTAGCATTCTAAACTTCCTAGAACATCAGTCTATACAGTTTGCACCTTAAAAATCGATACCTTACATTTAGGGGGCCATACTGTGGATACCCAATGGTTCGGAAACGAAGCCGATCAGATGATCATAGCTGTCAATTTCATGCACTCTCACATATTTGCTCCTGTTTCTTTGAAGTTGGTCATTAGTAGGATAAAGCCACAAGATCAATGTGGTTTTCGATCTATAAGTGCCAAAGCTATGTGTGTACTGATGGATAGATGGTTTTAAAATTTTCCAATCCAACCATCTCTGCCACATCGTTGCCCAAAAAAGAATCCCACTTCGATGGGCAACAAAAGCAAATTCAACCAATGTGATTCTAAGATTGCAGAAACAATATAGGACAACCAATGAAATCCATCGAGCACTCCAGCAGCCAATTCAGTTCCTCATAGAATCCTCATACCTCTCAATTTATATATTTTCAATTTTGACAATCCAAAGTGCTAATTCAACTAATGATCATAATACGAGCTGAAACCACCAACATGAGAGATCGATTCAGCTAATAAAAATCCTGACTTGAGGCACAAACAGCAAAAATTCAAAACTGAAATTAAAACTAAAAAGACATACCACCGCACCTTAGCTTTGGAGATTATCTTAACGGCGACGAGCTGGCCTTTTAACTCCCCCTTGCGGGCCTTTGCCGAGCACGTGTGCCCAAAATGCCCCCGCCCGACCTCCTTCCCTAGCTCATACTTGGCCGCGAAATTCTTCCCGTACCCGAAGCTCTTGTCAAGTGGCCGCTCGCCCTCCGCCCCGTCCTCCGGGATCGGCCCCTCCTTGGGCTTCGGCGGGCCTAGTCGCTTGGCGATCGACGCCTTGATGTGCTTCGCCGGTGAAGGCGGCGGGAACGGCCGGCGGAAGAACCGGCGGGGGGTCGACCGCGCCGGCGAAGGCGAGACGCCGGCGGGGAGAGGACTGGGCAGTGGACTGGACCCGTGCGGGTAAGGGCTAGGCCATGTGCTGTTGGCAGCAGAGTGGGCGGGGGTGTTCTTAACGGACGGGACGTTCGGGTTAACGGCGCCGTTACCGGAAGCAGGCGGCGTCTGCCGGCGATCGCGCGTGGGCGAGTCCTCCTCGGCGACGGAGATGTTCTTGCCGTAGCACTGCCCCATCGCTGGACGGTCGACGAGATCGGTCAGTGATAAAACATCGGCGATTGGAAGATTTCAGATCGGGGGAGCTTAGAGTACAGATCACGGTGCGTCGCAGACGGATGGAACTGAAAAGCGATCTGGTGTGTGTTGAGGGTATATAAGTTAAGAGAGAGAATAAAATGAGGTTTTTGAGTCAGCAGTAAGGAAGATGTAATATTGGAGAATTTTGATGCTTCTTGGTGACAGACTAAAAAACAAAACAGAAGCTGAGAGATTCTCAAGAGAGATTTTGAAAACCAGAACGGAGACGGATAGTGATCTGTTTAATCAAATCCGGGAATTGAGAATCCCTATGCAGGAGAGAAAGAGAGAGACAGAGACAGAGAAAGATAGAGAGTTTGGAGCCCGGCAAATAACGCTCCACTATCACGGCGGTGCCGTTGTTTGTGTTTCTTTTCTTTTATTATAGTTGTTATTGTCTTACTTTTCTTTTTATTATAGTTGTTATTGTTATTTATTTTTTTTCGTGAATTTTTTATTTTAATTTTTTGTTGAGTGCTGAGACGGGGAGTCGAGCGGTTCTAACATTTGCAGTCTTACTTCTCCTTTGACGTCTTTTTCTGTTTCCTAATGTTATGGTATGATCGGGTTTTGTTATGCGTTTGCCACCTCTTACCTCATTAAAAAAATCTTTGTTTGACATGCTTGTTTAGGTTACGTCTCTGATTGCATCGTCACACAGCTACTGGTCCGGGGATGCGAATTTCCTACCACTTAGCACACGCAACAAAAAGTTCATTAGGCCCACCGTGATGTGAGTCTGACATCCACTTCTTTGTGGGAGACTTGCATTATGAGTATTGTGGATGCCCTAAAGATATCAAGGTAAAAATCTAGGAAGGCTTCAATGGTGGGTGTATGCATTCCTACTAATTTCTTTGAGTTAGATTGAGCTTTGAAGTGTACTTATTTTTGGGTTTATAGCCTGACTTGAATGAAGGACAGACTGTATCCTACATGCACATTATTGTAGGCCTCATAAATCTTTTTGTTGCACAGTTCACAAATTTCATAACACCACCATCTGCATTTGAGTGGTTTTGTGGGTATTTGAGTGCATTTTAAATGAAAAAGTCAAGTGGCAATATACATTCAAAAGTATTTGAAATTGGAAAGATTTAAAATACATAATTTTGTTGTGTTTTAAAACTTCTCCTTTTTTAATTCAGATTCATAGTCAAATGCCATTTGTGCTCTTTCTAAAATCAAGAGAGTCACGCATGTGATAAAGGCATGTGCTAAAATAGTTAAATTATCTATTACATCACTAAAATTATATTAATACAGCGATTGAACTGTTCAAATAGCAGCCATATGAATCAACAATTTAAAAACATTAGCAAGTCACTTGTTTGAAATCAGATGCTTAAGGCTCACCAAGACCTAAAATTTTGTCCTTTTCATTATAATAAATATTTAGTTTATTATAATGATTTTATCAAATATTGGATATGTACATTTAGTAAAGATATTAAAGTTGATTTAGTAATTAAATTTATATTCATTTAAATATATAACAGAGTTTCAGTTCATTTTTTTTAAATTTTAAATATATTTATAAGTTGCCAAGCACATTGTGATTTGGAAGCTAATACATTCCAAATACAAGCTCCCAACCTATTATCCAATCTAGACAGTTTAATTAATTGGCCTAATTATGAATGGGGCATGAAAAAATTAAATAAAAAATTTAAAAAAAAAAAAAAAAACAATTTCTTTGGCCGAGTAGTTCAACTGTCTCAGTGGTCCCTGTCAAATGTATGGTAAAAAATGAGAAGTACATAAGTTCAGACGAATCCTAACAAACCAGAGGTTGGTATCAATGTTTTCCTCTGCAACTCATTCACAATACGTATGGCACATATATAAGTCAATCAAGGCCATCAAAATCATCGGTGTCATTGTGGATTAAATACAGGCATCCGATTATCCTAGAAAATCCCAAGTTAACACGACCAAAATTGACAAAAATCCAAATGGTCCAGATCCTCCATTCAATAAGCTGTGTAGGCCACGTTAACTGTCCAAAGAAAATCCACAATTTGGATGGTCTAGATTGATTTAGATATATAGTACATCTACTGTAGATAGATCCAGTGCACGCGTGTGCTGGTCCGTTCGCAACGGACGCGGATTGCGTCCTGCCTCCGCCCGTCTCCAGCTGGGAACGGATAGCATCTTTGAGTGTCCATCTTGATGTATGGGTCTTATCCACACCGTCCATCCATTTTTTTCGTATCATTTTAGGCTTAAAACCAAATATAAGGCTCAAGTCGACTACACAATGGGTATTAAACTCTTACCGTTGAAAACTTCTTGGGGGCGACAAAAGTTTTGGATGGAGTTAATATTTGTTTTTTCTCTTCATCCAGGTCTATGTAACTTTATGAATAGGTTGGATTGCAAATAAACATAACTGTATTCCCTGGAAAAGTTTCAACGGTGAGAATCATCAGGGGTAGGACGCAATCCGCGTCCGTCCGCAACGCACGGTCGTTGCGTTTTTCTACTGTCATTCGTCTTTCGGAACAAACAAATGTTCGTTATTTTCGGTTCAGGAGTTTGAGTTTCAAATATTTTATATTTTACATTAATTACGAGAAAATTGTAACGAAATGGTATTTCTTTGAAATTTTCAAAGCAATACAGAAGAATTGAAGTTGGAAAATGTTCTTATATTTTGTAAAATTCATCTCCAAGACCCATTCATTTCAAAAAAGGTAGGTTTTATTCGATATTTTTAAAAATTAAATAAAAAGGAGTTACTCGATAAGCTGGCAGATTATAAACGGAAAGGGATTGGCTACTTCCCCTCCCACTAGCCAATGGCTAGTGGTCGGCGCTCTGTGGGCCCCACCATGATGTATGTATTTCATCCATGCCGTCCACCCATTATTCCAGATCATTTTCTGGTACGATTCCAAAAATGAGGTTGATCCAAATCTCAAGTGGACCGCACAGTGTTGATTAAACGCTCACCGTTAAAAACTTCTTGGGCCACAAAAGTTTTGGATGAAGCTGATATATATTTTTTTCGTTCATCCAAGTCTGTATGACCTAATCTAAAGGCTAGATGTCAAATAACCATTACATTGGGCCCTAGGAGGTTTTTAATGGTGGACACTCAATCACTACTGTTTTCATGGTGTGGTCCATATGAGATTTATATCTACCTAATTTTTGGGATCAAGCCCTAAAATTATATTTCAAAATAGATGGACGGCGTGGATAAAACACATACATCATGGTGACGTCCACATAGCACCGACCACTAGCCACCTGGCTCGTGGCGGCATCACTGGCCAAACCGCGTCCTAAATAAACATATGTATGCATTAAAACGCCACCGTACACTTGCCGAGAGCGGATTAGGTGAGACCCGGCCTCACCCAAGACCGTGCGGCCCGTGGGGCCCACCATGATATATTTATTATGTATCCACACCGTCCATCTATTTTTCCAAATTATTCTAGGGCATTATACAAAAAAGTGAACAGATCCAATTAGTTGGACCATACCATCAGAAGCAGTGGTGATTGGCCATTAATGAGCCACAAAAGTTTTGAATCAAGCTGATATTTGTTTTTAACCTTCATCCAGGCTTATGTGACCTTATCAACAGATTGGATGATAAATAAACAATACTTAAATATTAAGGTGCGCCCTTAGAAGTTTTCAACGGTAGGACGGTCAATCACCACTGTTTCTTATGGTATGGTCCACCTGATGATGGGATCTGCTTCATTTTTGGGATAATGCTATAAAATGATCTGGAAAATGGATAGACGTCGTGGATATATAATACGTACATCAAGGTGGACCCCATGGTAACCCCAAGTTAAGGGCCGCACCCTCTTGGGTGAGGCCGGGGTCTCACCTAAACCGCTCTCACACTTGCCATATGCCCATATATCTATAAAATCTGAACTATCTAAACCATGGGCCACTGTAGATGGGGGCATATCAACGGTATCAAATTCATGGGAAAATCCTGACCTCTTGTGATTGGAAATTGTTTATTTGAATTTCAGACCGTTGACCAGATTTGTTGTCGCTAATCAGATTATTTTAATTGTAATTCGACATAACAATCGGGATAAATCCATCAAATGTGGGTCCTACTGCTTGTACGGTTGGATTAGGGTACATGTTTGCCACGTGCATGGTGGTTGGGCACCTTTGCATGGATATTCATACCCTGCCACAGTACCAAAACGCGTTGTATTAGTATATATCATAAAAAGAGCATAGCCACAACTCCGCTGATTGTTCACCACCGTTTTAAAAGTGTTGTTGACTCATCCAGTGCACGTGTCATAGTTATATGGCAATCCAGACCGCACAAATTGCTGACCCAATTGTGGATGGTTGTAACCATCTCATTTCCTAAATCTTTCACCATTTGATAACCACATATTGGATGGTTAGGATTGCTCGATCGAGGTGATTTTTGAGCTACACGCCATTCACAATGACCTCACAATTTGGACAGTCTTGATTAGCTCTACATATGTGCCACGTGTAAAGAGAATGAACACCAACATTTCGAAACGATGGTAAGCCATCCCTTAAGTCTTGTCCTTTAAAATATTGAATATTGGCGTTACTTTGGTTAGTTTGGATAATCTAATTTTAGGAATCCAAAGACCACGAAATTGCTGTCCACAGGCTTACCTAAAATGATCGGCCAACGAAAGCCCAGAGGCTTGCCTAGTATAGTCACCCCCTTCTGCCCCACCACGTGTTGATCCAGACCGTTCATCCAGAAATTCCCACTCTATATAGTACATAACGAGAAAGTCTGATAAAGATCTTAAAATGCGTACAAAATGACTAAAAAGCAGTTTGTAACTCCACGTTCTCATAAATAGTAGTGATCCCCAAATCAGTGGAGTTGGTTGACCGATAGTGTAGTTTATGGATGAACGGTTTGAATTGTCGCGGGGGTCATAGATGCCGACCAAGGGCGAGCCCGCGAACCGCGTGAGAGAATATTAAGAGTCAGAACATAGGAAAAGTATAATCAGGCAAGCTGCCCTTACCTTACTTACAACAAACTCATCCACCATACACCTGGCATGAATGCATACCAATGTGGAATGTCCAACTCATGGCCGCAATGTTGATGGAGCATACGTTGAATTTCAAACCGACCCAAATGATTCTGACCATCCAATCGGTGGCCGTAGAGAGATGGACAGTCATCTAAAATTTATGTCCCAGGCATTATTAAAGTTGTTCAGTTGGTTTGATTTTCCGAACATGATCCGCACATGATGGGGCCAAGAATTCTGACGGTCGAAAACTGGACCACGTACGCCATGGATGAGCTGTTGCACCCGTATGAATGCGGAAAAAGGACGCGGACTGTGCAGTGAGATGTTTCGACCCTTTACTGTGGTGTGAAGTCTCTGTGGGCCCACCATATTGTATGTGCTTTATCCATGCCGTTCATCCATTTTTCTGGATCATTTTACGACAGTAACCCAAAATTGAAATATATCCAAAGCTCAAGTGAACCCCACTTCAGGAAGCAGTGGGAATTGAATGCCTACCGTTCTTAGGGCCACAAATTTTTTGAATCAAGCTGATATTTATGTTTTCTCTTCATCCAAGTCTGTGTGCCCTTATGAACGGTCTGTATGACAAATAAAAAACACTGTGGGCCCTAGGAAGGTTTCAACTCTAAATGTCATTATCCTTGCTTCTTATTGTGGTGTGATCCACCTAAGCATTGGATATCTTTAAATTTTGCCCTAAAATGAGCTGGAAAAACTGATGAGCGGCATGTATAAAACACATATATAACTGTGGGGCTCGGAGAGTCTTCACGGCATAGTAAAGGGTGGTGAGTGCCTCACCATACAATCCGGTGGAGGAAAAAAAAAGATGCAAGTAGTTACCCCTACCGTGGGGCCACCTTGGTCTCTCCAACGCTCTCAATCCATTTTATTTTTTCAAAATTTTAATAAGGAGTCTTAAAAAAGTAAGTACATCCAAATCATGGATGGACTGTAACATAGGAAATAGTGTTAATTGAATGTGCACTATTAAAAACTTTATAAGGCCTACTATATTGTCTATTTCCCATCCAACTACGCAATAAGGTTGAGAAAACATAAATATCATTATGAGGCAAAACTTTTGTTCAAGCTATACACGAGTTGAGTTAGCTCCATTAGCTTGCTCGACTGGACTTGAAAAAGCCTAATTGACCTCAATTTGAAATTGGATTTAGATTGAATCAAGTCGATTTTTGGAGCTTGAAAAAATTTCTTGCCTAAGTTTGAGCTTGCCCAATCTCGACCCGAATAGACTTGGATCAAATCAACTCAATGACTTGGTTATTTTGATATTGATATTGCTCCTCGATTGTTTAATGAAATGACTTAACAAATTATTGTTGCAATGCATACATTCGTCGTAGGATCAGCTAGTAGTGAGGAAGGAATGAATATTAAACAAATCACTATAAAAGAAAACTCTACGTTATAAAACTGTCATATTATCTTAATTTTAATGTTGCTCATCAAGCATTTAATAAAATACATGTGCAGTATTGTTATTATTCTGCATTATGTGAAAAATTGAAAATGCACTCTATATATTTGAGAAAATGTCACACAATCTTAAATTGGCCTAAGCTGCTGACCAAACTAAGCCAACCTGACCAATCAAGTTTGAGGACTATGCTAAGCCGAATTCAAGCTAGCGTTAGCTACTAGCCTACTAGCCAAGCCGAGCTATGCCAAGCTCACCTCGATACAACTAGTGTACAGCTCTAACTTTTGTGGCCGAAAATTTGTTTTTAATGATCATTCACCGGTGTTGCCAGTAATGGATTCCACTTGAGATTTGGATTCACTTAAGTTTAGGGATAAGGTCCTTAGTTAGATGGAAAAACAGGTGGACGCCGTGTGTATAAACAAATTCATCATAGTAGGCTCCACACTTTAAGGGTAACACTCTCCTAATCTGCCCACCGTATGAAAAGTGCTCTCTCTCTCTTCCATGATAGCAGGGAAAAACGAAACAAGACCTGAGCGAAACGGTAGCCTCGGAACCCACGTCTTGCCCTTTATTCTCGGAGAAAAACTTTGATTACTCTGCAGAGTATCATATTTCATACTCGTGTATTCCGACATTTCACATGTACCATTGTTAATTGGTACAGACTGTCCAGATAGTGGGCCTTAATTTAGCTAAATTCATAGATCGAAACATTAAACAGAATCTATGCACTAACTAGCTGATTAATGGTATCGGACAGTTAAAATCAAACTTATTGACGGCCTGAATTCATGAAGTAATGTCCATTAATCAGATATTTGTATGGTTTATTTTTTGTTTATAACTTATCTAACGTAGGTCACATGTTTTGGACGGCTTGATTTAAGATACGTGTATGCAATTGGTATGATTGATGACTGGATGAGTGTAGAAGTCAAACTCTCCCCGCGAATCGAGTAACTCCTCCAACTTTTATCAATAAAGGGCACGTGAGTGCTTTTTTATTGATAATCTCCTTTGTTAGTTCTACACCATTTTAAAAATGACGGTGACTCTACTCACACACATATGGCACTGATTTACAACTATCTGTACCATTTAAATTGTGGGTCCCATTGTGGAAGAAGAAAATCTCCGAATCACAGTGATCTAGAAATGTGATTTGGTTGTCATTCTTTCCCGGTTTACCAAATAACTACTCAAACTTGTATTAATCGAGGGGACCAGCTCCCGCCAAGAGTAGACTTCTGTGTTAGTTTTGAACCGTTTAAAAGTGATGTCAACTCGTACTCCTCACATGCATTGACACGCGGAACATACAAATTGTGGGTCCATTTGTGAATATACCCTGTTACGGGAAAAATAAACTAGTTCATTGTAAGGAAAGAACAGTAATTATCTACAAGTGATATGCCTCCGAGTTGAGGGTCATTGAAGTCCGACAAGAAGGGTTATCAGTATGAGACGAGCAGTCCATTCAGCTCAAAGACAAGTTGTCGAGCTGAACCATTAGAGGACAGAGCTCGGCAGGAGAAAACTCGCACCAGCTAAAAATGTCTACAACATGGGTAAGGAACCCATGAGGAAGGAGCTTAAGCTTTGAGCCCCAAACTCTCTAATAAAACGAGCTAACTGTTGATCACTGCGGGAGAGGCGATACGAGAAATTTGGGGTGAATCTCACCCTAGATCCGAAAGCGATAAGGATGCGGCTTAATCTCTGCTAAAAATTACTCCAACATATTTAGGATAAGAATCCCGCTAGATTATGAGCCATCCAACGTAGCATAATGGGATTCGGAGGTCCAGAACCTTCTCCCACGCAGTATATATACGACCAGGAACTCTGAACTTTAAGAGAAAAATGTGATGCATCTAAGCCCTAATCTAATTCATTACAATCATATTATACAAGCTTGACTTAGGCATCGGAGGGTCTGCAATGAGGTGGGCCTTAGCTATGCCTAGCTGACGTTCAGCCTCCTTTAAGGGTGCACATCGAATTGGTTACGGTTCCAAAAATCAAAGAACCGATTAGTTCGGTTCGATTCTCGGTTTGGGGGTATGTAGAACCGAATCGAACTAAGAACCGAACCTATATTTAAAAAATAAAAAAAAAACAAAAAAAAAAACCTAGTACCTTTCACCTATTCACGCTGACCTTACTGCAGCTACCCTCAATCCCCCTCCATTATCTCTGTCCCTTGTTCACCTTACTGCAGCTACCCTCAATCCCCCTCCATTATCTCTGTCCCTTGTTCTCTCTCTCTCTCTCTCTCTCTCTCTCTCTCTCTCTCTGGTCCTCTCTCCCAAAATCGTGGAACCAAATCGGTTTTAACGGTCCGGTTCCGGTTCTGATTATCTTGGAACCGTTAGTAACAGTTCGGTTTCGATTTCACCATAGAATCGAATCGAACCGAACCGACCCGTGTACACCCCTAGCCTCCTTAACCCAACCCGTTAGCTTAATCACGAGTTGTTGCACCATAAAGGCACCAAGAGCCTCCTGCGATAAAATATAATTCAAGGAGTTAGTAGAAAAATAACAAAAGAAAAAACTGTGCAACATACCGACGATAGATATACCTTGATAGAAGTGGTCGCCATCGTCCCAATGAGGCATTCTGAATGCATCTTTAGCATGGTATTCACAACCAAGTGCCTCGAGATGGAGTTGAGCTATCATTTTAGAAGCACCTTTTACACCCGGGGCCTCCTTGGCTCAATCCCACTCGATCCTCTAGGAGGGTGTATCATGGCTCTCTAACTCTTATGACTGAGCAGGAGGAGCAATAACATCAACGTTAGTGGCATCAACCATAGTGGAATCAACTACGGATGCGGCAACCACGCTCGAAGGAATATGAGAAGCAGGAGAAGGAGTTGCTTTCTTCGTGATAGATCTTAACTTATACAACTTGGCCCTGACAGGATCCCTCTTCTTCAACCTGAGATAATCAAACATTTTTGCAAGAGAAAGAAAACACGGTTAGGGAACTATTAACCAATAAGAGCAAGTTATCAAGCAAAGAAACTTATCAATTAGAATTAGGACGAATTAATACAGAAGCTTGCCAGTGACAAACCTCTTATAGTCCCACTAGTCAGCGGGTCATAATCGGGAGATCCCAACTGGGCTACAGCCTGGGAAAAGTTATACATAAAAATGACTTAACGTTAGCACTAAAAAGAAAGAGTAGATGATATGCAAATACAATAGTTTGGTGTGTGTTCTGACCTGGTAGGGCATAAGAGGTTGGGACTCGATACCATGAGCCCTCCAACTCGGCTACTAAAGCCTCCCATATTCTCCAAATGCAAAAAATCGCTTATCCTTCCAGCCCTTGCTAAAGGATGGATTATTTTTTATAATAGCTTGGCCTTTGCCCGCTCAAGACAAAAAATAATACCAACCATGAGAGAGGGGACTACTCTTGGTATGATTTAAGTGAAAGAGCTCATCCACTGTGAGCTCAGGGTTCCCAACCATTTGTTAAAGGACGCAAACCACCAAAAATAGCTCACCACACATTGGGCTTTAACTGTCCCAGGACGACTCTAAGATAATAGAGTACCTCTCTCGCTATAGGGTAGAGAGGTAGACGAAAACCACAAAAAAAGAAAACAGGATGCAATGCGACCTCTCCCTTAGGAGGTCGGCTAGCTTGAGACCTCTCCAATTTGGGGAAGGCGAAGACCCATCGAGCTGTGAATACTATAGACCAACTTTGAGAGTTTAGAAATCGACCATCCTTAACCTTGACATGAATGTATCAATAGAAAAGATCATCTCACCAGAGGATGAGGAGCCTAACTCCTTAGCTTGTTGTTCCACCTCAGATAGGGGACAAGCCTTGAGGACCAGACTCAGCAAAGCCGAACTAAATGGATGGTGGAGATCTAGAATAAGAGACACCACCTCCTAAATCATCTAGAAAATGGTCAGAGATGGTGGCCGCACCAGAATCTTCCTTGAAAGACATTGGGGGAATAAAATGGAAAAAAAGGGGAAGCAAATGGAGCAATGGAAATACATCGTATTGGGAAAATGCTTTGACACGAGGACTCTAAGGGAGAGGAGATGCTGGAAACCAGGAAGTCGATGAAAGCGAAGCACCAACAGGTTGGCAGAGCTCAGACATCTCACAAAACAAATAGGAAAAATCAGAAGAAGACTCAAGGTATTTATAAACTTCCCCCATATTACAACTACTCTCGTACAATGCCACATGTTAGCGCGGGACTCACTTAGCCGATGAAGCGATGCCTTAATTGACGCGCCTCTCTATGTGTCACCACAAGGTTCGCTCGAGTAGAGACACGATGGCTTGGTTGACAAGTTGTCACCTCACAAATCGCTCAGAAGATGAGGTGCCAATTGCAACATATGAGCACTAATGTCGTGTCTCTTCAGTTTTTGTGCAATAATGACGCATTTTTTATTTATGCGCTTGTCCTCGACTTTTTAGCTCTTGCCTCTTCCAATTAGTGAAAATCCAAACTTAGTTCAAATTTAGAAATTCCCATGCATCCAGGCCAGTTTAAGATCTCACTTCTAGGCTCATACGGGCCAAGCTCAGAAGTAGAGGGCAATTGTTGTATGGAATTTGGAAAACCGAATTGATCTATCACACAGGAAGAGTAACAATTATTTACAAGTGATATGCCTTTAAATTGAAGAGAACCCTTTGAGTTGGGACGACTGGTATCTGAACAGAAGGGTCATCAACACATGAGAGGAAAGAAGGTGACACATATGGGCCCTAATATAGCTCATTGTGATCATCTTCTACAAGTCTGATTTAGGCATCAGATGATGCACAGCCAGCAGCTGCACCCCTATTCATATTTTCTCTAGTTTTACGGATCTATGAGAGTACAATAACAAAGCAATAAGTAGTCTCGTCTCTACGTCAACCCCATTTGTTAGCCAGGTTCACGCAACAACGGAGCATATATCCAAAATCATGTTGATCAAGCAATCCTGGGCATCTAATCGACTTCCATCAAACGCATTGTTGGAAGTAAGATATTGAGTATTCCAAATTCATTCCAAATTCAAAGGAAAAAAAATATAAAAAAATCAAATTGTTAATATTATGTCCTCACTGTAAATATTTCTTCATATTCCTTTCCCAATTGGGTCAGCATTTTAGACGGTCCGGATTGCCTTAGAACTAAATCATTTTTACCTTAGAAGAGTCATCAACATTTTTAAAATGGCGCATGATAAACATGCGAGTCTAACCTGTGACAACTCGCCAGGCATGAACTCAAAGGTTAATTCTCCCGTGCGGCCTGCACAGAATAAGATGCACCCAGACACGGAAGAACGATCCATGATACAAACCATTCATCTGGTGGGCCCTGATAGATTTTTATCATTATTGAATTTTAGTGCAATTTTCTTCTCTTATCTGCACTCATGGACCATAAAACAGACCTAAGATTGTTCACATGATGAACTAGTTACGGACAGATAGATGAACGCTCCTGATCACCCGCACCAGTGCGCCGTGTGTCTAATTTTAGAATGGGGTACAGGTGTGACGTGCACATGAATCTCTGATACGTGTCCCGCCATAATCACGGGGAGCGGATTGGCTTTTACCCCGGTAACACCTTAGTGGGCGTTACCCTGACCGTGTGGGGTCCACCTTGATGAATGTGTTTTATATCCACGCTGTCTATCGGTTTTTTCAGATTATTTAAGACGTGATTTCAAAATTTAAGCAGATCTAAATCTCAGGTGGACCATACGATTGGAAATAGTGGTGAATGACCATTAAAAACTTTGTATGAGCCACGAAATTTTTGGATCTGGCCATTCTTTGTATTTTCCATTCATCTAGATCTTCTTGACCTTATCAACGGGTTGGATGGCGAATAAACATTACTAAAACATTATAGTGGGCCCTAGAAATTTTTTAATGGTAAGCCGTTCAATTACCAATGTTTCTTTTGGTGTGGTTTATCTGAAAACTTGATTTACTTAATCTTTGGGATATCGTTCTAAAATTCTATGAAAAAACGGATGGACGGCGTGGATGTACATAAAATCATCAAGGTGGGCCCCACAGTAAGGATAATACCCACTAAGGTGTTATCCGGATAACGCCTAACCCGCTCCCCTAACCCGCTCCCCTAATCACGACCTCGAATAATGATATACAGCGGATTTGCAGCAGTGCGACAAATACGAGGGGTTTTTAAATACCCCAGTTTCCTCGAAGAATTAATGAAATGATACTATTGCAATAACATTGCAAGATTTTTAAAAGATCTTTAGTTTTTTCAATTCTCACGATTTCATTGGGGAAATATATCGATAATTACAAGAAATTTATTTAAAATTTTAAATAATTTATTAATAACTATATATATATATATATGGAGATTTCTGGATAAAAATCTCAAATTTGAAAATCTGAAATTCCTAAGATTAGGTTTTCACTATGATTTGTAATTGAATACGAAGATTTTTATTTATTGGTGACATTAATTGATGACTAACGGACGTCTAGAAATTGTGACAGCATTTATTCAGAGGGTGGTTGCAGCCACACGCGCATTTCTACACGCGGATACATATGCAAACCTGGAAGGTTCGTATGGCATCCAAGCCGTCAATCAAGCAGGACCCACCATGTATATCATAGGTCCAAAAAATAAGACTAATCGACTACTTGGTGGGCCATATATCTTCAAATACGGCATTGGAAACTATGTCATGTTTTTAGACCGTCTATTGTCTTGTCCAAGATTCACCTGCCGGATAGCTAACCGACCTAATTTTAGGGTCGCTCTTGCTCGATTAATGGTATGGTTAAGATATTCAACACATTTAAGAGTTCGGCATGTGAATCCACGTGTAGATGAACTAGGAATTTGAAATGTATCTGCAAGCACTTCATTTTCATACGTATAGTTAGGTACTTAGGTTTGGTTAAGGGGAGTTACATGATACTCTCGAAACACATGACGCTTGATACACAGGCACTTACAAAGAATACATGTGGCATAAATTAGCACAAACCAATCCGATAATATTGTGGAATCCACTTTTCCTAAACCATATTCCCAAAATCAGATTGTTTGAACAATCCTAACCACTGATTAGTGGACACTTGTTTACTAGAATATGACCATTGGATTTTTCTTCTTTTGAACCGTCCAATAAATGCCCATCAATTGCGTAATCAGATTATCAGATAAGCTTAACTTTTGGTCGATGATGCATGTAAACTTGACAGCATCCCAATTTGACCGACTTGCGTACCAAAAATGCAATTTTAAGTAATTTATAAGTGCATGTGTATCATCCATAACACTCGACCAGAGTATCAAAGCTTTCTCTTCAGGGCGACTCAATATCATGTGAACTTAAATAAAAAAATCAGAAATATTTGAATCGATCTTTCTAATATTTTCAAGCTATAACCAATATTAATATATAAAAAAAAATGCATACTTCGGTACCCTCAGAGCATTAAATGTTACAGTGCTACTAGTTGCATCTTTTCACTTGGACAGTCCAATCAATCGATCTGAACTGTCCATTAAGTTTACAACACATTTCACAGGCTACCATGCGAAAAATAATACTGGTTAGTAATTCAATTCATCAATGATTTAGCTTATTTTTTGTAGCCGTCCTTTTCCAAGCCATGGATGGGGTGGTTATGATTGCCTAACAAAAGTGATTTTTTATAATCTTAAGCAATCCATGATTATTTTTAAAAGATTGATGGATCAAATTGTTGCTTAGAACTATTTTCATATAAATGATCTCAACCATCCATATTTAAGGTCATTGATCAAATGGTTAATATTTGTCAACTTAGTGGTACGTTTTCATGGTAGCCCACAAGATGTGCATTGGACCGAATGATCCGTCTAGATCAATGGATGGACTGTATAAGTACCCCAGTGCAACTGGGAGCACCGTAACTTACAGTGATGTGCGAGCACTGAAGCACTTCTAAGCATTTCTAAATAAAAAAATGGGAAATATTTGTTAGGAGAGCAGTTCAAGTCATGCCCGAAGATCATAACCTAATATTTCGTGCGTTTAAATAGAAGTCAAGACATTGATACTTCCGTAATTTATAATTTTCCATTGCACACGTGTGATTACATTAGAGAGTACGTGTGGAGCTTGCACTTGATAGGTGAGCAGTTTTTTCACCGAGTTTTTGACCCTTTCTAAGGAAGAATCTAGTCCAGGATTTGAAGAGAATGGATCACACACACGCAAGGTATTACGACTTGCAGGACCGTCAGTTTTTCAGTTGGTACCACATCAATGACGATTGACCTAACATGAAGGTCACATGGTTTGCACGATTCAATCAAAGAGGTCACATGCGTTGGCTACGTCTATGGTACGTTAATAAGCCCGAACACATAAGATTGGCGGCTTTTTCAACCACTTATTATAGCAACGATAAGTCAATTTCTAGAAGAGTAGGGATTAGTATTTTCAAATGAAGTTTGTTTTTATTTTTTATTTTTTTGGCCTTGCCTCTGAGAACGTTTTCTTTCATTAATTATAGTATTCATATTTATCAATTGAACAAAAATAAATATATTTAAAACTAAAAAGGATAAAAATAACAGTAATTTTATTGATATATAATTAAGGCTTAATATAATAGATAAGAAAATATATTAAAATAAGGAAATATAAATGAGAGATAAATATATGAATTGCTTGTATAGATAAACCATCGAGACGAATGATCAGCAACAAGATTCCACAAAGGTGTTTGATATCTTAAGTAAGGACTCGATTGATCAGGATTCAACTATGGAAGGTCCTGAATATTTATATTATTCATAAGCACATTGTAGTGATAATGTTGGAAAATAGCGATATAAGCTAAATTAAACCTTAGATATTCCTCAACATGACTCATTCTACAAATGGATTGTATTTGGCATGTGCCTATGATATATATATATATAATATTTTTTTTGTTTCTTTTTTTACGTGCATTCGACACACACCGTAGCGGTATTTCACCACCTATGGGTAATAAACCTAAAACCTCGAGTTGAAACTCCTCAGAGTCTACCACTGACGTAATGACACGAACCTAGCCTGTAGTTATTAATGTCATTATCCCTTTATGGTTTTGGGAGGCGATAAACTTTTATTGGGTTTTCTTGTTAATTCATGATTCTGAGTAGCCATGACCTTTAGTTGTTCTCCGATCAGCTCAACCTAATTAAAGAGGTTTTTGTATATTAAAAACTGTCTTCAAATCTCTTGCCATAGTAGTTGATTAATTTGTGGATCTTATACTATTAGTCTCTATTAGTTTCCATTCGCTCTTATATTAATCGTATTCTCAAATCCTCGGTTAGAATTGAACATTTCTGAAAAAATATTTCATTTTGAAACTTCTCTGGAGCTGACCATGTTTTTTATATGCCATCCAAACAACTCACAGGGTTATTAATAAAATGTAGGCACAAATACCATCCCCATGCAACACTTCTTTGACCTCCAAAAAAGTTTGCATGATGTTACGTATGTTATGGCCCGCATGAGTTTTGGAACTGCCTAATTTTTATGCCCGTCTTATTTTGATCTTTTAAAACTGATCCACGGAGTCGATTTGTCACGACATCTCTGCGGACCCCACACAGCTTCCGGGCAGGGGCAATCCCCGTAGAATTTGATGGGCCTCGCATTGATGGAATGCCGTGACTTACCGATTCAAAGATCACGGTTTTTTCTTGGGACGGTGGGTGGTCTAAGGAGTCTAGGACGCGGATTGCCTGCGCCCCCCGCCACATGAAGTTCCTGTTGTCGGAAGCTGTGGGGTCCACTGACATTCCCTTGATAAATCCACTTCGTCCATCAGTTTCGCAAGACTACAGTAGGATCGATATAAATTTAAAAATCAGGCAGATTCAAAACTCATGTGGGCCATACGTAGGAAACAGCGGGGATTGAACGCTCAGCATTAGAAACTTTGTGGGGGCCAGAGAAGTTTTTAAACAGGATGATATTTGTGCCTACAGTTTATGTGAGTGGTAATAACCCTGTGAACGGTTTGGATGTCATATGAACATCATGGTTGCCTCCAGGAAGGTTTCAACAATGGACGTTTCCATTCCCACTATTTCGTTGTGTGTGGCCAAAAGAAGTTTTGAATATACCTGATTTATAGAATCTTGCTTATTTTGATCTTAAAAAACTGATGGACAGAGTGGATTTATCATGAGAATCTCTATGGACCCCACACAGCTTCCAACCAAAGGAACTTCCTGTGCGCACCAACACGTGTGCAGGCAGGGCACACTGGCATGAGATCAGAGCGTCCATCACGTGTTCTCACATTGACTGGGAAATCAATCCGTATAGTTAGTACGGTGCGCTGCAATGGTTAGAAATAAATGGATGGCTTAGAAAAACTTGCCACATCTTCCGTCCATTTCTTTTGTAAATTGTGGCCCACCTGTTGATCTACACGTTCTGATTTTTTTGCCAGGGCATAAATGTTGGACCTTCACCCACCTAATGGACAGCTTGGATCTCATTCCCATATGCCATGTAGGCACACTTGCTTGTGTAGATGAGATGACGCCCTGTACACTAGCAAAGTTCCGTGTATTTATTCACGTGTGCAACACGTACTCTCATGCGAGTGTGGTGATGTAGCATATCACGCACATGCAGCGTGGCATACATGTAAGGCAATTTAGACTGTTCAAATTTGGGACCCACAATGTGACAGGGCATAACACCGACCATCTCATTTATCGCATTGAATATGGACCGTTGAACATTTTCTTTTATAACTGTCAATTCGATGGTCGTCAACCAGGCAATTTGGATTATCCGACGAGGAGATATTCAGTACACACACCACAATTTGGAAGGTCTTCAACGCATTGACTTAAAGATGAGCAGGGGTGCTCCATACGTTGTGCATGACCATTATCTTCCATACTCTTTAAGACTACAATAATTTTCTTTATGCAAAAGATAGGTAATCTCCATACTCATCTTACTAGTAGCAGAAAAAAGTGGGCCCACCAATGAAAGTTTTGCCAGAATACATCCTATTTACGGCAATATGATAGGTCCTTAACTGTTAGACTGGGACATTTTCAATAATCAAAACTGCTTATGTGACGAGCCTCACTGTAGAGGGGTGATCAAACTATCAAATTAAAATATTACAAACCTATCATTATTCAAAATTCATTGAGACCATCAATATCCGGCAAAGTCAAATCATCAGAAGATTGAGACATTTCATATTCCAACATATGTTTTTTATTTTTTTAACCATCAAGGGTGAGGCCTATAATATAGACAGTTTAGATCACTGGAAAATGGACCTAGATCTCAATGTATCCTAGTGCAATACATTAGGATGTATTTTGCCAATAAAAAACTACATGATGTATAGGTGGACCACTAGAGACACCGGCTCTTTCACAAGTCATTGTAGAGTAAATGCCATCCAACCTGTCTAGAAGAGTTATCTCACTATGAAAATTGAGCTGTCCAAAGATTAAGATGATCCACCTGTCATGTGAACTACCAAATGAATTTGGAGGTTTTTGGGTAATTGATTATTTCTGTGCTGTGGCCCACCTAGTTATTGATAGGGCTAATTTTTGGGCAACCCATCATCATAGTTGTCTCACTTAATTTGCCAATTGAAGGGCACACACAAACGGCCCGATAGGGACCACGTAAGCAATAGAGTATAAGTAGATGAATAAGCATGCATAAGAAGGTGAATGGGATCTGTAAGTTATAAGGAAAGGACCTGCCACTAGGAAGCCATGAATGATAAGAACCATAGTCTCCAGGGAAATGGATTGGCTACTCACCACTAGCCCATGGCTAGTGGTCATCATGATGTATTTGCTTCATCCATGCCGTCCACCCATTCTTCTAGATCATTCAATGGTATGAGCCCGAAAATAAGGTTGATCTAAATCTCTAGTTGACCGCACAATGTTGATTGAACGCCGTCAAGCTGATATATATTTTTTCCCTTTATCCAAGTCTGTGTGACTTAATCAACAGGTTAAATTTCAAATAACCATTATAGTGGGCTTTGGGAGGTTTTTAATGGTGGAAATTCAATCACTACTATTTTCTCATGGTGTGGCCCACATAAGATTTAAATATATCTCATTTTTGGTATCAAGCCCTAAAATTATCTTTCAAAAAGGATGGATGGCGTGGATAAAACACATACATCATGGTGAGGTCCACATAACACCGATCACTAGCCACCAGGCTGGTGGCAGCATCACTAGCCAAACCGCGTCTAGTCTTAAGGGGTGTTGAGTGTCAAATATTGCTTGTTTTCCCCCATCTATATCTTGGTTTTATAAACATTATACTGCTTATTGTTATGTTTTACTCATTTTTGTGTTGCAAGGTTAACTTAAGAGCTTAGAGTGAAAATAATATTAAAAGTGTGGATTTAATGATCAAGAATTTTCAAGGCAAAGAATGGACCTTTGGAGACTAAGATTGAAGATTTCAAGACCCCAAGAGTCAAGAAAACCAAACAAAAAAGGAAGTGCAGAAATTCACTGGATCTGAGCTTAAATGACATTGTCATCGAAGCCAGTCTTCAATGACATCAAATGAGTTTAGATGACATCGAAAAATTACAGAAAAATTAAGTTTGATTGTTAGACAAATTGGATGCAGTCTTTGACGACATTGAAACCAGTTCGATGACATTGAAGCTAGCCTTAGATGACATCGAAAGTTGCGCGATGTCATCGAAGGGTTTATGCAGAGCTTACGCGGAGTGAGAAAATTTGAGGCGGTTTCTAAATTTTTCAAATCAGTTTGAAGGAGAGACTTCCCCACTTATAAATATGGCTATATAAGGCATACCTAAGCATCTTTTAGAGCATTTAAGGGCAATATTTAAGATTTTTTCTAAGATTTTTAGAGAGCTCTCAAGTTTCATAGTTCTTATTTTTCTTTATAAGTTTTTTTTTTTTTTAAATAAAATTTCTTGCTTTCTTTATGCTTTTTATTTTTATAATTTAGTTATATTTTTCTAGTTCCCTCTACCCCAAGCTAGACGGAAAGCACATCGGTTTAATAATTTTATAAATTATGATGATTATTTTTAATGATGAGCTGAATGATGTATGCATGTTATTAATTATTTAGGTTTAGGTTTTTTATTCTCATGTGAAATCCATATGTTTTCATTATATGAGATCCATATTAATGAATAAGCTTAATCTGGATTAGTTAAATTTCCTATATGAGAGACATTCTCAACCTGCTACATTTCTTTGATTTATTATCATATGGATATGAATGCTTAAAATCACTAGCGCTTGAGAATATATATCAATTATGCTAATCCATGATTCTCTAATCTTTTATATCATTTATTAAAAAATATTTAAACTGTTTTATTTTTTAATTAAGCTGACCATAATGCTTAGATTCTAATTGTGTTATCAAAGTCATCATGATTTATGGAACATTAACCTATGTGTGGAACTTTGAAGCTGGAGTGTTGTTTTCAAATTAATTGAATTTCATACATTTGAAACTTTTAAAATCAAATAACCTATTTAGTTTCTATTACTTAGTTAGTTTTGCATTTGATTTTCTTTCATTATCATACATTATCGCTCTGTGAGATCGACTTTATATTTATAAGATATTACTTACGAACCTCTGTACTTGGTGGCACGCAATCAAGGAGCTACCATGTTGGTAGAGACATCGAGTCTGATTATGTTTAAAGAAGTCAGCCACGTGCCTTGAGCTAAGATGCTACATTTTTTTACTGGCAAAACAAAGGGATAATTGCAAACTACTCCCCTTGCCATATGACAACTGCCAACATCTCTCCTTTAGTTCAGATGATTACAAGTAATTTCCCTCTTTATACTAAATAACAAAAATATCCTTATAAAAACAAAAGTTGTGTATAAATAGCACGGACAATCCATCCATTAAAGTCCCTTCATTATAAAATTTGCTGGCTGAAAAATAATGCTGATCAATCATGAGGTGAGTTATACTGTAGAAAACAATAAAAAACCACCTAAAACCTTCCAATTCATGTGCTGAGCCACGTGGTGGTTGGGTAAGTCTAATCTCTAGCCCCATTTTCTTGGTGGAGTGATTAGGCTTGTTTGTTTCGTAATTTATCACGATAAATGCAAATAGGTAATGATTATTGAGAAATGCTCACGTCCAACTAGTTACCTCATTTTAGACGAAATTAACGGTAATAAACGCTAGTAAACATGGCGTGAGATGAAAAAAAAAGGGGGTGGCTTGCTTGAGTGGTCCCTGCCTTCGTGTTCACGTAAAATCCGTAAGTTAGACGCAGAGCATAAAAAGCAGCCCAGGTGGACTACATGATTAGAAATGGTATACTTCAAAAGCTCCCATCTAAACCATTTCCCTTGGTGTGGCTCACTTGAATACCGTATGTTCTTGGTTTTTTGGCTCTGTGACTAAATTTTTGTGTGACATCTAATCGTTGAATTTTACATATTCATTAGGGTGACCTTTGTAAAAATCAAGAGTGAATGTCTCTATCACAAGTCACCTGATTTTTTGGATATAGTCATATAGAATGAGATTACACATCTAATAATTGGAGTAGATCTCATGTACACATATGGTTAGCTCTGTGAAGAATAAAGGGTGGGATCATTGGCACGGGTGTTCCTTCCCCTTTAGAAGGGAATGAATTGGGTTCGGCCATGGCCTCACCGCACAGCGTGCAGCCCGGACCATGGGGCTCACTTGATGTATGTATTGTATCCACGACGTTCATCAATTTTCCAACTCTCTGTAGGGCATGAGATAAAAATACGCAGATTCATAACTCAGGTGGACCATACCATAGGAGCACTAGTGATTGAACGACCACCCTTAAAAATTTATTAGGGTCCACAGTAATGCCTACCTTAATATTTATTTTTCATCCCACCTTTTGATAAGGTCACACAGACCTGGATGAAGGGAAAAAACAAATATCAGCTTGATCCAAAACTGTTGTTCCAAAACTGTTGTGGTCCACAGGATGTTTTTAATAGTTAATCACCACTACCCATTGGTATGGGAACGCCACACTTTTTTTCGAAATTGCCATGTGCAGGCGGACGCCCCCATTATGATGTATACGTTATATCCACTCCATCCATTAGATGTTTAATCCCCTGTTGGGCCATTAGCCAAAAAATTAGATTGATCTGTGATTTAAGTGGGCCGTACATATGGAAAAAATTAGAAAAGATGTCCACCTTTGAATTTTATAAAGCTCACTATGATGATTATTTGAAATACACTCCAACCATTAGATGACACACCAAGATATTGTCCTAAGACCCAAATATCAGGCCTATGAGTGATTTAAGTGGGCCACACAAAGTAAAACAGTTTGGAGGGTGACTTTTCTATGTATATTAATTTCAATCATGTGGTCAACTTGAAGTACAGATATGGCTGATTTTTGGGCCTAGATCCATAATGGGGTGACTCACTTGATAGTTAGGTGAATTTCACATTAAGGCTACACTGGGACCCACCGAAGCTGACAAATCCGTTTCCTCCATGAAACAACTTTCATCCCAAAACATTTTCCAGCATTAATATCTCTTTAAATGAAGCAACTGGTTGGACCGTCCGGCTAGTTTTATGTGAGCATGATGTTGTCATTTTCACAAAAAATTAAGTGAGAAAGAACAAAATACAGAAAATCAATGGAGCTTATTGTGTTGTATGTGTCTGATCCAAACCATCCATCCCTTTTAGCAGCCCATTTTAGGGCATGACCAAAAAAATGAGGCAAAGCTACGGCACATGTGGCCCACACTACACACTATAAGGAAATTGAACACCTACCATTGAAAACTTCTTAGGGGCGACAGAAGATTTGGATCAAGTTGCTATTTGTGTTTATGGTTCATTAACGTCTCTTTTACCTTATAATAATTTTTTTAACACACACCCTTGTAACTCTTTTGAGTCTAGCAGAGAGCCATGCATAAGGATAAAGAAATGTAAATCTTCGTAATGAGCGTTATTATCCCTTTGTTTCCTATGGTGTGGTCCACTTAACTTTACAATCTGTCGTGTTTGTTAGCTCATGTCTTAAAATGAGCTAATAAAATGGATGGATGGCATGTAAGAATTTTATAAGGTGGGCCTTATTAATCAACAGTCAAGATTATCCTGGGGGATTTTAAATTCCTTGGTATATTTAGCACCATAAAGTAACCAAGGGTTTTAAATCCACTAAAAGAGGAGACAGTTTGAAATCCAAGATGAAAGCTTGATTAGTTCTAAAATCCTGTCAAGAGTTACATGTATAACATGTGTGTTACCATGCTATTAATCTATTGGGTACATGGCTCACTAATGATATCCCAAAACAGTTAGATTATCAACATCATCATTATAATTACTTCAATACGATGATCTGTGCTATCCAAACATTGTTAATGTAAATTAATGGTTAAAAATCATTGGTTAGTGACTTGGATGTAATCTTGTGCTTATGGCCCATTTGAGACTTAGAATTTTATCATTTCAGACAAATTATATATTTCAACGGGCTTATTACAACCATTGCATTAAACATTACATACGTATACTAATTAGATATATTAAAGGTGATTTGGTAATTAAATTCAAACTCCCGTAGATATATTATACATAACTACTTCTGAATTACAGGGAATTCTAAATCCAAGATGCCAAACACAATAGGGGGATTTCAAATTTAAGAGGTTTTGAATATTGTCTAACCACATAATAACCGTATCTTATTTCTTCTTGTTTTTTATGGCTTTTGAGTTTTTAATTTGACTTATTTTTCTTATTCGATCTTGATTTGCTTGCATACATTGTGTATGGGTGTTTTTCCACAACACATCTGGATAACGACAGCAGTGGCAAAGATCTAGATTGAAATGGAAGATGGGCATGATAAAGTACCTAAATGAATGGGCTGGCTCCTTTAAAGCTTTTGAGGAGTAGGCTCATACCGCAGGTCATATGCATGCCTGTAAAGGGTGCTCCCCTACTTATTCTCCTTCGCCTACTCACCTATTCACCTATGTGGCCCCCCTCTTGTGTGTATGCAATTCCTCTACTTGTCTCCTTTGCCTACTCACCTATTCACCTGTGTGGCCCCCCTCTTGTGTGTATGCAATCCAACCCCTTCATTAAGTAAGCCTCACTTTAGTAACAAGATGCTCCAAAAATTAGGCCTATTCTATCATTAAGTTGGCCTAGAAATTTTTTAACAACCATCCAAAAACCTTCAAATTTATAAGACAGTCCACCTGATGGTTGGTTTGGCCTGATTTTTATAGCGTCCTACTTTCATGGCCATGATTTTGTTGGACAAAATAGATGCCATACACACACCATCTAAGCCCATGCGGGATTGACATTTTCTTAGTTGGGATGAGTGTCCTCGTTCTTTTTAGTTTCAAGCAATGTACGCATGCTATGATGTATAAGCTTTTACGTACAATATCTTCTTCCCGCCTGTGTATCACTTGTGTAGAAATTCCAAGCAGGGAAAAGGTGATCCATATCATAAAGATGATCTGGAGCTAAAATCTAACCAATTGACTGTTTTAGTGGATGATACCGTACATTGAGTCAGACCATCAGCTGTATATTGATTTTGACGGTGTAGCCTATCTGATGAATGGAGCATCTTGTTTTTCATCCCAAGCTATCCTTACCATGCAGCACATCATTTGCACGGCTTGGATGTTCTGTGCAAATCAATGGCTAGAAAAAAAGCTAGTGTATGTAAAAGTTCATATACAGAGGTGCATGTACACATTTCACTTTTATTTCATTGCAGTTTACAATACGTTTTGTTTTTGGCTTCTGGAAACTTATTAATTCAAGTCAATTGGTTTTGGTTTACGGAGCGTTGCAGCAATGTGACCGTATGTTTATCAGGCTTCCACGGTATTTTATTTTAGAGAGGAACATTAATACTCTGATGGAGTATGACCATCCATATGCATGCATGCAGCAGTGATACATGTGGGCCATATACACATCAATCCAGGCAGTCCAAATAGTGGGCTACCCTTTAGATGGTGCACAACTCATAATCAGATCGGTTAAACAGTCGTAATTTCTTATAAGGGGATATATATATTCAAATTCATCCATCGAATGTCTTATTTTAACTGTCCATTTGATCCACACCGATTGGACATTCTTGATCATCCATTCAGTGACCGTTTTGGCTTATGACTGATTCTTAGAAGACCCCATGAATCCGACGATTTGGATTTGGTTTCAAGCTGGTCACACTTAAAGTGGTTGACCATACTCTGCCAGCGTATATCAAATAAATTGGCTTTGTTTTAATGGTTGATATTTTGATTGACGTATTCAACATCTTCCTTTTTTTAAGTCTATATTTCCTTCGGTGGGTAAGCTGTGATTAATCCACGGCCGTAGTATTGTGTCAGTGTCGTGATTCTTGCCTCCTATTTAAATCTCAGCTTAATTAGGTGGTATTCTCTAAAAGTTTCTAGGTGAACAACGATGATTGAGTGAGCTCTCATAGATACCAGCCCTCCTTCCTTCGGTACACATGGCAAGGGACGATAAATCGGACCATCCACCAAGTGGACCTCACCCTTATGGCCCATGGTTTTGAAACGACTGCGTTGGGATGACCATACATTTGAGATGTCGAGGAAAGTCACCTTCGGGTTTCATCTAATTGGCGTGCTTTTCCAATTATGTAGGGTCCACACGACTGGCAGTCAAATTCACCCTAAGGAAGATGGAAGGTATGCCGTCTCCATTGTTCTAAGCCCCGTTTGGTAATATGGATTTGAGTGTATTTGAATGCATTTTCAGTCAATAAGTTATTTAGTAAGAGTAGACTTAGAGGTATTTAGAGTGAGAGGCCCTACAAATACATTGTTTTATTGCTTTTGAAAATTTTCTCCTCTAGTGTAAAAAAGTAGAGGACTCTAGAGTGTAATAAAGGTGTCCAACGGTTACTAATACACATGTGACATGCTAATAATACTTCAAAATAATCCAATTCAATTTCTTATAAACATGCATTCCTAACTTATGGGATTTCCCTGAATTTTAACCTACATTTAGAAGTGGGATTTTACTGTGTTTGTCTCTGTCGATTATCTTATAAAATCTTTTTAGAGGCTGATTTTACTGTCAAAATGTCCATTTTATTTCACATCTCATCTTTTACGGAAACATGTTACCCTGTTGAACTTAATATTAGTGACCATAATTCATCCAAACAAATCGATTTTAGCGGATTAGGTGGTCAAGGGTGGGCTGGGATGCATATAATGGATGGTTCACATCAATATTTAGACATTTCCAATATACTCAATATGTAACATTTATTTTCTAAACTCGTAATTGGATGGTCACGATCATACAACGACCAAAGTGATTTAAGAGGGATGGGCAATCAAATGTTAGTTCCTTGTGGACAGTACACGTTAATGCTTTTACCTCTTTAGTATACTCAATATGCACCATCCATTTCTAAAACCACTAATAGGATGGTTTAGATCATTAATTAATGTTAGTTGAGAGGAATAGACAATCAAATGCTCTTATCACAGGAGCAAACAGTGCAGGCAAGTTTGGCAGGCTTCAAGGCCTAGATTTTCGTACGGGTCTGATGGGCCAATCTTGAAAATGTTGCATCCCAGCCCAGCTGGGATACTAGGGTTGGTGGTATGATTACAATCACATGCTGCCCAGCTCCATAGCTAACGGGCCTCTCTTAGATAGACCAAAGCCCGGCCCATCAGGCCGGACGCGACTGTCGATGTTATCTTTTGATATTTCAAGTTAGTGAGTTTTGTCTGGTATTATACTTAGTTATTGTGGGCCCGCTCAGTACCGTGCCTAGCATTGCAGATAATCTGGGCCTTTGGTCTGGGATTACCTAAAATTTGAATAGGGTGGCCCAGTAGGCCTAGCCCAACGGTTTCTAGAAGTCCCTGGCTAGGCCCATATGGAAGTTTTTTAATCCCACGCGAGTGTGGAGCCTTCCAATCGACCCGCATATACACGTGCCAATATGGAACACGTGTACGAGATCTTTGCCTTTCAACTGTTTTGAAATGATTCTTAGATATTTTGCATAAAAGATGAGGTGCTTATTCTCCTCAGTTGGGCCACAATGTACGGTTTAAACTGACGAGTACAACAAAAACGTTTCTATCTGTCCATTTGTTTTGTATGCTGTATCCCATCTAAGCTGTGAAATAACGTAATTTTAGATAAGAAGATCTAAGCAGTGTTGCCACCTGATGGAAAGATCTGAACCTGTATACCCGTTACATATTGGCACACGTGCAGGTGTGTGGATGGGCAAAGCTCCTACACGCGTGTGGAATCACCAAACCACTTTGGACAGCCCTGGGTCTTATCGGTTGTATTAGGAAACCGTCTGCCACCATTGATTGGTGAGCAGTCGAATCTACGGTTGGCGACGTATGTACGATGTATCACATGGTTCTTTGGCTTCTCAACATCGACTCTTGGCACGTGCTTTCTTGAGTGGGTATTATCTATACTACGGGAATATGCAAAGAATGTTCCTTGGGGAGAGATTTTATATAATGAAAAAAATGAATGATATGTCAATCTTGTGTTTATGATTTATCTGGTTTTAATGAAGAAAAAATATCCATGTTGTTGCCTGGTAAATATAGACATGTTACTAAACCACATAAATCCATATCTTTTATATTTTATTTTTTTATTTTGGTGAATAGATTTTTCTTTGATTCTTTACTTTTTGGCTTTTCTTTACCTGCATCGATTGTGTATGTCGATGCTTTTTTCGTAACAATTGATAACAAAGTTAAATATTAAAAACAATACCGGCATTTGTGTTGCAATTGTATTTCATGTGGTTGGATTGAGTTTTACTAGATTTTAAGTGTCAAAGTTCAACGAATTCAATCATGTGTTGTGAAAACTGAAAATGAACATGGTATTAATTAAGAAAGGCAGTGCAATTATTAATATGTTGACGAAGTCTATTACAAGAAAAAAGAGTTTTAGTGTAGAATTTCTCTCAAGACTGATTTTCATATAGTTACTGGTGACATCTGGATGAATATTATTGAAAATATTTTTTACACTACAGGAAAAACTAATATTCAAATTAGATGAATGTTAAAGGGGGGAACATTTCGTTATTCTTAAGCATGATTTCCCATCATGAAACATCACTTAACTCTTTGGCTTTTGCAGCATCATCTCTTGCGTATCATGAAACATCACCTAACTCTTTGGCTTTTCAACATCATCTCTTGCGTACTTGTTTCTGTACGTACAATTTGCTTTGCCTACATCAATTATATTTGAGTGTTTTCCTGCAAAGGTGAATATCTGAGTGCAATGTAACACACACACACACCTCCCACACACTCAGGCGGTAGTGAGATTTCACCATTTTGTGTTGTTCATCAAGCGTGCTTCATCATATGCATGATAGATGGCAACATGTCCTGGGAATCCTAAATGGGCCGGGCTTGCAGGATGACAACCTCACAAATGAAGCTCCATTGAGTTTTATCAAATGGGCTTAGTTTTAGGCCCAGGCTCAGAGACCTAACGTTAAGCCTAAGCCCATCCTGAAGTGGGCCATGCCAGAAGCCTCGCCCCTAATCGGCATCCAGATTGCTATTGCATTAATGATCAAATGGGGTTAACGTTCACAAATTCAGATCGGTTGGTCGTCCATCTCCTAAATGGTACACATGGCATCACTTTATGGTGATCTGAACCGTTCAAATTGATGATGCAATTGTGGATGGGTCATAACTCAAAAATTGCATGGAGAAGATGGTTAATATCTGATTTTGGCCCTGAAATTTTGACCGCTCTATATCTTAATTTAACCATTAATTGGATTGCTATCACTTAGATGGTTAGATTGCTTGACAGATGTGATTCTATAGACATGATCCACAATTTAAATGGTCTGGATAGTCGTACATAAGTACCACTAGAGATCATTTTATCACAACCTTTCATGCACACGTGTAGCCCACCTGATGATCATGTTATTTCTGCGTATCACACGTATCTCATGTGGGACGTGCTTTTGTGAAAATAATGCAATTAGAGAAGGTATACCTGTAATTATTTAATTTATATTATGCAATGTAATGAATTCTTTCCAAAACTAGTGTTTTTGACGGTTTTCCATTCAATTCCATTACATTATTAATTAAAGATTAATACCATCCAATTACATTATTAAAAAGAAAAGAAACATGTCACACGTGAGATACGTGTCATATACATTACATGTCAATCTGATTTCTGATAGAACATCGACAATGGGATCTTTGTTGAGCGAATGTGATATTACACATGCGTGCCTTGTTTCCATGTGCGAGAAGAGTGAACTTGCAAAACGCGCGCACTTACTAATTTTAAAATGACATCCACTACGTCCATCTGTTTCGTAAGCTCATATTACAATATTATTTTTAAAAAATGAGTAAGGTCCAAAGCTTAAGTGGGCCACATGGAAATGCTTACCGTTGAAACCTTCCTGGGAAGTGGTTTGGCTGATGACCCAAACACCACCCAGCTAGCTGATGTCAAAGCCCTGCCGGCTCCACCATGATGTATGTGTTTTATCCATGCTGTCCATCCATTTTGCCATCTCATTTTATTGCATCAACTAAATAATGTGGTAGATCCAAAGCTCAAGTGGACCACACCACAAACAAAAATGGGGAGAATGATATCCACCGTCGAAACCTTCTCAAGGACACATGTTTACTTGTCATCCAACCTGTTCATAAGGTCTCATATATATATATATATATATATATATATATATATATATGAGAGAGAGAGATGCTTCAGCTTTCAATGTATTATAAGCTAATTATGCTCGTAATTGAATTTGGACATAGTCTCCAATCCATTGATCCATGCTATTAATTAGATCATTTGATGGGCTATCATGCAAAACTCACACCCATCTGACAATCTGACAATACGAATCATTAAGACCTCTCATGGATTGCTTATGATTCTAAAGAATTACTTTTATCAGGTAACTGCAACCATCCCACTAGCTTAAAAATGGATAATATATGATTTTGGGGTCGAACGAGCTACTTTAGCCAACCAACCCACTACGCCGGGTTGCGTAGCCCGGAATTGCAAAAACCCCTTGATCGACCGCCGTTTCCCTGTTTTAATTTCGTTTTTACTATAAATAGTAAGTTTTAGTTTGATTATAACTCTTCATCCGTTGGGCTTTAGGAGTTGCGCCCAACGTGAAAAGAGCTTAGAATAATTAGGAGAACGGTTTGGTGAAGCCAAATAGGACACTTACTATTTTTGGCCGAAAACCTTGCGCACTAGTAGACATCACGACCGTCTATAAATAGTAAGTTTACTATTTATAGTAAGTCGCGGATTCTAAGAGTTTGAGTTGTAGTTTGATTCTGATTTCTTTCCCATTGCTTGGTACCCCTATTTAAAGGGTTGTGAACTCGTTTTTATTCATCAATTAATCAATTTCGAATTTATTAGAATTTATTTTTATTTTCTGATTTCTTTCCTCGTGGATTCGAGAAGTCTCTGTGAGGAGTCTAGAGAAGCTCCGTAGATTCGAAGTAGTTATCCTCATCGCTATCATGCAAAACTCACACCCATCTGACAATCTGACAATACGAATCATTAAGACCTCTCATGGATTGCTTATGATTCTAAAGAATTACTTTTATCAGGTAACTGCAACCATCCCACTAGCTTAAAAATGGATAGTGGTGGAAAAGAAGGTAAAAAATCATAGAAGGATTTGATCATACGTTTAATAAAATTTCTGTATGACGCTTACAAAATGTGTTCTGGACTTAATGGATGGTTCAGATTGACGAGGTAGACTCTCCAAGTGAGCCAATGCAACTAGCTAGGAGCACTGGATCATTTCTTTCATATATTTTGCTAAATTATAAATAATGTTTATTACTATTCTATATACTGGAATGATCAGATGCATTTACCATATGGTTGAACTATTTGGGTTCTCATGTTCAACCTGAATACCAAGAATCAGGCTGATAAAAAAATCAGGTAGGCCAAATCACATGCAAAGCCTCCAAATTGAAGTGATTCGGCCTATTAGAGTTTTGGATTTAGTTGATTTTGGGTTATCTTCATCCGGCTGGGAGTCACCCGATGAACGGATTGGATGACACATATGCTCCATAGTGGGCCCCACCCACAATCTAAAATTGTGGTGTGGCTCCCATGAGTTTGGATTAGCCTGATTTTTAGCATCAGGGCCTAACTTCAGATACATAGTTGATGGATAGAGTGATGTTATAGACACATAGAGGTGGGGCTCATACAGCTCAATTGCATGAAAATTTTCATACCGTTGACTGTCTCTTCACATATTTTAAATTTTATTATTAAATATGATGCAAGTCAGGTAAATCATGTAAGTCTATATATTATAAAGGGGGTGGATTATTGGTTAATTGTATGGATCTTATGTGATTATCACATAAACAACAATAGCTTGATCATTCAAGATATGTGAATTGAGTCACATGTGTTGTGAGATTGATGGATTGATTCCAATCTAGTTGTTATGCGAGTATGTTAGGCTATTGAGTGATTCTTGCCCCCATTACTCTAGGTCAATGAGGTTATTCTGGTGTGTATTCTTAAGGCGTTGCACACACATTTGATTTGGTCAAAAGCATTATAAGAAAATAACCAAATCAAGATCAAGTCACAAAGTTGGGTTGGAAAAAGATCATTCATAATCACATGGTAGTAATGATGCATATAAAATTTATTTAAAGCACCATATCAAATGGATGGTTAAATTTTATTAGAAACTATTTTAAGAAAATATTTATATATTTTTATATTAATATTTAAGTTTGTCAATAGAAATTCTTTTTAATCTCAAAAGTAAATAAGTGTGTTATGATCAAAATATTAAAATTTGTGTTAATGTACAGATGTAATCAAACGTACTTAATTAAGTGTGATCAGATCAACCGGTCTATGTCAAATGGTTGGAAATTGGAATAAGTAATTTTTTGTCCGCTTATGTATTTGGTGCAATGTCATACTGTATTAAGGATTATAGTCTCAAGAGGTTTCGTACTTGATCTGCTTGATCAGAGTGTATATATTGAGTTTTCTTGGTAAAAGAGAACTCAAAGTCAGTATACTTCATTACCACCAAAATTAAGAGATGTTAGAGTTAGTTTATAATTGGTATCTTTTGGAGATTTACACGTGTATAGATTTGGTTTGAGATCTCTCTCTCTCTCTCTGTAACCCTGATTCTAGAGGAATCACTTCGTCTAGTATATTTAGGGATCATATATTGTATATAGTGTTATCTTCTATGTGGCTGAGAATCAACATCTTTGGCGTGGATTTTTCTTCATTTTCACATATGTTTTCGTGTAATGAAGAAGATAATTGTGATTACACATACAAAGTATATACTTAATATTTTTTAGAAATTAGAGAGGATTTTGCTGTATCTCTCATGTGATTGTCATGTCATGCTCCCTTAATGTATCGCATGACCTTTTTTGTAATCATCAATAGATGAGGTTTTCTTAATGTATTAAAGATTGGATCTGTTAGGACTCTAGCCATTGAACTTAATTAGCCTTTCATATTAAATATATCAGCCCATTGATACAAAGGTAAAAAGGTGGAAGTAGATTGCATCCTGCCTCCCTAATGATAATTTCTTCCAGCAGAGCTCTGTGAGGCCCACCGTGATATATGGGTTTTATCTATACTGTCCATCCATTTTGAAAGATTATAGGGTATGAACCAAAAAATGAGGCATATCCAGGGCTTAAGTGGACCACATGGTAGGGTTTGAACGCCCACCGTTAAAAACTTCTTGGAAGCCATGGAAGTTTTGGATCAAACTGAATTTGTGTTTTACCTTCATCTAGGTCTATATGACCTTATGAACAGGTTGGACGGCAAATAAACATCACTATGGCTCCTAGGAAGGTTTCAACTGTGGGTGTCATTATCACTAGTGCTTCCTATGGTATGGTTCACCTGAGCATTGGATTTGCCTCATTTTTAGGCTCATACCCTAAAATGATCTAGAAAAATAGATGAATGGTGTAGATAAAACCCATACATCATGGTGGGCTGGTCCACAGAGCCCTTGGCTGGATGGATTATGGTCTAGAGCCCCTGCGCGGTGATCGTTCATGTTCGCAACCAAATATACAAATCATTAATGGGTTGAAATAATCAATGAGCATTTATTTGTGGTCCTTCCATCATATGAACTGAGACTTGTTATATAAACGGCTTGGATCATTGGAAGATAACCTGAATTCAAAGGCTAAGTCCAACACTGCATTAGAATGTTTTAAGCAAACATTTTCTTGCTTACCAAGCAATACTAAGGGAGAGATGTTTGGAACCATGGGAACCTTAGCTATTCCTGGTAAGCCTGGGGACCATTAATACCCATGTCCGCAGCCTTAAATGGGTCCCATGCTCCATTATATAGACCGTTATTACTGTAGATCCCCACCACCTGTGGCTGATGTTGAAAATTCACACAGGTGTGGACGGTATGGTAGGACAGCTTGTGGCCAACAAAAAGGGTTACCATTCGCAAGGAATTGGATGTGTAGGATTAGGATTGTCCAATCCATAATTGTTTTGCAACTTGGATAATCCATGAAAAGGTCTACCAAGTATATGTTCTAGATCATCCGGTGTCGGAGTTAAGCATGGTGGGGAATTAAAGAGTGCAATCTAGAGTAGTCATGCAGACTACAAAATCTTTCTTCTAAAAATCCCACTCCAGTACTGTGGATTCCAACGAACTCACTGGGAGCGAAAAGGTAACCTTTATATCAATATTTCTAAACCCGCCTAATTTTAAGTTATTTAAAGTAATTTTCTTAAAATATTAATAGATGGTGAGAAAACTGCTTTGTTGACCTTAACTAATTACTAATTTGCTGTGTACAGTGACGTATGTGAAAATGACTATATTGCCTTTAAGGGCACTTGTTTTCACAAGTATAACCCTGTCATTTGGGATGACCGCATGATGTAGACTGTGTAGACTATCATAATCCTACCAGATGATCGGAAATGTCCATCTGCTTTGTACCATCATTGTTTGCCATTAGCTAAAAACTAAGGTAGATGGTCGTGTTATGCCACAAGGTTGAATGCCTACCGTTGGAAGTCGTCGACCGGGCCTTTTCTTATCCATCTTGGCCATGTAACTGTCCGCGACCCACTTTACATCAGTGACCTTATAAACAAGTTAGATGGTGCTTAGCCATCACTGTTGTGCCCTAGGAAGGTGTCAATGGTAGATGTCATTGTCACCACTGCTTCCTCTTATGTGGTACACTTAAGACTTTGATCTGTCTTCATTCTAGGATCATGCCCTGAAATGATTTTTCAAAATGGATAGAATACATATATTATGGTGGGCCGCATAGAGTTCCTGACAGGACCGTTCATATCTATCTAGGGCTTGGTGTGGGTAGTGCACAATCAATGAAAAGTCATGATTTGACAAATAAAACTACTTCATCATTGATTAGACAAATGTATACATTGTTGATTATAAAAAATTACTTAAAATTATAAATTTTTTTTCTTATACATGAATTAAAATCTATAAGACAACAACTTGAATTTACAAAAATTCTATAAAAATGAATACAACAATCCAAAAAACAACTTCATCTCTCAGACTTCTTTCCTTAGTTGGGCTAACACATTTGTTGATATGGTATGACATGTTATATAAATGAATACATATTTTATATTAGAGAGTACATGTGAAGAGAAAATCAATGTAGTATGAATGAAAAATCTACAAACCAAAATAATAGTAGCTCTTTGGTCATTTCCAATGAAGGTACGTATGGCTTGGAACGTGCATAGAGTTAGAAGTCTAATATCAGCAAGAGTAGGTTATGTAGGATCCTGTATAGAGTGAAAAGGTTTGCTGAATGAATGAGGTCAATATCAACAAGAGCATATATGGTCTGGACCAAAAAGTTAGCGAACACATCCAAAACCTAAAGTAAAATTGAAAGATTCAACATTCCCGTTCATCCTTGCGTCACCAACTGAATGGAAGAATCCATAATAGAAGCAAAATGAACACTTGATGAAATAATTCATGCAAGCTGAAACTACACACCTAAATGAAAGAATCCAAAATAGAAGAAAATTCAATAGATAACCAACTGAATGAAAGAATCCTAAACAGAAGAAAATTCAATAGATGGCCAAGTGAATGGGTGGCAACAACATCAATAACAACTAAGGAAAAAGAAAGGATTTTGGGATATGGTGCATGTTGTTATTGCTGCTGAAATACCATTGCCTTAAATCAGGAGCATGGCTACGTGAGAGAGGATTTTCGGATTAATTTTCTTGTGATATAACACATTTACTTTCATTTATTGACAATAAGAGATAGAGAGTGTAGGTGTGGAGGAGTGCAAAGGAAGTTACCTAAAAGCAAATGAATGAAAATCCTACAAAGAGACAAATAAGGAATCCAAAATAGAAGCAAAATCAAAATTTCCATTGAAATAATTCTTGAAAGATGAAAATGATATTTGAATGAAAGAATTCAAAACAAAAGTAAATTCAAAAGACGATGAAGTGAATGAAAGAATTCAATATAAAAGAAAAATCAACAGATCTATTGAAACGATTCCTATAAGCTAGAAAGTAAAACTAACAGATCCAATTCCATAATCCTTGAAACCTGAAAAGACTATCTCAAAGAAAGAATACAAAACAAAAGATAAAACTAGAGTAAGATCAATAGATCGAATTTCACAATCCATGTAACCTAGAAAATACCGCCTGAATGAATCCAAAACCAAAGTAAGATCAACAGATTCAATTCAACTCAAATGAAACAGCAAGGCCAACCAAAATGAAATTAAAATTCTAAAACCAAAGTAAGATTAACAGATTTAATTCCACAGTCCCTGTAACTTAGAAAAGATCAACTGAATGAATCCAAAACCAAAGTAAGATCAACAAATCCGATTCAGCTGTCTATGTAAGCTGAAAAGAAAAATCAACAGATTTATTCCAACAAACCCTGTAAACTAAAAAGGACAATTGAAAGTAAGAATCCAACACCCATAGTAAGATCAATAGATCCAATTCAACAACTCATGTGAGCTGGAAAGCAGAATTAATAGATTGAATCCAATAGTCATTGTAAACTGAGAGGGACAACTAAAAGTAAGAATCCAAAACCTAAAGCGAGATCAACAAATCTAATTTCATGGTCCATATAACCTGGAAAGAAAAATCAATAGATTTAATACAACAATCATTGTAAACCGTGAAGACCAATTGAATGAAAGTCAGATCAACAAATACAATTCCACAGTCCCTTTAACGTGAAAAAGGCCAAGTGAATGAAGAAATCCAAAACCAAAGCAAAAATCGTCAGTTATACAAAAGTTCCAATCCAACAGTCCGTAAAGCTTAAGAAGGCTAGCTCAATGGAAAAATTCAAAAATAAAAGAGTAGGTTGAAAGAGTGTCCTTTAGTAAACTTTATTATAGATATGTCCAATGTAACCTATTCAAAGAAAGAGTAGGTTAAAAGTAATAATGATAGATATGACAATGAAAAAGAACGATGTAAGACATTTTGGCCGAGTGGTCTAAGGCGCTAGATTTAGGCTCTAGTTCGAAAGGGCGTGGGTTCAAATCCCACAGCCGTCAATTTATTTTTTTGGATCCTTACTCTTGCTCTGGTGGTAGACTCTCAGGAGTTTCAACACCCGGTGAAGGGTTCGAGTATCCACATTTTCAAGTGAGCACTAATTGTTTGTGCTTCGTACGCTATCTGAATTGTAACATCCTGAAATGATCTTTTCGAAAGTGATCCATACATAACAATGCTAAAAGTAGAGGCCTTGGATGGGAAGAGAGGTCATGAGTCTTCACATTGTGTGGTTGTTGTGTCAACCCAAATAAAATCACCCCGGTATTTTTATCATTATTTTGCATACGTTAGAAGATAAAAATTAACCAACACATCAAGTGATATTAATTAACAATATGTTATACTCATCACTCTATATGGACATCGATGAAAGTATCTTCCAAATTTAGAATTAGGGTTCTATAATTCCCAAAATCGATTTAGGGTTTAATAATGATTGGAGATTAGGTTCAATAAATGCCCAATTCTCCTACACAAATCCTTATATGCAATGGGGTATTAGGGCCACAGATGTGTCTGCAGGGCCCATGTTTCGCACATGACAGATAAAAGAGATTTATCATCCCTCGAATCATCGTATTCCCACGAACCCAACACATTTACATTATTTAATAAAGATAAAGTCACATGGGGACCTGTATGCACATGAAAAGTTGTAATAATTTCAAAATTTGAATATGACGTATGCTGCCATTGCACATGGGGCCCGACACTCAAAGAAGGAATCTATAAATAGGTAGGAGAAGCTCGAAACAACCGCTTCCATGCTCACGGATAGGTGGATTTTATGGGGAGGAGGATTCTTACCGCAATGCTGAGAGGAAGATATCGAGATTGCGCGATGTGAAAAAAGGGTTTCTAGCTGACAATGGATTGTATGTGAGGAGGCTTTTCGGACCATTGAGTTGAGAAGAGCCGCTGTTGCCGTCTTTCCAAAGAAGGGAAGAAATTTTCAGCTCCAATCAATGTCTTCAAAAATGGTTTTGATAGAAGGAGATGGCGTAGATGGGTGATGAGCTACTGCAAATGGGTGACGAGCTGCCGATTGAAGTGGATTGTATGAAGGAGATAAAGATCCAATCGAGGTTCTGACATGATAGGGATTCCAAGCAGTAAGAACAACGAACAAAGATAAATAACCTTTCGAAATCTAGTGCATTACCTGTGATTTTTTTACTAAGGAGGGGCATTGTCAGACATTTTTGTCATTTAGAATATATAGTTATAAAACAGTATGTTTTCGTACTCAAATTGAACAATGCCCGACACTAGGTGGTAGTATTGACAAAGAACAAATAATGTAGAAGAATTACTTTAAATAACTTAAAAGTAGGCACATTTTGGTAATTTTAATAAAAGATAGGCAGCTTTAATATATATTAAAAAAAAGCTCTATTTTTTAAACACATACAAGCCACACCACACACACTAACACACACACCCCAACACCACGTGACCATTTGATCCATGATCTCAATGTTGAAACATACTTTCTACCACTGAGCCATGGAGAAGTTGTACGCGTGGCATAAATTAACTCCAATTAAACTAAATTGTGGAAGAAGTTGTTGCAAGTCCAAAATGCATTTAATTGGACAATCCTAACCTTTGATTTGTGGAATCTTGTATGTTGAAATAGGACCATCCAATTAATTGAGCAATGCTAACCTCTGATTTGTGATAACTTGTCCATTGAAATAGGCCCATTGACTATTTTTCATTTTTAATTGATGAATAAACATCCACCAATCCATGTTCAGAGAGAGCCAAATAAGAGTAAAGTCTTGTTGAAGATAAATCTAAACTCCGACTCATGATTTAGAGATTTTAATTGTATTACTTGTATTCTAAGTTAACAACTGTTAAGTAATTAATTCTAATCGTCTGTGTATCATCCATCACACTCTGCTAGAGTATCAAAGTTCTTCTTAACATTGTGTGGTTATTAACGATGGATTGTATGCGAGGAGGCTTTCCGGACCATTGAGCTGAGAAGAGCTACTGCTGTTGTCTTTCAGAAGAAGGGTAGAAAGTTTAAGCTCCAATCAATGTCTTTAAAAAGGGTTTTGATAGAAGGAGATAGCGTAGATGGGTGACGAGTTGCTGTAGATGGGTGACGAGTTGCCGATTAAAGCGGATTGTATAAAGGAGACAAAGATCCGATCGAGGTTCTAACGCGGTAGGGTTTCCAAGCGGTAAGGACAACAAATGAAGATAGATAACCATTTGAAATCGAGTGCACTGCCTTCATTTTTTTTTATTTTATTTTTTTAAAATATTGATAACAAACAAATAATGTAGAAGAATTACTTTAAATAACTTAAAAGTAGGTAAATTTTTATAATTTTAATAAAAGATAGGTAGATTTAATAGAAAAAAGTTCTATTTTTTTACACACAACCCACACCACACACACTGACACACACACCCCCACACCCATTGGCCATTTTATCTATGATCTCAATGTTGAAACAGAGCTTTTCTATCACTGAGCCATGAAGAAGGTGTACATGTTGCATAAATTAACTCCAATTAAACTAAATTGGGGAAGATGTTGTTGCAAGTCCAAAGTCCATTTAATCGGACAATCCTAACCTTTAATTTGTGGGATCTTGTATGTTGAAATAGGACCATCCAATTAATTGAGTGATCCTAACATCTGATTTATGGAAACATGTCCATTGAAATAGGCCCATTGACTATTTTTCATTTTTAATTGACCAATAAACGTCTACCAATCCATGTTCAGATAAAGCCAAATAAGAGTACAGTTTTATCGGAATAGTATGGACTAGGATACGCGTCTTACAGTTTAATTGTATTACTTGTATTCTAAGTTAACAACTATTGAGTAATTCTAACCGTCGCGTATCATCCATCAGGCTCTGCCAGAGTGTCAAAGTTGATCTTCTCAACATTAATAAGCTAAATTTTAATTTCTCGGGGAACAACCGATTTTATGGAGTACGATGGACCATTCTTATGCACTCAGCCATTGTATGAAAATATCCATTTATGAGATGGTTCAAACCATCCTATCAGCATCATTGTCCTATCGTCCATTTGTGGTCGAACAGTGGGATTCGCAATTTGGACGGTCTAGATGGAGTTCACATCTGGCACGTGCAGTGTGAATGCATGCATGATATGATACACCATACGTCACTTGATTATCCCATATAATTCCTCTTAAATCTTACCCAGATGCACTTAATCCGTAAAGTGGTTTGCCCATTGTTATTGATGGCTGGAAGATGCTGCGGTATAGTGGGAGTAATCTGGATACGGTAGAAAGCATCTCTCCACGTCTCACAGGGAAGTGTAACTAATCACTTGAAACCGTCCATCTTACTGTCCCGACCGTGGACGACAAGTTCTTCAAAATGAATAGAAAATTGGATGATCCTAACCATCCGATCAGTGCCTTCAATGTTAATCAAAGGCCAAGCATTGCGTAAAGTGAATATTGCGTATAGATTGTATTGCTTGAAGACGTCGGTTTCGAAACATAAGCCACCCACGATGGGTCCCACTAAATGGACAGCCTTGATTGGCAGTGGAAAGATGGCTCTACCATGCTCTGATTCTGCCGTTTGTACGGAATTATCTCCCTTGATAGCGTTATTTTTCAACAACTATCATGGACTTAGAATAATTACATGTTCAATGAATAGAGTCTAATAATAAGACAAGACATTTATGTTATTAGACATATATAGCGTGACTGGGTCCGATGACCCCATCATCATGCATTGATACTCTGGAAGAGTGTGATGGATGATACACAGATATTTAAAAAAAATACTTCAAAATTGCATAAGTGGCATACAAGAAATTCAAACTAAACTGTCCAAATTACGTGTGCTGGTTTATATGTATCATTAGCTAAAACTTATGTTTATTTGATTATCTGACTATCAGATTGGTGGACATTTATTGGACGGTCAAAAATTAAAAATATATTTCAACAAACACGTGGCCACGAATCAGTGTTTAAGATTGTTCAATCAATCTGATCATGGGAAATTGACTTAGCAGGAATCTGTTCCACAATTTAGTCGGATTACCTTGAGCTCATCAATGCCACGTGTATAATTTTTAAGTGCCTACTTATCAAGTGTCATACTCTGTCAGAGTATCAAATAACTCTTGGTAAACAATGGAAGAAGAAAGAATGCTAAGATGGTGACGGGGGAGTGCATGTATGTCAATCCAGGCTTTTTTAAATAATGAGTTCTACATGGATGGGATAAGGCCTAAACATCACACTGCTCGGGCATTCTCAACCATTAAAAATTTGCACACTCAATTTGGAACGTTATTACTTTTATTTTGAACCGTCCATCCCATAGCTGCCGAGAAGATGGATAAGATCATCTGATCTACGTAGCTTTTGGTTCGTGCCACATCCATTGCCAGCCTACGAATAGACAGTCAGGATTGAGTTACATGTATGCGCAGTGAATGATGCATGCTTCCATGCGAAGATGCTGTGGTAGGGTAGGATGATATTCAGTAGCATTGTTGAAATGGAGGTGATTGGTCCCCAGCAGTCTCATGACTGGTCCCCATCTGATTTTGTGGAATGAATTTTGACCACTAGCTACTTCACTTCTAACCATCCATTTGATGGCCACGAATTGCATGTTAAGAATTAAATGGTCAGTTTGACATTCGAAGTACGATCCATCCAAGATGTGTCCCTCAATTTGGACGATCTGGATATCTCTACATGTTTGCCACGTGGAAAGAGGGTGAGTCAGCACCATTTTCGAACATGATGGTGAACCATCACCAGAGTCTTATACGTACACACCCCTCTTTCTACCATAACACGGTATAAATCGGTACACTGAAGAAAAATGTTCCATACTGCAATGCGCGGCCACAACGGTAGACAACTTATCCACCGTGTATTCACATACATGCACATCAATCTAGACCATCCAATTTTGTGTCTACTGTACGCACGGATATTAGAAGAAAAAAGCTAATCTAATGTATGATCAACCGTCTATTTTCGGTCTCTAACTACTTTATTTTAACTAACAATTCGGTGGCCACGGATTGGATGGTTAAGATCATTTGATCAAAGCTTGGGTCTCGCAGAGCTTGGGTGCATGAAGCAGGCGTAGTCATGGATTATTCGGGTCCGTCCTCTGTTGGCTTGGGTGCTGTAACTCTACAACATACCGTGATTGTTGCAAGTTGACCAAGAGGACCCGACCGAAGGGATTGACCATGGGCCACCACAGACTATGAGCGAATGAATCAAGCTGAGGTTATGTTAGCTGAAATCCAGTGGTGTGACCTGAGCCCCAGTTGCAACCCTTCGGAGCCGGTGGCAGGGGGAGTAGCCAATCCGTTTCCTTCTCAAAACGGTAGTGGATTGCGTCCTGCCCCCCTGCCTGGACGATAATCCGTCCAGGCAGGGCTCTGTGGGGCCCACCGTGATGTATGGTTTTATCCATGCTGTCCATCCGGTTTTCTAGATCATTTTAGGTACGAGCCTAAAAATGAGGTGGATCCAAGGCTCAAGATGACCACATAGTGAGGATTGAATGGTCACCATTAAAAACTTCTTGAGAGCTACATAAGTTTTGGATTGTATTTTACCTCGTCCAGGTACATTGAACCTCATGATAAGGTATGATAAAAAAAAATAAACCTCACGGTGGACCATAGAAAGATTTCAACGGTGTGTGTCATTATCACCACGGCTTCTTGTGGATCATTTGAGTTTTATATTTGTCTCATCATTTTTGGGCTCATATCTTAATATATGATCTTGCAAAATGGATGGACGGCGTGGATAAAGCTATTATAGTATGGTGGGACCCACAGAGCCACTGCCTAGACAGATTATCGTCCAGTCCGGCGCAGGACTCAATCCTCTTCCACTCAAAACTCGATGATGCGTGGCCCACATAAAGGCAATCAGGCCATGACAAATAAAAATAATAAAAATCAACAAAAGGGTACCTTTCAGATACTATTCCTAACCGTAATAAATGAAATAGAGGTCCACTAGCAAAACATGGAATTGGTACGAAAGGTTAGAAAGCTAGTAAGGGGGAACGAACGTGAAAAGGGTCCACCTACGTAGATACACGTGCGTTGATATTTTTTATTTTTAAAAGAGAAAATTACACTCTCTGCCGCTGCATAGCTACACAGGATTCAGCCTGTGTCACGAGCCAGTGGGGCCCATATGCTTTGATAGTCCGATAATTTGAACCATCAATACTTTCTTTACTGCCACGGAGAAGCTACCATCTCATAATCAAGCTTCAAGGATGATCCTAGCCATTGATTTTTAGAGTTGAATGTGAACCTTTCTTTCACTGTTCCAAATTCATTTATAGATGCTGATGGTCACAATCGTCCTTTCAGTAGAAGTTCATTAGGGTGGTCCTCATAACACAGTGTCCAATAGATGGACGGATCTGATCATCGGACGGTTTAGCATGTGGGACCCAGTGGCGGAGAAGGACAAAGTTATCCTCAGTCGCGACAGAGGCATGACCAGCTATTTGTCATAAAAAGGTGGTTGAGAGAGAGAGAGAGAGAGAGAGAGAGTGTGAAACGTCCACGCTCCCAGTCCCATGTGTTTCAGGGATTCTCTTTGGTTTTCTCGGCTGTGGTTGTACACCTGGCTAAGAAAAAGGGTGTATACGGACATTTGGACACTTCAAAGGGTTTGAGTTTCAAGGAAGGAGTGTTGGGCTGTCTTCATCTCCTGTTTTCTCTCTTCATGGTGGTCTAGTTTGGTTGGGAGCTCCATTAACTGCTCACATCAACCTTATTCTCCTCCGATTTTCAGTTGATATCTATGGCTCATGATGGTTACTTTCTCCCTCTCTCATGTATTTTCTATTTGATTATATGGGTTCTCTCTTCTCTATTTCCAGATTGCATGACTCTCTCTCTCGCATGTCCTTTTTGGTGGGATGTTCACTCACACACCACTTTTCATGAGAGGTTTGTTCGAATACATGCCCACGTACTGCAATAAGATTCGTCAGGACTCTAGCAGTGGGACTTGTTTTTATTATTATTATTATTTTTCAATGACACAAGCCGTTTATTTGCTAGGGCTACCCTTGGATGGGGGATGCCCGAAAGAACTCTTGGATTGAATACTTCAACCTTTTGATTATACCAAGTTTATGGAGACCGTCCATGTTCAAAGCAAAATAGCCTAATTTCGATGGTTGGAAATAATTCAATCGAGAGTTTTTATTCGTTTACTTTCCACCATAGAAAAGTGGGACTCCTCATATAAATGGTTCGGATCATTGGAAGATGATCCAAATCAAACGGCTGGAGCCACGATGTATTATAGAGCAAAACGTGGCGATCTATTTGCGCGAACATATTTGCATGATCATTAGAAGAAGGGGAGCGGATTAACTGTTAACCAGGTAATAGCTTAGTGGGTGTTACCCTTACCGTGTGGGGCCCCACCTTGATGAATTTGTTTCATATCCACGCCACCCATCCGTTTTTACAGCTAATTTAAGGGAATTATCAAAAAAATTAAGCAGATGTAAATACCTGGTGGACCATACCACGGGAAAAAAGTGGTGAATGACCATTAAAAGCTTTTCTAGGCCTTAAAAGTTTTGTATCAAGCTAATATTTTTATTTTATCTTCATCCAGTACTGGTTGACCTTATCAACGGGTTAGATGGAAAATAAACATGATGGATCTTTTTTACAATGGACCTTGGCAAATTTTTAATGGTGAATGTTCCATCATCACTCTTTCTTTTGGTGTGGTCCATATGAGATTTTAATATGTTAAATTTTAATAAATTTGAAATTGATTAATCTCATGTGGACTCCTGAATCTACGAAACTTCACTAAGCTGTTACCCGGTTAACACCTAATCCGCTCCATACAAGGGTTCTCTCTCATATGGATACATGTTCTATTTGGTTAAATGGGTTTTTTGTTTGTCTACTTCAATCTTATCGTTGAATCTCGTTATATGGATGGCCTTGCAGGAAAACATAAATATGGAGATTCTCTTCCTTCTCGCAAAAGACCCAGATTGCAAAACCCTCCGCTCACTCAAGCAACCAACAGCCTCGATCTCATTAGCCAGTTACCTGATGAATGCATGTTCGGGATCTTCAGCTTCCTCCCATCCTCTAGAGACCGATGCTCATGCGCGGCCGTCTCAAAGAAATGGCTCGTCTTACAAACCAAAATGCGGATCTCTGATTTCAAATCCAACACTCCAACTCTACAACCACATCACAAAAGAACGTCTCGGTGCTTGGAAGGGAAGAAGGCAAATGACATAAGACTAGCTGCAATAGCTGTCGGAATCTGCCCTCGAGGAGGGCTCACGGAGCTTTCCATTAGGGGAAGCTTCCCTTCCCAAGGGATCACTGATTTCGGACTTAAGGTCATAGCCCAAGCATGCCCAGGTCTAATATCTCTCACTGTTTGGGATTGTCTTAAGGTTGGAAATGCAGGATTTCAATCAATTGCACAAGGTTGCAATTCACTAGCGAAACTCGATGTGCTTAATTTGCCATTGATCGACGATGAAGGTCTCATCGCCATTGCTAAAAACTGCTTGAGTTTATCGACGTTGAATCTAGATTCATGCCCATTGATCAGCAATGCGTCACTCCACACATTCGCCGGATACTCTTCCAAGCTCGAATCAATCTCCTTAATCAAATGCCCACTTCTCAATGATGATGGGATTATTTCAATCATTTCAGGCTTGCACAAGTTGGCAACGCTCAAGCTTGCATCTGTAACAGTTAGAGAAGGTGCTTTGGAAGCAATTGGAAGGAATGCAAGCTCTCTTAGAAGCTTGTCTCTAGAGAACCTTTCAGGCATTCGCGAAATGGGTTTTTGCTCAATGAAAAGATTGGATAAGGTAGAGTTTATTTCCACGAATGCATGTTCTAGACTGAGTGGTACGGGCTTCAAGGCCGTTGGAAATCGATTTGTCGGATTGAAGGTGATATCTATTAGAAACTGGAGGACGTTAACTGACATGGGTCTAAAAGAGCTAGCAGAATCAGCTGCATTGCTAGAGAGTCTCAAGCTAGTAGAATGCAACCATGTTACATCAGTTGGGTTGATGGAAATCTTCATGAGTTGCAGCAAGAGACTCAAGGTGTTGTCTTTGGTGAAGTGTAAAGGGATAGAAGACAAAAACCCTTCAAACCCTAGGAGAGCACATCTCCCAGAATGCCCTTCCTTACACTCCCTAACTATCAACAGATGTGTTGGGGTAGGAGACTCTTTCTTATCATGGCTAGGAAGCGCATGTGCTCAGGTTAAGCACCTTGAGCTCATTGGGCTAACTTCAATCACTGATGGAGGGGTCATGTCCCTTTTGAAGGGCTTTGAGGCCCAAAACAAGGCCATGGTTAGTGTAGATTTAAGTGGGTGTTTTCGTCTAACTGATTGGAGTGTCTTGGCCATAACAAGTGCATTTGGGCAGAAGTTGAAGTCATTGAGATTGGACGGTTGTGATGGTCTGAGTGATAAAAGCTTGAAGTTGATTGGCGGGCATTGCCCTTGCTTGGTAGAACTACAACTTTCAATGTGTCGGATTAGTGATGATGGTATGTTTTACTTAGCAAGATCAAAGCATCAGTGCATAGAGGTGTTGTCTCTATCTGGTTGTATGGGGATCACAGACAAGAGCTTGGGTTTCATCGAGATGATGTGTGGGAGTTTGATTGGCTTGAATGTCAAACAGTGCCCTGGTCTAACTAAGAGAGGCATTGAGTCACTTAGAGAGACTCTTTGGTGGTGTGATCTGCTGTACTAGACCTTATAAATATATATGGGCTTCCTTTTTTTTTTTTTTTTTTTTCCCTTTTCTAATGACAAGTGTATTGGATGGTGGTCATGGGACACGCACATGGGCATGTGTTCATGACCTTGGCAGATTACGTGTTCTTTTGGAAGCTGATATTTACACCCCTAATCAACATTTTGGGCTCTTCCATTGCCTACCAAAAGTAAGGAAAAGGGTGCGGGCATAAATAAAAAAAAAGTGGGAGTGGGCTGCGAACCTACTAACAAATAGTGGAAGCTTTTCCACAGCTGCGTTTGATGGTGGTGTGAGTGGTGTCGTTTTTTTTTTTCTTTTTTTGTCTTTCTTGCTAGGGGGAAGGGTTACTTCTTACCTAAGTTGGTTCAGTTGTAGTTGGATGTTTCGATTGGGGATTAGCCTAAGTAATATAACAGAAAAGTATAATAATTACAAATGTAAATAAAAAATTTACGGTTAATAGAGAGATTAGGGCTACATCACATCTCTTACTTTAATTTATATTACTAAACTAATAAAAAAAAATATAAGTAGCTTGCAGGACCATCCAAAGTACCAAATTTGTCACTTACAATAACACATTCAATTACACATTTATTGTAAAAGTGTAATGATTACGATTGTTATAATTTCGAGCCACAACAAACCCGGATAAATCCTAGATGTTAGAAGCTTCCATCTAATATTATTGTCATTCTTATATTTTGCTTAAGTATGTTTAATGAAGATACAATAATTAAAGTAGAAGCAACCAATCAAAGCAAAATACAAACACGTGATTTTTACAAGAACCAATCAGAATGGGGAACGTGTAATTTTATGAGAGTCGCGTGGTGTATTCGAGATCTGCGGAAATATCCAAAGAAGATTTTATGGTAATATAGCTGACGTCTATCGGGTGATGCCATGTCATCCAAAAAGCAAGTGTGGTCGAGCAGAACGTAGTCAAGTCGATAAGGAAGCCTGGAGGGGTTATTAGGACATATGACAAGTTTAGAAGGAGAGGTTCTTGAAGATTAGTAGTACTGAAACAGTTATAATAATCATTAGAATGTGGGAAGCATCCAGATGATTGTCCTAACTTTTTCAAGATACTAGCTTCGGTAGGGTGCCTACACATACCAACCAAATCAAATCAAAATCTATCTTTTAATTACTTTATGTTTTTTAGCATTATCAATCATTTATATTTTTTAGTGTAATCGGTATCAGTAATCAAGTGGTTGTCAACTTTAGTTGTAATTCGAGTTTACGCTCGTATGCTAAACTTAGTTTGAATATCAAGTAAGTTCTTTGTTCAAAAAGGTACTTTGTAGTTGTTCTTCGTTACTGACTGCAAAAATTTCCTTTTTGTTTTAGCTGTATTGAAAAAGTCTTTTCATACGGAAAGCAAAGGTGTGACCCCATATTCATAGAATGAACTCTACCCTTAAATAATCACCTAATCATCTTAAACAACATTGTGCAATTGGTTGAATAGTTGACCAATCTTATACTATCTTAATCATATACGGTCATTTTTTTACCCATATGCCTATCTTGGCACTTGGGGTTGTAGTTGTTCAGTTTGAATTAAGCTGCACATTTAATTTTAACATGAACGCACAAATCACAAAATTGAATTTAAAACTAAGAGGCAACAACTTTAAAAGGGAAATTTTCCAACTATTTTTCTAATTAGATGTTATCAAATTAAATAAGGACTTGGCAAACCAACGGTGGAACTTTAAAAGGAAAATTTCTAATTATATTTAGCCAAATTAAATAATGAGTTAGCAATGATTAATCTTAAATAGTATTCGCCGCCTTGTACAAGCCAATTCGAATAAAAAAGATTGTTTTAACATGAATTTCAGCTAGTTTTTGTATAAATGTGGGCCATTGTGCATGCGCCCCATGACAATGTGATACGAGTGACGACGCCCATCTTCAAGTGCACCCCACATGTGCTGAATGTGCCAAATATCTCTATATCCCAGCCAGAAAGGAAAGATGAGGGACAAGAAGAATCAAGAACGTACGAGGATAGCCAGAGGTATGCCGGCCACATGCATGTCACATGTGTGTTAACGACATGTATACATGGGCCACCTTTGGACATGGACCCATTGGAGGACATATCTGAGGACAAGAAACACCTCATTGAATGTTAGATCCTCCCTTTCTCACGTGCAATGCTTGAGATAGTCCACACACACACACACACATATACAAGGCAAAAGGCACGTGCAGGGAGAACGGTGTTGGGACCATATTGACCCGACATCTCGTGTGTGCAATATGGACCACGAGGGAGATATTCGGGTGTTTTGTTAGGCACCATTTACATTATTGGAGAAATACGAATGGCTAAACTGGCTTGTTCATGTGGGACCCTTGGGGATATGTTTGGAGGTTTGGTTTAGCCACCAACTCACCTGACGGGACCTGTGGCTGTGCCTGGCCCGTCCCTGTAGGGACACGGATTGCCTGCGACCCGTATGCAGGAAGTTCCTGCGGTTGGAAGCTAGGTAGGGCCCACTGTGATGTTTGTGAGAAATCCACCCTGTTCATTTGTTTTGCCAGCTCATGTTTGGACATTAGACCAAAAATGAGGAGGATCCAAAACTCAATGGGCCACACGAAAGGAAAGAGTGGAGGTTGAATGCTCACCGTTGAAATATTTGTGGGGCTCCAGAAGTTTTTGTATCTGGCTAATATATGTGTTTTCGGCTGATCACAGTGGAAATGACCAAAGTGGACCCGGGAATGTTTCCACAGTCGGCATTCCCCTCCCTACTTTTTTCTGTTGGGGCCCACCTGGAGTTTTCGACAAGTCATTTTTGTTCTCATGTCTTAACATGAGCTGGAAAAATGGATGGATGCGGTGGATTTCTCAAAAACATCAAGGTAGGCCCCACCTACCTTCCGAGTGCAACGTCAATCTACGTCCTGCCTATAAGGCCTGAAAGGCCCTTAACCTCGGTATGAAGGTTGGGCCCAGGCCAGAAATGTGGACCTGGTGTGAAGGCCGGGGCCTAGTAAGGCAGGTTGGCCGAAGGTACTTATTAAGTGGGCCACCATTATAAAAAATAATGAACAATTTAAAGATACTTATTAGCAGCTAACCTATAGTTTAAAGATACTAAATGAATCTAGGGACTTTTTTCAATGACCCAATTCATTTATATGATGGGACTCACCAAAGAGAGAAGAGTACAAAAAAAAATAAAAATATCCCGTTAGACTAGAAGGGTCCGTCCTAGCCTGATCAGCCCTTTTCTATTGCCGCCCCCTTCTGTGTAAGATGAGGTCCATTTGATAAGCTTCTTGTGTTACCACTCGTGTAAGTACATTCGCCTGATTCAAATGTCCACATTTTTCTATATACCATTACTTTGCAAGAATCAAGAAATTTCAATCAAGGATACTTACGGTCGATGTCCCATCAAAATTGTACAACGGCTCTACCATTGCATGGTTAAATAAAAGAGAAGGACGGCCCAATAATCAAGTGGTTATGTCTGGTGCCAAACTCCCTGTACTTGTCTTTGTTCTTGCATGACATACACAGTACGATTCGTCTTCTTCAGCGCCTATGATCTTCAGTTGCACCCAACTTTTGGGCGGCTTAGATGTCATATACATGATGCAACTCGATGGGCCATCAATTTTCCATGCGTCCCACTTGATAATTTAATTTAGTTACGTTTATCACCTTTACGATTTCTTAGTGCATGCGTAGGAACCATCACAGTCCGCAAGAGTATTAATGTATCATGAGTTAATAGGTAGGGTGTAAATGGGCTGGGATGGGTGAATCTAGTTAAATCAAGCCAATGGACTGATTTTAGAAGGCCGGGGATCTAGCCCTGCCCAGTTGCAAGCCCAATCGAACCCACTAGCCAAGTACTCATTTGAGTCACCTTAAAAAGATTCAAGCCAGTCCTGGCCATGACTCGAAATGGGTTCCAGTCACCCTATTTTAACCATGGGCTAAAATATATTAATTCCCTGGCCTGGCCAGGCTTGTCCACTAATCAGCGTGGTTTCATGTGCTTGTAAAAAGGGATGGTTAGAAAAGTAAGCCAGATGGTTTAGATAACATACATGTGGCCGTGGGCAGAGCCGAGCGGTTGACAGTTCCGAAAGTGGGCCTTGATTTTCAGCATGATGGGAAAATGGACCCGAAAACATTCTGGGCTGGTTGGCCCCGTATTCTACCCATTAAGCTGAGTGGACGGGGCCAGCCCAATTCCTAGGGTTGGGCTTTATTCTCATGGCTCATAGGTTGGGCATGGGGAGCGGATTAGGTAAAACCCCGGCCTGACCCAAGACTGTGCTGCCCTTACCGTGGGGCCCACTTTGATGTATGTATTCTCTATCCACACCGTCCATCCGTTTTCCCAGATCATTTTATACTATGTTCCAAAATTTTAAGAAGATCCATATCTCGGGTGGACCATACCTTGGGAAACAGTGGTGAATGACTATTGATGGGCTATAAAAGTTTTGGATCAAGCTGATATTTGTCTTTTTTTCCATAATCCAGGCTTATGTGACCTTATTAGCATATTAGATGGTAAATAAACACTACGGAAACATTAAGGTGTGCCCTAAGAAATTTTTAATGGTAGATTTGGATCTTCTTCAATTTTTTAGGATCATGACATAAAATAATCTGATAAAACTGATGGACGGTGTGGATATAGAATACATACATAAAGGTGGGCCCCACAATAACCCACGTAAGGGTCTCACCCTATCCGCTCCCAATTCGGAGGCTTGCCTTGTTTTCTGCCTACTTTATCAATGAAATAACAGTAATACCCTATTAATAAAAGTGTATAAACCAGGGGTAAGTGCTAACGTGGCACGATCGTGCGAGATCCGGGAAGAGATTGGGTGCAGCCCTTACCTATATCCACGCCATCCATCCGTTTTTCCGAACCATTTTAGGCATGCAGCCAAAAACGAAGCAGATCCAAATCTCAAGTGGACCATACCATGGAAAACAGTGGTGACTGACCATTAAAAACTTATTTTGGCCACAAAAGTTTTTGTCAAAGCTGATATTTATTTATTTCCCTTCATCCAGGTTTATGTGAGCTTAGTAAAGGGTTGAATTAGAAATAAAAATTATGAAAACATTACGTGATCCTCCGTAGGAAGTTAAATTTTAATTGCGGAGTGTTTAATCACCACCATTTCTTGTATTATGGTTCACCTGAGATTTTGATCTGCTTCATTTGGACTCATGCTCTAAAATGATCTAGCAAAAGGATTGACGGCGTGGATATGAAATACAATCATACACACGACAACAAGGTGGGCCCCACGACAAGGATCGCATCATCTTGGGTGATGCTGGGCCCGCACCTAATCCGCTCCCACGAGATCCGGTCCATTCGTTAAGTGGATGTTCCATGAACATGTGATTGTGAAAATATCAGGTTGGCAATACCTAATGAATAGTCAAGATCTCTAACAAGCACGCGGTATCAGCATGTGTGTCGGCACGCTCTCACACGCGCGAGTCCGTTTCCGTTGGTCACGACGAAGCTTCCTTTCAAACTTCCCGCTTTATCGTGTACTTACCAGAAACATCTTTGAGTCATCCTAAGTGACCTCGAGCGAGTACACTATTCAGCTGTCGCCTCTGAGAGGTTGAACAAACTGGCAACGTGAGAGAAATCCAAGCCGCTCATCTGAAGATTTCTACTTTGTTCATTTCTTGGTCTGAAACAAGCCTGATCTGCATATTATATGACCACCCACTTGAAAATTGGCCAAAAACCATATTCAATTTTGAAATTGACCTACTTGATTAATGGACCGGCCAGATTTTGAGCCAAAGGTGAAATGATAGTGGACCCCACCTGATGAATGTCTCCGATATTGGACCAGTCTTCTAAGTTGGCATACGATATTCGTCATCTATTTCAAGCGACATGAATTCCACCAGACGAGCAGTCCATCATCACAGACGTCTGCAGATGTCGGAGCCGCCGTCTCTTTAGCGAAGCTTGCACGCCTCCCTAGACTGGCAAAATTATTGACGAGGAAATTGGGCCATCCAGACCGTCTATCTTGTTACCCATATCCAAGGATGGACAACGACTAGAAATCTCGCCGAATAAATTATTAGGATGAAATTGTAAAGTTTCAACCTTCAAAACGTGAAATGGATGATTAGGTTTGCTGCAGTGCTCTAGGGGCTGTTTGGCCAGGTGCATTAGCTGGTAGTAGATGGGATTCTATTCATAATCCCATCTAATACAATTGGTTGGTATGTTTGGAACGGAGGATGAAATTCATTTTGAGATTGGTGATAAAATACCGTGGTTATGGGTGAGATTTTGCCATCCCTTGTTTGATTCTCGGGATCCCTCCTCTACAGTTGTAAGCTAAGGGGCCTCTATTCGTGGGTCCAACTTGTTGTGTATGTTTCATCCAAGTTATCCATCCAATTTTTAATTCTATTTTATCCTTAAAATCAAAAAATGAAATCTATTCTCATCCTAGGTGGGCCACGGAGACCAAAAAACTCCTACCTCACACTCGTATGTATAGAATTTTATAGTGGATTTCTACTTATGGAACCCATAATGAGGTAGCTATTAAATCCACACTATCCACCTCTTTAATTAGATTATTTTGACCACTGGAACAAAAAATTAAGCTGATCTAACCAGCAGTGGACCACACTATAGGTGACGGTGGGTTGGTAAGACCCACTTAACGTCACTGCTTGTGGAGGTGGGATAGGGTGTCCCACTCGTGACCCCGCCATGATGTATATGATATATCCACACTGTACATCAGTTTCTCTATATCATTTTAGGCCATGGGCCAAAAAATGAGGCAGATTCGAGTTTCAAGTGGCTACACAGAGGGAAATGAACTGTTGCTGTTGAAACCTTTCAAGGCTCTCTGTGGGGTCCCTGATCATCCAAACGAGTCAAAGTTAAGATCCATAAGACCGGCTCGAGCTAACCTACTCAGTGAACGGGTCGGATTGTCCAAATGGAGCCCACCTCGATGGTGACACAAAAAAATATATAAAAATGATTTATACATATGCAACCTCATGATTTATCTTTTCCAAACAGGATTAGAGAAGTTACTCCGGTATCTTCCAAACGTGCCATTAAAAAGCACGGAAACAATACCTTACACCTGCATTTAATGCTACTTTTTCAATTCCATCAGCTTAATCTCACCCACCCACTGCAGGTGGCCAAACGGGCCCTAAATTTGAATGTAGATCATCCAAGCGCGGTACCACTACATGACGGATTGCGTACTGAGTAACTCAGTACGCTGCGGGTGGATTGGAAGGGATTGAATTGTAATAGGGTGGATGGCATGGATTTCAAGGTAATGATGGTGTTGTAAGATTCGTGGGATTGCTATATCCGGAATTGCTATATCGAGTCTGTTTGGCACGACCAGCCAATCCCGGGATTAAACCTTCTCATCCCTTCCAATCCCTCGAACCAAACACGTCCCAGGCAAATTTGAACGGATTAGGATGGGATTTAAAGATAACGATGGTGTTGTCAGTGGATTGTCTTAAGATCCATGGGATTGCTATATCCCGGATCAGATCACTCCGTCTGTTTGGCACGCCTGGCGAATCCCGGGATTTAACTTCCAATCCCTTCCAATCTGCCCGGCCAAACGGGCCCGTGTTTGATCGGACTTCCCCATCACAGAGAAAACTTCGATACTCCCCCAGGTTGGGATGGATGATACGCAAGCACTTGGAAATTTCTTAGACATTGCCCAGTTTAGTGGACCTTTATTGGACGGTTAGAATGAAACAAATCCAATTATCCCTTTCAACGAACAAACGTTCACGAATATCTGATTTTGGGACTCTGGAGACACTCGGTTCCCCAATTAAGTCGGTTTAATTTTAGTTATGCCATGCGCACAATTTTGGAGTACCTGCGTATCGAGTGTCACACGCTGCCAGAATATAAAATACTCCCCATCAAACCATCCCTACCCTTCGTGCATGACTAAAATGAAGAAAAATGAACTTGAAAGAAAAAAGAAAAGAAGGAATTTTTTTTTAAAATTTTTTTTTTTAATGTACATACTACATACATACATGCACACGCGCAAACACAAGATGATCATCAGCCGTAGATCATCAACATGGACATCTGCGAACGGTACCGATAAATCCCACTATACAGAGCGCTCTGATTCGCAGGCAATTCCACGCCCCTTTTCTCCCTCCTCTCCTCCCTTCCATCCTTCTTCGGAATCGTCTTCCTCTGTCCGCCGCGTCGTCTCCTGTATTCCACGTTATTCCCCGACGGCTCTTCCACGTCCTCAGAAAACCTCACCTTTTTCTTTCCTACAATAAAATCCAAACCCCACCAAATTAACAAAACCACCACAAAAATGCAAGAGAAGTGTACGAATGTATTTAAAATTTTGAAAAAAAAAGGGTACCAGAAGAGATGGAGCGTTTGGGTGTGGCATCGTCCGTCGTTTCTTCCTCTTGTGTGGTTTGAGAAGAATCCGTACGGACGTTCCTGAGGAATGCGAGGAAGAGAAGGCTGCAGCCGGAGATGGTGATTACGGTGATGATGGGAATTCCAGAACAGCCCATTTCCATTGAGCCACGTGGCTATGGCTATGTCTGTAAATTCTCCGGCGGTAGGAGGGGTTTTTTGGTAAATCTGGTGGCTGGGAGGTGTTTGCTGGGGAAGAGGGAGGAAAAAGGAGAAGTGGGTGAGTAAAGCAGCCCAATCATCGTCGGTCTCGTGACGCTGAATGTATTTCTTTTTTTATTGTTATTTATTAATGAGAAATGTTTAGTTACTCTGGCGGAGGAGATGTTACTGTTCGTAAGCGCCCACTCAAAGTTGTACACGTGGCATACACGTACTCATATTGAAGAATTCGAATTGTGGACCATACTTAGGAAGCAAATATCTTAGAAAGTTATACAGAGACGATGCTTCATTAGACTGTAATTGAGTTGCGTGATTGGTATTTTATGATGGTCGGTTGAGATGAAAAGCATTCGACGGTCCTCAGTCAACCAAATTTCAGCCGTTGAATTAACTTAGTTTTAGAGATGTAATCTATCTGCATAATTTCGCATTATTTGGAAGGTCTGATTTTAGTAAATTTTGCAACTTATACAATTTCATGGTGGGCGTGTATGAACAACCACAATCTGCCAGAGTAACTAATAGCTCCATTTACTAATTAGATTTTCACGGTGATCTGCGATCCTGTGCAGGAGTGGAAGACGTGTCGAAGATATAGGTGTAAGTCACACGTGTGAGAGATCGGGGCCATTCATCAGGTAGAGTATCCTGTGATCACTATATGGACAAAAAACAATGTTGGTCCGCCAAGCAGGCATTTCAAAGCTGTGTGAGAAATATTGGCCGTTAGATAAAAGAAGTCCAACGGTTCAAATTCAACGTATATGCTTGGATCAATCAGTGAGTGTAAAACCCATCTTTGATATGTAGCATTTCACAGTGTGCATTGCATGATGAATGGCCTGGATCTCTGATACGTTCAGGCCTTCTGAGTCGCGTCTGCTTTTTTTTTTTTGGGAATTTGACAAAATACTACCTACTTAATGTAGAATTTAAGTTATCCCATTAATTTAAATTTAAGTAATTACCATTGCGGTAGTCCACTGAGAAAATGCATGGCAACAAGGGTGGGGCCCACTAAAAAGTTTATGTAAAATCCACCCGACCAACATGTGAGTCACGGAATGTTTGGCCCAATAACCAAAAATCAGCCTCTTCCGTGATATGAATAGCATAGACCACAAATTATTTTTCTTGATGTGGTCCACCTGAATTGCATGTCAGCATGAAATTTTGGTTCCGAGCCTAACATTGGATTATACATCTAATGGCCTGAGGGGATCTCACAGATACAGAATGGTGGAACCAGTCAAATATTAAGGGGCGTCTTGTAAAACTCTTTTTAAAAAAAATTTTGCCGTGGAAATCGGAGATAAGTTGGGAGAGGGACCCTTATCGTTGACTTTTTAAACGGGCCCACGGGGATGTCTATGTGAAATCAACTCCCACCGTTGGATGCGTAATCTCACTTTAGAGATGACTAAAGAAATTCAGCTGACCTTTGATTTGCATGGGCCACACCAAAGGAAACGGCTGAGAGAGACATCCACCCTTAATTCTTAAAAGGCCCGCCGTGATGATTATATAAATTTTACTCCAAACAATAGATAGACAACCAATATCTAGTACTATTTTCCAAAAAACCAGGCCCATACGTGATTCATTGGGCCACACCAAGAGAAATATTTTGGAGGGTGACCATTGCTCTGTACACAGTTTCCAATTGTGTGGTCCACCTGAATCACAGATGGCCCTGGTTATTTAGATCTGGCCTTAATATGGGATGAAGCACCTGGTAGTCCGAGTGGATTTCAGATAAACATTAGGATAGGGCCCATCTGAGGCGCCAATACCTTTACTAACCCGGAGGGACTTCCGTGATAATTACTTAAAGAAATGGGTAATTTGTTAAAATCCATTTCGTTGAAAAGGTACTGAAATATAAATTTCGTATTAAGTAGGTACTTGTATTGTAAAATTCTCTCTTTTTTAAATTTTCTTTTCAAATCACATAGAGAGAGACGGGGACGAAAGGGTTGTGACGGAGGCCAACTTGGCACTGTCTTAACTGACGGTGACGATCGCTGACGTTTCAAGCCTTCCTGTGGAGAAAGAAAATGGTTGATAAGTGTTTTTCTACCACCGGACCACGTCGACATCCGTCCCACTATATGTGGCATTATCGGACACGTGTGCTGCATCCTGACCGTTCAGCAGATGCATCGCTGCTCTTGCCAAAAATCAGATGCGAACACTTATCATGTAGAGTACAATAGCATCAGTAAAACTCTTGGACAGAAATTTTATTAACGGTTCATATTAAATGTACGAATGTGGCCCACCTGATGATTGAACAGTCCAATATTCTACTCTAACTCATACTTAAATATTTCTGTACTCATATCAATGGCCAAGATTTCGTACATCTCTGTCACATTAGAAAGTATACCGCCAAGCCCCTTATATGTCATGCGAGCGATTACATTTCTTTACCCAACGACTAAGAGTCATTTGGTGGGCATCCATAAATCCGCACTCAACGTACGCTGGTTATTTAAAAAGCATTAATAAAATCCAAACCGTTAAAATTTGAAGGTAAAATTTATAGACGGTTGATAAAGTATAAAACATACAGATTCAATATAAAACCGTCTGGTCATTCGTCAGAGAATGGATTGTAATATTGAAATGAATTACACCATATTCAGCCAACAATTTTCATTTAATTGCAGCCTGGGACAATTCAATTCAAACTGACATTCAAGATATGTCCTATATAGGTTCGGTAAAAGTTTGTGCGCTTTGGATTGATGTACATACAGTGTAGATCGGCTACTGCATGTTTATGGATGGTCATGTTCTTACGGTGTATTTAAATTTTCTTCATGGAATATTCCGGGTGATGCTTGCTTGGGTTTCTCCCCTCTACTTTCCCCTTTCTAATCTGTTGTCCAGATTTTATTTGATAGTCCACTGAATTACCCAATCAAATGGTACTCTTTTGGAGAGTAGAAAACGTGGGACGCACGCTTTTTTCAGTTGTGGACCCCACTCAATAATCATTTGTCTGGTTGTTCCATCAATAGAACTGACTATCTCCAGGCAGAGTACCATAACTCGCAGTACCCTACCATCTCTTCCGCCAATACTCCACGTTTGTTGGAAATCAGTACCAGTTAATACGTAGGTCCCGCCACGAAAATCATTGGGAAGAAAAATCAAGCTGGTCTGCTCATCAGGTGGGCCAAGCAGTTGGAATTAGTGGACAACCAACGGTCGAACACGACATATAAGAGGGGCCCATGTAGTTATCCGATCCATCTTAATATCGGGAAGGGTGATCTTCATGGGGCCCTATCGTTTTCAGGGTAGTGATTTTCTACCCAAGTGGTATCTTGGTGGGGAAAATGGCAAGGAAACACGAGTTGTGGTACCTTTGCCAGCGGATGATCAGAGATCTATGCAGGGGTGATGATTCGGTATAGTCGCCTTTACTGACCCATCAGGACCAATGCTATCCATCTCGTTGGAACATTTGGTTGAATTACATTTGCTATAGAAAATTAAGAAATAAATAAAAAATAAAAAAATTAGAGAAAGAAGACTTATTGAATTGGGTCAAGGTGTGACTGAGTCATTCTGCTTGAAATCGAATTTGCTTCCCTTAGACAACATTCCAAGTACAAAAGATTTCCAGAGCAAACGACCTTTAAGATACAGCGACTATGACCCGGTCCCAGCGGTGCACTCACTGTACGCGGGCTCAAACCACTTACAGTTTAACCTGAAAGTGCTGAGTTGACTCAGCGATGAACTTAGTAAAATTCTTAAACCAGAATATCAGAGAGAGTCGAAGTAATGCATAAGCAGTTAAACACCCTTTACAAGTACAAGTACACTCTCACAAATAAAGTCCCGCGAGTATCTATACACACGCACACCCACGCGAGTATATTCACCCGCACCTGCGCCTCGTCGCGTCGCGTCACGCAAGCGTACGAGCACTCGGACTCGCCGCGCGCGCTTGTTGTCAATGGTATAAATTAGAGCTATTGGCATAAGCCTCCCCTCCCCCCCTCCAGAACTAAATTCACATGCCTCCTAAATGAGGTTCAAGCCCTAAGGAAAAAATCCTATCTTATATACATGAGAATTTACTTTGTTAAAACCGATGTGGGACAAAAACCTAGAATCTAAAAACACCAAATTTAAATGTGGATGGAAACCACCGAAAATTTGAAAATCAACTTTTAATATTATTTTAAAACAAAATACAACACTTCTAACAAGCCCTACGCTAGATGGCCATATGTTCAAAATCACACAATCAGAGAAACCTTCGTACTGTGCTGTTTCCTACCTTTCAATTTTTGTTATCAACCGTTGCTTGGACAAACTACGATATGGCCCACTAGATGTATAATCCCAATCATTAATCCTAGTTAAACTTAGATTTGACTATGTCAAATCTAATAATTTTGATGCTATCCCGTGTCAAAGATGTCTCCAGGCACCATGACAATCAAATTTAACTATAATCCGGAGAAGTCACAAGTAAAGTTTAGTTGACAACTGTTAGGAAACACTAGTTGGATATCTCACCCCATGTGAACATAGTGGCTTTATGAGGTTTTGTAGCCATTTTTTATTTTTTTTAAAGTAGAGTAGCAATAACACTAATTTACCTAAATTTTACAATGTACTACAAGATTGTGCGAAGGAAGAGATAACTGTTACCAACGCGTGGTATGATAAGAAAAACATTTGACAACATAATAAGAGCAGGACATGCATGTCATTAATAGTCAACTCATGATAAATGACTGACACACATGGCATTGCTTACTAAACTACAATTGTCTTTAGATTCATACAATTATTTCTACATTAGCGGAGGTGAAGAATGGCTCCCAAAATCTCTTTCCATCTATAACCTCAAAACTTCAAAATAGGAAAATAAAAAAAATAAAAAGAAAAGAAAAGAAAAAGATTAAAAAGCTTAGGGCCCTCGCAAACCTAACAAAAATCAACTTTACAACTCTATACTATCTAACTTGTATTTGCAATCCTGGATTGGTAGTATAATTCAATCCTTTTACATTGCTACTTTGAATCAATTTTAACATATGAGTAGTGTAATCATATCCATTTACAATTATATGATGGACAAACTTAGATTAAGAGTAGTACTAGTCTTTTTTCATATAAGGAAATTACATGTAGATGAATTTTTTAAACCACTCCAACTTAAATTTATTATATATACATGAGTCCTAGTAACTCACCTACACATTAAAATCAGATATGGATATATAATTCAGAATAAATCCGTAAAATTTCCATAAATAATAAAAAAGATGATTCATTATTGGGAAAGATTATGATATTATGGATTAGACTGATTTTTGGAATATTCAATGAGTACAAGAATCTGCGCCCGATGGATGGATGGTTGTCCCGTGAACAACACGGTGGGCCCCACAAGGATCATATGGTAGGGATGCAGAGGACTCCCGTCCTTCACCCAATTGCATGGGGTATCTACCAAAACAGCTTTAGTAGAAAAGGTGGGACCCACTCAACTTTTAGTTGGCACCCAAACAATCACCCCACATGGTGGTCCAGCCCATAACTATATCTTCTTTCCACGAGGTGTCCTGGAATGACATTTCAAAAAGAAGGGCCGGTAGACGGTCCAAGACAATAATGACTTAGCCCAATCTCCTTCAATAACATGGCCCACCTGGAATCCCTCAACAGGAGATTCCATGGGTGGGCTGGGGTTTGGTCATGGTTCGACAGGGATATCCTAACCATCGCATTGGTAGACGTTTTGAGAAAGAAGTGTGATTTATGCATCTTTTTCTTACTGCTTGATTTTACACTGTGATTGGAATGATTTGGACCATCTATTGGGATGGGATACGATTTTTAAGGTGTGGCCCACTCTCAGATCACCCTAGCGATGAAAACACATGGACAATATACTTTTCCTCTAGGTCCTTACTCTTGCTCCGGTGGTTGAGTCCAAGGAGTTTCAACACCTAGTCAAGGTGGTGAAATCCCACTACGGCGTGAGTGTGCCGGGGTATGTCCGTATGTGTGCGTGTAAAAAAAAAAACATAATAAAATAAAAATCTACTTTTCCTCTTAGTGAGAAAAAAGAGTAGTCCTGGGGTGAGCGGATTAGCTGCGGCTGCACCGTGGGCCCAACTTGATGTATTTATTGTATATACTGATATACATGGGGTGGGTTTTTAACAGCTCATTTTAAGGCGTGATAAAAAAAAATGAAGCATATCCAAATCTCAGGTGGACCACACCACAGGAAATGAGGTGGTTGACTATTAAAAACTTCTTACCTGCCACAAAAGTTTTGGATCAAGTTGTTATTTATTTGTCCCTTTGCCCACGGCTTTTAGCTCATCGATCTCGTTGGATGGCAAATAACACTCCCATAGTCCCGGGAAGCTTTTAATGGTGGGTATTCAAATACCATCTTTTCCAATCATGTGGTCCACTTTGGATGGCAAATAACACTCCCATGGTCCCGGGAAGCTTTTAATGGTGGGTATTCAAATACCATCTTTTCCAATCATGTGGTCCACTTTGGATGGCAAATAACACTCCCATAGTCCCGGAAAGCTTTTAATGGTAGGTATTCAAATACCCTCTTTTCCAATCATGTGGTCCACTTGGATTTCCATCATTTTTACGCTCATAGTCTAAAATAAGCTAAAGAAATGGATGGACAGCATGAATACAGAAGCAGCTTGTCTATCCATTTCTCAAGCCCATACCATGAGCCCAAAAATGAAGCATATCCAAATCTCAGGTGCACCATGCCATAGGTAATGTTTCTTCGCCATCCAACCGGCTGATAAGGTCACACATGCCAAGATGAAGGGAAAAAACAAATGTCTATTTGATCCAAAACTTTTGTGGCCCACAAGAAATTTTTAATGGGCAATCTCCACTGTTTCTAGTGGTGTGGTCTACTTTGTCATATAGCGATCTCCTTTGGTACCTACTCGTATGAAAGGATCAGATTGGTCATGAACTTTGTAAGGTGCTTCTCTTCACGAATCCTAACATACCCTGGGTTGAGATGGGTAGGCCCAACACTTCACTTTCACCCGGGCAGTACCTTAAAATGAGCTGAAAAAACGGATGGATGGTGTGGAAATACAATAAATACATTAGGTAGGATCTATGTTCAATGTTCAAAGGCCTAACCGAACCATTTTTCACTCAGTGCCTATACTTTTCCGAAAAGACGTTTAAATCCAATTCTTATGCAAATAAAGCAAACTAAGTGAACACCCAGATCCATAGCTCAAGTGGTAGACTGAGTGAAAGATACCTTGTTTCAACGTACACTGCGGTCTTGGTATTGATTCCCTAGTGGGTGGCTAACAGTGAATTGTGAACTGGCAGTGGGTGTACTAACAAACTAACAGAAAAGAAAAAAAGAAAAAGAAAAAGAACGCAAACTAAGTGAACATTTCCATTTAAATGGGGAATCCCAAAACATATGAAAACGGGAACAGATACATTTCGCTGTCTATGTTTTAACAAGCCTCTCACTAGTCTACCACTCATCCTCTTTCCATGTGGCACACATGTATGACCATCTAGACATCAAATTTATAAAGCATGGTGTGGATGAAATTCATAGCTCAAAATTTAGGTTGGTTGAACACTCAGAAGGGGCTGTTTGGCACGTATATTATTTGGGGGATTTGAGGATATTCTGAATCCACAAGTTGTTTGGCAGCCTGGATTAGAGGGTATTTTAAATCCTATATATTTCAACTCCTCACTTTTGGTGAGTGTTATAATTCCTCCTTTTTGCTTGGATTACCCTTTTTTTTTTTCCTATTTTGTGCTCATCTTTAATTAAATGCTGAAGAGTTGCATGTACACATGACTATGTAAATTAACGTTTAAAAATAATTAGATTATCAAATGCATCACTAAATTACATCGTATTACTAATATTATATCAATAAAATAATCTAAGCAGTCCAAACATTGACTATGTAAATTAACATTCAAAAAACTTTGATAAGTGGCTCAGGTGTGATTAGCTTGAAATTTATCATTTTTTGTCAAAGTATATATTTCAATAGACTTATTACAATCATTGTATCAATCATCACAAATACACTTTAGGGATATTGAAGTTAATTTAGTAATTAAATTCAAACTCTTCTAAACATACTACATAATTTAAGTGCATAATTAGTGTTGAATTATGGAGATTCTGAATCCTGTGTATACCAAATCCAGGGGATTTTCAATCCAAGAATTCGGAATCCACGATGCCAAATGTGGGTTGAGCAATCTAACTGCTGGCTTTGAAATGGATTGTTAACCGTAAAATAGTGAGTGGTCCAAATCCTATGAGCAAAATCAATAACATTTGCTCACAGGTGTGAATTTGACTTGTGTTCCATCAACCCTACAATAGGCTAAGGAAACTGTTGGGTTTGCATAGATGTACAACTATACATAGGGTTAGAGACGTCGTGACTCTGAATGACACACTCCCTGAGTCAAGGGTGGATCTGCCTTACTCATCCCACTCGGGGTTGAATCGTTTAGATGACGGGTGGTGTTGAACCGGATTGGGTCTGATAGAGTTTGTGTCAACTGAAGTCAAAAACCCCAATGGTACCATTGTGTAAGGTGAATGAATCAGAATTATTTGAAACAGCTGTGTTTTAAAGAATTTTACGAAGAAAAAAAAAAACTATCTTTTTATTATAGAATTTATATTCCATTCTTTTTTCAGAAAAGTTTTGTATAAGCTACCATATGGAAAAAAAAAAAATCCATTTCGCTGAGCTCTGATTGGATTAGATCTCACTGTTGTGTGAATGAAATCCATCCTGATTACCAAGCGCACCATCCCATGTTGGGACTGCAGCTCAATCGGTGCTTATAGTCTAACCGATTTCCTTTGTGTGGCCTCACATGAATCACAGATAGGCCTGATTTAGCCTTATAAGAGTGGATTTCAGATAATCATCACAATAGGCTTAGAAAAATTAAAGGTTCACATCTCTCTCAACATGAGGTCATGGGTTCGAGTACCCACTGCGATGAAATCCCACAGCGGTGTGTTTGCATGGGTGTATGTGTTAAAAAAGTTCCTTTAAAAATAAAGGGTTGGTGTCTTGTAAAATTTCATTTCTTTGTTAATTTTTAAAGGCTATTGTTATGAGTATGTGAAATCCACTCAAACGGGCTATTGTGATGAAATCCACTCAGACCATTAAATGTGTCATTTTAACGTTAAGCCCAGGGCCAAGATATCAAGTTGATTTGTGATTCAGGTGGATCACACTCAAGGAAATAGTTTGGATAGATGTCCACCTTTAATTTTATAAACAATCCATTCAAACCATTAGATGCCACACCAAAATCTAAGCCTAGGGATAAAAAATCAAGCTTGCTTGTGATTAAGGTGGGCCATACCAAGGGAAAAACTTTGATGAGTGAGCGTTGCCCTCTACACTATTTCCAACGTCTGTGATTCAAGTGGGTCATACCAAGGGTAAAACCCCGGTGAGTGAGTGTTGCCCTCTACAGTATTTCCAACTATGTTCTTCACATGTGGAGCTGAATTTTTAACCCTATGCATAACATAAGGTGACACACTGGTGGTTGAGATGATTTTCACTTAAGCGTTACTGTGGAGCCCGACTGAGCTGCCGACACCTTTTCTCGTATGCCAACAAGACAGTGTTAAATAAGTGATGGAAGGCTTGAAATTATAATTATAAAATTAATGCTGTAGCTTATTGAAAGCCTTTTTTAAAAAAAGGTAATTAAGTATAAATTCTCTACTATGTAGGTAGTCTAATGTAAAGTTCTCTATTTTCTACCTGTTAGAGCATGCTTGTTCACATGCACGCTGTCAGAGAATTTACTTGTGCTTCTGTCGCATCGCAGTGGGTCATAAAACAGGTCACTTCCATGTAATCCGCCTGTGGGGCCCACTATGATGTCTATGTTCCACTTAGACCATCGGTTTAACCTGCCCGAACTGAGCTTAAAATTTAGATAAATTAGAAAGTCAAGTCGGCCACACCATTAATATTTTTTTAAAAAAAAAGTATGAATTAATAAGTTGTTGAGGGCATGGAAGTTTTAAATCAGGCTGATATTTGTATTTATCCATTTTCCTTGTGAAAATCCCCCTATGAATGGGTCAAATGGCATATAAATATCATGGTGGCCCCAAGAAAGATACAACAGTGACCATTTCCATCCCATTCTTTTATGCAATGTAGCTAGTAGAGGAAAACTGAAAAACGAGTGACTGGCTGTCACAGCCAAACTAGCAATGTGGGTGGGACCCAGACTGTAAGGCCCACCTAGATGCATGCACTGTATATCCATGCCGTCCGTCCATTTTTTCAAATGATTTTGTGTTTTCCCGAAAAATGAAGAACGTATAAATTTCAGGTGAACCACGTTACATGAAACAATGGTTACTGAATGTCTACTATTAAAAACTTTCTGAGGTCCAAGTAATGTTTGTGACCATCCAACCTATTGATAAGTTCAAACAGAACTGGATGAAAGGGAAAAAAAACAATCAATTGATCTAAAGCTTTTGTTGCACACAAAAGGTTTTTAATGGCCAAATGGTTCAAAAGAAATTTGTAGCTACTTTATTATTGGGATAATGCCCTAAAATAAACTAGCAAAACAGATTTACGGCATAGATATATAATGCACCCATCAATGTGGGTCTTACGGTCAACGTCCTACCCGGGGCTGGTATACCACACACCACCGAACTTGGTGGTGTGTTTACGTCACCAAGTTCTATGGGTTCCACCATGATATATGTGTTATATCCAAACCATCCGTCCATTTTGGTGAGCTTGTTTTAAGGTTTGCGACCAAAAATAAGATAGATCCAAAGACCAAGTGGACCACACTGTAAAAAGCATAGGGGATTGAACTTCTACAATTGAAAGCCTTCTGAGTGGTGTGACAGAAGTTTTGGATCAATATGATATTTGTTTTTTCCTTTTCATCCAGGCTGTGTGGCCTTATGAACGGATTGGATGGAAAGTAAACATTATGGTGGCCCTTGCGAATTTGTTAATGGTAGAAATCATTCTCCCTACTGCTAATTGTGGTGTGGCCAATTTGAGCATTGGATATGACTCATTGTTAGCATCATCCTCTAAAATGATATCTCCAAATGAATGAACGGTGTGGATATAATAAATACATCATTTTAGGGCAATATAACTTTGATTTCCTTTGAACCGTTCGTACAACTAAGAGCTGGAGTAGCATCAGCGATCGTCTTCGCACGACACGTACACACACCAGTTAAGTCGGTGATGTGTGGTACACCAGCCAATCCGCTTTCCTGAGGTTGGCTTCGTTCTGGATTTTGAACTGTTGTGGCCAGGTCTGACAAGCCGGCTATTTAAAATTTTGTTTTTTGCCTTGACTCATCACAGCCCTAGGTTACAGGCAAGTCACGTCCTCCAGGAAACGGATTGGCTACTCCCCCTGCCATCAGCCAATGACTGTCGGCGGTGCTCTGCGGGCCTACCATGATGTATGTGTTTCATCCATAGCGTCCATATATTTTTATAAATCATTTTATGTTATGAGACAAAAAATGAGATATATCTCAATCTCAAGTGGACCACGTTACAGGATACAGTTTTGAATGAACATCAAACATTAAAAAAATTTTGGGGGTCATAAAAGTTTTGGATCAAGCTAATATTTGTTTTTTACCTTCATCTGTGTCTGTATGATCTAATCAACAGATTGGATGTCAAATAAACAGTACAGTGGGCCTTACAAGGATTTTAATGGTGGATATCTAATCACTATTGTTTTCCTGTGGTGTGGTCCACCTGAGATTTATATCCCTGTAATTTTTGGGATCAAGCCATAAAATGATCTGTAAAAATGGATGAACGTAATGGATGAAACACAGATCATGGTGGGGGCCCACAGAGCACCGACCATCAGCCACCGGGCTGGGGGCAGGGGGAGTAGCCAATCCGTTTCCCGTCGTCCACTCCTAACTTCAAACGATAATGATTATACACAATCGTAACCTTTGAGTAATAAGGATATTATTTCTCAGAATCTGGCCATTAGCTGTTTTTCATTTATAGCTGTCGGTTGGATGTCCCTTGTTCGACTGGTTAGAACATAAACTCAGTGTGACTTTTATCGATGACCCATCTATAGGACGGCCCACGATTTCCCCATGAAGGACCAAATCCGTATAACAAAAGGGATCCCGGTAACCAATGGTCCAATGGCCCACGGAACAATGGGAAGAACTAAAGTCGTCATCAATGCTACTTTCCGCTTCTTGTCTATTATGCACCCCTGCCCCTTCTTTTCCTGGACCTTATTACTGTCAATGGGCTGGGCTGGCCCGTTCCCATGGCCCGGCCTGTCATAAAAATAAGCCCATTTAATAATTGGACATGGCTCAGGTTGTCTCTAATAGCCAATCAGTTCAACCCGTCGATTTATGGTTTCCGGTGCATTTTGTTATATATCATGGATGGTGGGACACACTCAATGAAAACCACAGATCCTCAACAAAAGTAAGTCGGACTTTACCTTGGGTCCAGGCCATGTATGATGATTCTTCTGACCCATCACGGGCCCGAGATGTCTCAGGTTTGATTATTCTGGCCGATCTGGGCTCAGGCCTGGGTTTTATTTTGTGGGCCAGGCTTGGACAGACAAGGAACTGCCCCGAGCCCTTCTGGGTCATATGTACAAGTGGGCTCATGATATGTTTGTGTGATCCGAAACGTTGATGTGATTGGCCCCATTGTTTACTTTCTGCCCATTGTTCAAACGGTTCAGGTTTTTTCGACTCAGATCATTCAGTAGACTGGACCGTTGAAGGTGGAGCTAGTGATATGGTCCCCAGCAATGGGCCCCACTTGGACAAACTGATAGGTGGGAGCGGTGTACGGTATATCGTCATTGGTCATGGAAAGTGGATGCAGCTTTCCCAAAAAGAGATGCCGTGTCGGCCTCGTGAGTGCTGCTTGCGTAGAAAAACGACAGCAAAGGCCGCAAAGCAAAAGTGGTCTTTCGTTTTACAAGTTCCTATGGCAATTCGCGCGAGGAAAGGCTTGAGAGGCGATCAGTTCCGGATTCGGATTCGGTTACCGATCAGTCCTGTAAAAGTCTTATACGCCCCCACTATGATGCATGCATGTGTTTTATCCATGCGGTCTATCCATTTCACATCTCATTTTAAGGCGTGAAGCTACAACTGAGGCAGATACAAATCTATGGTGGACCACACCAAAGAAAACAGTGGTGATTAAACGCTCACCATATAAAATTTCTTAGGACCAAAAGTTTTGGATCAAAATTTATGTTTTACTTTCAGGGAAGTTGGATGACAAATAAATATTACAGTGGGCCCTAGGAAGTTTTTAACCATTGGCATTCATTTACCAACATGCGACTTACGTTTACGACATTTTTCGGCTCATGCCCTCAGATCAGCTGGTAAAATCGATTCACCGAGTGGGTAAAACACATACATCGTTGTGGGGTCGTCACTACAGAGTCCGAGTCCACCACTGACCGAGTTTTACCGTTCTGATAAGTGGACCTCACGGATCTATATAATCAAGACCATTGATCTGTTCACTACCCTGGCAAATAGGCAACGTTCTAAAAACCTCTGAGATCAGGAGATCCAAGTTATAATACTGGGGCTCTCTTTTAGGCGAATTTGGACCATTGAAGGTTAAGATCGTCCTATCTAATAAATTATTTCGTTGGAGTAGAAAAATCCACCGTAGGATGCAAATGATTAAAGGTCCGGGTTACCTAACCATAAACCATGTTTCAGAATCGAGAGCCTGCCTACAATGTCCGCTCGGGGAAGCTATTCCCGACAGTGCCATAGTGACACACGTGTGAAGAATCCGTGGTCATTAATCAAAGGGCAAACAATAACATGCCCTGGCCCAATAAACAGACTGATCAAGTTAATGAGGTGGGGCACACGAGTACGAAAAATGACTTGATCTTTTTTTGTACCATCTCCTCGCCTTTTGAGCGGCCCGGATCCAGCACAAGTGATGAACTGTCCCACGAATTGCCTATTCAATCTCTCCTCGCGCGAATACCCTATACGATATTACGTCACTGTGTGGAGTACGGGCAGATGTCATTAGTGGGGTCCACAAGACTCGTTATTTTTCTTTTCTTTTTAATTTTCTTCCCTCTTTCGAGCTTTTACTTTTGAATATTTGATGCATGGGTGAGAACTGGGGTGGGGCCCATTTCCTCCGTATAACCAACGGAAGACAGAGCCATGATGATGTTTGCAAGTCCACACGCGTGTGCATGGCATATGCTCTACACGCCATCCCACGTACCACCGTGATACACGTGTGCAACATCTAAACCGTCATCTAGGTGAGTCCGATCTTGCAGCTGTTCTCACCCAAAAACGAAGTTGGCATATACCTGATCAGATGGCCACGATGATAGAAACAGGTGGATGGGTCAGAAAATTTCAGCAATTTTTTTTTTCTGCCACACATTTTCTACCTAAACCGTGTGCGAGCAACCTGATTAGTGGGCCGAGGTGATCTTTGGACCCAGACATCTACGCCGTAGGATCACTCTATGGATGGATCATTTTATCACATCATGTTACATGCAGTAGTGCTACATGAGATCCCTTGTACACACGTGTGGGCAATCATAGCTCTACACCTACTTTTGCAGCTCCCAGGGGCAATCAGCGAATGTTATTCTATGGAAAAGGAAGTGGACCACACTTACCTTGTCTTATCTTGACTGCTTTCTTTTAAGAGAAATTTACAACTGTGGACCCCACCTTTTATCCATTGGACTGAAACAATACAAACTTAGAATACGCAGTTGGACCTCCTCGTACGGACGACAAATTCCAGGACGAAAATACCCCTCCGTTTGACGGAAACGGATTGGGTACGCCTCCTGCCACCCGCCCAAGGCGGATAGTAGTGGTATGTGGGCCTCACCATGATGTTTGCTTTTCATCCATGCCGTCCATATATTTTTCAGATCATTTTATGGTATGAGACCAAAAATGAGGTATATCCAAGTCTCAAATGTACCACATTACAGGAAACAGTGTTGAATGAGCGTCAACCATTGGAAACTCAGGTGGAGCCCACTGTGATGTTTGCGAGAAATCCTCCCCATTTAAGTTCATTCATAGGGTCACAAAGACCTGGATGAAGAGGAAAAACAAATTTCAGAATGATAAGAAACTTTTGTAACCCCTAAAAGGGTTTCAATGGTAGACGTTCAATTCCCCACTGCCTTTTATAGTGTGGTCCACTTGATAGCTAGATCTATCTTATTTTTCGTCTCAAGCCTTAATATGAGCTCGCCAAATAGATGAACGGTTTGGATATAACACAAACCTCATGGTTGGACCCACACATGCAACACAGTTAAAAAAAAAAAAAAAAAAATTCTGCTGGCAGAATTTTTTATTTATTTATTTTTTTATTTATTTATTTACTGGGAGAACTTTTTCTCCCTTACATTTTTCTCTAATACATATGACAATGAACATCGCCAGACATGAAATCAAGCTAGTCCATTCTTCATATGGGCCACACTGTTAAAATCAATGAAAACCAGGTAGTTATTTATTTATTTATTTTTTAAACACACGCACACACACCCCACACACTCACACTAGTGGAATTTTACCACCTATGGATACTCAAACCCTTGACCGGGTGTTGAAACTCCTAAGAGTCTACCACCCGAGGGAGAGTAAGGATCCAAACTAGAATGATATGCTTAACGTACTATATATGATTCTGGGGTAGGAGAAGTTAATTTAGCAGAGCAAGCATGAAATTCAGCAGGGCAAACATGAAATTCAACGGGGCAAACATGAAAATGAGAGGGCAAGCATGAAAATTAGCGGGGCAAACATGAAAATGAGAGGGCCAAACATGAAAATGAGCGAGGCAAGCATGAAAAAGAGCAGGGCAAACATGAAGAAGAGCAGGGTAAACTAGAAAATCAGAGGGGGAAATATGAAAAGCAGCGAGGCAAACTAGAAAATCAGCGGGAAAAACATGAAAAGTAGGAGGACAAACTAGAAAATCAGCGGGGGAAACATGAAAAGCAGCGGGGCAAACTAGAAAAACAGCGGGGCAAACTGAAATATGAGCGGGGCAAACTAGAAAATCAGCGGGGGAAACATGAAAATCAGCGGGGCAAACATGAAAAGCAGCGGGGAAAACATGAAAAGTAGCGGGGCAAACTAAAAAATCAGCGAGGCAAACTAGAAAAACAGCGGGGCAAACTGAAATATAAGAGGGGCAAACTAGAAAATCAATAGGGGAAACATGAAAATCAGCGGGGGAAACATGAGAAGCAGTGGGGCAAACTAGAAAATCAGCGAGGGAAACATAAAAAGCAGGGAAACATAAAAAGCAATGGACAAACTAGAAAATCAGGGGGAAACATGAAACAGCTGGGCAAAATGAAATATGAGCTACGCAAACTAGAAAATCGTGAGGAAATATGAAAAGCAATGGGCAAATAAATTGAGTGTGGATTGTTTGTGTAGAACGTACACTAGTGACGTTGGGTCTCATTTGTCCACGTCATTTCCAAGGACTCAAGATAACAAGATATGTCGGATTTCTCTCTCCCAAATAGATTGCGTGCTATGCTACATGACTTTTTGAAGGGGTAATCCTATATTTTAGCTTGGTTTTTTAAAGAAAAAAAATGAAGTTCTTTATTATGAATAATCACGTATATAATTAATAAAATAATAGATACAAAAAATAAGTCCTATATTGAAATATAATAAACTAATATAATAATGAAAATATTAGCATGCATACACCCGACCAACCCAATCAACCCATCGAGCCCTCTTGTGTTGGGCTTGGGTTGAGAATTCTCAACCCAAGATTGGGTTGGGTTAGGTCAAGGTTTAGGTATAGGAACCTTGGGTTGGGTTAGGGTTGAGCACCAACCAGCCCGACTTTCAGCCCTAATTTCATGTTTGCCCTACTAAATTTCATGTTTTACCTGCTAAATTTCTAGTTTTCCCCACTCAATTTCATGTTTGCCTCACTTAATTTCATGTTTGCCCCGTTGAATTTTCAGTTTGACCGCGAAGTGATTGAAATTGACCACGAGCTGAATGAAATGGATTTTTCACCATCGACCCGATGGAATCTTGGAAAATAACTAGGTTGGTTGGCTAAATTAGCTTCTCCTACCCCAAAATCATATATGGTACGTTAAGTAAATCATTCTAGTTTAGGAGATATGCTTGTTAAATAAATAGACAAAGAAATGAATTGAAAGATAGAAAAATATTTTTATATACTTATATATACACATTTACTTAATTATGTATTAGAGAAAAATGTAAGGGATAGAAAGTTCTATGTAAAAAAAAATGTCGGACTGTCGTCTGTTGGCATTTTCAGGTATTTTCTTTACATGAGCTTTGATTTGTTTTCATTTTCTCTCGAAATTGAGGGATTTTTCTTCGCTATCTTCGATTTTCAGTTGATGAAACCCTTTTCTCTCTCTCTCTGGTGAATTTTCTCTCATTTTCAAGTTTGCCTCGTTGATTTTCTAGTTTGCCCTGCTCATATTTCAGTTTGCCCCGCTACTTTTCTAGTTTGCCCTGCTATTTTTTTAGTTTGCCCCACCATACTTCAGTTTGTCCCGCTGTTTTTCTAATTTACCCCGCTCATATTTCACTTTGCCCCGTTATTTTTCTAGTTTGCCCCCTCATACTTCACTTTGCCCCGCTGTTTTTCTAGTTTGCCCCTCTCATATTTCAGTTTACCCCGTTGTTTTTCTAGTTTGGCCTGCTCATCCTTCAGTTTACCCTGCTGTTTTTCTAGTTTGCCCCGCTCATATTTGGTATGAGACAAAAAATGAGTATATCCAAATCTTAGTGTACCACATTACTGGAAACAGTGTTGAATGAGCATCAAACATTAGAAATCCTCCCCCGTCTAAGTTGGGGCCCACTGTGATGTTTGTGAGAAATCCTCCCCGTCTAAGTTCATTCATAGGGTCACAAAGACTTGGATGAAGAAGAAAAATAAATTTCATAATTATCCAAAACTTTTGTAACCCCTAAAAGGGTTTCAATGGTAAACGTTCAATTCCCCACTGCCTTTTAGAGTGTGGTCCACTGGATAGTTAGATCTATCTTATTTTTCGTCTCAATCCTTAATATGAGCTCGCCAAATAGATGGACAGTTTGGATATAACACAGACCTCATGATGGGACCCATAAAAGCACAAAAAAAAACAAACATATAGGCAGCCACGGCAGTGCCGCCGAACCGGCGGCAGTGCCGCAGAAGTCTGGCAAATTTTTTTTTTTTTTTTTGGGGAGAACTTTTTCTCCTTTACATTTTTCTCTAATACATAATTATGTAAATATGTATATATAAGTATATAAAAATATTTTTCTATCTTTTAATTCATTTCTTTATCTATGTATTTAACAAGCATATCTCCTAAATTAGAATGATTTTTTTTTTTTTACACACGCACACACACCCCCACACACTCACACTAGTGGAATTTCACCACCTATGGATACTCAAACGCTTGACCGGGTGTTGAAACTCGTAAGAGTCTACCACTCGAGCAAGAGTAAAGATCCAAACTAGAATGATTTACTTAACGTACCACATATGATTTTGGGGAGGAGAAGCTAATTTATCCAACCAACCTAGTTATTTTCTAAGATTTCCTCGGGTCGATGGTTGAAAGTCTAGCGGGGTAAAGTAGAAAAATAGCGGGGCAAATAAGAAAAACAGCGGGGCAAACTGAAATATGAGCGGGGCAAAGTAGAAAAATAGCGGAGCAAACTAAAATATGAGCGGGGCAAACAAGAAAATCAGCGGGGTAAACTGAAATATGAGTGGGGCAAACTAGAAAAACAGCGGGGCAAACTAAAATAGGCCTACACTCATGCTCTATATAGCCCACTATGCAATATGTGTGAAACCACCTCCCTCTATCAGGTCAAAACACTTATTTTCACCATTAGCTATAGGGTCCCACTGACCCTAATTCACTAGCTTCTTTTTCTTTTTCTTTTTTCGTTATAATTCCTAAGGCATTTTGTGGGTCCCATTATAAGGTACGTGTTATATCCAAACCGTCCATATATTTGACGAGCTCGTATTAAGGCTTGAGACGAAAAATAAGACAGATCTAGCTATCACCTAGATCCATAGCTCAACTGGCAGACTGAGTGGAAATACCTCGTTTCAACGCTTGAGGTCTTGGTATCGATCCTAAGAGCGGGGCAAGCATGAAAAAGAGCGGGGCAAACATGAAAATGAGCAAGGTAAGCATGAAATATGAGTGGGGCAAGAAAAACAAACATGAAAAACAGTGGCGGAAACTAGAAAAACAGCAGGGCAAACTAGAAAAACAACGGGGGAAACATGAAAAACAGCGGGGCAAACTAGAAAAACAGCGGGGGAAACATGAAAAACAGCGGGAAAAATATGAAAAACAGTGGGAAAAACATAAAAAACAACGGAAAAAATATGAAAAATAGCGGAGCTCATGTTTCCAACTCCTAATAAAAACAAATCCTAGAAACTAGCACTATCAATAATAATAGTCCAACTCTATCGTCTCTTTTCAAAATAATAACATCATTCTCAATAAATTCTTTTCCTAAAACCTAGGACCACAACTACCTACTTTATTGCTAATTAAGTTCTCAAAAAATTAAATTCTAAGCCTTATTTTTATGACTTGCCTAAGGCCCCCAAAAATGTTGAGCTGCACTTGTTTAGACCTGCATCACTTTCGTGCTCATACTCTAAAATGAGCTGGTAAAATGGACAGCCACCTAGCATGGATAAAACACATCTATCATGATGGGCCCATAGAGTTTTTCATGTTTCCCCCGCTGTTTTTCATGTTTCCCTTACTGTTTTTCTAGTTTCCCTCACTGTTTTTCATATTTTTCCCATTGTTTTTCTTATTTTTCATGTTTTTCATATTTTTTCCATTGTTTTTCATGTTTTTCATGTTTTCCTTACTGTTTTTCTAGTTTCGCCCGCTGTTTTTCATGTTACCCCGCTGTTTTTCTAGTTTGCCCCGCTGTTTTTCATGTTTCCCTCGTTATTTTTCTAGTTTGCCCTGCTGTTTTTCTAGTTTCCCCCGCTGTTTTTCATATTTCCCCCGCTGTTTTTCATGTTTACCCCACTGTTTTTCATGTTTCTCCCACTGTTTTTCATGTTTCCCCCGTTGTTTTTCTAGTTTGCCCCGCTGTTTTTCATGTTTCCCCCGTTGTTTTTCTAGTTTGTCCCGCTGTTTTTCTAGTTTTCCCCGCTGTTTTTCATGTTTGCCCCGCTGTTTTTCATGTTTCCCCCGCTACTTTTCTAGTTTGCCCAAATATTTTTCTAGTTTGCCCCACTCATACTTCAGTTTGCCCTGCTGTTTTTTTAGCTTGCCCCACTCATATTTCAGTTTGCTCCGCCGTTTTTCTAGTTTGCCCCGCTGTTTTTCACGGAAATACCCCTCCTTTTCACAGAAACGGATTGGGTACTCCTCTTGCCACCCGCCAATGGCGGATCGTCGCTGGTCTGTGAGCCCCATCATGATGTATGATTTTCATCCATGCCGTCCATATATTTTTCCAGATCATTTTATGGTATGATACCAAAAATGAGGTATATCCAAATCTCAACTATACCACATTACAGGAAACAGTGTTGAATGAGCGTCAACCAATAGAAACTCAGGTGGGGCCAACTGTGATGTTTGTGAGAAATCCGATAAAACTTAAGTTGGGCTTGGGTTGAGGACTCAGGTTAGAATTTCTAGTTTGCTCCGCTCAATTTCATGTACGGCTGAAAGTTGGGCGAGTTCAACCCGATTGACCCGTGACCGACCCGACATTGGGTTAGGCTCGGGTAGGATATATCAGGTCCGATCTTAAGCTTGGGCTATACAAACACCAACCCGATAAAACTTAGGTTGGGCTTGGGTTGAGGTCTCAGGTTATCCGACCTAACCCGAACTCGATCAATATATTAGTTACTTATAAATTATAATTGAGTGTGGATTGTTTGTGTAGAAGGTACACTAGTGATGTCGGGTCTCATTTGTCCACGTCATTTCCAAGGGATCACACCACGAGAAACAATGGGCATAATGATTTCCACCGTTGAAACTATAATGGGCCCAATAGTGATGTTTGTTTGTTATCAAACCTATTCAGAAGATCATACAGACATGAATTAATAGAAAAACAATTATAAGCTTGATCCAAAACTTCTATAGCCCTTAAGAAATGATCAACAATAGAAGTTCAATTAAAAATTTCATTTGGTGTGGTCCATTTAAACATTGAATAAGTTTAGATTTATCGGCTTAAGCAATGAAAATATCTGTTTAGTTTGCCCCGCTGAATTTCATGTTTGCCCTGCTTAATTTCATGTTTGCCCCGCTGATTTCCTAGTTTGCCTCGCTGATTTTGTAGTTTATCCCGCTGATTTTCTAGTTTGCCCTGCTGATTTTCTAGTTTACCTCATTGATTTCATAGTTTGCCCCACTGATTTTCTAGTTTGCCTTGCTGATTTTCATGTTTGCCTCGCTGATTTTCTAGTTTGCCCCGCTGATTTTCTAGTTTGCCTCGATTTTCTAGTTTCCCCCGGATTTTCTTTTTCCCATTGATTTTCATGTTTGCCTCGCTGATTTTCTAGTTTGTCCATTGATTTTCTAGTTTGCCCAGTTTTTTTCAGTTTGCGCCATTGATTTTCTAGTTTGCCACGATTTTCATGTTTGCCTCGCTGATTTTCATGTTTGCCCGGTTGATTTTCTAGTTTGCCCCGCTAATTTTATAGTTTCCTCCGCTCAATTTCATGTCTGCCCCTCTGAATTTCTAGTTTACCCCCCTCAATTTCATGTACGACTGAAAGTTGGGCGGGTTCAACCCGACCGACCTGTGACTGACCCGACATTAGGTTAGGCTCGGGCAGGATATATCAGGTCCTATCTCAAGCTTGGGTTATACAAACACCAACCCGATAAAACTTAGGTTGGGTTTAGGTTGAGGTCTCAGGTTGCCTGACCCAACCCGAACCCAATCAATATATTAGTTATAAATTATAATTGAGTGTGGATTGTATGTGTAGAAGGTACACTAGTGATGTCGGATCTCATTTGTCCACGTCATTTCCAAGGACTTAAGCTAATAAGATATATCGAATTTCTCTCTCTCAAATAGACATGTATACACTCGACCAACCTAATCAACCCATCGAGCTCTCTTGGGTTGGGCTTGGGTTGAGAATTCTCAACCCAAGATTGGGTTGGGTTAGGTCAAGGTTTAGGTATAGGAACCTTGGGTTGGGTTAGGGTTGAGCACCAACCCGAACCAACCGGCCCGACTTTCAGCCCTAATTTCATGTTTGCCCTGCTCAATTTCATGTTTTACCCGCTAAATTTCTAGTTTTCCCCACTCAATTTCATGTTTGCTTCGCTTAATTTCATGTTTGCCCCGCTGAATTTCCAGTTTGACCGCGAAGTGATTGAAATTGACCACGAACTGAATGAAATGGATTTTCGACCATCGACCCGATGGAATCTTGGAAAATAACTAGGTTGGTTGGCTTAATTAGCTTCTCCTACCCCAAAATCATATGTGGTACATTAAGTAAATCATTCTAGTTTAGGAGATATGCTTGTTAAATAAATAGACAAAGAAATGAATTGAAAGACAGAAAAATATTTTTATACACTTATATATACATATTTACTTAATTATGTATTAGAGAAAAATGTAAGGAAGAAAAAGTTCTCCATGTAATAAAAAGCCGCCGAGCCTGCCGCCAAACCGGCGGTAGTGCCGCGGCCATCTGTGATGTTTTTTTTTTTTTTTTTACAATGTTACTTTTGTAGGTCCCATCATGAGGTCTGTGTTATATCCAAACCGTCCATCTATTTGGCGAGCTCATATTAAAGCTTGAGACAAAAAATACGATAGATCTAACCATCAAGTGGACCACACTGTAAAAAGCAGTGGGGAATTGAATGTCTACCATTGAAACCCTTTTACGGGTTACAAAATTTTGGATCATTATGGAATTTGTTTTTCCTCTTCATAAAGACCTTTGTGGCCTTATGAATAGATTGGATGGAAAATAAATGTCATGGTGGGCCCTACAAAATTTTTAACCGTGAAAATCAATTTTCCCGCTGCTCTCTGTGGTGTGGTCCAGTTGATCTTTGGATATGATTTTTTTTTTTTTTAGGATAATGCTCCGAAATGATCTCGAAATATGGATGAACGTTGTGGATATAATAAATACATGGCTGTGGGGCCATGTAACTTTGATCTCTTTGGAGCCGTTCATACAACTCTCGGTTGGCGGCTCGTCTTCGAAAGGAAGGTGGGGGTATTTTCGTCCTGAAATTCCGACTCAGTACGAGTAGGTCCAACTGCGTATTCTAAGTTTGTATTGCTTCAAAAAAACCACTGAATAAAAGGTGGGGTCCACAGTCGTAAATTTCTCTTCTTTTAATTATGGAATGAAATGATGTAGTGCTCTTACAGAACTAAGAGTTATGGTGCTCCTAGTTGCTTTGGGACACTTTTACAATCCAATCCGCTGATCTAGACCGTTCATTAGGACCAGGGTATGTTTGATGGGCTAGCTATGCAAATATCATGCCGATCGAACAAGTTTTATCCATTTGATCAATGTCCTCTAATATGGACAATCAAAACTATTCCACAAAATAGACCCACTTAATAATTTAATTTGCATGCATTATTTACGGTTCCAAAGAATAAATTTTGTGAGGCAATCGTAACCATCCGATTTGTAAACCGAAAAAAAAAAGAAGAAGCCAAATGAAGGATAAATTGGATAATTCCACCGGTGCAATTTTCGCATGGGCCCACCGTGTGTCCAATCGTTTTGAACGCTCATTTTAGGGCATTATACAAAAAATGAAGCAGATTTAAATCTTACATGGACTACACCATTGGAAACAGTGGTGATTGAATCCCCACCATTAAAAAAATTTTGGGGACCACCCATCTAACCTTCTGATAAAGTCACAAAGATCTGGATGAAGGGCCCACAAAAATATCATATTGAACCAAAGCTTTTATGGCCCACAAAAATATCATCTTGATCCAAAGCTTTTATGGCCCACAAGAGGTTTTTAATGGTCAGTCAGCGCTGTCAAAACGGTTGGGCGGCGTGGATGTAAGGAACATACATCAAGGTGGGCCCCACAGTCAGGATCCCACCCACCTTGGTGGATCGGGGGATCCACCGAACCCGCTCCCAATTAACAAGAGGGCTACGATAGGTCTTAACGCATTGGATTCCATTTATACGAGAGAGAGAGAGAGAGAGAGAGAGAGAGAGAGAAAAGTTTGTCGGAATACATCCCAACCTACTGCAATAGGATAGGTTAGTGCTATAGCCATTGAATCTGAGATCATCTTCAGTATCCAAACTCTTTACACGTGTGCAGGATGGCCCCACCATCAATTGAGAATGCCTAACGTGAAACTTGCCACTTCAGTACTCTAACAATTATTTAACTTTTCCCCGTTGAATATAGACCGTTACCTTTTTTCCGTTGAACATAGACCGTTACCTTGCTCTTTGCTTTGTGGGCCATTCATCTGACCGTCTACAATTTTCCAATCTTTTTTTTTTTTTTTTTTGAGACAGCCACTTTCATTATTATATTTTATCAGATCAACGGATAGGATTACTGAATAATATTACCCATATCCAATGTCTATTGTCTCGAAGTATCCGCTAGGCTGCACCAAATATCATGAAATTTGGTCCAACCAAATGCAGCTTTAGCAATAAGTCAGCATGTTTCCCATCAAATTACAACAACAAAACGGTGTACAGCTGTACATGTTGACTTTTAGAAAAACTGGACACTCGGATCAGTACAAGTTGATATTGAAAAGGACTCTAGCTTTCATATCAGACTAGCGGTGAACTTAGCTATGTTTCATGTGGCTATTAATATTCCACATGTACGAATGTAGAAGTTTGTGCAAGATCCAAATCGTTCAACAGGTGGGCCCCATGGTCTCAAAATCAGGATGACACGATGTTAACCACACATGTAGAAAGAAGCATGCTAACAGCTTTACTTCATATTGGTTAAGATGCACTTGATATTTGCCTATTTTTTTTCTCGGTGCGAAAGTAGAAAATATTGTGGGTCCATGTTGTAGATTGTAGCTGGTGGCCCAGGAAGGCGACACAATGCAACCCAAGTCAGACCCATTTAGATTTGGGAAGGTGTAAATGGGATTAGTTTCGCTGAGCTTGGTCAACTCAATCCCAGCCTATTTAATTTTTGAAGATAGAAATTTAGGCTTAAAAGTTGGATCCATGCCCATGGTCCTAAATTCAATAACTTCAATCGGTTGGGCCTACGCTCAAACGGTCTTGCCTGGATCACCTACGTATAGATTTTGTTCATCCATCTTTTTCTTTGTGCATTTGTGGCCAACCTTGATCAGTAGACAGATTGAGAACAATCAAGTGGTAATAGGGATTCTATACATTTTCAGGGTGGACCGGATGAAGCTCATGTCTAACCAATTTTTCAGACTAAGATTTGGGCTTGCTTTCAAGGCCCATGCCAAGCTTGGGATAGTCTCAGTCCTTGGACGTTAGTACAGACCAAGCCCGACCCATTTCCAACCCTGTTGGTAGGAGGGCTTGGGGAATTGATTCACACTTCTCTCTGTCAAAATGCTTTGTAGTTTTCACCTTGCTATGGTGTGCAGCAGGGTCACCCAAAGATCAGGCTGATACAGTCATCAAGTGAGCCACCAAGTGAATTCTAGAGTTCTTTTTGGTGGTTATCCATTTGTTTTTAATTATTATATATATTGGCGGCCCACCTAATGATCAAATAGACCTGATATTTAGGTCACACAGTAGTCATTGATGTGTGGGTTGGACACAACAAATACTTAGTGTTAAAACTTAAAACAGTAAAACCTAAAGGATAGATCACCTACAGGCGCCTGCACTATTCCTTGTGGTACAGCTATTTTTTTAGCAAGCCCATGGCACAAGGAGTGGTGCATGCACTTCTGGTTCTCAGAAAATCGATATTGTGCAGGGAATAGTGACATGACTTCAATCCATGTGAACTGGCATACATTTGAGCCAACATGATATATGAGTGTCATCCAACCCATCCACTGGATGCACCCTTCAATGTAAGCCTAGAACCCAAAATCCAGCCTCATTTATAACTTAAGTGGACCACACAAAAGGGAACAATGGTCGACATTGATATGTCATCTAATACATTCATCAGGATTGAGAGACATGCCCATGGTTCTTGTATTTTGATACCTATCAGGAACCCCACCTGAATTTTTTATGGTGATCATGGTTCTTGTGATTTACGGTTCCCATGATTAGTCTCAGATGAACCGTTTGAATTATACATACACATCATGGGTGGTACCACAACATTACATGTTTATGATGATTACATAGTCAAAGTTCTTAACTCAGACGTATGTATCATTCAATTAATCTGACTTTTTGGCTTCTGATCAATTTACAGTGGGTAACACGAATTGGACGGCCATACCATAGGAAAAGGAGAAATAAACGTAACAGCTGACATGACAATGGAAGGAGAACACATGCACCTCCTTTGCCTCGCCCAAATTAATATCAGGCTACTCCACTTATCCGATAGCCTACACATGCACCTGGCATACGATTCATGGGTCGATTCCTCATGCCCATCCGTCTCTAGTGTGTACATTTGAAGTCCACTATCAATCTGAATGGTAGAAGCTGACATGATTGAAGAGACTGAATCCCAACATCACAAAGGCCGTGCTACTACAGTTACGCTGTAGTTGGACATTCCCTGTCTATGAGGAATCTACGTAAAAAAGAGGGAAAATATATTATGTTTTTATAACAATGATTTCTAAAAGCACAGTTGAAATATGATTTCTCATGAATTTCAATTTTAGGAGTTTTATTTAGATAGCAATTGAAAATCTTATGTTTCTATTATATTCCTTGCCTAATGTCCTGGGCAACATAATATTAATGATTTAAAAAAAAAAAAAAAAAAATCTCTTATTCCTTTCTAGAATTTTTCATTTTTATGCCATCCAAACAGCACAAAAGGTCAATCAATAATTTATTTATTTTTTCAAAATTTCTACATTTTCTTCTATCCAAACATGTAACTGGTATATCTAAGTTCTTGATATGGAGGGCCACCACAAAAGGAAAGGTATCAATCTATGATAGCCCTCCAATCGACGTCCAGCGAGTGAATGATGAGGGCAACAATCCAAACTGAACAAGCAAATCTCCCGACTGGACAGCCAACAGACCTTCAATCACTGGTGTTCTGCCCATCCATGAGATGGCCCAATAGATAAATAGTCTGCACAGCATAAAGCAACCCAACATTTCAACTTCTACAAATGACCACACATTCCTTTCAAAGAAAATGCAAATGCCAATGTTTCAAACGTTAGCTAAACTACCCCCATCCATTCCATTATTCCTCTCCCTCCATCATTTCTTTCCAATCCCCATTGACCCACATCATCTTTCCAAACATTTCACACCCGGCTTTTTGAAATTTCCAATCCATTTAATCTCCTACTCAAAAATTTCAGTACGTTCACGGAAAGCCGTGGCCATTGTATGTGGAAGGAACGAAAGAGAAATGAAGACAAGGGGCCCAAAATCGAGACCAAATCCAAACGGGACAGAGGACACTGCTCGTATGTCTTCAAAGTCAAAGGAATTCAATTCCCAAAAGGGCGCTTTTCCCAAAAGACATCATCCAATCTCTTTCATGCGAACCTCTCAACGTAGGAAATTAATAACCTTTAAAAATAAAAATAATAATAAATAAAAGGCAGATCCTAGCGTTCGATTTTTCGTCAGGTAATTATGACCTGCAGCATGGATATGAGCTCCCTGTCATCTCTATCTATGCATGTGCTGTTTTATGGCGATTACATGCTTTGGTATTGAATACAATACACGTGGCACATTTGTATGACTATCTGAACCATTCATCATGTGGGAGTAATCTGCAGATTGACCTTCAAACAAATTTTTATTCGATTATGCTAAGATAACCATTGAAAAAATGGACCTATTCTCACTCAATAGGAGCCGTTGCTTGCTTTCTTCTTTTGGCATTCATTTGTATGCAATCAAGCAGAGGTCTAGAAGTGTCTAAATAGTGATATATTTGGAACATGGCTCAACCACTATTGCAACCACGAAATGGACGGTTTGGATATGATGCACGTGTGACGTGGATTACAATATGATGTGGAGGCACATGACATGACGTATTCTACTCTCACTTGTTTTAATGGAAAAGGAAAACGCCTGCGTACCTAATGTAGGTAACTAGGGGGTTACTTTAACTAACGTGGGGAAAGGACTTAAAGTGCATGAAATCCACCCCATCCATGCGGTACGCCACCCCCTCTTTTGGCCTTGATCTCAAAAAATTGGCTGATTCAACGGTCAGGTGATCCGTCACAAAAAAATGATACCAAAATTGACGTTGCATGGCCCACCGTGGTTTTCAAATATTCTGATTTTTCAGTAAGGCTTAGATAAATGGATTGCATTGCAGCTTCCCTTCCCAATCCAACTGTTTCTTATGATGTGGCCCATTTGAGTGTTGGATCATCGTGAATTTTGGATTCCATGCAGAACGTGAGGCAAGGTACATGATAGATGGGTTGGATCTCGTGTATATTCCACATTCTTGTGCACTGGTTAGAGCAAGCAGGCTAGAAACTAACATGGGGGGCAGGCATGCCCCTAAGGAGTTTTCAGCCATATACGTTCAGTACCCACTTTCCTGTGGCGTGGTCCACTTCGAGCTTTGATATGCTTCAATTCTGGCCACATGACTAAAATGAGCTGGAAAGACCATGAATGGCATTGATAAAACATATACACCGTGGTGGGCCCCACAGAGTCCTCGCACCACATGGCTACGAGGCACAGGAACCGTACACATGGCACACAAGTAATTCAGATTCATTTGGCCAAATTATGGTATATATCTCAAACCAAAATTTACAATAATTTGATCATATAACTATTGGATTGGTAGATATTTATTGGATGGTTGAAATGAAATTAAGCAAAGTGTCAATTAATTAAAGATAGGGATTGTTTAACCAATCTAATTATGAGATTGGGACTACGTTAGAGCAAGTTCGAAAAAAAATAAAATAAATTGTCATTGTATGTGCCTCCATATGAAGCCGACTGAGTATTTATAAGGCCCAGCTTTATGAAGACCAACTCCGGCTACCAAACACGCACAGACTTGTGCCCTATTGTATCACAAAGTTGATAGCATTGGTTTACTTACATGGGCACAAGGAGGCTGAATGGGATTTACTGGAATTCTAGATTCAATCTCTTTAACATCTGGGTGTATATTTCGGCCCTAGACTGGTCCCAGTTCAGATAAGCTCGGGTCTGGATTGGGTCAGCGTCAAGTGTAGACTAATAGGATCTAAGACCTGACCCATTCATCCACGGGTGAGGTTTAGATCAAGTTAGTTTGGTCTAAGTTCTATTGCCTATTTAATGTAAATTGATGTCAGCACAGGTAGGTATTTGAGTAGGGTCAAGATCTATGACTGATTGCAAAACCTATATCCTTGGGTCTGAATTGGGACAAGGTCAAGCGTAGACGACAAGATCCAAGATCCCACCTATTTATCCATGGGTGGGATATAGACAAGTTTAAGTTGATTTGGTCTAATTTCTACTTTCTTGTTTAATATATGCTTCATGCCAAGAAGACATTAGTATATTGGGTCTAGGTCTAGGCCCTGGACCTAGAGAGAGAAGGATAAGAACCTGACCATTTAATTATGGGTTGGATTTAGATCCAAGTATTGTTGGTTAGGTCTAATTTCTATTTCCCAATCTAATATAAGCTTCATGTCAAGCACACGTTAGGATATGAGTTGGGTTTAGGTCTGGAACTGACCCCAGTCCATATATGCTTGGAGTCTAAATTGGGACAAGGTGAAGTGTAGACTAACTGGATCAGAGACCTGACCCATTTACTCATGGGTGGGATTAGATCAAACCTAAGTTGGTTTGGTCTAATTTCTATTTCCCTATTAAAACATATACTTCCTGTGTACCAAATGCTAGTATATGAGTTGGTTCTAGGTCTAGGACTTTCTCATAGCAAATAAAAGAGGGTGTCTGGAACATTTATCCATGGGTGGAATTTGGCTCAGTTCTATGTTGGTTTGCTCCAATTTCCATTTCCCTATTTAATATAAACTTAATGTCAAGCACACATTAGTATATGAGTTGGGTCCAAGTCTACGACTGATCTTAGTCAAGTGCAAATTAACAGGAACCAAGCCCTAACCGATTTTTCCATAGGTGGGATTTAGATCAAGACTAAGTTGGATTTGTCTATTTGTCTATTTAATATTTCTTCATGTCAAGCACACATTAGTATAATAGTTTGGTCTAGGTCTTGGCTGGTTCCAGTCTTGATAAGAGCTAGGTAGTCTGCATTGTGTCAAGGTCAAGTGTAGACCTGACCCACTTATCCATGGGTTGGATTTAGATCAAGTTCAATTATGTTTTGCATAATTTATATTTCCCTATTTAAAAAATTTTCATCTCAAACAGACATTAGCATATGATTCCAGTCTAGGCCTGTCTAGGATTGATAATAGTCTAGGTCAGCTTGGGTTTGGATTAGATCAAGGTCAAGAAGTTTAGACTAACAAGATCTAAGACATGATACATTTATCGACTGGTACCATTTAGATGACGTTTAAGCTGGTTTGGTCTAATTTCTAGTTCCCTATTTGGTGTAAACTTCATGTCAAGCACACATCCAATCTGGATGGGGGAGGCCTTGTCCAACTGGGGAGGTTCCAATTCTAAGTCGCTTGTTTTTCAAAGCAAGTGGGTCCAATTTCATATCCAGATCCGTTTATTATCGGGTTGGGTCGATTGACCCACCAAGAAGATCCGACTCATTTGTACCCGTAAGTGCATAGCAGTCAAGAGAGTGTGTTAGTGGGATCGAAATATAACAACTTTCAATTCACACAAATGCAAAATGGGTGTAGGCAAATCAACAGGTAGAGCGTAGACTAGCCAATGGGGAGGGTGTAAATATCACCTCTCCATATTATTAGGTGAGAACAACCTATCTTTTCCACTTTGAATACAAACGTAATTTTCCATTTTTTGTATTTCAAGTGTACTAATTAGAATCATGAAACTGAAAATGGGTGTATGAAAATCCAACAAGGAGGGCGTTGATATTGTTAGGATAGATACATATGGGATATATGTAGTCTAGACGGGTTTCTTTAGCTGTGCATACGCATACGTGTACAGTGAAAGATACAGCTAAAGATAATCTATCTAACCTATGTAGAGAAGTACATATACACATGTGTATCTATCTTAACAGATGTCAATCCCCAAAACTCATACATGGTATTAACCCATTTTCTGCTCTGAATACACCATTTACTAATTTTTATATTTCAAGTAGCTAGCCCAGTGTACTCTTTGAACAGTGAAATTTTTAAAAAAAGAGTATGAAAATCTCACAAGGTGGGTGTTGATATCAATAACCAAACCTATAAATGAGAAAAACCATGAATATTTTCATAGTGTCGATGGAGTCAAACTGACGTTGTTACCTATAGATTCCAAAACGAGTTTTGAAATTTGAATGGAGCTTTTTCATGGGGTTTCGCTAAATGCATTGAAAATCCATGTCTTGCATTAAATGGCAGTCAGTGATGGAGAGACATCCATGCCATAGATGCTGACGTTCCTCTATTCTAGAGAGTCTCCAATCCAACCTCCATGATGCCTTCCCCCGTGCCCCTTCAACGATCTGTCGCACGTATCTACACACGGGCATAGAATCAGTCACACGTGCAGTAAAGGAGATCCACACCGTCGCCCATCTTTTCCATCAGCCAGCTTTCGGTGTACTATGACTGAAGTCTGATAGAGTCGACAGAGCAATGCAATGGAATCAGGAAAGTGGACAGAAAAGGTGAAAAAGGAAGTAAAAGGGTAAAAAGAAAGAAAGAGAAAGAAAACCCATTTGGGGATGCTCAATAGAAATTCTTAGAAATAGCCTTTCCTGCTTTCTAAGTCCTGTGATTTGAAGATTGGAATGCATTTTTAAAGTCTACATTCATGTGTTGGGTCAATGAAATGATCAAACCCACCCAATAAAATTTTTTTTAAAAAAAAATCACAATGCTGAAGACAGATTCATACGAAGCATTTTTTAGGACTTTTCATGCATATGCAGTTTTTCGTAAAGCAAAGCATGGCAGACAGTCGTCCACATTCAAGCAACAGATAGATAAAGTTTAAAGAAAGATAACCACTTTTATATCTTCCTTTTTTCTTTTGGGGGGAGATTTACGATCCTGGATTGAGATAAGATTTCAATGAGAGAAATGAGAGGAGGAAATCGATTGAAAAAGGAAAAGCATGATAACAGATTCGTTTCTACGAGATTGCAATCTTCCGCATTCAGATTACAAAATCACCTTCCACCCATCATCTAAAAACCTCAAATCCACCCCATGCAAATGAAAACAAACCTAGAATATCTTCAAATAAAAGAAAATGATATTCATTACAGATGATAGAAAGATAATTTCCCAATCAAACAAAAAATAAAATGTTAGAAATTACTTCCCTGTATTTACTCCTTCAGTAGAACAATCCGCTTCCACTACAAGACCAAAGAACTGTGAAGAAATGAGATTGGATCTCTCTACCAAGAAACCATAGAAAGGAAAACAGAAGAGGAAAAAGAAAACCTCCCATGCAAAAACTGCAAAAGCAGACAAGAAATCGAAGATCCTGAAAAGCCATCATGAGAAAACCATCTGCCCAATGAAAAAAACCAGAAAAGGGAGCGTTTGGACTGACAAAACACAATCTCATTTGATAACAGAGAAATGAAAAGGAGTAATGATGAAAACCTTTCGCGTTTGGGTCAGAAACTCACAAAAACAAATGTAAGATATGTAAGATAGTCAAAACCCCTTCATCATTACCTCAATCTGCAAATCTCTTCAGACATGTTTGGACACTACCCCCAAAATAATAAAAAAATTCAAAATTTAGAAATTTAGAAAATTGCAAACCCCACCTTCAGATCCTGCAACGGATAGAAAACGATCGGACAGCAGAGATGCGGAAGCTGAAAATTGGGGGGAATGAAGCCTGGTCCGACGGCACCACCATCGTCGATCTCGATCTCGGCCCATTTTAGCGATCGATCGACGGATCAGATCGATCGATTGGGAAGAAGATTGGAGAGAGGTGGATAAAAGAGTTGTGCGGCGACCTCGAGCCAGACAACATTCCCCTCAAAAGAAAAGCTTCCTCCTCCTTCATTCAAAGATGGCATGATGATGATGATGATGAGATGATGAATCGAATGATGATTATATGAGGAGAAGAAGCAGAGAGAAAGAGGGAGAGAGGGATGAAAAAGCGGGGGGAAAGACTATGTAAAGACAAAAGAAGGGAGCAGAGCCGGCCCTACAGCTGGTTTGCAGAAAAGACCACGACCCCATGCATCATATCTCTCTCTCATCATCAAAATCATCATGAAAATCATCATCATCTTCTCTTCTAAACCTTGGGTTGCTTTTTCTCTCTATATATCTCACCAATCTCCGAGCCCTTGAAATCCAAACTTAGTTTCCACCGTCCGATCTTATTGATGATGGAGTCAGACGAGTGGTTGAGGAATTGAGTGGCCCGATAACGGAAAAGCAGATAAATACAGAACCGTACGCAACCAGAGTATTTCCCTTATAATAAGCATTTGAAATCAAGAGAATAGTATTCTAATCATTCAATTTATGGACATCTCTACGTAGAATTTGAACTGTTGATAGCTTTTCTTTCCAACAGTCTTTTACTTGTTATTTTAAGGTTTAGGCCCCATCAGTAAATGGACCCACCGTTTGGACCGATTCGATTGGATTGAATACGTCACAGTGTGGAAAGAACGTGTGAATGAGTGTGGTATATCAGAGTCTGGCAGAGTAAAGTTATAATTACTCGTTTTAAAGTATAAATAGCTTTTTTAAGGTGAATTATTTGATACTCTGGTTGCGGATGACTCTTGATAATCAGGCACTTAGAAAAGGTACACGTGGCATATGTTAACTCAAACTAAACCGACTCAATTGTGGAGTCCATGTTCCTAAGTTTGTATAAATCAAAATTTTTGAACAATCAGAATCTGTGATTCGTGGACATGTGTTTTAGAAATAAGAGCATCTGATATTTCATTTTTAACCGTCCAATTTATTTCCATCGATCTGATAGTTTTGCTGCCAAATAGAAGTAATTTTTATTTCATGGTACATCTAAAATATTATCTTTAATTTGGATGGTTTAATTTGAATTTTTATGTCACGTATACAACTTCTGAGTGATATCTAGCTGCCTACGTACCGTGCATCACACTGCCAGAGTTTCAGTGTATTTCTCTTTTTATAAAGAAATTTTTAAGAGGTCTACGAAAAGGGTGGGGTGTGAGGGTCCCTCGTTTACCGCGTCCTTTTTACGCCCGCGAGAAGATCGAGGTGACGACCGACAGATAGAGGTCCGTCTCTCTCTCTCTCTCTCTCTCTCTCTCTCTCTTCTTTTTTGGTGGGTCCTTTGAATAGTTGTATCTGTCAAACGTTCATACTCGGGAATGATACGGATCTGGACACTCTACCCACCTCGATCAGGACCACCGAAATACTGGGGCTCACCACAGATTCTCCATTAGCCAATCCAAACCTCTGATTAATGGGTTAGTTATTCTGATTTGAGAACCCCTATATGGGTATTATTTAATTACTTGAGTTTGTACATCTTACGACGTTTTGTTTTACCATTCATCAAATGTCGACCTATTTGGGCTGTTAGGATTAGAACTATCCGACACGTGTACAATCAGGGAGACACTCGTGCACCATTAGTTTTTGGAGAGGGCTGGAGATTTGATGTCATGGGCCAAATTAAGTATAGGATATTTACTGAAGATCACACTATTTGATTCGCCATCGATATGTGTACCATTGACCTGTTTCATTCTGACCGCCCAATTGTTGGTCACCAATAGATGGTGAGGATAATCCTATCAGGATGATTTTTGGGGCATGATGCATCTACACTGGCGATCATGATTTAGACAGTATAGATTAAGCATGTATGTACGTCACTTGCACAATTGGGTCGTTCCAGTACGTGTGCAGGATCCTTGCCACGTACCTGGCAGAGTTCTATGCGAGAATTATCTGCACGAAATGAGGTGGGCCACACGTGCCTGTGAAATAAGAAATCGGATTGCGTACTGAGTTACTCAGTAAACTATTATCGTACTGAGTAAACTCGGTTGGGTCAACCATGAATACGTGGGGTTTATCCACTATGTCCATCCATTTTTATAGATCATTTTAGGTGAGTCCAAAATGGAAGCATATCCACAGATCAAGTGGACCATACCACAAGAAACAGCGGAAGTATTGATTCCTACCATTGAAACCTTTCTAAAGCCCAACGCGATGTTTATTTGTCATCTAATCGGTTCACACAAATAGGGTTGTACACGATGTGAGTTAGCTCGGTTAGCTTGCTTGACTCGACTTGAAAAAGCTCGATTCGATACAGTTCGAAACTGAATTTGAGCTGCGTTGAGCTGATTTTTTTAGCTTGAAAAACTTTTGAACCGAGTTCGAGCTTGCCTGAGCTCAATTCAACTCGGATCAAACCCCAACTTGAATCGAACTCGGATTAAACCCCAACTCGAATTGAACTCAGATGGAACAAGTTCAGTGATTAGGTTACTTGATATTGATGTTACTCACTAAGTGTTTGATGAAATGACTCAACAAATTATCAGTTGGTGGTAAGGAAGGTATCTATATGAAACAAATACCCTTTTTTCTAATTTTAATGTTGCCTACAAGGTATTTGACGAAATGACACAACAAAGTGTCGATTGGTGGCTAGGAAGGTATATATATGAAACAAATATGTTTTTTTTTCCCTTCTGATTTTGATGTTGCCTACAAGGTGTTTGATGAAATACCTGTAAAACCGGTGCTGCTGTTTTACATACAGTGAGAATTTGAAAGTGTAGTCCATTGTTTATGAAAATGTTGCACAAGCGAACTCGGCTTGATCTTGGCTCAAATTGGCCTAAGTTGCTAACCGAACCGAGCTGAGCTAGCCAGTCAGGCTCGAGGACCGAGCCGAGTTGTACCAAGCTTGACTTGATTCGACTTGTGTGCACCTTTGCACACAAATATCGACTTAATCTAAAACTTCTATGGCCCCCAAGAACTTTTCAACGGTAGACTTTCAATTCACTATGTTTCCGTTAGTGTGGTCCACTTGATCTTTGGGTAGGCATCATTTTTAGGGTTAAATCCCTACAAGTATCTAGTAAAATAGATAGACAAAGTGGATAAAATGCATGAATGACGGTGGCCCCCATACAGTGTACTGAGTTACTTAGTACACAATCTGCTTCAGTGAAATAAAGATTGTATGTACTTTTGTTGGGGGAGTTAGTTTCTAACCATCTATACACCTTGTACAAGAGTGGCCCACCAACTTTTTGTGTAATTGCCCGGGTTTTGGGAAAAGGCATGTTTGGTAATGACTCCACTTGATGATAATTGGACTCGATGCAGCATACGAGTTCCACGAGTGTTTAGCCAAGTTGGGTTGTAAGCAAAGACCTAATTGTTGGGTGGCTCTGGTCTACCATTGAGTTATAAACCCGAAAGCCTGGCCAAACCCGTTTCACAATGAAGACTATGCTTTCAGTTGTGGCCTATAAAAACCCTAGATATCTAAGTCAGGTTCGGGTCCAATACAGGAAATAAGGTTCAACTCATTTTATTTGATTGGTCATGATTGGGTGAGGGTTTATAGTCGGTTTCTACACTAATTTTAGCATGTCTTAGGTTACTACACAAATAATGCAACATCATAACAATCGTTGCCTCGGAAGCTATTTTACAAAAGGAATTTCATATTAAAAATTTTGCACCACTTCAATATATTTTTTAGGAATTGAAGTCACTTGTTCATGTTTAGGTTTCTATCGTAACCAATAGAAATGTACTCTTAGTACATCTTATATGATGATAGTTTACTTGCATCCCTCCTACTAACTTACATATGTATCAAAATTTCAAACTGGCTAATATTGATGGAGATATTCTTCTTAATCCAACACTATGTCGTTGATTGATTGGTTGTCTCATTTCCCTCACAATTACTCAGCCAAATATTATATATTTTGTACTAATTCTCAACCAATTCATGAGCAAACCATGATGGCCACATTAGAATATAGATATTACCTATTATGAAAAATCCTCACCCAATTCATGAGCAAACCATGATACCAATATTGGAATGCTGCCCTTCACATTTTATTTTATTTTTAAATTTTTTATTTTTTAAAAAGATCTCCTAACCAAGGATTACTCATGTATTCTTATAGTTCTCTAGTCCTATGAAGGTTATTATTATTCTGATTGGGTGAGTTGTCCCATGACACACCAATTTCTCATGGGTTATTGTACCTTACTCGATTATTCTCTTTTATCATTTTTTTAAAAAAAATGAAAAAGAAATCTACCATTTATTGATCCTCTCTTGAAGCTGAATATCACTGCATAGTCACTTCCAATAATAATTAACTTGTCTTTTTTCCTTCTTTTTTTTTTTGTGATTTTCAAGTTCATAACCACCAGTCGACTCTATCATTTTATGGCAGTCAAGTGATTCTTCCCATTGCAACTAATTTTATATTTCTTGAGCATCCGATTTAATTCAACCTTCCTACATTCCATTACGCCTTCAACTTGTAGATTTATTTACTAAGCCTTAAGACAAGGAACCCTTTCAACAATTAGGCTCCAAGTTAGGAGTACTTAATCCTCAATCTCCAACTTGAGGGATAGTATTAAATTACATTATTATAATTCAATCTTCTTTAGGTTTTAGGCTCCATTCTATTTATGTAAATTGATATTGATTGGATTTTACGATCTCTAATTTTCTATTAACCTTGGATCGTTGTTTTTTTTTTTTCCTCGTTTTTAGCAATGTATCTTCAATTTATTAGGAGTTTTTCTCTTTTAATAATATAGCAAAATTCACCACTTTACATACTTTCACCCAACTGAAAAAGGGTGTGATGCCTTCGACATTATGAATTTAAAGAGGTTGAATAAGAAGATATTTTCACAACATTTTCAACAACTCTTTTAATAGTCTCGACATTTGAAAAGGAGTTTTGATAGAAAACAGAGCTCCCACAAAGCATGGTGTTGACCATTGGATGGTACTTGTGTTAGAAATTCAGTTTTCTAATTAAGTAAAGTACATTGGATGGTACATTTGTTAGAAATCCAATTCATTCATTAAGTAAGGTACATTGTATGGTACATGTATTAGAATCTTAGCCATTCATTAAGTAGGGCGCATTATTACAATGATTTGATCCTAGATGTCACATGTTTTAGAAATCTTAGCCATTCATCTGGTAAGGCGTATTATGATCATGGCATATCCTAAAAATCTGGTCTCCTGTAGGCTCTAGTATGCCAAATGTATTTGAATATGGACTCTTAGACACTTTTCTAACTGTCCGTTTCTCTGATACATGATTGACCTAGCTGGTCAGTGGGCCAACATCATTTTTGTCCATGGAATGTTTATAGTATACAATACCAGTCAATGGCCCAATCACTGACATCGTGTTCTCTGTCTACTGAGACCTTTGGCATGTGTTGCGCCGCTCATTCAATCACGGCCTTTCACATTCGAAATATCTAAATTTGAATTATTATACATAAGCTAGTGCAAGGCACGTGATATGTTTTCGAACACGAAGCAACGCACGTAAGATGTCTTCGTGGAAAAGAAAATGAAGGCACGTGAGGTGCTGATGATGGGGTATTACAACTAATAATTATGGATATAGCTTCGCTATCTAATCAGTGGCAACATACATGTGCCTTAGTCCAAACCGTGCAAATGGTGGACCCCACTGTAGACGTGGATCCTCAAAATCAGACTGGTTCAATGATTCTGAAAGTCTTATGGTTGAACTTGAATCATAACATTTTCATTTTCACCGTCTATTTGGAGGGAGTGGATTAGGTGAGACCGTTGTGGGACCCCTGACTGTGGGGCCCAGTGTGATGTATATGGCTACATCCACTCCGTCCAACCGTATTGGAAGCTCATTTCAGGGAACGATACAAAAAATGAAGCAGAACCAAATCTCAGGTGTATCATAACACAAGAAACCATGCTAATTGATCATTAAAAACTTCTTGGAAGCCACAAAAGTTTTGGATCAAGCTGATATTTGTGTGGTCTCTTCGTCTAGAACTTTGTGACCTTATCAACAGGTTAGATGGAAAATAAACATTCTCATGGCCCCATGAAGTTTTTAATGGTGGGATTCAATTACAACTATTTCCCATGGTATGGTCCACATTCGATTTGGAACTTCATTTTTGGGATCATGTCTTAAAATGAGCTTTTAAAATGGTTGGACGGTGTGGATTTAAGGCACATACATCACTGTGAGCTCCACTGTTAGGGATCTCACCCACCTCCACGGATCCAATTGTTGAGAATTTTGGTTAAAATCAAAATTTTCAAAACCTTTAATGAAATTACAAATTATCATATTTTTCTCCTAAGATATTTTGAAAAACAAGGAAAATACTTTATCCCACATCACTTGGATATGAAAAAGTTTCCTAGTTTATAAGCTAGTGAGTGGTGTATTTACTTGGAGAAACGAATAAAGATACATTGGGTTGCATGTTCCAATGCTCATGCAGAGCATTTGACTATTCCTCTTTGCCAAGCTTGATATCTCATCAATTTCAATTATAAATTTCCCATTTGATATGTATATGAACTATATCACGCTACAAACTATGGAGTTCCTCTTTTTCACCGTCGATTGGATAGGTTTGCTAATTCCCTAGGCGTGAGGGAACCCTACACAAACACATGGGAGAGTTTGCATCACAAGGTGTCACGTGCACGAGATTGAGCTTTCAATCAATTGAGATACACTTTTTAGATCTTCTGGCCATTTCGAACACAGGTAGATTTTTAACCTATTTCTTTTTTCTTTTTTTTCTTTTAATGCAGAAACCTTCCGTATTCCTTTTTAAAGAAAATTCTGATAATATAGTATCGATCCCTAAACCTCTCTCTCAATTAAGAATTTCGCTATTAACTTAACTATTGACTTGTTTTTATTTTTTATTTAAAAATAAAATCTTTAAATATTTAATTTAGTTTTTTTTTTATAATGTACCAAAATTTAGGGTTGTTACATCAGGTGTATCATATCACAAGAAATCGTGCTAATTGATCATTAAAAACTTCTTGGAAGCCACAAAAGTTTTAAATCAAGCTGATAATTGTGTGGTCTCTTCGTGACAGGTTAGATGGAAAATAAACATTCTCGTGGCCCCATGAAGTTTTAATGGTGGGATTCAATTACAACTGTTTCCTATGGTATGGTCCACATTCGATTTGGAACTTCATTTTTGGGATTATGTCTTAAAATGAGCTTTTAAAACGGTTGGACAGTGTGGATTTAAGGCACATACATAACTGCGAGCCCACTGGTAAGGATCTCACCCACCTCCACATATCCAATTGTTGAGAATTTTGGTTAAAATTAAAATTTTCAAATTATCATATTTTTCTCCTGAAATATTTTGAAAAACAATGAAAATACTTTATCCCACATCACTTTGATATGAAAAAGTTTCCTAGTTTAAGCTAGTGAGTGGTGTATTCACTTGGAGAAACGAATAAAGATACATTGGGTTGCATGTTCCAATGCTCATGCAGAGCGTTTGACTATTCCTCTTCGCCAAGCTTTATATCTTTCCGTCAAAGCTTTTCACTCCTGGATATCTCATCAATTTCAATTATAAATTTGCCATTTGATGTGTACATGAATTATGTCACACTACAAGCCATCGAGTTCCTCTTTTTCACCGTCGAAGGGATAGGTTTCCTAATTCCCTAGGCGTGAGGGAACCCTACACAAACACGCGGAAGAGTCTGTGTCACAAGGTGTCACGTGCACGAGATTGAGCTTTCAATCAATTGAGATACACTTTTTAGATCTTCTGGCCATTTCGAACACAGGTGGCCCACGACATATCAAAGCAAATGAATGGCTATGAAAAGATTTTTAACCGTCCATCTAGCTCGTACATCGTGGCCCATTTTACGTCTGAAATTGTCTGATTTTTTAGGCGTAAACTATAAGCGTTATTTCAACATTATGGAAAGCGCAGATATCACACGGGTTTTATATTTGCACGTGTCCCCGCGTGTGGATGTGTACGGCTACACATGAGTGTGGAATTACAACGTACCCATTTGAATTAAATAGGAGAAAAACAAAGCTACTCCAGTAGAGCATGATCATCAATGCTCATGTATACAATAATCGTACACGTGGCATACATGGACCTCAAAATGTACTGTCTGCGCTGTGGTACAACCTTAAATGTGATATAAGCCAGGTATTTGATTGATGGAATGATCCTACCTCCAATTTACCAAAGAGCCTTCTTTTTAACGTAGATCGTGGGCTATTGTTCATTTCTAGCCTCCATTTTACACAACCCATCAGACAGAATGGTCCATTCATTATTTCATTTTAATCTTGGGGTTGTGATCTATATTTGAACGGTTGGGATTCAGGCGCCTGTATGCGACTGTTGATTGGCTGTGTACATGCCTGTGGATAGACATGCATTTAAGCAAGTGATGGAGGTTGCGACGAGCAAACGACACGTGTCAGATCGGGGCTGTTCATCTGGATAGCCTCAGTTATATTCATTGGAAGCGGATTGGCAACTCCCCCGGACACAAGCGCCGTGGCTGATGGTCGGATCTCTGTGGGCCCAACCATGATGTATTTGTTTCATCCATTTTTACAGATCATTTTACGGCTTGATCCCAAAAATGAGGTGATATAAATATCAGGTGGACCACACCACATTAAAACAATAGTGATTTGATATCCACCATTAAAATCCTCCTAAGGCCCACTGTACTGTTTATTTGACATCCAATATGTTGATTAGGTCATACAGACCCAGATTAAAGGAAAAAACAAAAATCAGCGTGATCCATAACTTTTATGCCCCCAGAATGTTTTTAATGTTCGACCCTCATTCAACACTGTTTCCTATAATGTGGTCCACTTGAGATTGGGATATACCTCAATTTTGGTCTTATGTGGTAAAATGATCTCTAAAAATAGATGGACAGCTTGGATGAAACACATACATCATGGTGAGGCCCACAGAGCACCGACCACCAGCCATTGGCTGGTGTGAGAGGAGTAGCCAATCTGTTTCCATATTCATTGTAACGAAAATTGGGTTGATTCATGCATCACGTGGGCCATACTCCTCGATTAAATCAACGCGGACTTGTTTTCAACCGTCTAGTATTCGTATACGGGGAAATCATTGGTGCTCTGGCAGACTGTGATTGTCCATACACTTGCACAGAGACATGATATATATAAGCTCTGTTTACCTCAATCCAACTCATTCTGATGGCAGGCCCCAATTTACATGGGGCATGCTCCCAAAACCAAATTGATTAGACAATTATAACCTGCTATTAGTGTACGATCATCACCAGATGTACAACAGGGCCCATGATTTCAACGATTTAGATTGAGGCATTTGCATGACACCAGTACTGTACCCACGCGCATTCGTTCCTTTCCTCTTCATACATCTGTAGCCTACGCGATGGACAGAGTTATCAGATTTTTACGAGCAGAAGGAACTATCTGAAGAATGGCCCGGATCTTTCACTCGTGTGTCACGTGAAAACACTTGCCACAACCCTTCAGCCTGACGTGGCCGATGACTTTTCTAGCGAAGCGAAAACCGTCTTTTAAACGAATTTTTGTTGACTGTTTCGCGACAAAGATTCACGTGCATGTGTCGCTCGTGTATGGACCATATGAAACGAGTTTTAGATGATCAGAACTGTTGCCACATACAACCTACGTTGAATGGTTCTAAAGATCTCTATTAGAATACTGCAAATCTGAACCACTACAATAAGATATAAATGTCTTACTTCAGTCCACTATATCAACGTTCATGATCTTTGTTTGAGCTTCTTCAGTTTCTTAGTTTCTCATAGATCAAAAAACAAATTTCACTAGGATGGACGATTCAGATTATCTAAAAATCTTTCCATGTGTACCCTGTGGCGAAATAAATGATGTTGACGCTGAGTCGCGACACATAAAAGGGTCTCCTTCTATGTAATTTCATGCACGTAATAACTTTTGGGAATTTGTACGATAATCTGGCAACGTACGAGGCATGTTACGCAAGCACTCAGAGTACGTACATGCGTAACACGTTAACTAAAACTAAACCGACTAGATTGTGTAAATCACTTTTGTTAAGTCACAATCACAAAATCAGATTCTTTGAATGATTTAAATCTCCGATTAATTGACCCTTCTTTTTGGAACTAGAACCATTGGATATTTTTCATCCTAATCGTCCAATAAATGTCCACCAATCCGATGGCGAGATAATCAAATAAGCTTTTTGTTTTTTTTTTTTTTTTTAACGGTATATTTAAACTTGTTACCTTTACTTGGACAGTTTAATTTGACATAGTTGTATAACAACGTAGTCAATTTCAAAGTAACTTCTAATTTCCTTCGTATCATTCCTTGCGCTCCGCCAGTGTATCAATTCTCATGACTGTTCACATTTACCTTTTTTACTTCGTACGGCTTTCACATCAGTTTCAAGCTTCTCGACGTGCGGTGGGCCCCACCTGTGAAGACCCGGCGACGCCTCTCCCTCTCTCTCGCCTCGAATCTGCTACACTCGTTGCAATGGACCTGCACCTGTACTGAGTCGCGGTCATGTGTCCATAACTCACTGATTATTTTGTCGCGGACAGCTTCATCTTTTTGCGCTGCAACAGGATTACCCTGCGTTCGGTCCTAAATTACAAAAATGCCGGACCGCGCGTGGTATCTGGCGAGGTTTCTGCTAGCTCCACGGGAACCTTTCCACGCCTCGCACGTGCTGAATTGGAACGCGTGCGAGACATTTGATCTTTCAGCAGCGTGGTTCAAACCGTTCAAAATTTACTCCAGTCGATGCAACCTGTCCACACTTACCTACTCACCTGAGGCCCACTACTACGGTTATCCTCTTGGAGTTGGATCATGGTGGCACGTGGATCGAAGTGGGTCCCACTACATAGGAGGCGAATTTATACCTAATGCGGTAATTTTTATAGTTTGGATCCACTGCAATGCGTGGACACCCCACCTAAAACAAGGATACATCACTTTGAGCTTCAACTTGACTTTAATGAATTGTCTCCTACTAATTTGAAAATTATTGAAAAATCAAACAGATTAAACTAGGAGCATATTCAGCATATGCCGGAGACAACTAATGAACCCGATCGACTAACACCAAATCCAGTAGCGATTCGATCATAGTCGATCATACAAACTTCAAAACATACAAAAATGGATAAAACGAATACTCTCTACCCATAGATCACTCTCTGTATCATTTAGTCCTTCCGAATAACGTTGTGTTGAGGTATGAGAGGTTATATCTTTAAAATCAAAGAAAAGTGCAGTCGTCCTAATATATAGAATTACTATGGTATTATTAGAAACAAATTCTGACTGATTAGGATGATTTATTATTCAATGAAAATGTGGTTAAATAATCTTCCTAACAAATTTAAATTTCCTCTAAATCGAGTCATGATGAGGAAGATTCGGCCCATTTATCAAAACCATGCATTGCCGATTGACTAAAACTGAGAAAACTTTGGTCATGCTTTAAACTAGTCAAACGGAATCTGATTGAGATGATTTCAGTTACAATGAAAAGCTTATCAGACAATGTTTCCAATGATTATAATATCATCAAAAGCAGACCATTGGTCAAATTGCAAACAACTGATTTCAGATATTAGACGGACGTATTTTCGGCACACCAAACGAGGTCCGATCGAAGTGATTCTAGTTTTTTTAGAAAACTTATCTGATTATCTTTCCAACGAGACTAAGATTACTAAAAACGGATGAACAACGAACAAGATACAATTATTTAAATATTTTACACAAAAAGACGAAAACCAAATACAACTATGTACACATATATTCTATATGTAATCATTACATTTTATAAATATAAATCTATAAATATAAATAATGATTACCTTTTATAAATAAATAAATATATATAAGAGTAATAATTACATTATATATAAAATAAATCAATATAAATATAAAAAAATCAATACATGCATGTTGCCAAGAGGGAAGAAAATAATACTTTAATATATAAAAATTACCTCCACGCCCACAATTCAGGGTGGGTGCGCACAATTCAGTGCGGGTGCCCACAACGCAACTCGAGGTATAGGGGCATCCGCAACGGATGCCAATGCTATATAAGGCACCCCGAGTCACACAGACGGAGAAGAGAAGAGGGTAGAATAGAAGCTAAGGTATAGAACCTAAGCAGACAGAGAGAAATAGAGAGTAAGAGAGAAAATAAAGAGTAGAAAGAGAGATAGAAAAATAGATGGTCTGAGGGTTGGAATTTGCCTGGAGGTGCTACCTAAAGTACCCTAAAGATTTCCAGCGTGCCAACATGCTACCTAACACGGGAGACAAAATGGCCATCAAAGGAGTCAAAAAAGCTAAAAATTTATCCATTTATATTTAATTTGTATTCCACTCCACACATTTCAATTGCATTAATTACTTCCAGGTTTTATTCTGCATTATTCTTCATCTTCTATTTTTCACTTTATTTGCCTGCCCAGAATCTTAAATCCTGTGAAGTAAGGCTAGTTAGCATTTTATTTTATTTAATATTTTTACTTTATTTGTCTACCCAAGGCCACTTGACTATATGATGTAAGGCTAGATAACTTTTTTCTTATCTCTGTCTGCCCAACCCACTTGGGTTATTCGAAGCATGGCCAAGTATAAAATGCTGAAATTTCATTAAATCCCCTAAAAATGTAACTCTTGTAAAGTAGAGACCGCACATTCTGCGGACAAAAAATGGTGCTTAAACCCTTCATTTTCCTTCACTGAGTCCCTTAATCGGAATCTACGGCCGCAGACCAACCATGAGAGTCGCTTGAGTTGAGAAATCATGAGATTCCTCGACTTCTGAGTGATTCTACAGTTCCTAGCCAGTCGTAGATTTTATGCTTTATTTGACTAATGACGACTCAAAATCAAATGCATTTTTATACCTGAGTCACTAGCACACATTGCTCGCAGTAATAAAAATTAATACAAAAGCCAACAAATCGAGGGCACCGCCACGCTCATGCGCGCCTGTGGGGGGAAGCGTTCACAGAATGGTGACTTCACTAGGGACTGTGCTAGTTACTAACCTAGGCCCAACTTAAAACACATGATTTTTTAATTTAAGGGGATTTTATAAATTTGGCATATTTACTTTCCTGCACTCTAGTGAATACTGGTCTTATTTACTCTCTGTATCATGCTTTCTAACATCCTAGTAAATACTGGTCTCCTACTAACACACTAATTCGCTAATTGTATAGTGTATAATAGTCCATTTACTGTCCTACTTACATCCTACATTCCAGTCTATACTGGTCCACTTTACTTTCCTGCCTGCATCCTACATTCCAGTCTATACTGGTCCACTTTACTTTCCTACCTGCATCCTGCATTCCAGTCTATATTGGTCTCTTTTACTTTCTCGCAAGCATACTGCATTCCAGTTTACACTGGTCCACTTTACTTTCCTGCCTGCCTTAAGCATTCTAGTTGCCACTGGTTCCTTTTATTTTCCTGCAATCCAATTCTCACTGATCCATTTACCTTTCTGTTAATCCAGTATGCATTGGTCCTCCTGTATTTTTCTGACATTTATGTTATGTTGTACGTTTTCCTTTTATTTTAAAAAAAAAAGAGCACAAAAAATCAAAAAAAAAGAGGAAAAAAAAGAGAAAAAGAAAATACAAAAAAAAAGTGATCGCAAGGTATACCCATTACGAGAAAGTAGCGGGCCATTCTGCAACCATTGCGCCCAGAAATCAATTGTGGGTTCGTCGCCATGCACAATCATTACGTACCTACAAGAGCATCATCTGAACCCTTGCACAAGCAACAATGTCAGCTTAAGGTGACAATCCTCCAATTCCTCTCGAATCGCCAAGACCACAAGCCTCCCAACCGGCCGCATCCACTCCCTTGACAATTGATCTAGCTGGCGGCTTAAACATGTTAGAGAATATTGTGAGCTGCATTCACACAGAAAATGGCACCACTCATTCATAACATGCGTCTGCCAAGCATCCATGTAGGTCTATCAGACTCAACTGTCAATCAATTTTAAACCATTCCCCTTAACAAAAATCAGGTTCACTTTCAAAACCCACCAGTGACAGTAATTCAAACTCCAGCACATCCTCTCCCTGATGAGAGTCAACCAGCACATTCTAATCAATCGCAGTCTGTTCAATTCCAACAACCTTTTCCCAGTGGGAATTTATTTCAATTTTCACCCAGTCAACCACATCAAATACCTACTGCTCATGGATATCCATTCATTCAAGCTCGCCATCTCGGCGAGACCGCATCCCAATTCCCTCACCACACCATGCATTCAATCCCTCTGACTGAGGAATACGGGAACATTGAACAAGTCGACTATTATGAAGAAGAGGCTAACTGCATGCCAGAAGGAGCACTACCTCCTTTGTTCCAACCAAATGAATTTGATCGACTTAGGAACACTTCAAGAACCAACTAAGGGCCATGCGAAATAAACTACAAAAACAACATGGGGTAGAACTTCCGTCCACAAAATTCAAAGATCTTTGCCCATTCCCCGATACTAAGGTACCTATAAACTTTAAGGTACCCAAGTTTCAATGATATGATGGCACGGGATGTCCAACTGCACATTTAAAGGCTTTTTGTGGTGAACTTGATGCCATGGCAGAAGATGATGGAGCATTGATCCGTTTATTCCAAAAATCTCTAAGGGGTGATGCATTAGATTGGTACACATCTCTGGACTATCACAAGATTAGAACATGGGAACAATTGTCCTAAGCCTTTGTAGATTGTTTTGCGTACAATCTAAAGCAGCACCCCGAAGGTCAGACTTGGTAGCCCTTAAGTAAAGGAGTGACGAAACACAGTCTGCATACGTGGGGTGATGGAGAGCCATGGCCGCGCGAATAAAAACACCAATCGACGATGAAGAACAAATCTTTATGATTGTCCATTCGGCCAATCTAAATATATCGGGATATCTAATTTCATACTCATATGACAATTTTAATCAGTTAATCCGTGCAGGGGAATAGGTGGAGGTCGAAATAAGAACCGGCACAATTGCACTATGGCCCCACCAGTCTACCACGGTACAAAAAGCAAAACTTGAAGAAAAGATAGGTAAATACAGAGTAAGAAATAGAGATATGGTCGCTCCTCATCCAGCGGAAACTAATAATGTCGTTGCCTCCACACAAAGAATGCCAAGAAATCCTCTACAGGAACAACAATACCACTCTTAGTAGCAGCAACCTAGGTGGAATCCACGATACACAAACCAGAACAAGCAAACAGATGCAGCACAGGTAACTAGTCACTTTACACCATTGGCCCAATCACATATGGACATTCTTGCCACACTTATCCAAAGGCAGCTCTTGGCACCTCTCCAGCTTAGACCGCCGCCAAACTCGTTACCTCTAAATTATAAAGAAAATGAGTATTATGCATTCCATCAAGGGTGGGGTCATACCACGGAACGTCGTTTTTCCTTGAAACATGCAATCTAAAATTTGATCAATTAGAATTAGATCACGGTCACACCCCTTGAAACAGCAGCCACTAACGGTAATAACATACTCCAAAATCCTCTGCAACAACATCAAGCATGCCCTAACACTTCCAGCATTCCCACCGTCAATGTCATCCAGGGAGAATATTCCCCCCATGTTTTCCAAGCATTCTCTGTCAAAAGTTATGACATTGAGATTCCTCCACTCATTCTACAAGGGTCATTACCATCTCCTCCGTTGGTCCTTCAAGGGAAGGCCCCTGAACCTCATCCTAGTCCTCATCACGTAGAACAAATATGGGATCAACCATTAATCCTACAAGGAAGAGCCCCTACGTCAACACAAGCCAACAACTCCCACCAGTTAAGAACTCACCAGCCAGTCGTCCATATGGGGAAGGCTCCATCACCTATAACTAGTCATGTATCATACCATATACTCATTGTTGCACAAGATAGAAGTCTTCCCCCATCCTACATGCCACACAAACTAGCTAGATCCGGCCGAACAATCCCGGAAGGCCCTCCTTCACAACCCTTAGTACTCTAAGGGACCATTGGCTTCTCAATTGAACCACACATCTATTATTGCTAACCCTCTACCTTCTCTAGAATCTTCACCTCCTCTGATTCTTCAAGGAAGGATGGAACTGGTCTCGGACAACAAGGCAGTCCCCTGGCATTACTCAGAGTGCTCTGAGGTGGGAAACATGCATCCTAATGGGAGATGCTTTTGAAAAGAATGACTCAGAGGAGACCCTATGGGACCTTTGGTCGGAACAACACATAAGGCCGACATCGCATATAATATAGCGGCTCAACTTATATACATCGCAAGCACACCGGGAGATTTTTATTAAAACTTTGAATGATGCGCATATCTCCCGAGAAGTTGCATCTGAAACGGTCGCGCATATGATAGGGCGACTCCTTGTGCCCCGAGCCATAACTTTCTCAGATAACGAGTTGCCACCAGAAGGCCGTGACCATGCCAGGTTATTAAATATAATCGTTTGTCATAAGGACAAAAGCATCCCACTGGTATTGATTGATAATGGTTCAAGTTTAAATGTTTATCCACTTCGAACTGCCTTATATTTGGGACTAAATCCATCTTTGTTCAGGCCAAGCAATATGAATGTGAGAGCATTCGATAGTTCTCGAAGACAAACGCAAGGAGAAATTGATCTTAAACTACAAATTGGCCCCAATATGTCCATCATTTTCTTTCAGGTTTTGGACGTCCCTTCATCATTCAATCTTCTCCTTGGTTGGCCTTAGCTTCACGAAGTTGGGGCCGTACCATCAACTCTTCACCAGAGGGTCACGTACATCCATGGGAATAAAGTGTTATGCATTCTGGTAGATCCTGAACCACTTTTTCCCACTAAAACAAATCTTTAGGGGGAGCCTAACATCTCAGTTATTGACGCATGGAAACCTAATAAAGACAAACCATATTACAGCTTCCAATTTGAAGCAATGGATCGCATCCCATCAATATGTCCTTTAAAATCAAACTATATTTTAACTCCAGCCAAGTGTCAAATCCTGAACTACCGCCTTCAACACCAAGATATAGCCAAGGTAATTGAAGTTCAAGAAAGAGTAAGAAAGGTAGGACTGGGATATGAGTCTCCTCCACCAGAAAAACTAGAGGAGGCAAATACCGAGAGGAAGCGAAAGGTCCAAGAGATGAGTCATCCTTCCCATTTCACACCAATCCAATTTGTTAGCGCCAAAGTCATTCATCCAAGTCAAAATCTAGATTCCGATTCACCAGGTCACGACAATAGTGTCACCCTCAATGAGTTGCCTAAGCAACAACTGGGCAAGAGGCAGGAGCTACCCTTTCTTGATTGTACCTCAACGATGGTCCCACCAGAGCTACAACAACCTGAAGTGCTTCATGACATAGGGAATCAAGGAAGGTTCGATGAATCTAACACCGAGTCAGAACCTAGTCCTTGCTACATCATGATGATGGGGCACAATAGAGAAAATCAACCTACTACATCTCAAAACCCTACCTCTCGAGGGGTGAGAGCGCAGGGCTCCACCTGGTTCACCACCCCATGACACTTAAATCGGTCAGTCAATCTTCTCAAAGTGCCGGTATAAAAAAAAAAAAAAAACCTTGTAAATAGACATTTGCACCCCGGCCAAGACCAGGATAGACACTGGTTCGAAACGCCTGGTTACTCGGTGTTCGATAAAATTAAAACACCAAAAAATCTTAAAAACCTTCAAAAACCAAAAATAATAGAAAATCCTCAAAAACCAAAAACAATAGAAAACCCTAAAAAATAAAAAATAATAGAAAATCCACGAAACCCAAAAACAGAAGAAAATTTACAAAAACCAAAAACATCAAAAAAAATACAACATACCAAAAAATCAGAAAACTTTTTAAAAACCTTAAGCAATAAAGTACCAGATTCATCTGAAGAGCTGCATGAAGCCGAAGTTAACATCTATGACTTTGACATAGAGATAGGCATCGAACTCATGGGTTTAGAAGAGGTCAAGGATAAGGGAAATGATGATCCGACTCCCAAACTTGAGGATCTCCTCAATAAGTTCAATTCAAAAGCTAATGTCGCACATGATGATTTCGAGGTGGTTATCTCGAAACCCTCAAAAATTCTCGGGAAGTACGCATTGAAAAATCTTTATTTCCGAGTGATAGGAAGATGATGATCGAGTTTTTGAAACCACGGTTATCAAACTTTGCCTTCTCCCATGAAAATATGCCTGGACTCGAAGAAGATCTTGTGGTACATCGTCTACCCACGAAGCCCGAAATAAAGCTGGTCAAGCAGAAGTTAAGGAGAATACAACCAGGGTGGATCCTGAAAATACAGGAAGAAGTAATCAAGCAATACAACACCGGTTTCCTGGTAGTGTCCAACTATCCGGAATGGCTGGCCAACATAGTTACCGTTCCCAAGAAAGATGGTAAGGTTCGGATGTGCATCGACTTCCGCGACCTCGGGTAAGAACCAAATAGAAAATCTAAGTTACGCGCCCATCAGCCTTACCCTTGGTTTTGAAGAAAAAATTCAATCTTGGAAAGTATTCTTAGGAATCTCGTTGTCGTAGAAATCATTATCGGCCAACATCAAGAAAGTTTTCAGATTAAAAAAAAAAAAACTGTGTTTAAGCAAAATGGATGAGGAGAAAATCCGCAAGTGCTCCTTGGGTAAAAACAACAGATATATAGCGGACCTAGTGAAAACCTGTAAGGGCGCTGGGGGCAAAAAGCACAGCTGCCAAGGGGCAGGGAAGAGCAAATGCCCGAGACGTAGTGAAAACCTGAAAGGGCTCCATGGGCTAAGCTAGACGTAACGAAAACTCGCAAGAGCTTTACGGGTAAGAACATTTAAAAAAAAAAAAAAAACAAGGTACTTCATTCACGGCAACAAATTCGTATCCGAAGTCAAACACATGAAGACCGTGATGTTTCAAGAATTATCAAGCGTAGCCCAAACCAAGCGACATTAATTCCCACTGCATAATCTCGAGGACAATTTTAAAAATCTTCAAAAATCAATTCAGAAGTCGTATAGGATGAACAATGGAAAAATCAAGTGTCTGATCCCTGCCGTCCAAAATACCAAAACATAAACCATGCTCATAAGATAAATCTGGCCACAGAAAAAAGCCTTTCCATTTTTATTTACATGCATTGATAAAAAAATAATACTAATAAATTATATATATATATATATATAAAGAACAAAAAGACTCTTGCAGGTTGCATCATCAAGTTATGGTCGCTTCTTCAAAACCCTCGGCCCAACAACAACCTCTGCTTGCTACTCAGGTTAGTCTCGCTCCCTTAGCACCAAAATCTTCGATCATTCTATTAAGCTCTCTCTTATTTGTTTACAAGAATCAAAGCTCCCTCAACAATTCTCTACCCTGAGTTATAAGGTTATGGTTTTAAATACAAGCACACTTGAAGTTGGACATCGAGCAGAGAACGTGGCTCAATAAAAGCCGACTTCGATTAGAACTATTGAAATTCCTAGTGGAAATGATCGGTCGAACTTATTCAGGAAAAGAAAAAAAAAGGAGGTCAAAATAAAAACTGCTCGACGACGCCTCCCTGCGAGATCAAGTGGATCTTTTCAAAATAAATGGCCTGAAAAAAAAATCTTTCAAAAATAATAATCAATTTATTTTTAAAAACATACGTGCATGGTATCCAAGGCACCGGAAGTCTTCCATACTTTCCGGTGGGTACCATTGCAACATCAATAATTGATTTTAGTTTTATCCGAATTTTCGATTTTCTTTAAAATCAAAGTGGAACATGGGATGGTCGGACTGAACTTTTAGTGTCACTCTGATCGTCTCGGAATGTGAATTGAATATATCCAAGTTAGCGTAACCGTACTTCAAGTCGGGGGAAAAAGCTATTACAATCATAGTGACAAACTCAAAAAATTGAATGGCGAAGAAATAACTTGAGGTGACTCTAGTCCAGGACACATGTAAGCCTAGTATATTGTAATGCGGGAGATCCGTAAAGCCGCAAAAAGCGCAGGCAACTGGCCATTACAATAACTAATCTTATAGGTGGTCCTAGGGGATTGCACGACATCTAGAACTACTCTTCAAAATCAAACATGTTAGGCGGATACCTGTAAGACCACGAAAAGCGCAGGGGTACTAACCACTTAAAAATTCATGCTTACAAACAACTATCGATGTAAACTGTCAATCACGACATGAAAATGTTGTGATTCAATGCCCCGTAAAGCCACAAAATGCGCAAGGACAAATCACAACGTTTTCCTCAACCCTCGAGAGACACCTGAATTACTTCTTTACAAGACGGTCTTTCAATGACACTTCGGTGGAAATAAACTATACCATGTTTACGTCTAATCCAAAAGGCAGAGTGTCCACTTGCTTTGGCATTTAGTTGCTTACAACCTTTGCCAAAGAGGGGCATCTGTAGACACCCCACCTAAAACAAGGACATATCACTCTGAGCTTCAACTTGACTTTAATGAATTGTCTCTTACTGACTTGAAAATCATTGAAAAATCAAACGGATCAAACTGGGAGCATAGTCAGCACGTGTAACGCCCCGATTTTCAGAACCCGAGTACATGACTCGCATTCTGAAAATCCAGGAGTTAACTGCTAATAGTGGTAATCATTAAGTCAAAGTGCATAGTAGGAATAAAACATAGTATAGATGTGATTCAAAATGAGAATAATATCGTGGCCCACTCAACTAGGGGCCAATTACAAAACCTCAAGTTTCTCAAACTCCAAATGTACTGAAATAAAATAAGGGGCTAATCTACTGGTTCAGCCCAAAATAGGTGGCCGCCACCTGCTGTGAATCCTCATCATAAGGCTCTTCCTCGGCCGCCACCGCTTCTAAGTCAGCCGCATACTCAACAACTCATATATCTGCGTCCTCTGTACGGTTGAACATTGATGAATGAGTGGCCATCTCAGTGTGATCTCCCCCCAAGATTATACATCGTCGCCCTAATCAAGTAATAGCATAAAGACATCCAGACAATCCAAAACACAGTAGATGCAGTCTTGTTAAATGCATGAATGCATGAATGCAATCATCGGTCCGGGTAAAACATCCAGACGGCCTGTATCCTAGGTAAAACATCCAAACGGACATTGGGGTTATCACCCAAGAATAAGACTGGTCATCAGCGCAACACTCAGCGTAATCATATGGGCATGATGATCCGAGTCATTATCATAATCGAATGACTGATCATTAGCGCAACACTCAGCGTAATCACATGGGTATAATGATCCAAGCCATCGTAATATGCCATGTATGCATGATTTGCCAACCCATTATTAGTCAAATTGTAATCAGTTAATTTAATAAGCTCACGGTCATTACGAGGAGCACGAGGCCCAGCGTAGGCCGACGGCTCGGGCATAGTATCCCATGACTACCATCCCCGACCCATGAGCCTACCGTCTTAAGGTGTATATAGTACCCACCAACATGTGGTCAATCAATTCAATGTAAAGGGGCCACCACCAATGCTGACTGGGAATGAAAGGTTGAAATCACTAAATCTGGCGATTAAGGCATGACGGTATGGATGGTTCAAAGACGGATAAACAGCGGTATCGGAAAGATTGTGAAATTCACCCCAAATCAGTTAGGTGAAACCACACATGGATGGTAAGCTCCATGGTCAAATGTCAACACCCAAAACCTCCATGTTGGGGGCCTATGCTCATCACAAGTAGTCCATTTACACCCTAAGCACGGACTCTCCTTTGCTAAGATTCTCCATGGAAAGATTTCAGCAATATGTGTATCACATCATTATATCAGCAACATAGATCTTATCATGAATGAGAAATAGAACAATACATATATTTTTATCAAATCACACTAATTGAGTTAACATAAGATACATGACATGAATGGTTGAATTATTCATCTAGGCAGTTCAGAGTATGAAATCAAGAGTCTAAACGAAAGTAAGCATGGGAATCATTTTGTTAAATAGATAGGTCAAGTGAATACAGTCCATTTCCACACACAAATTATCATTAGTTTAACTAACTATTAAATTAATAAAACTACTATTCTTGATCAAGTTAGGGATGGAAAGCTTAAGGGGAGGAAAATCATCACCAGACAAAGCGTAGAGCGTCCCTTGGTGCGAGTTCCTTTGAGAAGCTAGCGCCTCCACATCACTTGAACAGATCCCTAGAGAAACCCCTTGCATTAGCCGATAAGTATTAAAATTTTAGAACACCAATGGTCGGTTGAATGGCTCAAAATCATGATGGTCTGGCTCTCATCGAGAGGAGTCCAGGCCCAACAACACTTGTCCCAACAAGTGGGCTCAATTTGGGCCTGACCCGACCTATCAAAGCGGGCCTAAAGGTGGTCTCCGAGACTGATTGGTGCAGTCCACCAGCTGCATGGATGCAGCCTACAAAGATTTGGCCTAGGGGCCCCATGGTGTTGCCGACGTCAATACACAACCATCTAGTTGGTGGGACCCACTGCACAAATCGTGCAGATAAAGCACGTATATCATGGTGGGGTCCACATACGTGACCCACCGCCCTATGGACGGGCTCGTCAAATGGATAGACGGCCTGGATGGAGCACGTCCATCAGTGGTGGACTCCCACGTGGTGTGGCCCACATATAATATTTATATATTACATGTTCTGGAGGGCACTCCAACCAATCCCAACAGGGAGAGCCCATTATGGCTTAGGGTAGGGCCCGCTGTAATTCATGGACGGTATAGGTGATCACATGAGTCAGTGGCCGTCCAACAGGTGGACGACCTAGATGTAGAATATATCCATGAGGTGGGGCCACACGTGTAGGACCCACCATGTTAGCTGCATAGTACGTATTTATATATATACATTATACACACACACACACACACACACACACACACACACACTAATATTCTTTGTTTCAAACATCCAGGTCTAGACATCAGTTGATGGACGGCTTGGATGACCCCAACATTAAGGTGGGGGGTCTCATACGTGGCCCACTACTGATGCAGTAGGGTGCAGCCCACCCTTTGGTCGCATAAATGAAAGACATACAGTGTGTGGGACCCACAAAGTGGATGCAGCAACTGCTGATGCCACAATGGCATGTTGGCCCACCATCAAGACAGTGGACAGCTAGGACAAAACACAAACCTCATGGTGGGTACCCACCGTCCAGTAATCTAGATGGTAAGGATTGTTGAGGGTCAAATATTACATATCAGACCCTAGTTATTTCTGGATTTATGAACATAATACTGTTTAACGACCTGTTGTAATCGTGTTTATGATGCAAGGTGCAATTACAAGCTCGAACTGGAAAGGATGCTAAAAGCATAGATTTGACACTCTGGCATCACCAAGGCATTGGACAGGACTCCATGGGACTAAGATCGAGGATTCACACACCAGAGATCAGAGAAATTCTAGCCACTCACTTTAAACAGGCCTGAAAAATGTTCAGAATGCAAGATCACAAGGTTTCCACCATCTGTTCAGCTTGAAACTTCATATATAGTCTAAGGACCATAAATTAACTGTAGAAATCAAATTTCAGCCGTTGGATCCTTGTGGAAGTGCCTCAATGGACAAATTAGCCATAAACCGTTAATTTTGGGCCCACATGATCTCTGGATATACCTCAATTTTGGACTCAACGCCTTAAATGATATGACAGAATGGATGGACGGAGCGGATTTCATATATACATCATGAGTAGACCCCACTGGCAGCACCGGTGGACAATGCACAAGTGCACTTCACGTGCATTGGACGGAGACTCTCAGTCAATGGAAGGAGACCCGTCTCCTTCTCCTTCTCCAGCACGGACAACCAGCAGATGCACGTGATCCATACAGTTTTGGCCAGTGGGCCCCACTCATTGCTCGGATCATTGATCGTGACCGTAAATCGCGTCTCTAGGAGGGAAAGACCTTCTCCTAGGTGTCTGTTTTGTCTCTTGCAAACGTACACAGATTCCATCCGTTCAAACGTGAGATAAACGGTGATATGAAGAGTCCATGGGCCACACTGAATTCGAGCCAGAAAATGTCAATTCCGACAGGTTTTTTGACATAATTCCAATGGTTGGATTGGATTTCACGTCGGTGTTCGATCATAGGCCCCACCATTCATTAGCACAAGCAGAGTTATGTAAACTCTATTTTTTTCGAATGGATCTGACGATCACCGATGGGGAGATCCAACCTGTTCATCTTGTTGGCAATACAAAACATCCTGAAGACGAGTAAGCCCAATACGGTGATGATCATGGCTGCAGGTGATAACAAAACAGCAATCCTACAGTTTCTTGGTTCCGCATGCGGCTGCGTAACAGATACGCATTGCGCATGATTTTCTACTTCCTTGCTGCGAAAGGAATATTGCTGCGTAACATCTTGCGCAAGGAGTTCCACCGCCCAACCGACTCCCTTGGTTCTATAAAAGGGAGAGAGAAAGAGAGCTTAAGGCCATCGACAGTTTGAATGTACAAGGAAGAAACAGGGAGTGAAGTTCTTTTATCTTTTTATTTTATTTTTGAGGATTAGCCTAATCATGTTTAGGGTAGGCTAAGCCTCTTAGCTAGGGCTAAGAGGTGAAGCTTATAGCGTGATGGGAGACTTTTTGCTATGCCTTTTGTTTAGACTGAACTAATGTTGATTTTAATTTAATTAAGGGAATATTTTTAGTTTTTAATAGTCTGTTGTGACCAAAATTACAACAGGTTTACGATAGCTTTGAGCATGATCCTTTCCTTTTTATGTTTATGACGTCAGGAAGCCCTATTATTCACCATCGTCTCTTGGCATGGTCGAATGACGGTACCCTTCTTAACTATCATACATTGTTGATTGGTTGGTAATTAGTTTAATTTTGTTGTTTACTTTGTCTCCTGGGCATGGTTTGGTGATGGAATCCATTCTAATTCATATACCTTTCATCTCTTGCAAACCATATCAAAGGAAGTTAGGTCTTAATTTCCATGGTTACACTCTTCAACTGGATGAAGATGGGACTCTACGTTCAGTTGAGTTCTTGAAGCAAGCATACGATCTCCCTGATCTCTACAAGTGGATCATCTGAATCCTTAGTTTCCTTTCCCTGAATTCTTTAAGTTTTAGATAATTATTTCATCATTACTCCTTAAATTTATTTGATTTAGATTTCGTCTTAGTCTAGTTCTAGTTCTACTTAGTTTCAGATAGCGTACAGGTATCAGTCCCTTAGGATTCGACCTCGGTCTTACCGAGTTTATTACTACATCACAACCCTATACTTGGGGAGTGAACAAGTTTTTGGCGCCATTGCCGGGGATTGACGGTTACGTTTTATGAGATTAATTAGTTTTAGAATTATGTTAAGATTAGGATTTTACTAACTTTAGGTTAAAGTTTTTTTTATTTTATTTTTAAAAACTAACATGTTTTCCTATTTTGTAGGATCCTGACATAAACTTCTAATTTGGATTTTAACATAGAACTCCAATATGGTAACTTCCTTCTAACTTCTTCTCCTCTTACTTTCCATATTGTTGTAGAATCTTTTCTTTTATTTTTCTTAGAATTAGATTCAGATTTCAGGTTTCACCATCTATATGCACGAGTAGGAACGTCAGTATGCTGAGAAAAATAACATATATTGGGATGATGATTATGATAGAAATCAACCTATGTCTCAAAACTTTTCTGAAACTATCATCGAGAACCGATCAGAATATAAAGATCTACCGGTTAAGAAGTCCTTACGTAATCATGTACAGGAGAACCATTACACCCCACGGATTAACAAAACAGTACGTGAGTGTTAGGGTTATCATAATTATGCGAGTGAGAATTATTATCACCCATCCGACAAAAAGAAAACAATGCGTGATTATATTATGAGTGATAATATGTATTACCAACCACCAAATTCTCCCACATATGATCCGTATGACTATGATCAGTGGAAACATCAAAATTGGAAAGATGAACCAGCAATACACCCTAGTGAACATTTTCTTGGATCTTCTACCTTTGAAACTCAATCAGAAACGACCCAAGAGGAGACACTTCAGGGCAACATATATGATTTTTCAGGCCTTAGAAAAATAATAGAAGCATTCGCATTGCGCATTGATTAGGCATTGGAGGCTCGTTCGTCCCAATTACAACTCAATCTAGAAACACAATGCGAGGAAAGTGATCCTAACTTGCTTGTGGAAGATGCTAAAATTACGAATAAAGAGTTAGAGTTCATTAATGATCATATGGTTCAATTTCCTGATGAGTCGATCTCGATGACTGTCCAAAGGAATGATCAAGAGACGTGGGTGTCTTTCAAATATAATGATAGTGACACACTTCACTCACATGACACACATGATTACACTTATGAGATAGAGGTTAGTTTATTCGAACCTCAACCTAATCTAGGAATAGAATATGAGGAATGTGATCCCATCCCAAGTGCGCACTGCATGGAACTTGACGATGATGAGTATTGGGATTCAATCTCAAGTGTGGCCCCTGCCAATGATTAAGAGGTTCAGGAAGTTGTCAACCATAATGATCTACTCCACCTATCTGACATGACTGATTTGAGTGTGGAGAATGAACCATTTTCAACTAACCCTTCCAACCCTTGTGATGCATGTTTGGACCACTGCCCTGAATTGAATGATGATATGATTTGGGTGATGGACGATTTGCTTGAAATAACTTTGGAATTTGAAACTACCCAGTTGAGGCCACAATCTGAGCTACACACTTTAGACAATTCAATGCCTCCACTGAGAAGCTTCAATGGCCAGAATCTTCACATTAATTCTTCGCCTATTGTTTGTCCATCTGTCTGTGAAGGACTGAAGCAAGAGAGCGTACCTCCATCCACTTTTAAGGATGATGGATTCCTTGGGCAGATCATCATAAGCTTCAATGTGGAAAATAAGTCACGCTCAGCTGAACTTCCCAACTCTTTGGATGATTGCTTGACACACTTTGCATATTTAAACGATCCCATGTCAAAAGACAAAGTGAATGCCTTACAAGACAACATCTCGGTAGTCATCACTGACCGAGAGAACCCTTATTCTGAAGCCCCTTCTTCCTCTGATCCTAAATGCTTACCATTAAAGGAGGAGGAGCTGACAATGGAACCGAAGTCTGATATTTCAGAATGTGTTGAGACTACATCACTTCTTGCAAAGTTTTCTGAACTTTATTTACTTGTAGTCTCTGATTTACCATGGGATAATAACACTGAAACTTCTTCTGTCACAAGTGAATCATATATACTCTGGATACCTCAAGTGATTCAATAAAAAAAAATTGATGAGGTACATAAGTTTCTCTGGAAAGTCATGCTCCAGAGCATCCAAGCATATTGCAAAAAGGGCTTTTGGATGATCCTGTTGAGGAACTTACTGAGAAACTTATCAAAATATTGGCCGGAAGAGGAACCTTGCGGCATGATCGAGTAGTTTTTTCCTACTTTCATAGGACTATGGTAGTTTGCTTTATGTTATTCTAGGATAAACGGTTTTATGCTATTAGGATAGTTTGCTTCCTGCGTTGTTTTAGGATAGTTTGCTTTTGTGTCTTCACTCTCCTACTAACCGGTTTTCACGCTGCGATCTCTTAGAAAGTCTCTCTTTCGATTCATTATCCAGGTACTATCTTCCTATCACTTTCCATTTACTTTCGTTGTCCCATATGCATTGCATGCTCAAATCTTTTACATTGAGAACAATGTAGATTTTAGGTTAGGGGTGGGAGATTAGGTCCCCTAATTAGTATTTTATCGGTCTTGAGCAAAATTATGAAAATTTTTAAATTTTTTTAGAAATTTCTTGTGAATTCGAGGTGATTTTGAAGGATATCCTTAATTTAGAATTTCAAGATATTTAATGTTGGTAATTTATGACTCTTGAATTCAGTTATCTAGTAGATTTCACAGTTAAGTCTGAATTATTAATTCATGATTAGAAGTTTTAAACATTGATTGAGTTACGATTTCACATGTCACATCTCGCTTACACAATAAGGTTTCAGTTCAATATTGAAGGATTGACTTGGTAATCATTAAGCATGAAAGGAACCAGCCTGGAAAAGTTGCCTATCATGATCAATAGAAAAAGAAAAAGAAGAATTGAAGAAAAAGAAAATACCCAGGGTTGGGCGAATGGTCTTCACCATAGGTTTGCTTCCTATAGGTGAAGGTTCGATTCCCCACAGTTGACAGTCCGAGAGGGCTAGACGAATGGTCTTTACCATAGGTTTGCTCCCTATAGGTGAGGATTTAATTCCCCTCCTTGGCATTACTTTTAAGAGAAAAATCAAGGGTTAGGATGTTAATCTATGAGGCAGGTTTTGGTTTAGGTTGCGGTTGACCCGAATGCTCTTGTGGAGTGCCAAGGATATCACGAAATAGAGAAATAAACCAGGATGATAAGACAAGATTTCACTATACACTCATAGTACTCAATGTTAGAATTTTTCTAATCGATGGATTAATGCTTAGAACTTGATTATGAAATTTACCGTGCGCTTAAGTCCAGGAGAGAGTAATGCCCAACATTCATGAATCTTAAAATTCTAGGATCTGAATTGTCTTTAAAAAGTCACTCGAGTTTATAAAATTTTCCTATAAGTCTCAACTTAATTTTCGCATATTTTGCTCGAGATTAGCAAAATGTTGGTTAGGGGTTGTGTTGAGGGTCAAATATTACATATCAGACCCTAGTTATTTCCTGGATTTATGAACATAATACTATTTAACAGCCTGTTATAATCGTGTTTATGATACAAGGTGCAATTACAAGCTTGAACTGAAAAGGATGCTAAAAGCATAGATTTGACACTCTAGCATCACCAAGGCATTGGACGGGACTCCATGGGACCAAGATTGAGGATTCATACACCAGAGATCAGAGAAATTTCAGCCACTCGCTTCAAACAGGCTTGAAAAACGTCCAGAATGCAAGATCATAAGGTTTCCATCATCTGTTCAGCTTAAAACTTCATATATGGTCTGAGGACCATAAATTAACCGCACAAATTAAATTTCAGCCATTGGATCCTTGTGGAAGTAGCCCAACGGACAGATCAGCCATAAACCGTCAATTTTAGGCCCACATGATCTCTGGATATATCTCAATTTTGGACTCAACGCCTTAAATGATATGACAGAATGGATGGACGGAGCGGATTTCATATATACATCATGAATAGACCCCACTGGTAGCACCGGTGGACAATGCACAAGTGCACTTCACGTGCACTGGACGGAGACCCCCAGTCAACGGAAGGAGACCCGTCTCCTTCTCCTTCTCCAGCATGGACAACCAGCCGATGCACGTGGTCCGTCCGATTTTGGCAGTGGGCCCCACTCATTGCTCGGATCACTGATCGTGACCGTAAATCGCGTCTCTAGGGGGGAAAGACCTTCTCCTAGGTATCTGTTTTATCTCTTACAAATGTACATAGATTCCATCCGCTCAAATGTAAGATAGACGGTGATATGAAGAGTCCATGGGCCACACTGAATTCGAGCCAGAAAACGTCAATTCCGACTGGTTTTTCGACATAATTCCAATGGTTGGATTGGATTTCAAGTCGGCATTCGATCATGGGCCCCACCATTCATCAGCACAAGCAGAGTTACGTAAACTCTATTTTTTTCAAATGGATCTGACGATCCAGGTGGGCCACCACGGCTGGCCGATGGGGAGATCCAACCCATTCATCTTATTGGCAATACAAAACATCCTAAAGACGAGTAAGCCAGTACGGTGATGATCACGGCTGCAGGTGATAGCAAAACAACAATCCTGCAGTTTTTTTTCTTGGTTCCCCACGCGGCTGCGTAACAGATACGCACTGCGCATGATTTTCTGCTTCCTTGCTGCGAAAGGAATATTGCTGCGTAACATCTTGCGCAAGGAGTTCCACCGCCCAACCGACTCCCTTGGTTCTATAAAAGGCAGAGAGAAAGATAGCTTGGGGCCATCGACGGCTTGAACGTACAAGGGAGAAACAGGGAGTGAAGTTCTTTTATGTTTTTGTTTTATTTTTGAGGATTATCCTAATCATGTTTAGGGTAGGCTAAGCTTCTTAGCGAGGGCTAAGAGGTGAAGCTTATAGCGTGATAGGAGACTTTTTGCTATGTCTTTTGTTCAGACTGAACTGATGTTAATTTTAGTTTAATTAAGGGAATATTTTTAGTTTTTAATGGTCTGTTGTGACTAAAATTATAATAGGTCTACGATAGCTTTGAGCATGATCCTTTCCTTTTTATGTTTATGACGCCAGGAAGCCCTGTTGTTCACCATCGTCTCTTGGGCATGGTTAACCATCATACATTATTGATTGGTTGGTAATTAGTTTAATTCTGTTGTTTACTTTGTCTCCTGGGCATGGTTTGGTGATGGAATCCATTTTAATTCATATACCTTTCATCTCTTAAAAACCATATCAAAGGAAGTTCGGTCTTGATTTCCATGGCTACACTCTTCAACTGGATGAAGATGGGACTCTAAGTTCAGTTGAGTTCTTGAAGCAGGCATAAGATCTCCCTGATCTCTACAAGTGGATCCTCTGAATCCTTAGTTTCCTTTCCCTGAATTCTTTAAGTTTTAGATAATTATTTCATCATTACTCCTTAACTTTATTTGATTTAGATTTCGTCTTAGTCTAGTTCTAGTTCTACTTAGTTTCAGATAGCGTACAGGTATTGGAATCGACCTCAGTCTTACCGAGTTTATTACTACATCACAACCTTATACTTGGGGAGTGAACAAGGATAGGGAATACCTATATCAAGGTGGGGCCCACCACTTATGGCATATCACATGTATGAGTAATTATATGTATATATATTGTAATATTATATTATAATACTACAGCTGCTGTTGGCTGCTAACGCCCAGCACTGGACGCCACTGAGGGATGTCCAGCCCAGGGTCTTTATCTAGACACAACATCCCTGACGGATGGTCCAAACACAAGTGACCCATGGTGGCCTATCATTAGTGCCACCCACCAGTATTTAGTGGGGCCCATGGTCAGTGCAGGGCCCATAGTCAGGGCAGCCCACTCACGTTGGGCGAGGCCCACCTGCGATTTTTGCAGGGCCCATGGTTAGAGCAGCCCGTCAGCTGCAAGGCCCCTGTTGCAAGTTGTTTTGAAAACTGTTTCCATCCCTGATTTCCTGCGTAAACACGACTCATCCCGGGACCTTTTTTTCAACCCATTTCAAGGCTCAATTAGTAGCCCAATGGCTACCATTTTTTCCAGCCAAAAGATGGCCCGAACAGGGTCGTTTTCTGCCTCAAATTTTGAACTGATAACAGCCCGTATTTCTGGTTGATTCCGACCCAACAACACCTGCTATTGCTGCACTGATATCCCTGAAAACACGGCCATTACTTGGCCTGCTTTAGACACCAACCATAGTCTGCTAATGGCCCTAGATTCAGTCCGAACTATGGCCATTGTCGGGCCTAGTTCAAACATTGAAACAGGGCCTCTGTTTTCACTAGATTTTGGCTCGAACACTAGCCATTGTTTGGCTTAGTTTCGGTCTGGAATACCATTTCCGCTGGCCTGCGTGTAGTGCCCCATCAAAGCTCTATTTGAGAGCAGTCCTTAGCTCTGAACAGAGCTCATGCATCACCGAGTCCCGGCTTGAAGCACTGTCGTAGGTTTGGCCTGATTTTGGCCTGAGACAGATGCTCCAACTGGACCTAATTTCAGCCCCAAGGCGCCGCTGCTGCGTGTTCTGGTTTGGAGAACAGAGCCATTATTTGGCTCAGTTTATAACCGAGTTGCAGCTGTCGTCCAGCCCGAAAGGTGGCCATTTTCAACCCGGTTCTGGTCTAACTTATGTGGACCTATTGGAACTTGGTGTGGCCTTTCTTCATGGTCTGAAGGAGGCACACAACCACTCCCAGGTGTCTCGAAATAAGAGAAAAATGTGAGGGGGAAGACTGATTGACTAAGTTCACGGGCCTGTACATGGTGACAACTTGGCTCTTGGTTGAGTCGTGCGACGAGTTGGGTCGAGCCAACTTGCTCACTCATCCACCCACTCTCTCTTTCACTCTTCTTCCTCTCTCTATCTTCTTTGGTGCAAATCCCCATGTCTAAAAGGCCCTTTATATAGAGGGAGAGAGAGAGAAGGGAACGACTGAGAACGCCCCTACGGTCGGACGGCTGAGATTTCACCAACCCTTGTCTTTCCCAGAGAAGAAAGTCCTCCGTTTCTTTTTCCTACGCAGGCCCTGTGTGGCCGTTTTTGGCAAAAGGAAGGGCGTGCTTCTAAAGGAAAAATGGACAGATGGGATCACACGATCGGACCGATCGTGATCTGCCCAACCAACTTCATTGTGGTCCCCACTCTCGGATGCCTTCCACGTGTAACGCGTTGGACGACTATATCCTATCTCCTACGTCCGTTTGCAAGGGGCCGAAGGGCTATACGGTTTTGTTAAATTGGGCCCTACGAAGAATTTAAACAGCTCAAATGGCCCGGAAAGTGGCCATGGTGGGCCACCTAGGAGCTCAAAGATCGGTCATTTGAATCCCTGTTTTGGTGGGAGATATGAGTTCGTCTCATATTTGTAAAGAGCTCGGTCAAAGCTCATTTGACCGAGCAATTAGTTTCAGTGTAAGTCGCGTGCATATGTATGGGGTGCACATGCACTCCATGAGAGGGCCCATCGTGATGGTTGTGCCAAATCTATTCCGTCCGTTTTTTCTTGGGACTCAGGAATAAGGGTCCCGGCCCATTTTGGTGCAGGGTCGAGGTCCAGGTGGGCCATATCACACACTTTAGGCCCTATTTGGCCCAACAAATGCTGATCCGATAGTTGGATCGATCTGAGGATGGGTTTCAACGGTTGAATGGGGCTTTACAGTGCAACGATGGTTTGGTTGGTTGCTAGTTAATCTTCAAGGGTCGTTAGTGGATGCCTAGCCCTTAATATGACTTAGATAAAATGATATATAAGTTTGACTTGAGGTGTTCGTTTGATCTTACCTCACTGTCTGGTATCGCGTTAAGCTTGACTCCTATTAACTTTGATAGATGGCCTCGATGTCAGCTGGAAGTCTCATTCTATACATGTCAAAATTTTAAGTCGCCTAGTATGTTAGGCTTGGCTGATGCAAGTTTTAAGATAAGGTAACACCCGTGTACCAGAGGTACAGGGTGTTACAGCAAGGGCCGGAGAAAACCAACGGACCCGATCGACTGACACTAAATCCAGTAGCGTTTCGATCACGGTCGAGCATCCAAACTTCAAAACCCCTGAAACTCTCTATATGACACAACCGACATGCAAAAATGGATAAAACGAATACTCTCTACCCATGGATCACTCTCTGTATTATTTAATCCTTACAAATAACGTTGTGTTGAGGTGTGAAAGGTTGTATCTTCAAAATCAGTGAAAAGTACAGTCGTCCTGATATATAATGTCCATGGTATTATTGGAAGCAAATCCTGACTAGTTAGGATGATTTATGATTCATTGGAAAGGTGGTTAAATGATCTTCCTAACAAACTTAAGTTTCCTCCAATCTGAGTCATGATGGGGAAGATCCGACCTGTTTATCAAAACCATGCATTGCCGATTGACTAAAATCGAAAAAACTTTTGGCCGCGCTTTAAACTAGTCAAACGGAATCTGATTGAGATGATTTTAGTTGCAATGAAAATCTTATCAGACAACGTTTCCAATGATTCTAATATCATCAAAATCAGACTATTGGTCAAATTGCAAACAACTGATTTCATATATTACACGGATGTATTTTCAGCACACCAAATGAGGTCCAATCAAAGTGATTCTAGTCTTATTAGAAAGCTTATTTGATCAACTATCTAACAAGACTAAGATTACCAAAAACAGATGAACAACGAACAAGATATACAAATATTTAAATATTTTGCACAAAAAAGATGAAAACCAAATACAACTATATACACATATATTTTATATGTAATCATTACATTTTATAAATATATATATATATATAAGTAATAATTACATTATATATAAAATAAATATATATAAATAAATAAAAATCAATACCTGCATGTTGTCAGGAGGGAAGAAAATAACACTTTAATATATAGAAACTACCTACACGCTCACAATTTAGGGTTGGCGCCCACAATTCAATTCGGGCTCCCACAATGCAACTCGAGGTATGGGGGCGTCCGCAATGAATGCCAATGTTATATAAGGCACCTCAGGTCACATAGATGGAGAAGAGAAGAGGGCAAAGGAGAAGCTAAAGTAGAGAACTTAAGTAAACAGAGAGAAACAGAAAGTAAAAGACAAAATAAAGAATAGAAAGAGAGATAGAAAAATACAGAAAAGGTCTGAGGGTTGGAATTTGCCTAGAGGTGCTACCCAAAGTACCTTAAAGATTTCCAACGTGCATGCCAACATGCTGCTCAACACAAGAGACAAAAATGGCTATCAAATAAGTCAAAAAAGCTAAGAATTTGTCCATTTATATTTAATTTGTATTCCACTCCACATATTTCAATTGCATTAATTACTTTCACGTTTTATTCTACATTATTCTTCATCTTCCAATTTTCACTTAATTTACCCGCCTAGGATCTTAAATCCTATGAAATAAAACTAGTTAGCATTTTATCTTATTCCATTGTTTTTACTTTATTTGTCTACCCATGGCCACTTGGCTTGTGATTTAAGGCTAGATAACTTTTTTTTTTAAATTTCTGCCTACTTGGCCCACTTGGGTTATGTGAAGCATGACCAAGTATAAAATGTCAAAATTCCATTAAATTCTCAAAAATTGTAAATCTTGTGAAGTAGATACCGCACATTGTGCGGGTAGAAAAGGATGCTTAAACCCTTCATTTTCCGTCACTGAGACCCTTACTCAAAATCTACGGCCGTAGACTAACCGCGGGAGTTACTTAAGTTGAAAAATTCTGAGATTTCTCGACTCCTAAGCGATTCTACGGTTCCTAATCGACCGTATATTTTATGCTTCATTTGACTAGTGGCGACTTCAAATCAAATGCATTTTTATACCTGAGTCAACGACACACATCGCCCGCAGTAACAAAAATTAATACGAAAGCCAACAAATCGAGGGCACCGCCACGCTCGTGCGCATGTGTGGGGGAGGCGTTCGCACTATGTTTTGTAGGTTAAGCTTAGTCTACAAAGCCGTGTGTGGGGCCCACCTTGATGTGTGAAAAGCCTTTAATTATGCGCATATCATGTTCTCCTTGTCACCCGAAAATCAGTTCATAAAAAAAACTCAGGTGTGCCACACCACAAGGAACAATTAGGATGAGAACACCCAGGATGATGTCCAGACCCAAAAAATCATGTCATTACAAACTCGGGTGGGCCACACCAACTAATTTCAGCGATTTTAGGCATGATTTTACTAGTTATGGCCCACCTGAGTTTTTGATCGGCTTGAATTTTGATCCCCAAGGAAAGTATGATGCTGCCAACAATCTCAATGAATTGGATTTCAAGTATACATCACAATAGGCCCCACACATCGCGTTGCACGTAAAGCTCAAGCTACAAAGCTTCGTACTGGATCCGACTTTATATTATACAATACAATATATACACACACACACACACACACACGGAAACGCTCACCTGCGAACCAGTTCGTACGTACTACATACGAACTTTTTTGAGAACCCATCATACGTGATGTGCATCCAAAATCTGGACCGTTCATGTGAAGCAGCACCTCGAGAAACCCCCCAATACCAAGTTTTATTTTGATCTAAAACTTTAATAGGCCATGAAAAATGAAAACAGTTTCCTCCCTTGATTTGAATTTCTCTTTGATATGGCCCACCAGAATTTTAGATCAGGATGAAAATTTGTCATAGAGGTTTTCATGGGATTCCGCATCACATGGACTGTTCAGATTAGACACCCATCACATGTGTGCAAAGTATTTCAGTCCTCCACTGTAAAAAGCGGACGCAACCTTGTGTGCAAAATCCGAAGGACAAAAAGGGCTCTTGGAATCCGAGGATGCCAAAAATGCAATCTGAATGACGAAAATACCCTTGAGCGTAGAATACAAGTAGCTGTACCAAAAGAGAGTGCTAGTGCAACTGTATCTGAGTCATTCAAAGCGTCAACTTCGTCGTCCTTTTTCAAATTGACGCCCGATATTATCGTTTTTGTCAGCTCTTGTCAGTATCAATGGTACTGTGTGAGCTCTGCAGTGACTCATCCACCGTACACGTGACATACACTTACGTCAATCAAGACCAACAAATAGTGGGCCCCGTGATAAATAGACGATTGTCCGAATACTGCACGGGTTAAAGGAATATTACACATCGCACATCTGTTTCTAAAATCTGGTCACGGACCATCTTCTCTCGATCGTCCATTTGATATCAAAAGTTGGACGGCTAGGATTGTTTTATTTGTCTTAGTGGCGTCCATCCACTATTCGAGCCGTCTCTAACTCTCCATAGATAGGATATAAACACATGCAATCACCATTTAACAAATGGTACGAAATAAGTGTTTTTTAAACAGGAAAATCCTAGGTTTTTGCCTAATTTAAACTATAAATTAAGACATTTTGGTCCGTTTCTTCGTTAGTATCCTTTTCGATTTGAGTTCTTTTCGCATGGCTCGTGACTCAGGATTTCCCTCACGTGTCGCATTACTGGGCCCCACCTGTGGGATGGTCTGATGATCGAAACATGTATGCTCTACTAAGTAAGCAACAAAAGTAATAAATTAAGCATAATGAGTGATTTCGACCATTAATATGCGTAGATAATAGAGAACACGGGAAAGGATGTTTTGATGGTTCAAATTTAAGTAAAAAAAATCAAAGGTCAGGATTATCATTTAAGCTTGGTTTTTGCAGGTAAGCTTATCCGCGGCATCACAGAGAAGGTGGACGGTCTCAATCAGCGTTCCGTTTCTTCTTGTGAGATCCAACAGGCGACACATGCTGGCGATCCTGACGCGCGACACAGACAAAATGAAGTCGATATGGTAGAGAACCGATCACATACAGGCAACGGTAACACAACTTATGGTACCGTACAACCTTTCCCCCGCTAACATGCCACTTTTATAGGACATCATCAGTAGGCTCCACAAAGAAATTAACCACTTTTAAAGAAAGCGGGTTGATCCAATCTACGGGTGGGCCAAACCTTTATGTTGTGTCAGACCGTCTGAAGAGATCAAGCGCCTGTGATTTGTTGCTTGTGATCTTTATGGAATGGCCCACTGTTTCGATGGTACCGATGTCCTGTACAAGTGGCATGTCAGAAGAAAAAATGTCACGGTACCACGAGTGGTGGTATCTTGCGTGTATCAGATCATAAGGAGGTCACTAGTACAACCGGTTGGACCATAAGTTACAATCCGCCCAGCTGATTACTTCCAAACTATTAAGTGAATCTGAAATACAACCCTTCCAATAGGTTGTCCATACCACGAGGATTGCTTAATGCAACAATCAGCTCCATTTACACATCAGGTGGGCCTGAAAATAGAAAATAATTTTTAGCCGTTGATAATTAGAAAAATATAATTTTGTACTACTCGATAAGTAGTGTGGCTGATTTTCTTAAAGATGTCCTCGTGATGATCAAACCCGGCTATTGGACGGGTTGGATGTCGAACACATATAAAAGGTCATATGTTATCCGCTGGATGGACCGTACCTTAAGGTCCAACTGGTTGTATTTAAGACTTTCTCTCTAATCAGTTCTCGATATCATATTGGACAATGAAGCAAGTGTACCACCAGCTCTCTCTCTCTCTCTCTCTCTCTCTCTCCATCGAGTGAGTGACAAACAGAGAAGACGCTGCATGCACCAATTTTCAACGCGTAGTCTCGGGATGGGGTCCTACAGATGAAACAACGATCAATGCTTGCCTGCAAGCACTCTAAAGTAGCTCACATACGTGCCAAAGTAAAATACGTGCGAGCGTAAGAGGCCGTTTTCATAGGCCAAAACCCCACTATATAATAGCACAGGTACATTTCTTTAGGTGGGCCACACGGTTACAAAACATGGAGCGTTAAAAGTGTTTGTTTGGCCTGAGTTCAGAGAAAGGCAAGATATGGGTCGGCTGATTGTAACCGTCCATCTTATTAGCGGTCCTGAAAATGGGCCATGGTTCAATTATCTTGGGTAAGTTGTGACATCTTTCCCGCCAACATGTAACACGTGCCTTTTCACCATGACCTTCACGCTGATGAGAAAATCAGTCCGATAAAAAAAAAAAAAAAAATTTTAAAAAAAAGGATACTATCGTCCAACAGTTTACATTCAAGGTCCAACATCTATGCCCCACCTATCAAATTAGACAAGCCTATTTTTAGGACAGACCATATTCAAAGTTGGGCCCGCCTGATGGACGGCTTGGATATCAAAGAAACATGTCACGTTTGCGCTGAAGATTACACTATTGAGTTAGACGCTTGCAAGTATCAATCCGAGATAGAGAGAGGCAACATGGCAACAACACGTAAATGTCAATTCCTGCACATCCAACGCAGGTTGTCGCCATTTAAATAATAGCCGTAGATATAACATATATAATAAGAAGTAGCCGTAGATATAATATAAAAAATTATAATAATTTAAAAGAACGTCCTTTCTTCTTGGTCTCTTTTCCAGCCCGGATTCCATGACTCTCTCTCTCTCTTCCCTGTCTCGTAGTCCGCTCCCTCCACACGCGTTGTCACGTACTCACATCACTTGACTCGACTCCTTTTGTCTTTTACTCTCTCTTTCTCTGTCTATTGTCATCTCTGCAAATAAGAATAGATATGGGAGCAGCTGAAAAAAAAAGAAAAAGCGGGGCGCCCCTTTGCATTTTAGCTTTTCGCTGCACGAGTCGAGGGGTTAGACTTGCCTGTTTCGCAGCTGAGGATCAAGATCATGTGTCTACCTACTGGTGTCCATATTCTCAGATGATCCGACAATTTGGAACCGTCCATATTCTCCTTATTACCATAAATAAGATATTTTGTTGTAATCAGACGTCAATGACGATAGTAACTTTTGATTTTAATAGTTGAATTCGATCCATTGATTTTTTATCTTACATTTCTCTAAAATTGTCAACTGATGGTAATGGCCACATTCATCATTTGAGATAAATTTCTTGCAGTAATACTTATAGGATAGAATCCACAACATGGACGGTTTAGATCAACAGACCACTTAACATGTAGCTGAAGTTGAGGGGCGACACACGGTGGAATTTGAATCGCGACAGAAACAAAACGAGTATGGTTGCGGTAAGTCTGGTGACTTTGTTACTGCTTCAGATATGAGAAAGCCTGCGCGTACACGGTCAGAATTCAGAGAACTGTTTTTCTTTTACGTGGGGGGTAGAAATCCACCACCTTACTTTGGTGTACTCTGCGCCACACGTGATAACTCTGAGGCTGGTGTGCTTGACAAGTTCGCTGAATGTGGACCGTTGATTGATTTTATTTTATTTTTTTGTCCGCTTCTTCTATGTCTCACTCAACAGATTTTTGCTATGTCTTTTCACCCTAACAGGACTGGAATCTCCTGATGAATGGATTGGATGGACCACAAACAGTTGGAAAGGTTTTATTCGGTGGGCCTCACCTAAGTGTTGCATGTGGTGTGGCCCAGCTAGTTTTTCATTCCTGCTGATTTTTAGCCCATGGAAATGGAAGTTCGCATCTAATGGAGTGGGTGGATCAGACGCAGTCTATGGGCCACACAACAGCCCGTACAATCACAAGTTGTAGGAGCACCACTACCACATGGGCGCCAGCTCATATGTAACTATAACACGACTAGCCATCTGAACTAGGGATGCACGGTCGGAGCTGGAGCCTGGGGGAGAATTATTTACTATTCTGGCAGAGTGCGCGGACGCCCGATTGCCTGCAGCGCCTGTCTCCGGGAATATCCCTGGAGCGGCCATGCTCCGTGGGCCCAACTGACGTATGTATTTTATTCACCTGTTACATCCGTTTTTTCAGCTAATTTTAGGGAACGAGAGAATTAATATATATATATATATATATATATGAGGCAGATACAGGCACGATGGGACCACGCTGCAAGAAACAGTGAAGATTGAATTCCCACCGTTGAAATTTTTCTAAGGCCCACCATGATATTTATTTACCATCCAACTTCTTCAAAAGTCACACAAATAAGGATGAATGAAAAAGAACAAATATGAGCTTGATTCAAAACTTCTATGGCCCAAGAAGTTTTGATTTCAACTGTGGCATAGGAAGTTTTTTTGTCCCACATTTCGTTGTTGTGTGGTCCACTTCAGCTATGGATTTGCTTCATTTTTAGGTTCATGTCCTAAAATCAGCTGAAAAAATCGATGGATGGCGTGGATAAAACACATATACCGCGATAGGACCACAGAGGGTGGGCCACGTCCTGTAAGATATTCCTGGGAGGGAAGGTGCAGCACGGTGCTTCATGCACTTGCCTGAGACATACCCACTTGACCTGCACTTAACTTTTAAGTAAACCATCTAGGTGGTGGGACGCACGGTAGATAGGTCAAAACTTCCAAAACAAGATTAATTTTCACATCCAAATGTCTGATTGACGGATACTTGTTAGTTGGATCTTCCGTTTGATTATTTTTCATTTCATCCACCCATATATGATGTCCGTGAATCAACAAATTAATATACCAATCCAACTTAATGACCCATCTAAAGTGGTTTTCACAATTTGTACAGTTCTTACTAAGATGTAAAGAAGCCTTTTATAGTGCAGCGTCCGTCGGTAAGTGATACAGGGTTCGGTCCCTGGTGGTCTTTCGTTGTGAACCTTAGTAGAAAGAAAAAACTAACAAAAAATTATACCAAAATGACTCTAAGTACAGCCGTTGCAAGAGAATAGCATTTTATTTTTATTTTTATTTTGTGAAAGTTTTTTAGTTTTTATATAAACCAAAATGCCCATCACCTTTGGGAGCTGGCCCCATATCCCTATTTGCTTATGGGAGAAGCTTTGAAGTTCTAATTTCGACCATAATGTGTCCATCACGTGGTGATTATGCACACTTGAAGGCAGATCTAATCCCTTACCTAATTCAGATGTCTAATTTGGTAGGATCTATTTAAAATACATCAAATTGAATATTTGGCTGAAAGTTAGCTTGGGAGATGCATTCGATTGGATCTCAATGCCTAATTAGTCAATGAATCATCGTTTGATCTTGCCAAATGAAAAAATGTAACCAAAATCACTGGATCCCCAGTCTATTTGACTTCGATTCGCAAGTAAGAGTGTCGGCCTTGCTTTGCAAATGAATATGTTGTTTGGTATGAATGAATGGTCAACATAATACATAGGGTGATCTTTTAGAATTCTAAGAATAGTAAATATTTGGATCGATTCAGGGGCAATTTAGGTCCCATCGGTTGCACCAACTTGAGTAGCACAAGATCATGACAAATTTGGCATTTGTCGATTCAAACGATCGATCGACAGTTCATGTTGGTCCGACTAAAAATGTCAGTCGAACGATCGATCGACAGTTCATGTTGGTCTGACTAACAAATGTCGTCGGTTCGACCGACATCCTCCGAATTTTAAAATATTTGTAATCACAGAATTTTTTAAGTGGGATTGTAAAGGAGAGTGTGAGAGTGAGAGAGTTAGTGAGGTACAGTGAGGGAGTGAGAGAGAGCTTGTGTGGGAGATTAGATATCAGGTGCAAAGCGTTGTACTAAGTTGTTCTTCACCAAATTCAGGTCGTGCATGCTACATCGCATCTTTCTTGGCCAAAAAATCGCATTGTACTAAGTCGTTCTTCACCAAATTCAGGTCGTGCATGCTACATCGCATCTTTCCTGGCCAAAAAATCTGTCGATTAACTAGGTATGGATTCTTTGCACGGCACATGCATGCACATGTTTTCCCTATTTCTAACAGCATTGAAGTGATTAGGGTAAGAAACTCATTATTTTCTTCCAAATTTTAGGGTTTCTATTGTTAGGGTTTGATCATGTTAGAATTTTTAGTCCCTCAAGCAAATTGTGGCGGCCCATTCTTATCCAGGAGTCGTATTTGAACGCGGCTTTGCGGGGTGTCGATTGTGCGAAAATCTCGGGCTCCACTTACCAATCAAGTTATGGATTTCCCGAATCGAGATAGGTAAAACCCTTAAACACTTGTTAAAAGTTTAATTAAGTTAGAATCTAAGTTATTAACGATGAAATTACTAATGAATTAGGGTTTGGAGATACTTTTCCCAAATTCTTTATGGCTAGGTTGCATCGGACCTGAGAATCTTTGGTTTTAAGGTGCGATTTACCCTTCATGCTTTTCGATGACATTTTTAGCCTTGAAATAATTTCAATATTTAGTAATTATGTGATTAATCTATAAATCATGCGATAGCCCTTGCAAATTATCTTACGTACGTAAAATCTATGATGAATTATGGGAATCTATAACATACGTAATCATTTGTTAAAATATGTAACATGTTTAAAATCTTATATATGCTCACGTAATATGTTCAGCCTAAGTTTTAGGTTGAATTACATATGCGCACTCCTTTTTTCTTTTTCTTTTTTTGAAAAACATACTTTTCAGGTCTTTTGCCTATTTATGTAGCTTTTTAATAGCTTTTCGCTACAACAGTTGTAACTTGCTCATAAGCACTAAAGCAAGACCAATTTCAACGGGATTTGATCCCTCAAAAAGTAGGTTACAAGGTTTTTTTTTTTTTTTTTTCAAAAAAGTTTTGTCTATATTCATATCAAAACCTATACAGATGGGAACTCCCTTACATAAAACAGGAGACCTAACATGGCAAACAGCAAGATACTTACAAAAAGGCCCCACCTGGGCTCACACCATTCTAATCGATCATAAACCAAGTTTGTCCAGAAAAATCATACCTCGAACCTGCCGTGGAAGCTCTAATTGATTCTCGAAACAAGCACGAGACTGGGAAGCACTACCTAAACTAGCCATTAAATCAGCTGGCGAATTTCCTTCCCTTAGAACACGCACAACAGTAGTGTAATCCCTCCTCCTCAGCACATGCGCACTCCTTAATTATGAATCATATGAATATAATTCTTATCTTGTGGAATTCATGTACATATGAATTATGGCCTGCCTTGATATGGTTATATGTGAACTGTGCGGGTAAGTCACGCCCTTAGAGTAGGGCCTTGTTGAATTATCTGGTACCTTGAACTAATTAACATTGTGTGAATTGAGTTAAATGGAATTTGATTGTTGACGTGCCTTGTTGGATTATCTGGTACCTTGAATTCATGTAGATATGAATTATGGCCTGCCTTGATATGGTTATATGTGAACTGTGTAGGTAAATCACACCCTTAGAGTAGGGCCTTGTTGAATTATCTAGTACCTTGAACTAATTAACATCGTGTGAATTGAGTTTAATGGAATTTGATTGTTGACTTACTATTTTGGTGTATCATTATGCCTTGATGGCTTTGGTTGGGTTGAATCTCATTGTTGTGTCCTCTAATGGACTTAGTGCCTTATTGGCTTGCCTAATTGGCTTTTGTTGGGCAAAACCTGCTTATTGCATCTATATATTGGGATGGTAAGGCCCACTTGTTGGACTAAGATTGGTCACTAGTTGTAAAAGTTTTTAAACTACTGTTTGCAAATCAGATTAACAAAGGTTGGGTTCATCATGCATTCATGGCACATAGGTGTTATCAAATGATTAATACGGATGTTGTGGATGTGATATATCTTGAGTACTTTTGTAGGCACCTGGACCACCATTCGAATGACCCATTTATTGTAGGCTGGGTCAACTGTTTGAAAGATCCAGTCCTTTGTAACTGTTAGTTGGGTCGACTGTTTGAAAGACCCAGTCTCTCTTGTTGGATGTTATATTGATTATTTGAAAGACTCATTCACTTGTATTTGGTCTGACTGGATGTGCATCCCTAGTGCAAAGAATATTTATGCAGTCATGTATTTAAACAAGACGCATAATAAACTGGAATTGTTTTGGTGTGCTTTTCTATGAAACTATACTTGATTGATATATCATTGCGTAATCTATTGAGGATTTCTCATTGAGTTGACCACTCACATTTCGAATTCAAAAACCAAATGGTGGATGCAGGTAGATAGAGTTGTAGAGTTTAGGGTCACTAGGGTAGAGTTCGGTGGAGAGATAGATGATCGTGTGGAACAACTTTAACTGGATGAGCTTTGGAAGCTTCAGCCATTGGCTTTTTATGACTTTCCACCCTTTATATTGACATATTTCGTTTGTTGGGTTGGTATGGGTTATGGTGGTTCCTATGGGCACCTTTGGATTTATACACTTTAATTGGATGATTGCTAATGCAACTTATGCTTATTTATCCTACTTTTTCTTTGATATCCGCCAATTTTAAAATGCGCTACTTTGATTTATTTTTATCTGAGATGAATGTTAATATGATTGAGTACACAAGTGGGAGATTTTTCACATGTGGGGTATTTCTAGGTGACACTCGAGTTTGCGCAGCTAGATATCGTACTTAAGCGATGAAAACTAAAGAGTTGTCAGTGTCGGTAACATTGCACTCGACTTTTTTACTGTTAACACCCTAGAACACGGGATCTGAGTCTTCGTACTTAGATGTCAGGTTTCAAGGTGTTACACACCTTCACCCTCCAGTGGAGTTCTTTTTCCAACATAGGACTACTAACGTCATGTTCTCTAGTGTACAAACTTCTTATTTGCTTCAACTTAAAAAATGATCATTTTGTACACTCCGACAACCACACTTCGTATAGATGAAAACTTAAATGCCATTGAATGTCATCCCAAAGAGAGGTGGTGGCTCTCATAAAGGAAGCTTCAAAGGAAGAAGAAGCTCTCTACAAAAACCGCAAAAGGTAGAAATGAGTTGTAACGCCCTGAATTTCAGGAACCGATTGATAGTCGGCTTCTGAATTTTTGGGTGTCACTTATGCCTCGCGAGGCCACGGATAGGTATAGTTCAGTTGATTTATAAGCAATAGAGAAATCCAGTGGACCATGCAGCATAAATCAAAACCAATTTACTAAGCTCAAGTGCAACTAATATGGAATATATATCTAGCAAATAGAGATAATGTAGATAAGCATAAGGGACCTTGTCCCAACAAAATATACAATCTAAAAGATGTACAAATCCCTGCCTTGGGGCCCATCACTAATCCTAAAGCGGCCTACGGGGATCTGTCAAAAATCTAAAAATAAGATAATTCCTCCTCCTTGTTCACGCTTGCCCCATCCAGCGCATCAAGCTCTATAACACCTGCATTTAAGATAGGTTCTGATTGGTGTTTTAAAACACCGTCCTAGAGTGAGAGTGAGTGATCAAATTAGTGAGTTCCATTAGCAATAAGTTACACATGTTATCAATTCCATAGGCACAATTAATGAAAAGTATGAAAAGCACAATTCCTAACTACTTTTATTAATGCATATGCATGTTATTATGATATGATGCAAGCCCTCACCATCTAACACTCCCTCGAACGACACCATCTTATGTTCGCAATGCCCAACACTTCCTTAATGTGACCTCGACTACCGAGTTGTCATCCTAACTAATGTAATGTGATGGTAAACATGTTAGCCGCGTGTTTAATTACATCCATTCATCTAACAGTTTGGGAAAACTAAGACACCCTAACGAGGTCAATGCCCTATCCTGATCGCGAGGCTCAGGCGGCCACGGCAGTCTTACGCTCGTGATCCTTGACCCAATTGGGTTCATCACTCCTAGATAGTACATACGAAGGAAATGTTATAGGATAGGATTTGCTCGTGGTCACTACGGGGAGGCTTGTCGCCCCACCGTAGGCCGACAACTTAAGCATAGTATCCCATTCCACCATGCTCGGCTCTCGAGACTTATGGGTCGCAATATAATGGTTATCAGTAGGCGCTACATGGACGTAAGGTGCCCCAGGTTTAAACAGCCATGAGCATACGTGGTTAACAAACATGATTGGTCAACTAGTGGGACAATTTGCCCCATTTAGGCGAATTGCGGAATACACGACATTGGGAGCGAGCGTCCCATGTAGTCCAACTACTGCCGGCTATCCGTATTCGAACTAAATGGGTCAGATTAGTTGTTAGATGATCCTACCGATGGGGCTGCCCCTACGGGCTTCAAAGTTTGCTGGCCAACCCAGCAAGAGGGATTGAATTTCTTAATATTATAAAGAATATCACGATCTACTTCTAGTTGTGAAAAATTTAAGCATGCATAAATATAGGATTCAATTACTTGATATCATAAAAGATCATGAATTTCTTCTGATTGCAAGGGAGATCTAAGCAAGCATGTAAAAGAGTTTCAAGTTACTTACTCTTAATTACAAAGAATTTGGATATGCATGCAAGTAATTCTGTAGTTAATTTTCTTAATTTATATGCATAGGAGACATGCAGCACATTTCCCCTAAATTACCTCAGGTTTGGGGATAAGTTATACTCAAATTTCACATAATGGAAAGGAAATCAAACAAAGGCAAACTTTAAAATGGCTTGGAGTTAAATATTTCTTCTCTAAGCAAGTTTAAGTTAAAACGAAATGTCTATTAATGTATCCCTTACAAAACAACATGTAAAGCAAAATTCTCACACACAATCATTAATTCTAGCCTAGGTTTGATAAATGGCCACCTAAGGATAATGGTCTGCACCTAAGAATGGTTTGACGGCTTGTAGAGCCGCTTCCAAGGTGCCAGTCCTGCAAATTGGTGTGTTGAAGCCCTGTGCCAATGGAATTTGCATGTTAGGATACATGCAAGTGGCCTAATGCATTAAAAACTGAAAAATGGCTGGGTGGATACCTTTCGAACACCCATAAGCCACTTCCGTAGTTGTGGGGTAGGGGAGGAAAATTCTCTAATTTTCGATGAGGGACTGAGGTAGGGGAGGAAAATTCTCCAATTTTCAGCCCCTTGGAGCTCTCTCTCTCCCTCTCTCTCTCTCTCTCTCCTCCTTGCAAAAAATTCGTATGAAAGTGAGGGAGAGAGTTTTTAGAACTTTTATAGTATGAGAATTTGCCCAATTAGCCTTAAGGAGTCTTGTTATAACATATATACCCCTAGTAGGTAGATTTCTGGTTCCTGAGACCATCCGAGTGGCCCCCTAGCCCATTTGTGTCATGGGGCTGGTGTCTCATTGTCAGATGAAGGGTTATTCCAATTTTAGTGGCAAACGGATGACTCGATTGACCGCAAGGGCCTGATTTGCGATCAACGGTCACTATTATTTGATCAGGGCTCCAGTTTTGCGGATAAGAGTAGGAAAATATCCCTAATTTATGGTTTGAGTTTGATTGTAATTTAACAGTCGGAAAATCGTAACTTGCCATTTTACTGGCAGGGCCAATTGTTTAAATTTCAGGTTCTAAGCTTTAGATTCCGGAGAATCGTGTCTTTCAAGTGTTGCCTTGACAGTCCAAGTTGCATGGGGCGAGGCACAGTTTGGGTCTACTGTCCGTGATGAGCCTCATGCCCAGTGAGGCCCATAATTTCTTATAGTTTCGGACTTATTGGACTTTCCACGAGCGATATACGGTCATTTTGTCCGTCGTGGTGTACTATTGGATAGACCGACATTGCGGCCCATTATCGACCTGAATATGCTCAAGCTTGTTTGCCTTCATGACTTGATTTATCCTAACTTATTGATAGTGGTTCTCGGCGTCACTTATCCCTAGACATTTGGGGTCTTATACGTGTGCACAATGCGATTGTCTAGTGTGGTCCTGCGGCAAATCCGCTAGTGGATGCCCCAGGATGCTGTAACGTTTGGCCTGGGTGTTACATGATGTCTCTAAAAGTACTTGGCCTTACACCATAGGGTCCTCAGACACCATCTGTGGGCCCACCATGAGGTATGTATCGAATCAACTCCATCCATTAGACTTGGGTGCAAATTCCTTCCCTTAACACATGAGAACCACAACCCTCTACACATGACAATAATGACCCTTACTATGTGAGGGTCAAGGTTGTCATCTATTAGCGGTCAGGGTTATCATTATGGGCACTTAATAGTTGTCATGTGGTAAGTGTCGTGGTTTTCATGTGTTAAGAGTCCTGGTTGTCATGTATTAAGGATTAATTTATTGTCATGTGTTAAGGAAAGGAATGTGCACCTAACCTGATTCCCACACCGGAGAATAGAATATAGGACAGTGGTCCGCTAGATAATAGAGCATAAGAGCGTGGCGATGGATTCAATTGAGGAAACTTTAGAAAAAGAGTTTTGGAGGAAACTTTAGAAGAAGAATTTTGTTGTAAATACACTGTAGAAAATAATGGTGGAGACTGGTGGGTACCCGATTCCCACACCGGAGAATAGAATATAGGAGAGTGGTCCGCTAGATAATAGAGCATAAGAGCGTGGTGATGGATTCAATTGAGGAAACTTTAGAAGAAGAGTTTTGGAGGAAACTTTAGAAGAAGAATTTTGTTGTAAATACACTGTAGAAAATAATGTTGGAGACTGGTCGGTGGGTCAAAGAGTGGTGGTGAATGCCATAAAACTTCAAAGGAAGAAGAAGCTCTTTGGGGAAAAAATAAATTGTAAAATATAGAAATACATTCTTTCAACATACTTCACCCTACCATATGGTCCTCAGACACTATCTATGAGGCCCACCATGTTGGATATGTCTTAAATCTAAGTCCTTTCGCAACTGGGATGCGAAAGGGAAGTTGCCTAAACTATAAATAGGTGTTCCTAGGGCTTTTCTAAAAGGATGAAAAATAATTCTTAAGCTTTCTAAAGGGATTTTAGGAAAATCAAAGGGTGTAGCAAGGGTGAGATTCGAGGTTATTCGAATCGGGTAAGTCTTCTCTCTTTGTAATTTCTATTTTCATAGTGGAGATCCGTCGCTTTGTGCCGTGGTTTTTTCCCGTAAGGGTTTTCTACGTTAAATCTGTGTTCTCTTGTGTGTGCTTGGTGTCATTGTATTGCTATCCTAGATCTAGATCTGTGTGATTCCGCAGCACAAATCCCAACAAGTGGTATCAGAGCTATTGTTGGGGCACAGATCTGAATCAGAGGGATTAGTAATAATGGCGAACAATAGGTATGAGATTGAGAAGTACTCAGGAAAAAATAATTTTAAGTTATGAAAAATCAAGATGATGAGTTCCTTAATCAAGCAAGGAGAAAATGGTGCTCTTGAGGAGCGGAAGTCTACTATGACTGATGATGATTGGAATACTCTTGATAAGAAAGTTTTATCATCGATTCGTTTATGTCTCACAGATGAGGTTCTCTACAACGTCATGAGGGAGAAAACTGCGGCTACGTTATGGGCGAAATTAGAGGATGTCTATGCGAAAAAATCCTCTAAAAATCGCCTGCACTTGAAGCAGCAGTGGTATAACTTCAAGATGGCAGAGGGTGGAGATCTGGAGGCTCACATCAGCAACTTTAATAAATTAGTTTGCAAATTGCTGGATATGGAGGAAGTGTGAAAGATGAAGAACAAGCATGTATGTTGCTGAATTCTCTTCCGGCGTTGTATGAGTCATTCAAAGACACTATGTGCAGCACGAATAAAACCCTGAGTATCGACACTATTATCTCGGCCCTTCAAGGGAAGGCTATGAGAAAGATAAACGGCGACATGGGGACATTTTCTGATGCACTGTTTACAAGGGGTAGGAATTCTGAACAAGGTACGGGTTCTTCAGGTTCTAGATCCAAATCCAAGGGCAAAGGAAAGATAAAGTGCTGAAATTGTGGGAAGGAAGGACATGTGAAGAAGGATTGTGAAAATCCAAAATCAAAGAGAGAAGATTTTGAGGCTTCATACAGGGAGGCCAATGCTGCCACGTCAGATGGATCGAGTGGATGTGATGGTAATGTTTTGTCTGTGTCTACTATCAGGCGGTCATACGATAATCGTAAGAATGAGTGGATGCTAGACACAGGGGCATCTTTTCACGTGACTCCTCATCGGAGTTGGTTCGCCAGCAACAGAGAGTGCGATGGTGGACAGGTGTTTATGGGCAATGGCTTTGCCTGTAATGTTATGGCTGTTGGTACGATGCGCATCAAGATGTTTGATGGGGTGGAGCGTACCTTGACTGATGTCAAGCACGTTCCTGATTTAAAATAGAATCTGATTTCTCTTGGTGTACTTGAGGCAAAAGGATATACGTACACATGTATTGATAGTGCTCTTAAGGTATCTAAGGGGGCACAAGTAATCAGGTAATCATGAAAGCGCAATGACTTGGTCACTTATACAGGTTGATCGGGAGCACTTCAAAAGGTGGAACTGCAGTGGATGTAGCGGATTCCACCTCTGCATGTGTGTGGCATGATGGGCATGGCCACATGAGCGGACAAGACAGGAAGGCTGAGATGCGTGGACAGGGATACAAAGCAGGTGGAGCATCCACCTGTGAGAAGAATCACACGGCATGATCGCAAGATATCGGCGAGGTACATGGATGACTTTAATATCGTAGGGGATTTATCTTCTATTCAGATGGCTCCAGGTGAGCCTGGTGCTGAGAAGTGAAAGGTGACTACAGGCGATGTGATGGATTCGTTGTACCAAACCGACATATGGGAGTGGGTGGAGCTTCCAGTGAGCGGGAGAGTGGTTGGATGCAGGTGGATCTTCAGGAGGATACAACATAGATACAGGGCGAGGTTGGTAGCAAAGGTTTATGCTCGAAGAAAAGGGATAGGCTTCTCAAAGATATTCGCGCCGACGGTATAGCAGGTGTCTATTAGATCCGTGATTGGCGCTGGTTGACTAATGTGATCTTAAGCTGGAAGGATGGATGTGGAGTCTGCACTTCTATAAGGGAAAGTGAAGAGCAAATCTACATGAAGCAACCAGAGCAGTTCGAAGTTAAAGAGGCTGAGAAAAGACTTTGCAGGAGGTCGTGGTTCGACCTGTCGCCTAAGCAGTGGTTTGATTCCTTCATGGTGAGTCAGAAATTGATGACATGTAGATCGCTAATTATGACATGTCTGAAATCAATATTCTGAAGACTCGGTTAAGTGGGACATTCAGGATGAAGGATCGGGGGCTGCAAAGATGGTTCTCGGCATTGAGACTGAAGGAGGAGTAGGTTTTGGTAATCACAGGAGGAATACTTTGTGTGTAGGTATTGATCAAGGATGTGATGGGTCAGGTAAAGCCGGAGAGCATTCCCTACACATCTCTCCTTAAGTTTTCCTCAGGACATGTCCCAAAACAGATGAGGAAAAGCAGGATATCTCATGAGCCTTATTCGAATGCGGTTGGCAGTGTATGCCATGGTCTGGATTAGACCGGTTATTTCACAGGCTGTCAGTGTTGTGAGCAAGTACCCCAGCAAGCAATATTGGGTAACGGTGAGATAGTAAGAAGACTACGTCTTTCCTTTTGAGAAGACAGGAGCAAAGATGGTTGGGCATGTGGATTCTGATCCAATAGACATGCTCTCCTAGATCGTTCCTGTAGAGAATTTCAAGGTCTGTAAAACTTCTCTGGACTTGGCGATGGTGTAAAAGGAAGACGGAGTGTGCAAGAGAAGCTATGATGTGATGCAGAAATAAGAGAAGAGGTCAAGAAGCTACACGGTTGGAGATTGAAGACATGGTGGAGATTGTTGTGATATGCCTTAAATTTGAGTCCTTTCGCAACTGGGATGCGAAAGGGAAGTTGCCTAAACTATAAATAGGTGTTCCTAGGGCTTTTCTAAAGGGGTGGGAAATAATTCTAAAGCTTTCTAAAGGGGTTCTGGGAAAATCAAAGGGTGTAGCAAGGGTGAGATTCGAGGTTGTTCGAATTGGGTAAGTCCTCTCTCTTTGTAATTTCTATTTTCATAGTGGAAATCTGTCGCTTTGTGCCGTGGTTTTTTCCCGTAAGGGTTTTCCACGTTAAATCTATGTTCTCTTGTGTATGCTTGGTGTCATTGTATTGCTATCCGAGATCTAGATCTGTGTGATTCTGCAGCACAAATCCCAACACACCATAGGGTTATCTATCAAATCCACTTCGTCCATTAAATTTGAAATTTAATTTAAGGGCATGGACCCAAGAATGAGGCACATTCATAGAAAAGGTAAACCGCACCACAAAAAAGTGTTGGAATTATATAGCCAGCGATATTGGTTGTTGTGGGACATAAGAGCTTATATTAAGTTGAAACTAGTATTTTTCATTGAAATGGCGGGCCACAAAGACAATAAACAAATTGGATCAAGTAGGCATAATCACCACATGATTGTTATATCATGCATCGGGACTTGGACTTCAAAGCTTTTCCCACAAACAAAGTTAAGCACGCATGAAGCTCCAATGGCAGTGGGCATTTTATTACTTGTAAAAACTAAAAAGGTGTCTAAAAATTAAAAGAAATAAAAATGAAGGCTATTCTTTTGCAAAAATCATACCTTGGAGCCATTTTTATAAAAATCCTGAAATCTAGAGAAAAAGAGGCTAGATAAGGATTATAGACTTCTAAAGTTTATAGCTCATACCATATTTTTCACATGTACTAAAATGAGCAATTGTTAAAAGTAGATTATAAGTAGGTAAATTAGGAGCCACATCATGTCTACAAATATTGAAATGACGACTGATTTATGCAGTCACACCTTGCATTGAAATACAAAATAGCAGGTCTTTTTTTCTTAAAAATAAGGCGCTCACACCTTGCGTTGAAATACAAAGGGATGGACTCTTGTTCTTAAAAGTAAGGCGGGAATATCTTGCAGTGAAATAGAGAGCAGGTCTTTTTTAGAAGTAAATTACGTCTTCATTGCTGAGTTACTCTCTCTTCCGTAGCTAAAAAACTTAACGTGCATGAAATCCACTCCGTCCATCACGTAACCCACCTCTTGTTTGGATTTGATACAAAAATTCATTCTGATTCAACACCCAGGTGTGCGACCATTTAAAATCATACATAAGATCTCTAAACTCATACGGGTGTGGCCCACCTAAGCTGTGGAATATGTAATTTTTGGGTAACCTTTCATCCTTATGAGTCACGTCAGACCAAATGAATTGGAAGGCAAATAAACACCACAATAGGCCGTCCACAACTAATGGTGTGCATCTCAGCGCACATTTTCCAATGGTGTAGCCCACGTGAGTGTGAACGAAGCTAGTACCCTAGAGCGAGGGTAAGCTAGCAGTTCATGTACAGAGTCGCATAAAGAGTGTTCATTAGGTGAGAAATGATCATCTAGAGCGGCTGTATTATAATTTATGATATAGTCATTTTTTCCCCTCAAATGTGTCACATGTGTAGAATATTCAATCCTTTCATGAGGCCGGCTGCACGGGATGTGAATCACTTGATAATTCACTCATGACTTGAAAAGATTTGATTGGGCCACGTGCCACTTGATAGGATTTTTGATTAAGCCACGGACCCGGTTAGACATGAAACTAGTCAAATGCCTAATACTGTAACTTTAATGAAGTACATAAGGTGTCACCCTTATGGTAAGGCCCACCTTATTGTATGTATTTTATATTTGTTAGAGAAAAATATGACAAGTCAATAAGTCGGCTTATGAAATGGATCAACTCTATAGACATGGTCTGGGCTCCCTAAGCGTTGAACTAGACCAAGGCCTACATGTCAAGAACCAATAAAGCATCGAGGCAAGAGCCAATAGGCGTCGAGCCAAGAGCCGAAGCCTTCGGAGGCATATAATACCAAATCAATGCATAGGTTGACCAAAACATAGGTCGATCGAATCATGGCCCAACCCTAGTTTGGTCTACCCGCTAGGCCGGCCATGAATCTGTTATTCACAGCCGACCGCGATTTGATCGATGCATAACTCAATCAGCACCATTCGACATTATCTCCTTTAGAGCCGAACCAAGGAGACATCTCAAGATAAAAGATTTCCTTCCCGAGATCCTTGGAAGATACTATCTGATCTCAAAAATCTAGGAAATTAAAAATCTCAGGATCAACTTGGATAAGGAATCCAAATCTCCTCTAAATCAGAGAAATATCCCAAATCCACGGGATTGCACCTCTTCTATGAGTGGAAGCGCCTAATGGTAAAAGGTACAGACACATTCTCACCCCTAAGCCATTATTATATTATTAGACCCAGAATTCAGGCCTAACTTTGGCATCGAAGGATCCCCTGTACAAGTTAGGGTCTCCTTTGTTCTTTTCTTATGCAAGTATTCGAGTAACAAAGGGTTGAGCCGGAAACTGCATTAACAATATCCATGCCCTCCATCAATTTTACTAGATTATCTTAAGGCATTAGCCCAAAAACGAAGTGGATCCTACCATAGAAAACGGTGGTAATTGAACGCCCTACCGTTAAAGTTTTCCTAAGACCCACCTTAATATTTCTATGCCATCCAATCTGTTGATAAGGTCACGTAGACATGTGTGAAGGGAAAAAATAAAACCTGAGCCTGATCCAAAACTAATGTGGCCCATTAAGGGCCAATCATCACTGTTTCCTATGATAAGGTCCACCTCAGAATTAGATTTGCTTCAATTTTGGGCTCATATACTAAATTGACCTGGCAAAATTTATAGACGGCGTGGATATTGAATACATACATTAGGTACCATGCTGCGCCTAATATGCTTACCCTTTCAAACATGCTTAGCCTGGCCCACCTCTCATAGTAGCACTTACCACAATCAAATCCCACCATGCCTTATGCGATTCACTTGCGGCTGAACTACGATCATCACATGAAAAAGAAAAATCTGGCCGGGTGCCAAAAGTACACTTGAGTCATACCAAATCGGAATGCCCTATGCTTTTATCATATTGATTAAACTCTGTTGGGCCTATCGTGAATGTATGTGATTTATCCACACCGTCCATCCATTTTTTTCAGCTCATTTTAGGTTTGAACCCAAAATTAATGCATATCTAAAGCTCAAGTCGACCACACCACAGGAAACATTGTGCATAAGATTTCCACCATTGAAACTCTCCTAGAGCCCACAGTGATGTTTATTTGTCATCCAACCTGTTCAAAAGATCACACAGACATGGATGAAGGGAAACACAAATATCATCTTGATCCAAAACTTTTGTGGCCCCAGGAATTTTTCAATGGTAGATATTCAATTCACACTGTTTCTTATGGTGTGGTTCACTTGAGCTTTGGATATGCTTCAACTTTGGGCTCAAGCCCTAAAATTATCTGATAAAATGGATGGATTGAGTGGATAAAATACATAAATCACGGTGGGCCCCACAAATTTTATTCAGTGGACGGAGTTACTCAGTACGCAATCCGCTTCCGGGTCATGCTGTCCATTAATTTCGATGTTATGTACGGTGATAAGAGTATCGATCTGATTTCTATACCAGGTGATCATGATGGTGGGGCCCACCTTAATAGAGAGGTTAGCTGAGCCATTAAACGGGCCACATATCAATACTTTAATAGAGAGGTCATCTGAGCCGTTAATCTGAATGATTAGGACGAACATTTCTGCCCTTCCTTTGACATGGGAGGCAATGGACCACGTACGGTGTGCCCATCCTACGCCTCTTTAAATCATTCCTGAAGTTAAAGGCCAGGAATGGCCCACTTATTGCTGGGCCTGGAATGGACATTGTAGTACAGCCCATGACAGACTGAAAGTTCCTGGACTCAGTGTCTAGAGCGACAAAAATATCTAAGCTCTCAAATCCATGCTTTTCTCGATCAGACGCCAATGCCAAACGATGGGCCTTTGCCATGCCTATGATGGGTTGGCCCAGAAGCCCACCTGTGGATCGCAAAATTTCTTCCATCAGAGGGCAAAATTTCCATCATCACACCATCCTGACCTTTCAGTTTGTGGCCTGAAGAGTCCAGATGGATGGCTAATAAGAGAAATATAGCAACGGTTGACATTCAGCCAAAACAAGTCCCAATGTTGGTGGATAGTATCTGTCAAGCCTGGGAGATTTTCCACTGGCATGGTCCATATATGGTGGGATCCACGGTACCGATCTTACAGGAGGGGGGCTGGCAATGCGCCTTGTAAAATGGATATTTTGAATAGGCCCGGGCCTGACTAGTTCAAAATTCGGGCCTGAACCAACCCCAAGCCCGTCCTTTGCCAGCCCCTATTGGGGCGAGGATTACAGAAGTGATGATGGATGGAATGAGGTCTCAGGGACAGTGGAATGAAATGATCCTTGTGGCACATGCCAACTTGGCACATTTGTGTAAGATCCAGGTCATCCTTCGAGTAGGGCCCACTGGGATTTGCTCTTGGCAATAAAGCAGGCTCCTCTACTCAATGTATTTATGTGGAGTATGAATTTGATTGTTTTCCCAGAGACATACATCCCACTGATCCAGCCATGTTTTTTTTATGTTCCAGGCATGTTAATGATAGGTCCCACCACGTGAATGGCCTGGATCTTCAGCATGCGATATTTGGCGCGACTAATACAATCATCCCAGATGGAATTGGCTGGAATGGGCCGGAATGGCTAGTAGATCCTATGGGCCCGACTTGCCAAAAGTCGATCACGTGCCTAAGTTTGGTGCATGATCAAGAACAAGCCCAAATTTAGAGTAGCGAAGGAGTGAATTCAGTCAGGCCAGTGAAATATCGAGTTCCTTCCGACTACGGCGTCCTGCTATTTCATTGGCTTGTTAAACGCTTTGCTAGAGGGCGGTCCACCAACTTTCAAAAGGTCCATACTCGACTGTGTTTGGCAGCCCAATGAAATAGCGCCATATCACTCAAGGCCTAACGAAATTCGGTGTTAGCTTGACCTAGCCAAATCTGCTATGGTTAGTGAACAGCCTCAGTACAGACCCAGCTTAGACCCTCTACGGTTCAAGAAAAAAAAAAAACACCTTTAACAATATATATATATATATATATATATATATATATATATATATATATATATATATATATATATATATATATATATATATTTGGGGTGCAAAACCAAGCGGCCTACACAGCTCCACCTCATGGGATGTCACCGTCATGGGATAGATGTTCGAAACGCATCACGGTGGGGCCCACACAGCTCGACCTCACGGGAGCGCATGGTACCTTTTTCGGGGAAAAGGTAACATGCGCTCGACCTCCGTGAGGTCGAGTTGTGTGGGCCTCACAGTGATGAGTGTCGACCATCAACACTGTGCATTTGATGGGTCCCGTTTAAATTATGGGATATCCCAAAAATCAGCCACATATGGAACTCATGTGGGCCATACCATCTAAAATCATGTGAAGACATTGTTAAAACATATAAAAGCACTTAGTGGGGCCCACTGAAATTTTCATGCATCTGAAATTTGGTCTGAACCCTCATCCAAGTGGGACACACATAATGGATGGGCTGGATTTTCAAACCACATCTCGGTGGGCCCAAAAAATAGTTATGAATGTTTTAATGGTGCACGGCCCTTCTCAACTTCTTTATGTGGTGTGGTCCACACAAGTCACGGATTGACTTGATTTTTGAGACCTGGGCCTACGATGGAATGGTGCATCTGACTGATGGTGTAGATGTTCGAAACGCATCACGGTGGGGCCCACATAGCTTGACCTCACGGGAGCCTATAGTGAGGTCGAGCGCAAAGTACCATATCCATATATAGCATTGTACCTTTTACCAAACTCAGGTGAACCACACCAGTGATGTTTAGATATTTTACACATGATTCAATGCACTTGATTTTTGGATCATCCTAATCTCTAGAAACCAAGGAAAATATGAGGGAACACGTGATGAACGGATGGATGTCATTCAATCGACAAACCTTCGAAGTGGATCCGGCCCCTTCCTAGTGAGACTTCATCCGACCCTTAATCCAGATCCAGTCCCATCTGAAATTAGGATGACAATGAACGGATGACAATGAACGGGCCTGGGCCTAACCTTCGGTGGACCCCATCTCTTTCCGAAACTTGGCTGCGTGCAAGAAACCATGGTCACGTGTGTTAAATAAAAAGGTTTTGTGTATGTCCATCTCTATCACCATTTTATATTTCCGTTTTGGTAAACCAAATCGATTACTTCAGACAATCTGTTACTTCGAGAAGCTGAACACTTCGTGATTATGATATCAGTGGACGTTTTTATGTCGGTACACACCACATCACACGTGCCGATGTGACATGTGTGAGATCCGAGCTGCTCGTTAGCTGGACCGACCGTGTTGAACCTGGAAGCGGATTAGATACTGACAGGTTGAGTAACCAACTCGCTACTGAAGTGACGTCACCAAGTTCTGTGGGACCCACCATGATGTATGTGTTGTATCTAAACCGTCCATCCATTTGGAGAGATCATTTGAAGGAATGAGACAAAGAATGAGTGAGATTCAAATCTGGAGTAGACCCCACCACAGAAAACAGTTTGGAGAGGGATGCCTATCGTTGAAACCTTCCTAAGGTTCACTATGATGTTTATCTGAGATCCAACCTGTTTATAAGTTAAGACAGACATCGAAGAAGGGAAAAAACGAATTTCAGCTTGATCGAAAACTTTTGTGGCCCTTAGAAATTTTTAATGGTGGACGTCACTCTCTACACTGTTTTCTGTGGTGGGGTCCACTCGAGTTTTGAATCTGACTAATTACTTTTCACATGCCCTAAAATGATATCTCCAAATGGATGGACGGTGTGGATACAACACATACATCATGGTGGGCCCCACAGAACTTGGTGACGTCACTTCAGTAGCCAGCCTGGCTACTCAACCTGTCAGTATCTAATCCGCGTCCGTTGAACCTGACCCATAAATAGGCAGGTCCACTTATCCGGTGGACTGTCCCAAATCTCTAATTGATGGATATTTCTTTGGTGAATTTGGAACTTGTCTATTTTTAATTTAACCGTCCATGTCATGACCAGCAATTCGGTAATCGAAGCCCATTTGAACGGTTTGGATTGAGTTGCATTTATGCCACGCATAGTCAGATTGTTCTCGATCGTGACTCGTGCATACGATAGCACCTTCATACACGGCTTTCGCTGGACTAGTTTAATCTGAGCATGACCATTTCTTAATCGGCTTTTTCTGGGCCGTTGATTGAAAGGCTTGGAACTTTCAATCTTGATGATTTTCAAGGAAAGACCGATCAGCTGCATATCCAAAAAATAGTTTTGGATATGATCCCACACGTACGGTCAGCAAATGGTTTTGCTGATGAACATGACCCCACGGTTCCTTTTGATGATGTGGGTATGATTTACGTGTACGTTTACATAAAGTGGTATGGTCGCATGGGCTCCAAAATAGGTGAGTAACGTACGTTGGAGCTGTGTGAGCCCCACGGTGATGTTTCTCTTCCATCCAAACCATCCATCCACACGAGGGCCCCTGTGTTAGACCGAGAAAATTAACCTAATTCAAAAAAAAAAATCTGGTGGGCTACAACTAGGGCTGTACGCGAACCGAGTTAGCTCGGTAAGCGTGCTTGACTTGACTCCAAAAAACTCAATTGGACTTAGTTTGAAACTGAGTCCAAGTCGAGTCGAGCTGATTTTTTTAGCTCCAAATAAATTTCAAACCGAGTTCAAGCTTGCCCGAGCTTGACTCGACTCGAATCGGGCTTGGATCAAACCAGTTGGGTGACTTGGTTACTTTGAGATTGATGTTGCTCACTAAGTTTTTGATGAAATGACTCAATGAAGTGTTGGCTGGTAATGAATGTATGTTTCATCAAATAAATATTCTTTTTTCTTGATTTTGATGTTGCCTACAAGGCGTTTGATGAAATATCTGTAAAACCATTGCTGGTGTTTTACATACAATGAGAATTTAAAGGTGCAATTCATGTGTCTATGAAAATATTGCAAGAGCAAACTAGCCTAGATCTTGGCTCGAACTCGACTTGAAGTAGACCGAGCTGCTAACCAAATCGAGTCGAGCTGGCCAATCAGGCTCAAGGACCGAGCTGAGCCAAGTTCGAGTTGAGGTCAGCTAGTGGCCGAGCCGAGTCAAGCTGTGCCAAGCTCGACTCTATTTGACTCGTGTACACCTCTAGCTACAACACATGAAACAATAGTGAGCAATTAGCGAGGGTGATATCCACCGTAGAAACTTTTCAGATAGTGTGTTAGACCTAACGTGTTGTCCACAAGCCATCCAATCCACTCATCGGATGTGTCCCACCAAGATAGAGATATCAGACCATTCCAAAACTCGGATAGGCCGCACCTCATGAATGTGGAAGTGGATTGCCTGCGACCCCATGCAAGAACTTCTTGCAGTCCCAACCTATGTGGTACCCTCCGTGATGTTTGTGGGAAATCCACCCTGTCCATCTGTTCTGCTAGCTTATGATAGGCCATGAGACCAAAAACTCGCCCCGAAATTCAGTACCCGAGTTGGCCAGACTCGACTCCGAATCTCAAGACATGATTCAATTTTAAACATTCACAACCACACTTAATTAAAACTCATTACAATAAACAACATTCATCAAATACAATTTTTAACTATTACAACCTAAACTCACTTCTAAGTTCCTGCTATACAATTTATTATTATTATTTTTTTAAATACAAATATAGATATGGCTACCACTAAGCCGATGGTTAGATCTTCACTCTGCTTTGCCTTGACTAAACTCCAAGACCTGAAATACTGTTATTTTGGATATGAGCACAACCACTTATGAGATCTTATCCAACCAAATATAAAATTTCTAAATTTATATCAAACGAATAAATAATAAAAGTATTTACTTGAATTTCAAAACATGAATCAAAATATTAAATATTACATATGACATGAATGCGATGCTGGAATCATAAAGACGTACTGAATGTCACACTATCATGAATTCAATAATAAAATTAAATAATCATCACATCTTACAACACCGTACCTAGGTATATGGCCACGTTGCATTAACGCCCACACACCAGTACCTCATGGTGATGGACTCATTTATACGTTAGCTAGTCAGACTACTGCTCCAGTTGTACCTCTGACGTATGTCCGCGCACACAATGGTACTCATACGCCGTACACAAAGGAGACTTCGAAGGATCCAACGGATTCTAGGGTCTTTCACCCAAGGGACACGATTGCCCTACTTACTAGCTTTAGGGTCTCTCATCCAAGGGACACGATTGCCCTACTTGCTGATACCACTATCATTCATTTCTTTCCTTTTCTTTTTCCATAATTCCATAATCAGAAGAGATGAATGTATGTCATGAATTATTCCAAAATCAGTAGCGAAATAATTTAATTATTTAAATCTCGATACAACAATGCAAGTTCTATACAAATGTGCAGAAATTCGATGCCGTAAAAATTAAATTCCTAAAATTTACTGAAACATCAAGCTAAAATCAAATTAATTAATATTATTTTAAACCAATTAATTTAAATCAATTACTCTAACACAGATTTAAGGTCTAAATGTCAACATCAAATTTCAGAAATAAAAGTTAGATTAAAATCTAACTCTACAAGTTAATCAGATTCAGTAAATACTAAAATTTAGAAAAGTAGATATTACGTATAAAGGAATTTGACAATATTAATTTAAAATCTTTATGTCAAATAAATACATTTTCTAAAATACATAAAATCAGAAAGTTCATAAATGGAGGAGAATCACCCACCTGACCTCTGGACTAAATGCATGCCTCTCACGTAGCATTCCACGCTGGACTGTCTCTACAATGTCACAACTTCCTTCCTTTCATGCCTAAAAGTTTATAGAGAATCCCATCACCACTTCTATGCATGCTCAATACATGTGAAACAGGTACAACGCATACATTCCCAGACAGAGAAGGAACCCTTTAATGCATGGCACGTTGATGGCATTCTTCCTTGTTGATTCCTGGCCTTCCTAACATGAGTGAAAGATTGGGTTCCCAAATAATATTCATGAGATGAGGATTTTTATTTTTTATTTCCGTTCTAAGAGATCAGTGAAGTTTTCAGGATTAATGGTCAGGGTTTTTAGATTTTCAAGAAGTGTTTCCGGATGGTGGTTTCATTGTTGATCTTCCACTATCCGAAGATGACGGGTCGTGCGTGCTCCACGGATTCAGTTTGGCAGCTAAGTATTTTGTATTGGATAGAACACTTTCAAAGGATGGAAATCGGATGGTTAAGATTGGTCCTAGACGGATTACAGATTTAGGAGGGAAAGAAAAAGAAAGAGATGAGAATGGAGAGGTGAGACAACGTGTGGGCGTGGATTACCTTTAGAAGCCTAGGATCATGGAACTATATGGAGTCCACCGTGACAGATGGTTTGGATTAAAGGTGGTCCCAATGAGCTGGTTGGTGGTGGGTTCCGATATCCACGCAACCCTTCAACGTGTTGGAGGAAAGGAGAAGAAAGAGGAGATATGGTTTCCATTATTCCAACCACGTAAGTTGCTGCCTTCAGTAACGTGCATTGGTGAAATTCTTCTTCTTCTTTGTTAGTTCACCGTCCATCTCTCTCACGCATGCACTAGGTGGCCCACACACACTTAAAGGTTGGACTATCCTGATGGATGGATTGGATTGATGGAATGGGCGGATGGATAATTGAATCTTATGGAATTTATACATAAGTTTTTTTTTTTTTTTTTTTGATTGATGGTTCTCGTCAATGAATGTGGGATGGATGGCCCAAGAAAAACAGTCAAGATTCATGGTGTGGTTTGATATGGTGGATTATGTGATCGGGTCCCTTGTCATTATTGGATTTGACTATGTCATTACCGAGCACATCTTCTAGTTAGAGGATATGTAGGAGCAAATTCACAATATGCTACATCAAACAAGCATCTGGTTAGTTTTATTAATTTATTTATTATTATTATTATTATTTTCAATGTGGTCGTCTACGCGTGTAATATCATCAAATAGTTGAGGTACACCGTACATCTCATTACATTCCTCGTGGTCTCATTAATGAATGGTCTGGATCTCCTGAAAACATATCTTTGACTAATGTTTCAATGAGTGGTTGCGATTGAAAGTTAAGTATTTTCTACGGATAAAAAGTTAGTAGTAACGGTTAGGATGGATGGAAATAAGTGTTTAGACATATGGTTTAGATTAGCTCACGAATTCCAGTGTATTCTATATAGACGTGTGGGTCCCACATGTGTCTGGGTTAGAGGGATGCATGCATTCAGGTAGTATAATAGGTGGACTGTTGAGAGAGACGTCAGGCTCTAGGACTCTTATCTCTCTCTCTCTCTCTCTCTTTTTTTTTTTTTTTTTTTTTTTAAAAAATATAAAATCATGTGTAGTTCAACATTGGACCGTCCAATTGGGGTACAACTTGATGCCCCACCTCAGATTGTTGTGCTCTATCTAATGAGCACAATTTTGATCTATGATCCTTGACGGTGGTCAGAAATAATTTTAATGGTTTCCTCTCTTCTACGGTCCCATGTGACGTGTACAGGTATCTCATATGGAAACCAACCGTTGGATTAAAATTTCACCCTGAGAGTTATGGAAATGATGGTTTACTTTGGTAATTAGGTGATCTAGTTGGATGATATAAGTGTTATGTATTGTTAGATGATTGGATGTATGTAAAATAATCAGACAATTAGAACCCAATTAGAACAATCATTTTTTATGAATGAATCGATACAAATTGAGTTGAGATGGATTGATCTAATGGTCCGTTGAATAAATGACTTAGATTGATGATTAGATAAATGTGTCTACCTACTAATTTGAATGGACAACCAAGTCAGCATTCATATACTGTAATCACATAAACAGTCAATGATCCAGTGAGCTTGATGCGTGACTAATGGTTAGGATTGGGCAAATATATGAATGAACAATTGATTTTGTATGCATTAGTGATGAGAGTGCAAGTATATATATACATATAAATACACACACGCATAAAATCACACAATTAATAATCATGTAAGTCAATGTTCACCCTAATTAGATATATTATACATATCCACGGTCACGAGTTTCATAGAATGATGGATGTATATATGCATGGATGTATGGATGTATGCATGGACCTATGCGTGTATGCTTCGATGAATGCAGGTGTACAAATATGCACGTGTATACTTATGCACCAAATCTTGGGTCATTACATTCTACCACCCTTATAAGAATTTCGTCCTCGAAATTCAAAGGCACCCACCACGAGAACGGGCGAGGATATTCGTCATCTGGGTCAATGATGTGCTTAATTTTTATAATATATATGTTCCACATGTCGTTAGTTTGTGTGTGTACAAGTGTGTGAAACTGCCTACGAAATTTCAAGTTATTACAATCTACCCACCTCACAGGTTGTGGTGTGGTTTCAGAGCCTTCCCTTGGAGGATTAATGGAGTAAATTACTATAAAAATTTGGGTTATTACAATCTACCCACCTTACGAGAATTTCGTCCCCGAGATTCGATCGTACTCACAACCACACTTCCACGGGCCACTCTGATATGCTGCACCTATTGTTGATGTGCCTAGGTGTGTGCAATTAAAGCATAACACTAGGTTCTTTAAAATCCACTATTAATCCTAGCTAAAACCCCCACTTAAACTCTTATTTAAATTCCATATTCACATTAACCAAAATTATTGTAGTTTCACTACAACGTAAACCTATGCACTAGTGTAACCCATACCTAAGGTCCTCAGTAAAAATCTACTCCCTAAGCTCTGACCCCAACCTGTCATGCCCGAAATTTGGTACCCGAGTTGGCCAGACCCGACTCCAAATCTCAGGTCATGATTCAATTTTAAACATTCACAACCACACTTAATTAAAACTCATTACAATAAACAACATTCATCAAATACAATCTTCAACTATTACAGCCTAAACTCACTTCTAAGTTCCTGCTATACAATTTATTATTATTATTTAAAAAAAAATACAAATACAGATATGGCTACCGCTAAGCCGATGGTTAGATCCCCACTCTGCTTCGCCTCGACTAAACTCCAAGACCTGAAACACTGTTATTTTGGGTATGAGCACAACCGCTCGTGGGATCTTATCCAACCAAATATGAAATTTCTAGATTTATATCAAACGAATAAATAATAAAAGTACTTCCTTGAATTTCAAAACATGAATCAAAATATTAAATATTACATATGACATGAATGCGATGCTGGAATCATAAAGACGTACTGAATGCCACACTATCATGAATTCAATAATAAAATTAAATAATCATCACATCTTACAACACCGTACCTAGGTGTATGGCCATGTTGCATTAATGCCCACACATCGGTACCTCATGGTGAGGGACTCATTTATACGTTAGCTAGTCAGACTACTGCTCCAGTTGTACCTCTGACGTATGTCCGCGCACACAATTGTACTCATACGCCGTACACAAAGGAGACTCCGAAGGATCCAACGGGTTCTAGGGTCTTTCACCCAAGGGACACGATTGCCCTACTTGCTAGCTTTAGGGTCTCTCACCCAAGGGACACGATTGCCCTACTTACTGGCTTTAGGGTCTTTCACCCAAGGGACACGATTGCCCTACTTGCTAATACCATAATCATTTCCTCATTTTCTTTCTTTTTCTATAATTACGTAATCAGTAGAGATGAATGCATGCCATGAATTATTCCAAAATCAGTAGCGAAATAATTTAATTATTTAAATCTCGATACAACAATGCAAGTTCTATACAAATGTGCAGAAATTCGATGCCGTAAAAATTAAATTCCTAAAATTTACTGAAACATCAAGCTAAAATCAAATTAATTAATATTATTTTAAACCAATTAATTTAAATCAATTACTCTAACACAGATTTAAGGTCTAAATGTCAACATCAAATTTCAGAAATAAAAGTTAGATTAAAATCTAACTCTACAAGTTAATCAGATTCAGTAAATACTAAAATTTAGAAAAGTAGATATTACGTATAAAGGAATTTGACAATATTAATTTAAAATCTTTATGTCAAATAAATACATTTTCTAAAATACATAAAATCAGAAAGTTCATAAATGGAGGAGAATCACCCACCTGACCTCTGGACTAAATGCATGCCTCTCACGTAGCATTCCACGCTGGACTGTCTCTACAATGTCACAACTTCCTTCCTTTCATGCCTAAAAGTTTATAGAGAATCCCATCACCACTTCTATGCATGCTCAATACATGTGAAACAGGTACAACGCATACATTCCCAGACAGAGAAGGAACCCTTTAATGCATGGCACGTTGATGGCATTCTTCCTTGTTGATTCCTGGCCTTCCTAACATGAGTGAAAGATTGGGTTCCCAAATAATATTCATGAGATGAGGATTTTTATTTTTTATTTCCGTTCTAAGAGATCAGTGAAGTTTTCAGGATTAATGGTCAGGGTTTTTAGATTTTCAAGAAGTGTTTCCGGATGGTGGTTTCATTGTTGATCTTCCACTATCCGAAGATGACGGGTCGTGCGTGCTCCACGGATTCAGTTTGGCAGCTAAGTATTTTGTATTGGATAGAACACTTTCAAAGGATGGAAATCGGATGGTTAAGATTGGTCCTAGACGGATTACAGATTTAGGAGGGAAAGAAAAAGAAAGAGATGAGAATGGAGAGGTGAGACAACGTGTGGGCGTGGATTACCTTTAGAAGCCTAGGATCATGGAACTATATGGAGTCCACCGTGACAGATGGTTTGGATTAAAGGTGGTCCCAATGAGCTGGTTGGTGGTGGGTTCCGATATCCACGCAACCCTTCAACGTGTTGGAGGAAAGGAGAAGAAAGAGGAGATATGGTTTCCATTATTCCAGCCACGTAAGTTGCTGCCTTCAGTAACGTGCATTGGTGAAATTCTTCTTCTTCTTTGTTAGTTCACCGTCCATCTCTCTCACGCATGCACTAGGTGGCCCACACACACTTAAAGGTTGGACTATCCTGATGGATGGATTGGATTGATGGAATGGGCGGATTGATAATTGAATCTTATGGAATTTATACATAAGTTTTTTTTTTTTTTTTGATAGATGGTTCTCGTCAATGAATGTGGGATGGATGGCCCAAGAAAAACAGTCAAGATTCATGGTGTGGTTTGATATGGTGGATTATGTGATCGGGTCCCTTGTCATAATTGGATTTGACTACGTCATTACCGAGCACATCTTCTAGTTAGAGGATATGTAGGAGCAAATTCACAATATGCTACATAAAACAAGCATCTGGTTAGGTTTATTAATTAATTTATTATTATTATTATTTTTTTCAATGTGGTCGTGTACGCGTGTAATATCATCAAATAGTTGAGGTACACCGTACATCTCATTACATTCCTCGTGGTCTCATTAATGAATGGTCTGGATCTCCTGAAAACATATCTTTGACTAATGTTTCAATGAGTGGTTGCGATTGAAAGTTAAGTATTTTCTACGGATAAAAAGTTAGTAGTAACGGTTAGGATGGATGGAAATAAGTGTTTAGACATGGTTTAGATTAGCTCACGAATTCCAGTGTATTCTATATAGACGTGTGGGTCCCACATGTGTCTAGGTTAGAGGGATGCATGCATTCAGGTAGTATAATAGGTGGACTGTTGAGAGAGACGTCAGGCTCTAGGACTCTTATCTCTCTCTCTCTCTCTCTCTTTTTTTTTTTTTTTTTTTTTTTAAACAATATAAAATCATGTGTAGTTCAACATTGGACCGTCCAATTGGGGTACAACTTGATGCCCCACCTCAGATTGTTGTGCTCTATCTAATGAGCACAATTTTGATCTATGATCCTTGACGGTGGTCAGAAATAATTTTAATGGTTTCCTCTCTTCTACAGTCCCATGTGACGTGTACAGGTATCTCATATGGAAACCAACCGTTGGATTAAAATTTCACCCTGAGAGTTATGGAAATGATGGTTTACTTTGGTAATTAGGTGATCTAGTTGGATGATATAAGTGTTATGTATTGTTAGATGATTGGATGTATGTAAAATAATCAGACAATTAGAACCCAATTAGAACAATCATTTTTTTATGAATGAATCAATACAAATTGAGTTGAGATGGATTGATCTAATGGTCCGTTGAATAAATGACTTAGATTGATGATTAGATAAATGTGTCTACCTACTAATTTGAATGGACAACCAAGTCGGCATTCATCTACTGGAGTCACATAAACAGTCAATGATCTAGTGAGCTTGATGCGTGACTAATGGTTAAGATTAGGTAAATATATGAATGAACAATTGATTTTGTATGCATTAGTGATGAGAGTGCAAGTATATATATACATATAAATACACACACGCATAAAATCACACAATTAATAATCATGTAAGTCAATGTTCACCCTAACTAGATATATTATACATATCCACGGTCACGAGTTTCATAAAATGATGGATGTATATATGCATGGATGTATGGATGTATGCATGGACCTATGCGTGTATGCTTCGATGAATGCAGGTGTACAAATATGCACGTGTATACTTATGCACCAAATCTTGGGTCATTACATTCTACCACCCTTATAAGAATTTCGTCCTCGAAATTCAAAGGCACCCACCACGAGAACGGGCGAGGATATTCGTCATCTGGGTCAATGATGTGCTTAATTTTTATAATATATATGTTCCACATGTCGTTAGTTTGTGTGTGTACAAGTGTGTGAAACTGCCTACGAAATTTCAAGTTATTACAATCTACCCACCTCACAGGTTGTGGTGTGGTTTCAGAGCCTTCCCTTGGAGGATTAATGGAGTAAATTACTATAAAAATTTGGGTTATTACAATCTACCCACCTTACGAGAATTTCGTCCCCGAGATTCGATCGTACTCACAACCACACTTCCACGGGCCACTCTGATATGCTGCACCTATTGTTGATGTGCCTAGGTGTGTGCAATTAAAGCATAACACTAGGTTCTTTAAAATCCACTATTAATCCTAGCTAAAACCCCCACTTAAACTCTTATTTAAATTCCATATTCACATTAACCAAAATTATTGTAGTTTCACTACAACGTAAACCTATGCACTAGTGTAACCCATACCTAAGGTCCTCAGTAAAAATCTACTCCCTAAGTGGACTATAATTGTCACGCCCCGAAATTTGGTACCCGAGTTGGCCAGACCCGACTCCAAATCTCAGGTCATGATTCAATTTTAAACATTCACAACCACACTTAATTAAAACTCATTACAATAAACAACATTCATCAAATACAATCTTCAACTATTACAGCCTAAACTCACTTCTAAGTTCCTGCTATACAATTTATTATTATTATTTAAAAAAAAATACAAATACAGATATGGCTACCGCTAAGCCGATGGTTAGATCCCCACTCTGCTTCGCCTCGACTAAACTCCAAGACCTGAAACACTGTTATTTTGGGTATGAGCACAACCGCTCGTGGGATCTTATCCAACCAAATATGAAATTTCTGGATTTATATCAAACGAATAAATAATAAAAGTACTTCCTTGAATTTCAAAACATGAATCAAAATATTAAATACTACATATGACATGAATGCGATGCTGGAATCATAAAGACGTACTGAATGCCACACTATCATGAATTCAATAATAAAATTAAATAATCATCACATCTTACAACACCGTACCTAGGTGTATGGCCATGTTGCATTAATGCCCACACATCGGTACATCATGGTGAGGGACTCATTTATACGTTAGCTAGTCAGACTACTGCTCCAGTTGTACCTCTGACGTATGTCCGCGCACACAATTGTACCCATACACCGTACACAAAGGAGACTCCGAAGGATCCAACGGGTTCTAGGGTCTTTCACCCAAGGGACACGATTGCCCTACTTGCTAGCTTTAGGGTCTCTCACCCAAGGGACACGATTGCCCTACTTACTGGCTTTAGGGTCTTTCACCCAAGGGACACGATTGCCCTACTTGCTAATACCATAATCATTTCCTCATTTTCTTTCTTTTTCTATAATTACGTAATCAGTAGAGATGAATGCATGCCATGAATTATTCCAAAATCAGTAGCGAAATAATTTAATTATTTAAATCTCGATACAATAATGCAAGTTCTATACAAATGTGAAGAAATTCGATGCCGTAAAAATTTAATTCCTAAAATTTACTGAAACATCAAGCTAAAATCAAATTAATTAATATTATTTTAAACCAATTAATTTAAATCAATTACTCTAACACAGATTTAAGGTCTAAATGTCAACATCAAATTTCAGAAATAAAAGTTAAATTAAAATCTAACTCTACAAGTTAATCAGATTCAGTAAATGCTAAAATTTAGAAAAGTAGATATTAGGTATAAAGGAATTTAACAATATTAATTTAATGTCATTATGTCACAAAAAAAAATTTCAAAAATATATAAAATCAGAAAGTTTAGAAATGGAAGAAAATCACTCACTTAATCTTTGGACTAAATGCATGCCTCTTACGTAGCATTCCACGCTGGACTGTCTCTACAATGTCACAACTTCCTTCCTTTCATGCCTAAAAGTTTATAGATAATCCCATCACCACTTCTATGCATGCTCAATACATGTGAAACAGGTACAATGCCTACATTCCCAAACAGAGAAGGAACTCTTAATGCATATACATTGATGACGTTCTTCCTTGTTGATTCCTGGCCTTCCTAACATCAGTGAAAGATTGGGTTCCCCAATAATATTCATGAGATGATGGTTTTTTTTTTTATTTCCGTTCTAAGAGATCAGTGAAGTTTTCAGGATTAATGGTCAGGGTTTTTAGATTTTCAAGAAGTGTTTCCGGATGGTGGTTTCGTTGTTGATCTTCCACTATCCGAAGATAACGGGTCGTGAGTGCTCCACAGATTCAGTTTGGTAGTTAAGTATTTTATATTAGATAGAACACTTTCAAAGAATGGAAATCGGATGGTTAAGATTGGTCCTAGACAGATTATAGATTTAGGAGGGAGAGAAAAAGAAAGAGATGAGAATGGAGAGGTGAGACAACGTGTGGGCGTGGATTACCTTTAGAAGCCTAGGATCATGGAACTATATGGAGTCCACCGTGACAGATGGTTTGGATTAAAGGTGGTCCCAATGAGCTGGTTGGTGGTGGGTTCCGATATCCACGCAACCCTTCAACGTGTTGGAGGAAAGGAGAAGAAAGAGGAGATATGGTTTCCATTATTCCAGCCACGTAAGTTGCTGCCTTCAGTAACGTGCATTGGTGAAATTCTTCTTCTTCTTTGTTAGTTCACCGTCCATCTCTCTCACGCATGCACTAGGTGGCCCACACACACTTAAAGGTTGGACTATCCTGATGGATGGATTGGATTGATGGAATGGGCAGATGGATAATTGAATCTTATGGAATTTATACATAAGTTTTTTTTTTTTTTTTGATAGATGGTTCTCGTCAATGAATGTGGGATGGATGGCCCAAGAAAAACAGTCAAGATTCATGGTGTGGTTTGATATGGTGGATTATGTGATCGGGTCCCTTGTCATAATTGGATTTGACTACGTCATTACCGAGCACATCTTCTAGTTAGAGGATATGTAGGAGCAAATTCACAATATGCTACATCAAACAAGCATCTGGTTAGTTTTATTAATTTATTTATTATTATTATTATTTTTTTCAATGTGGTCGTGTACACGTGTAATATCATCAAATAGTTGAGGTACACCGTACATCTCATTACATTCCTCGTGGTCTCATTAATGAATGGTCTGGATCTCCTGAAAACATATCTTTGACTAATGTTTCAATGAGTGGTTGCGATTGAAAGTTAAGTATTTTCTACGGATAAAAAGTTAGTAGTAACGGTTAGGATGGATGGAAATAAGTGTTTAGACATATGGTTTAGATTAGCTCACGAATTCCAGTGTATTCTATATAGACGTGTGGGTCCCACATGTGTCTGGGTTAGAGGGATGCATGCATTCAGGTAGTATAATAGGTGGACTGTTGAGAGAGACGTCAGGCTCTAGGACTCTTATCTCTCTCTCTATCTCTTTTTTTTTTTTTTTTTTAAACAATATAAAATCATGTGTAGTTCAACATTGGACCGTCCAATTGGGGTACAACTTGATGCCCCACCTCAGATTGTTGTGCTCTATCTAATGAGCACAATTTTGATCTATGATCCTTGACGGTGGTCAGAAATAATTTTAATGGTTTCCTCTCTTCTACGGTCCCATGTGACGTGTACAGGTATCTCATATGGAAACCAACCGTTGGATTAAAATTTCACCCTGAGAGTTATGGAAATGATGGTTTACTTTGGTAATTAGGTGATCTAGTTGGATGATATAAGTGTTATGTATTGTTAGATGATTGGATGTATGTAAAATAATCAGACAATTAGAACCCAATTAGAACAATCATTTTTTATGAATGAATCGATACAAATTGAGTTGAGATGGATTGATCTAATGGTCCGTTGAATAAATGACTTAGATTGATGATTAGATAAATGTGTCTACCTACTAATTTGAATGGACAACCAAGTCAGCATTCATATACTGTAATCACATAAACAGTCAATGATCCAGTGAGCTTGATGCGTGACTAATGGTTAGGATTGGGCAAATATATGAATGAACAATTGATTTTGTATGCATTAGTGATGAGAGTGCAAGTATATATGATATTTATATACACACACGCATAAAATCACACAATTAATAATCATGTAAGTCAATGTTCACCCTAATTAGATATATTATACATATCCACGGTCACGAGTTTCATAGAATGATGGATGTATATATGCATGGATGTATGGATGTATGCATGGACCTATGCGTGTATGCTTCGATGAATGCAGGTGTACAAATATGCACGTGTATACTTATGCACCAAATCTTGGGTCATTACATTCTACCACCCTTATAAGAATTTCGTCCTCGAAATTCAAAGGCACCCACCACGAGAACGGGCGAGGATATTCGTCATCTGGGTCAATGATGTGCTTAATTTTTATAATATATATGTTCCACATGTCGTTAGTTTGTGTGTGTACAAGTGTGTGAAACTGCCTACGAAATTTAGGCCATGAGACCAAAAACTCAAGAGAGTCACACAAAGGGAAACAACAAGGCTTGAAGACCCACCACCGAAACATGTGGGGCTATAGAAGTTTTGGATCAGGCTAGTATTTTTGTGTTTTCAGCTCATACAAGTGGGAATGACAGTTTGGATGGCATATAAACATATGATGGACTTTGGAAGATTTCAACTGTAGGCATCTCCCTCCCCACTTCTGCCTGGCACGTAACCCACTCGAGATTTGGATGTGCCTCATTTGTGGGTTGATATGTGACCAAAACCTGTGTACCGGGGAAAATGAAAATAAGAAAAACGAATTTACAACCCTTTAAATAATGATACTAAGAAATTTCAGAATCAAACAACTACTCAAACACCTTGAAATCGTGACTTACTATAAATAGGAAACTTCATGATTTCCACTAGACCTCTTGGTTTTTTGCCACAATAGTGTCTTGTAATTGTAAGATACGCCTGTTTTAATGTTCTGACAGTGCGGATCACTTCTGCCTCTGATCAAGGCTTCAGGCTTCTCTGGACCATCCTGGACATGAAAGTGTCCGCAACCCGCTCTATACACCTTGGTTACAAGAACTTCCACCGGTCGGGGGTTCGTAGGCAATCTGCGCTGTAGGCGTGATTTTACAATCTTCCAAGTGATGTGGCCCACCTGAGGTTTGGTTTGGATGGAACCGATTCTTGGGATGTACGGTGAACATGAGGCAAATCACCTGATGCATTGCGGATACCAAGCACACATCACAGTGGCCCCACAGAAGATCAAAACGTATTGGAAATGTTAAGGCCGTTTCCCGATCCTTTGAGAGATGGTCACACACATCGCTTTTGTTCCTTCTCGGAGAAATCTTGTTTTTTGGCCTAATAGTGCTTAGAAAAGAGATGCATTCTTGCAATCCTTCTTTCCTATCAATACCAATCATTACATTCTTTTCTAAGAATCTTAGCTTTGTAAAACTAGTCAGCTCTACCTAGTTTGGCGTTTGCCATTCTTGATTTTGGGCTGTTGGATTGTCTGGCATTTGCCATACCAGTGATGAAAGAACGTGACCAAATGGGCATGGTCCTTTTGCAGGAAGAATGGACAGATCCAAACACACACATGAAGATCTCTCTCACCATGAACATTTGAAAAGCTCATAATATTTTTTAATCAGCTTCTTAATTCGAAATTTCTTTAATTGCATCACATCCTAATACTTAAAGATATTGTGCTCCCTCCATCGAATCACCTAAACATTAATTAATTACATCTTAAATGCTCATGAAACTTTCTAAATTAAATTAAATAAAATATTTCTTTTTCATCCTTTTTTTTTTTTTTCACAGAACTCTCCATAACAATCCACTATTGGTACTCTTTGTTTTTTTGTTGAAATTGATGCAATCAAAACTCACATATTAAAATCAATGGATTTTAAATTAGGGACAAGCACTTTTGAAATTTAAGGATCATGGAAGCCATTTTTTAAGATTTCAAAATCTTTTTCAATACTTCATCATTCTCTATTTTTCTATCTTTTGAATGGATGAGAATTTTTAATATCGATTTTTATTCATATTTTTTTTGTGGACTCAAAATTGTTAGCCATGTTTTCTATTACCACTTCTTCCTTTCCCATGGAGGTGCTACAGAATCTTTCACTTTCGACTTCATTTAGTTCATCAATATTATCTTTAAAAAAATCAATTTTGATCATTTCATCTTCATGAAGCTCATATATATACTTTAAAATTTTCTATCCAGATGTTTACTGGCACTTGTAAAACTTTTTTTTTATGAGAAAGTTCTTTGAGCTTATTCTAAATCCGAAAAGGATAAATCAAATTCTTTACGAAGGTCCTAACATATTAATATTATAAAGCTACAATTGTGGAATATTTGATTGATTTATGCATTAATTATAGAGATTTGACAACTAAATCTAAAATGCCTACCTAAATAGGAAGTTATTACTCCACTAATGGTGATGACAATGTTTTACTTGAATTTATTTTTTTTCTTATACTTTATTCTTTTACACCTTATACCTTTTTAGAAATAATGTAATGACACATGAATTTTTTATATGCATAGGTAAGAGGATTGAGATTTGCATTATCAAAAAAAAAAAAAAAGGATTTGAGTCATTGGACCAATCACAACTATTATTACTCTAAATCTTCATGCTATAAGAGTTCATGTCTTTACGGATACCATGTTTCATTGAAATACTATAGAATTCATTTCTATCTAAAGTACTCTATAAACTTAGCATAGTCCAATGCATTACCTCTTAAATGTTTGAACCAATTACAATTGCTGTGGGGCTCATTGATATGTTCAATTTAAATATCTAACAATCAGATTATCCAAATCATTGACCATATGAAGCCTACGTATACATAATAAAAGTCTTACATTCTTTCACTTAGGGCACATTGATCAATATTTAAATAAGAAATTTAAAATATTTTAAAATATATATTTGTTTTAAAAAATTTAAATATTTTACAAAATATATTTATTTAAAACCTCTTAATAAATACCTGCTGAATTTTAAAATCAATACATTTAGATAATATGAGTAGCATTTCTTTTATCCCATTTATTAAGACCACCAATATTAGATCATGATAATCATTATAATATTTAATCTTTCTGAAATAAAGAAATTATGATCATAAATACAAGTAATTTCAATGACATATGTCTAAGACATTAAAGTATGGTATGAAGAGTATATGTCTAACATAATTATACGTGCTTATTTCCAAATGGTTCAACTGTCTCAATTATGAGCTCTATATGTATTCATTAAGACCTACATATTTCACTTACTCATAATAAATGTGCGCACTGAAGGAAAAGCAAAAAACAAAAAATTATAGAATAGAATCATTGAAATAAGTAAGATTTCTAATTATTTGTATATAAATTGAATCATACTGAAACTACTGCTAATTAAGTACTTCTCTAGGGCCAACAACTTCCGTAAAAAATATACCTCATTAATAAAGTAATAGAATGACTTTTAAATAATAGATTTGCCATCATCCGCTTTGCACAGATAAATTATGCATACCAAGAAAAACTTGAAGCCATATCTCCAAATGTGTGGCCTTGTGACCAACTATGCATTCTACTTTTACCCTACTTCCATACCGTTTTGCATTTTTTATGATACAACTTTATTATGAACATGAAAATGTAACTCTAAGTGGAGTTCTTACTGCTGAGACAACCAATAAAGTTTTAGTCCTGACTTGTTTTTAATTCAATATACTATCAATCAGCTCAATTCATTTGGACAATTCAACAATCATTCAAATTTTATTGTCCTTCAGAAGTGTTAATTTATCTTTTTTGGCATCAATCCATTAAGCAGAGTTAGTACCCCCCACTATTTTTAGTATACTTTACAAATCTAAGATTTTTAATATTTACAATTTTAATTGAGTGTAAAAGATAATACAATTTAAAACCTTTTAACCTTTTTAGGTATCTAATAATTAATTAACCATTTTGGTTTTTTTTTTTTTTTTTTTTTTTAAAGGTCTATGGATTGATAAGCTCACTTCTGTAAGAAAAACTGGTATAAATTGAGCTCTTTTCACGTCTGCAATTCAAATAAGATTTTCATTACAACCTTGTTTGGAACTCAATTAATATGCACGGCTATTTTACATTGAAATATCCTAGTGCATGTATATGCAACTAATTACATGGTTGACATCACATCCCACAACAATACCTCATATAGACTAATGAACTAAATCGAAGCCCAATCAAGGATAAATTTCCATCAACACTGTGTTCTTGGTATCGATTCCCAGTGGGGGTGGCTAACAATGAAGTGTGAACTGACAGTGGGTGTATTAACCAGCTGGTTAATAAAAAAAATAAAAAATTCCCATATTGATCATTGCTGATGTTGGACGAGCTTAGAGTCTAGGCTTGAACCCAACCCATGATGGGCTAAGCCCAAAGACTCCACGAGCTAACACTCTCTCACAGAAAAAGCCATGAATACTATAATATTAATAAAAAGCAAGATAAAATATTGCAATTTCTATGTTTGACTTTCCACTTACGCGAAGAAAATCAAATATTTTACTAGTTGAAATGTGGTTAAACCTTAGCAGCAACGACCTCAAAGGGTTATTTGGTAGCAACAAAAGTTAAATTCTTAATTAGTAGTATGAAACAACATCTTATCAATATTTTGCCTATTACTTCAAATAAAATAAATCAGAACTACAGCAATATTTACAAATTCTGGAAGTTAAAACCAGTATACCTCTTATCACTTTGAAACTTGTGATTTACGTCTTTATTATAGTACATTTTAGACTATTCTCCCGTGTGCCACACATGCTACACGTACCATCGCCTACTTTCAAGCACTATTAATGTAAGTGCCATATTTGCCACATGCATCAAAGCAACAAATGTATCACTAGGGCTGTACATCCACAAGTGCCCCACATGTATCATGGTACATTTTTTTATCATTGCATGTGCCACATGTGTCACCATGTATTTTCAAATACTGAAGTTTTCAATGCATCCATATGTGTTAAATAATCTTTAAAGGAAAAAAAAAAAAAAAAAATTCAAAGCATGACAGACAATACAAAATTAATTTATCCACCATGGCTCAAACAAACAAAGTGAGGCTGAGACTAACCTCCTACACACTTTATCAAAAACTATACTTTTGTTGCTATCGAACGCTGATACGACCACACAAGTCATGTGGTGCATGGTACCCGAGTTGGCCAGACCCAGATCCGAATCCCAGGTCATGATTTAATATTAAACATTCACAACTACACTTAATCAATCTCATTACAATAACAACGTTCATCAAATATAACATTTAACTATTACAGCCTAAACTCACTTCTAAATTCTTATTATACATTTTTTTTCCATCGGTACAAATAAAAGATAAGTAAATTGATGATTGGACCTTCACACCACTTTGCCCTTGACTAAACTCTGATGCCCTGAAACACTGTTATTTTGGGTATGAGCACAACCGCTCGTGGGATTTTATCCAACCAAATCTGAAATTTCTAGATTTATATTAAACAAATAAATAATAAAATTACTTTCTTGAAATTCAAACATGAATTAAAATATTGAATATTAAATATGACATGAATGTGATATTGGAATCATAAAGACGTACTGAATGCTACACTATCATGAATTCAATAATAAAATTAAATAATCATCACATCTTACAACACCGTACTTAGGTGTATGGTTACGTTGCATTAACGCCCACACACTGGTACCTCGTGGTGAGGAACCCATTTATACGTTAGCTGGTCAGACTACTGCTCCAGTTGTACCTCTGACGTATGTCCGCGCACACAATTGTACTCATACGCCGTACACAAAGGAGACTCCGAAGGATCCAACGGGTTCTAGGGTCTTTCACCCAAGGGACACGATTGCCCTACTTGCTAGCTTTAGGGTCTCTCACCCAAGGGACACGATTGCCCTACTTGCTGGCTTTATGGTCTTTCACCCAAGGGACACGATTGCCTTACTTGCTAATACTACAATCATTCCTCATTTTTTTTTCTTTTTCCATAATTCCGTAATTAGTAGAGATAAATGCATGTCATGAATTATTCCAAAATCAGTAGCGAAATAATTTAGTTATTTAAATCCCGATACGACAATGCAAGTTCTATACAAATGTACAGAAATTCGATGCCGTAAAAATTCAATTCCTGAAATTTACTGAAACATCAAGTTATTTTCTTTGCCCCCCCTTTTTTTTTTAAAAAAAAAAAGGAAACCAAAATTTAGAATCAAATTAATTAATATTATTTTAAACCAATTAATTTAAATCAATTACTTTAACACAGATTTAAGGTTTAAGTCTTCAGAAATAAAAGTTAGATTAACATCTAACTCTATAAGTTAATCAGATTCAGTAAATGCTAAAATTTAGAAAAGTATATATTAGGTATAAAGGAATCTGACAATATTAATTTAAAGTCATTATGTCAAAAAATAAAATTTTAAAAATATATAAAATCAGAAAGTTCATAAATGGAGGAGAATCACCCACCTGATATTTGGACCGTCGATTTCTGGACTAAACCATACGCCCACGTCCTACTTAGCGTCGCATGTTAGACCTGATCCACGCTTACGCTCTCAACGAGTTTCTCCCACTGACGCAACACATAACATTAACTTGCTGTCTACATTCGCTGGATGCGTGAGAAGTTGAGTTTCAGGACACCATCTATCAAAAGAAAATAACACCTAAGTGGTCTATTTAATGAATGGTTTGGATTTCAGGTTAGTCTATTTAACCATGGCTGTTTCCAATCAAGGTTTTCTACTGTTCGTATTGTTGGGCTAATATGGTATATAATATGAATTACTGTTTTACAATTGAAAATATCAACAATATAAATTTTTATGTCGAATTAATAATTCTAAATATCATTTTGTTAAAACTTTAATAATTCAAATACTTAAAGAAAATATTATTTTTACTATTATTTAATTTAGGAATTACAATGAAATAATATACAAGAAATTTTATTTAAATTCTAACTTTAATTAATTTTATTTTTTTTTACTTAAATAATGTTAAATATTAGCATAGAAATATTTATTATTTTTATTCACTAAATTCTCAAATTAAATTTTTTATTTTATTTATCACATAAACTTAACAAATACACACACACACACACACACACACACACATATATATTGAAATAACTTGATTATTTTATAACAAATTTTAATTTCTCTTTGATAATTCATTGAGAATGTATATTTAGGTTTAATCGATAAATTATTTAAATTTTAATTTAAACAAAAATTTTGAACTATAAGGAAAATATTTTTTTTTAAAGTTAAAAAAAATCTAATATTATATTTTATTAAAATTTTAATTTAATAAAGTTTTAAATACACATTAATCACTAGAATTCCAAAATATAGAAATCTAATCAATTTAGTTTCAATTCCAAATTTTTAAAAATTTTCTTAAACTTAAGTTCATTTAAATTTAATTTAATTAACTCTTCAAATTTTAGAATTAAAATTTGGATTTTAATCTTTACAGAACAAAAATTATCACACTGATTTATATAATATAACATTAATAATGTAATTAAATTATTATTGATAATTTAAAATTTATTATTATTATTATTATTATTTTATATAATTATTTAAATCTAAATTCAGAATTTTATTATTATTTATTTTTAAATCTAAATTAAATAAGGTTAAGAAAGATATTAATTTGGACTTTGAATATTATTATTATTATATAAATTATTTATTACAATATTATGTCAGTATGATTAACCTTGTTTTATAATTGACTATCTAAATTAATAAATTTACTTTTGTTTGATACATTTAATATAATTATTATATTACTTTTATGTTAACTTGTTAATCTCATCATTTACAGAATTTTTTTTAAATAATAAATTATATTTATTACAACTTTTATATATTATCAAATAAACTTTTCTATTTTGTTACTTGTAAAATAATCATATAAATAATATTAAATACTTATGTATTAATTATGTAATATAATATTATCTTACACATGTTTACTTTAATTATGTTATATATTTTGTCATTTTTTTAACCTACAATTATATTGTATTACTACTATATTATTATGAAACATAATATTTATATTTTAATATACCTTAATGATCTTATAAACCTTTTTATTTTATTTTATTTTATTATATATCTTATTATATATCATATTAATACTGATTACATATTACAATTATATAATTTATAATTTGTTATTATTATTATATATTTTTATTTTATTTTCATAATCATATTTGCTTATATATACTTATCAATCTTACATCACTTATATTCACAATTCTGCATAATGAATCATCAATACTTTAAATAATTAATTATATGTTCTGTTTATACTGTAAAATATTATAAGATATTATAATTTATTTGAAATTTAATTTAATAATTTTTTTTAACAAAGCATTTAAGAATTAATAAAATAATTTTAAATAAACTATTTATTTTATTTTGTAAATTTATTTTATTTTATTTATCTATAAATTATTTCAGTATTAAATATTTAAAAAAAGAATAAAATAGAAATTCCTAAATGAGTAGATTCCCTACATAAAAATAAAATAAAATTAACTAGCAATAATATTTCTACGAAAATTTTGATTAAATAAATATAATAATAACTAAAAATGATAAATTTCATATTAAGATCACCTACCTTAAAGTCTGATGATCCAGCCCCGCTTTAATCTTTCTCTCTTGATTTACAGAGATCCTTCTCTCCTTCACTCATTATTTTTTTTTAATTTGATTGATTCTTTCGATTCTTTCTCTTTTTTTTTTTATATAAATGAATGCGTAATGGAATAGAGGAGTGGAAATTATGGGACGGTTTCATTTAGTGGGAGGTTTGATGGCCATTACCGTACAAAAAGGAAAGAAAGTGGAGAAAGTGGATTAGTCGTGCGGAAGTATAACTTTTATTTTTTTATTTTATTTTTATTTTTTTAGATATGGTGGGTCCCACTAACAATAATTTAAATCTACTCCGTCCATCATCTCGGTCTGGCCAAGAGAAGATATAAGACAAAAAATAAAGCTGATCCGAAACTCAGGTGAGCCACACACAAGCGGACGGTGGACTTGGTTCCCACAAAAAATGGGTTGTTCTTGATTTTTATTTTATTTTTTAACAACAATCTAGTGGTTAAGATTAGATCAATCTCAGTGCACAGTCAATAGTTGATGTTGGTTAGATTTGGATTAGTTAATAATTAAACACGTGGTCTTAAGTATATGAGTTGAGAGAGTGCATTATAAATAAACTTATATATATTCTACCAAAATCATGTAATCATTAATGACATTAATTAATAATTCGTACCAAGCAAAACGATCACACATCAACGGTCACAATTTACATGAGCCGATAGATACATGTGTGCATGGGTGCGTGGATGTATGCATGGGTCTATGTGTGTATACTCCAATGAAGGCAATTGTACATACATGTATGTGTACGCACGTGTACCAAAATTCTGGGTCATTACAGAGTGTGGATTGTATGTGTAGAAGGTACACTAGTGATGTCGGATCTCATTTGTCCACGTCATTTCCAAGGCCTTGATCTTGAACATCACACTGATCCAAAGCTCAGGTGGGCCTCACCATACGAAACAACATGAAATTTGGTTAGACCCTCTAAATTCACATGCACAGTCCGGTTGAGATTTACAATAATAGCTTGATTTTTCACGAGTAACTTCATCTTGCTGGGAAGTGTCATATGTATGGATTGAAAGGAATATATAAATCTCTGTGGGCCATTCACAGCTAACAGTAGGCTTGGCATGCATCCATCTTTACTCTTCATGAACCTAAGGCAGCTCACCTGATGAACATGAGACCAAACCAATTTTCGGTCCGGTCTCATGTTGTCACGGATGGGACGATCTGACTCATCCATTCACCAACCATTTTTTATTGAACGATCTAGACTGTCTATTTTTACGTGATGGTTAGAATCGTTTAACAGGTGTGATTTTCCCACAGTCGGCCATCAAAAATATGCTGGACCTAATTGACAGACTAGATCAATCGGTAAGACTGTCCAAGTGCGACGAATTCAGTGGATTATATTTCTTGTTTTTTGTGGATCGTTGTCAATTGTCACACTGATATGAGAGGTACAATAAAGTAAATTCAAAATAAGACGTTTTAGCTATCATATTTATCACATTCCGAAATGTGTCTTTCTAAACTGACGAATCAAAACGTGAGACGCGTGCCTGCTCACAGCAACTACATGCAATGGTCCCAGACACCGTTCTATTCCGAATGGACAACAACGTGATATTTGTGATATTGCGCATTTAAAATTGTGATGGGCATTGACACAAAGAAGGACATGAGGTTGAGCACCGTCTTCCTCAAGAGGATAACTATCTATTCCGAATCAAGACGAGTCCTCGGAACTTCTCTGGACTCCTCACAGAAACTTTTCAAATTTACGAGAAAAAAAAGCAAGAAAATATAAATAAATTCTAATATATTCAAAATTAATTAATGAATTAATAAAAACAAGTACACAACCCTTTAAATAGGGATACTAAGCCATGGGAGAGAAATCAGAATCAATCAAACTATGTCTAAAACTCTTAGAATTCGCAACTTACTATAAATAGTAAACTTACTGTTTATAGACAATCGTGATGTCTACTAGTGTGTAAGGTTTTAGGCCAAAAATAGTAAGTGTCATATATGGCTTCAACGAGCTGTTCTTCTAATTTTTCTAAGCACTTTTCACACTCACTATTTATAGTAAAAACGGAATTAAAATAGGAAAATGACCATTGATCTGTTAGTATTTCATAAACCTGGCTTGCGCAACCGGCGTAGCAACGTTGGTTGGCTAAAATAGCTCGTTCTACCCTAAAATTATATATTTTACGTCCGATAATTCATTTCAAATTGTGAGATACGCCTGATTTAAGGTCCACGGTCCAGATCACTTTTGTCATCGACCGGGCCTTTTCTGATCCATCTTAGCCATGTAACTGTCCCCAACCCTCTCTACATCAGGCATCAATTGTACATGTGGCATACACGTAAGGAAATCTGGACCTTCCGAATTTTTGAGGGCCCGATGATGGAGGAAGAATCGTATCTCAAAGATCACAAAGGTCTAACTATCCATTGTAGCACTTACAATACAGTGGTCAGACAGTTAATGCTGTTGTACCACAAAAATCCGGCGGTCAGGATGGTCTAGATGTCATATGCGCATGTATGGTGGATGAGTGGCCAACTTATTATAAATGGTGGTGAGTGGCTGAATCCTGATAAGTGGAGCCATGTTTAAATAATCCAGACGATTGATGTTTTGGCCCCACCATCAATGGATTGATGCCATGAAAATCTCCTCGATAGGATTGTTATAGCCATGGAGATTGTAGGCTACAGTCCACATTCAACTGAAAATATGACCATGATTAGTAGACAGGATCTTTCGATCTGTGAGAATTCTGGGACAGACAAAATACGGTAGGATGCAACATACCAATGGTCTGGATTACTGAAAGATGGACCCCACTTACCAAAGCTGAAAGCCCAGGTAGACTGCACAAAGCCCAATGAAGGAGCGGGATTGTAATTAGTGATGTGGAGCGAATGGCCACAGGAAATCATTCCCAGAGATTTGGAAATACAGTGAGACAGGAGAAGAACTTTGATACTATGGGAGTGTGTGATTGATGATATGCAGGCGCTTGGAAACTACTCAGACGGTGCATACGTGGCACAAAAATAAGTGAAATTAAACCGTTGTGCATACGTGGCACAAAAATACGGAGTGAAATATGATTGTTGTTGAAATCTTTTTAAGGTAAACCAAAATGTTCTCTAGATTCTCTACTTGCCACTGGTAAAAATTTCTTACTTGTTGCAAAATGATTGCGCCACATCATCACTTGCTGAATTTGGGACCAATCACATTACAACAAGTAGAACATATCTGCCTGTGACAAGCTGAAGGTCTGGATTCAATGTTTATATGCCATCCAATTCACTCCTGATATCATTCTAATAACGGTGAACTGAAAATACAGAATTATTAGTATCATCCAAAGCTTTGATAACCCCGCAAATGTTTGAAGAATAGCCATCCAATCACTCCCGTTTCCTCTTAGCGGTCCACTTGAATTTTTAATCCACTTAACATGAGCTGACAAAATAGACGGAGGACAGGATTTCTCACAAACATCAGGTGGCCCACTTAGCTTCCGACCGCAGTAAGTTTCTGCGATCGGTGTCGAAGATAATCTCCAATCCCGTTCATCCAAGCCTCCTGCACAGACGTGGTTTGGCTTGTGACGCTGCCACTAGGCCTTCTATAGGGCACACCATGATGTATATCTACACCATCTATCCATTTTTTTCGAATAATTTTAGGGCATCATCAGAAAAATAATGAGTAAGATCTTAATCTCAGGTTGACCACATCACGGGAAAATATTAGTGATTAAGTCTCCACAATTAAAAATACCATTAGAGCTAGTGTAATGTTTATTTGACATCCAACTTTTGATTAAGTCATACAATTATGGATGAAGGGAAAAACAAATATCAGTTTGATCGGAAACTTTAGTGGGTGTAAGAAAGTTTTAATGGTTGGCGTAACACTACTTGAGATTTAGATTCACTTCATTTTTGTACTCGTATCGTAAAAAAATTCTGGAAAAATGGATGGATGGGGGGGTGGATGAAACACATATATCATGGTGAGACCCACGGAGCACCGACCACTAGCCATTGGCTAGTGGCAGGGTCGCCACCCAATCACCATCCCTCGCGCACCGCGTTAAATGGACGATTGCTTGTGCCAGGCGACAGAAATGTCGGGCCCACAGAAATGCTAGTGGGACGCGACTCCAAAAATCAAACAGATACAAAGCTTACGTGTGATACACGACAGGAAACAACGTCGGTTGAACGCCTACCATAGAAAACTAAATAGGGGACACCAAAATTTTGAATCAGATGATATTCTTGCCTACGGTTTATCTCAATGTTAATAACATTATCAAGGGTTTGGATGGCATATAAGCATCATGGTGGGCTCCTGAAAGCTTTTAATGGTTGACATTTCCATTCTCACTATTTCCTTTCATGTGGCCAATATGAGTTTTGAATCCTCCTGGGGTTTTGTAATCTTTATAATTGTAATATTTAGAACTAAATGGACGGAGTGGATTTCTCATGGGCATCTCAAAGGGCCCCACATAGTTTCCGACAAAAGGAACTTCAGGCAATCCGCGTCCTACGCCGCCTGCTGCCAGAGTATCGCATACCTCCCCACGAGACTGGACGAGGCTTCGAGTCAAGCGTCCTACGCTGCCTGCTGGACGCGAGTTTCCTGTGCAAGGATGCTGTGTGGGGCCCACCTCCATGTTTGTAGGAAATCTACTCTGTCCATCCGTTTTGAGAGATCATTTTAGGAAAAATTAGAAAAATTAAGCGGATCCAAAATTCAAGTAGGCCACACGAGAGAGAAAATTAGGGAAAGAAATACCTACCGTTGAAACCTTCTTGGGCTCTATCTTGATGTTTATATGCCATCCAAACCGTTTATAAGGTCATTACCCATGGGATGAAGTGTAAATATAAGAAATATTATCCTGAAATAGAGATTTTATGGCCACAAGAATGTTTCAACGGTTCTTACTGAATCTCCACTCTTTCCTCTCGTGTGGCCCAATTAAGTTTGGATCCACTTTTATTTTGGTAGAATAACCTAAAATGATATTGCAAAACGGATTAACAGGATAGATTTCCCACAAACATGGAGGTGGGCCCCACGCAGCATCCTTGCGAAGAAACTTCCTACGAAAGGCTTTCCCAGGAAATCAGCGTCCTTGCCTGCTGACGTGCTGCGTTACTATCGCATACCACCCCGAGGAAACGGACGGGACGCGGGCCCGCGGCTTCGAGTCAAGCGTCCTACGCTGCCTGCTGGCTGCTGCCTGAGTATTGTATAACTCCCCGTGAAACGGGACGCGCGATCCACCGATCTCCGACTGTTGGGCCCACTTTCAATGCATATGGCTTACATCCACGCTGTACATCCGTTTTAATAGATCATTTTAGAAGATGATACCAAAAATGAACCAGATCCAGCTCTTAGTTGTACCACACCAGAGGAAACAGTGGTTATTGACCATTAAAAACTTCTTATGGCCCCAAAAGTTTTGTATCAGGCTGATATTTATGTGGTTCCTTCCTTGTGACCTAATTGATAGCTTGAATGGAAAATAAACGTTCAGTTAGCCACCATGAAGTTTTTAATGGTGGGTATTCAGTCTCCATTGTTTCCTCTTTCGTAGTCCAACTTAGATTTGGATCTGCTTCGTTTTTTGCATCACGTCCTAAATTGATCTTCCAAGACGGATGCACGGCGTGGATGTAAGGAACATACATCACAGTGGACCCCACGGTCTGGATCCTCCGACCTCCGCTGTCCCATGAGATAAGCTGCATGTGAAACATCAGATCGAATCGTGCCAGCGGAACTGGAATCCTCCATCAAGTTCTGTCTTCGATTCTATGTTCTATAGATAAAAATTAGCCAGATCTGCCACTCGCTTGGGTCACAACAATAGGATCGGTGGGGATATGATGCCAACCATAGGAATGTGTGTAGGTCACCATGGCGTATCTTTCATCAAACCTATTAATAAGTTGGTCCTCACGCCAGGATGAAGTGAAGATGAAAAAAGTCCGCTGATACAATACTCAGGTGGGCCACACCTCGTGAAGATAGAAGTTGTAAGAGTTATTTTACGTTGTCCAGGTAGTTCCGCTCCGTGGAAGTTGTCAATCAGGATGATCCTTTGTATCTACGGTTATAATAAGGTTTCCCGCCTGATGAACGGAGAGGATTGACCGGTCCATAGAGCTTGAGTGATTTAAGCAGCTCCGTGAATCAGGTGTATAGACGATTCCGGTCCCCCTTCAAGCTACGGACTATTTCGGCCGGAAACGGATTGGCTACTCCCCCTGAGACCAGCCCCGTGGCTGATGGTCAGTGTTCTGTGGGCCCTACCATGATGTATGTGTTTCATCCATTCCGTTCATCCACTTTTACAGATCATTTTAGGGCATTAAACCAAAAAAGAGAGGGACATAAATCTCAAGTGGACCACACCACATGAAAACAATAGTGATTGAATATCCACCATTAAAATCCTCCTAAGGCCCACTGTACTTTTTATTTGACATCCCATCTGTTGATTAGGTCATACAGGCCTAGATGAACGGAAAAAACAAAAATCAGCTTGATCCAAAACTTTTATAACCCCCAAAAATGTTTTAAATGTTCGATGCTCATTCAACACGGTTTCCTGTAATATTGTCCATTTGAGACTGGGATATACCTAATTTTTGGTCTCATGCTGTAAAAGTAGATGGACGGCATGGATGAAACACATACATCATGTTGGGGCCCACAGAGCACCGATCACCAGCCATTGGCTGGTGGCAGGGGAGTAGCCAATCTGTTTCCATTTCGGCTGGGGCCCACAATTCAATTAAGGGCGCGGTTTAGGTGTTACCAGGTAACAGCTTAGTGGGTGGAATCGGATTGCGTACTGAGTTACTCAGTACGCTCTTATCGTACTGAGTAAACTCAGTTGGGCCCACCGCGAATGCGTGTGGTTTATCCACGCCGTCCATTCGTTTTTCCAGATCATTTTATGGGTTCAACCAAAATTGATACATATACAAAGCTCAAATGGACCATACCACTGGAAAAAATGGAAATATTGATTTCAACCGTTGAAAACTTTCTAAGGCCCCCAGTGATGTTTATTTCTCATCTAACCTGTTCATAAGATAAGAAAGACATGAATGAAGGGAAAACATAAATATCAGCTTGATCTAAAAGTTCTGTTGTCCCCATGAAATTTTCAACGGTAGATGTTCAATTCACACTGTTTCCGGTGGTGTGGTCCATTTGAGGTTTGTATATTCCATTTTTTTGATAAAGCCCTAAAATTATGTGTTAAAAGAGAGGGACGGAGTGGATATAATGTATGAATGACACTGGGGCCCACGGAGTTTACTCAGTACGCTTACCGTACTGAGTTACTCAGTACACAATCCGCTTCCTTAGTGGGTGTTACCCTTACCGTAAGGCCCATCCTGATGATATATTGTATATCCACTCCGTCCATCCGTTTTTCTGCCTATTTTAGGACATGGTCCCAAACATTAAGAATATCTAAATCTCAAGTGGACCACACTACAAGAAACAGTGAAAATTGAACGCTCACCGTTAAAAATTTACTAAGACCAACTGTAAGCAAATATTTAATGTTTATTTGCCATCCAACCCGTTGATAAGGTCAAACAAAACTGGATGAAGGAAAAAAAGGCTTGATCCGAAACTTTTTTTTAGCCTGCAAAAAACTTTTAATGATTATTGGCTACTTTTTTCATTGGTGTGGTCCACCAGATAATTGGAACTTATTAGTTTTTATAATAAAGTCCTTAAATGAGATTCAAAAACGGATGGACGGCGTGGATATAAAACATATTAATCAAGTCAGGCCCCACATGGTCAGATAATACCCACTAAGCTGTTACCTGGGTGACACCGTAACAGCTAATTCGCATCCACCAAAGTGGTGGGATCCCTAAATACTGATGTATTTGCCTTAAATCCACACCATCCAACCATTTTGAAAGTTTTATAGCCGTGTTATCAAAAATGAAGTTGACTCAAATCTTAGGTAGACCACACCGCAGGAAACAGACTTGATTGAATCCTCACCATTAAAAACTTCATGGATTGCACAAGAATGTTTATTTGCCATCCAACCTGTTGATAAGGTACAAAAACTTAGATGAAGAGACCAAAAAAATATCATATTGATCCAAAGCCTTTGTGGCCCACAAGAAGTTTTTAATGATCAATCACCACTGTTTCCTATACTATGGCTCATCTGAAGTTTGGAACTGCTCCAATTTTTGGATCATGCCCTAAAATGAGCTTTCAATACGTATGGACGGCGTGGATGTAGTCATATACATTACAGTGGGCCCCACAGTAAGGGTATCACCCACCGTGGTGGATCTGCGGTCCCAGTTACTTCGCTCCCCCTTCATTTCCGCCATTCCCTGTCCTATTTAAATAATGTATCCAAAATATCACGAGATATTAGCTTCTCATCGCGTATAGAGATCCCTTTGCCTCACGTAAGCGGGAGTATTACAAGGGCGAAATGGGGTTTGCACGCAAGTCAGTGAGATGCGGCCACTCATCCACTGATAACGGCGACAGGCGTGTCAATCCAGGCCGTCTGAATCGTAGTGCCCATAGTGTATAGAACATAGAGTAGAAGCGATCTTTAGGTCGACCAGGTGGACGGTTTCGATTTCAGACCACCACGCGTGTAATTAGAAAATGTGGTCTACATAATAACAGAAGGGTTTATTAGCAAAGTAGACTTTAAGGCATCGATCGCTAGCGGCGGTGGCTAACATGGAGTGTGTGTACTGACTTGGGTGTATACTGTTGGGAACAAAAGATATAAGTCCGTAGATTCGGACTTAATGCCTCGGCCGCCTAAGAATGTGCCAAACCCGAGGCATGATTCGCAAAACCGAGACAAAGGTTGAGTCGGTTCCGACGACAAAGGTTGAGTCGGTTCGGACGACTCATCCGCACTCCGGGCATGCGTCGGGCGGACCACCTTACCAGATCGGCCATCGCAAGATCAAGCCTCATCCCGGATATCTTGGGATAAGATCTCCAACCCCGAAGCTCACGGGATCGGATGAAGGCTCCAGATGGGCACGACCCAATCTCCGGGATACTAGGAGAAGATCCCGCGCACAATATCAGGAAGAGAATCCTCGTGCGATTAAATGCCCCAGCAGCTATAAAAGAGGGACCCCGATCACCCTGAAAGCCAGGGTCTCCTTTGTCCCCTTTTTGTGCAGGTACACGAAGGTCCAAGAGGAGGAACCGGACATTTGCATCAACAGCTTGGCGCCGTCTGTGGGAACGTACAAAAAGCCATCTCGTATCTCAATACTGATTTCAATGGTGATGACTAGAAGGACGGTCCCAGAAGAAGATTTGAATGAGAATGCGATTACAGGGCCAGCGGGTCCAATCGCGGTTCCCGCAGCCCAGAACCCACCTAACAACCGCCGACGAGGGGCGACCGGAACAAGCAACAATCAGCGGGGTCGCGACGATGGACGGTTGGACAAGGAGGTTCAAGAAATCCGCTCCGATATGAATATGATGAAGCAGATGCTGGAACGAATGTATCAGCAGCAAATGCAGCCACTCCCGCATCCTCAAGGGGAGACAGCGCACGTACCGACGGCGGCGGTTGATCCTCAACCTTCCGCGCCGCAGTCTTTCCGGCCGAGCCAACCCCAAGGCGGATCAGAACCATCTCCAGCGCAGTCAGCCAACGCTTCCCTCCCCCCGACTGATCTTCGGCACGAGATAGAGCGAAGAAGGCGCAATCGCCCATCCATGGAAGGCACGGCAGAGAGCAGTGAACCTTGGAAAGCCGATATTCAAAAATTTAAAAGAGAAGTGCGGGAAGAAATGGCGAAAGAGATGGCGGACATGAAGCATGGCCGGAATATGTATTCGACCAGATCCGAAGCAAAGCGTCCCCCTTTGTGGACTCGGTACTGAAGGCCCGGTTGCCCGAGAGGTTTCGATTACCTCAAATCACTCCTTTCACCGGCAAGACCGACCCGACCGAGCATATTGAATGCTTCAGAACCTATATGGAGCTCCACGATGCCTCGGATGCGGTAATGTGTCGGGCCTTTTCTCTTACATTGACCGATGTAGCTCGACTGTGGTTCAAACAGTTGAAACCAAAGTCCGTCAGTTCATTCGCTGAGCTGAGCGACGCCTTCCTCACCAACTTCATCGGCGGAAAGAAGAAATTGAAGCCCCCTGCACATCTGAACAACGTAGTTCAAAAGCAGGGAGAGCTACTGAAAGATTATATCAAGCGTTTTAATTTCGAATCCCTCAAGGTTCGAAAACATTCAGAAGAAACGGCTCTCAATGCGCTCATGCAAGGAGTTAGAGATAAGCCATTCCTGGCCTCTCTAGACAAAACTCCGCCCGACACTCTGGCAGAATTTATGGCACGGTCGGATAAGTATGCGAATGCCGAGGAAGCGCGAATCCTGCGTGAAACTAAAACTTTGGCAAAAGAGTCGGCCAAAAAGGAAGCCGACTCGGCCGGAGGAAGGAAGCGCAAGGATGATCAGGCGCGTGATGAGCGAAGGTCAGGCAAACGGCCGGATCGAAAATTTTCCACATATACTCCCCTAAACAAGACTCGGGAAGAAGTATTGATGGAAATAAAAAACGAAGGCTTTGTTAACTGGCCCAGTAAGCTCAGGAGTAATCCTAATCGGCGGGACAAGGATAAATACTGCCATTATCACCGTGATCACGGACATAACACAAGTGATTGCCGTCACCTAAAAGAAGAGATCGAACGACTCATAAAAGACGGCCGGCTCAGAGAACATATGGTTAAAGCTGGGGCAGCCGACCGAGAGCCAGCCTATGGAAGAAATCCGGACGATTATCGGCGGTCCACAAGGTGGGGGCGACTCAAACAATGCACGAAGGAATCATGCAAGAAAACTTACTCAGCCTCAGTCCGAGCTCATGATCATAAATCGGCCACCAAAGGAGAAGAAAAGAGAAAGATATTGCATCTCTTTCACAGAGAAAGATGCCCGAGGCATCTATCACCCCCACGATGACGCATTGATTGTCACCCTGGCTATCGCTAACCGAAAGGTGTTTCGGATACTCGTCGATACGGGGTCATCTGCAGACGTGTTATTTACCCAGGCGTTCGACAAAATGGGGATCGAACGGTCCACACTACGCCCAGTTCGGACCCCGTTGATCGGTTTTTCCGAAGGACCTCCCTGAAGGGATTGTCTCGTTGCCGCTCACCGCTGGTAGTCCATGTCAGACGACGATGATGGTTGACTTCTTGGTCGTCGATCAACCCTCGGTATACAACCAATACTCGGCCGACCTTCATTGAGTCTCCTCCGGCCGTGGTATCCACATACCATCTTTCATTGAAATTCCCGACCGAGTCGTGAGTCGGAATTGTCAAAGGAGACCAAGCAGGATGCGAGGCGATGTTACATGATAGCCGTAAAGGAGCCGCCGACAAAAGTCCGACCAACATATTAACGATCGAATCATTAGACCCTGAGCGAGAATTATGAACGAGGACAACCGGTCGAGGATCTTGTCTCGGTCCCCTTGGTCGAGACAGATGGATCCAAGACGGCACGAATTGGCTCGTCTCTGCAGTCCCCTTTGAAAGAAAAACTGACAGCCCTGCTCCGTAGGTACGCCGACGTCTTTGCCTGGAGTCATGAAGATATGCCCGGGATCGACCCCTCTGTGGTAACTCACCGACTCAACATCGATCCGTCGTATCGACCGATCCGACAGAAGCGGCGACCGCTCGGCCCTGAACGATACGCTATCATTGAGGAAGAAGTCGACAAACTCCTCCAGGCTAATTTCATAGAAGAAGTATACTATCCAGAGTGGGTCGCGAATGTCGTGCTCGTAAAGAAATCCAACGGGAAGTGGCGGGTCTGTATTGACTATACTGACTTAAATAAAGCCTGCCCAAAGGATAGCTTTCCGCTTCCAAAGATAGACCAGCTAGTAGATAGCACCGCCGGACATGAGCTCCTTAGCTTCATGGATGCTTATTCAGGATATAATCAAATTGCAATGCATAAGACAGATAAATCAAAAACTACCTTTGTCACCGACAAAGGCCTTTATTGTTACCGAGTGATGCCATTTGGTCTGAAGAATGCCGGCGCAACCTATCAAAGATTAGTTAATAAAATCTTTGCTCGGCTTATAGGCCGAACCATGGAAGTATATATTGATGACATGCTCGTCAAAAGTATACACGCGGCAGATCATGTGAATGATTTGGAAGAAATGTTTCTCACCCTACGAAAGTTTCGGATGAAGCTGAATCCGAATAAATGCGCTTTTGGGGTGCGCTCTGAAAAGTTCCTCGGTTTCTTGGTTAGTCAGCGAGGAATAGAGGCAAACCCTGAGAAGATAAAGGCTCTGATTGATATGGAATCCCCTAAAACCATAAAGGACATACAAAGGTTGACTCGACGAGTCGCAGCACTTAATCGGTTCCTGTCCAGAGCCACGGATAAATGTCTCCCTTTCTTCAGACAGTTGAAAGGAAGACAAACAATGGACTGGACGGAAGAATGTGAAGCGGCATTTCAACAATTAAAATCATGTCTCGGTTCTGCACCTCTCTTATCAAAGCCCGAATCGGGGGAGTCTCTGCTCCTTTACCTAGCGGTGTCCGAGGCAGCGGTTAGCTCGGCCTTGATACGAAGTCCGAAGGAAAGCAACTGCCGGTTTACTACGTCAGCAAAGCATTACTGCCGGCAGAAACAAGATACCCAAGCCTGGAAAAAATGGCCTTGGCTTTAATTACTTCCTCTCGCCGACTCAGGCCATACTTTCATGCCCATACCATCATCGTAATGACCGATCTTCCGCTTCGCCAGGTATTGCAGAAACCAGAAGCTTCCGGCCGACTCACGAAATGGGCCATCGAATTGAGTGAATTTGACATTCAATACAGACCGAAGGCAGCAATCAAAGGGCAAGCAGTAGCCGATTTTATCGCCGAAGGAACACCACCATCCAAGCTCCAGGTCAACGATATGCCAAAGGATGTTGCGGTTCCAACAACAACCGCTCCCCCGACCCTTACCTGCCCTATTCCCTGGAAACTGTTTGTCGACGGTTCTTCCAACTCGAAGGCAAGTGGGGCTGGGGTTGTGCTGGAAACCCCCGATCATACCTATATACAGTATGCCTTACGACTTGGATTCCAAGCGTCGAACAATACGGCGGAATATGAAGCGTTGTTACTCGGCCTCCGTCTCGCCGCTAGCTTGGAGGTCACGCACCTCAGTGTTTTCAGCGACTCTCAGTTGGTTGTTAATCAAGTTACCGGTGTATACCAGACACGGAAAGACCAGTTAAGGGCATACATGCAGAAAGCGAAAGAACTTATCAACGGATTTCAACTCTGTCGTGTCACTCGGATCCCTCGTACGGAAAATAGCAAAGCCGATTTGTTAGCAAAGCTCGCCTCAGCCGATGAAGATGAAATACCCAGGTCCGTCCCTGTCGAATACGTCGATAAGCCGAGTATAGATGAACCAATTAGCGAGGCCGTCAATACAATCAACTCGGAACCATCCTGGATCGATCCAATCCGCCAATACCTTGACGAAGGAAAGTTGCCTGAGGATCGCGCCGAGGCTCGACGAATTAAGATCCGAGCCTCCCGTTACACCATACTCAACGGAACCCTCTATAAGAAAGGTTACTACGCCCCGTTGCTGCGGTGCCTCGAACCCTGCGAGGCAAACTATGTATTACGGGAAATCCATGAAGGAATCTGCGGAAACCACTCTGGAGGGCGATCTCTCGCCCATAAGGTCCTACGACAGGGATATTACTGGCCCACTATCCAACACGACGCTCGCATGGTCCAAAAATGCGACAAATGTCAACGATTCGCGGCAATTCCGAGGCAAGCCCCCGAGGCACTGACGCCGATGACTGGTCCCTTGCCCTTCGCACAGTGGGGTGTCGACATCATAGGCCCGCTCCCTATGGAAAAAGGTCAGACCAAGTTTGCTGTGGTAGCAGTGGACTATTTCACGAAGTGGGCCGAGGCAGAGCCATTAGCTAAAATAACCGAGCAGAAGATCACCGAGTTTGTGTGGAAAAATATCATCTGCCGATTCGGAGTGCCCCGTACCATTGTCACAGATAATGGAAGGCAATTTGATAATAGGAGCTTTCGCGAGATGTACGACAACCTCGGAATCAGAAACGTTTATTCTTCACCTCATCACCCTCAAACCAACGGACAAGTTGAGGCGGTTAACAAGATTATCAAGCAACATCTTCGGACCAAGCTTGGCCGAGCCAAAGGAGCATAGGCCGAAGAGCTCCCGAAAATTCTTTGGGCTTACCGAACTACAGCTCGAACGGCCACAGGAGAGACTCCGTTTTCACTGGCTTATGGCTCGGAAGCCGTCACCCCCGTTGAAGTCGGATTACCTTCGGCTCGAATCACCTCATTCAATGCAGAAGAGAATGAAGAACTCCTTGCACTCGGACTCGACCTTTTGGACGAACAAAGGGAAATGGCGCGGCTGCGCACGGAGGCGCGGCAACGACAAGTGGCTCGGTTCTACAATACCCGAGTTAAGATTAGAAGGTTTCGAATGAGAGATATGGTTCTCCGAAAATTTTTTCCCAACTCCAAGGAATTTGGGTCGGGTACGCTGGGACCCAATTGGGAAGGACCCTATATCGTCTCGGGCACCATCCGACCAGGAACGTATCGGCTAGAGGACCTAAACGGACAACCATTGCCTCACCCTTGGAACGCTGAACACCTCAAGGTCTACTATCCTTAGCTCGGTACTCAATGTTTAAAGACTCTGAACTAAGAAAGATTAAAGCCAAGTCAGATGAATAAAGCTAAGCATTTTTTTCTTCATTCATCAAAACACATACAAATACAATGTGTGAATACATCAAAGTGAATAGAAAGAAAAAATCAAAGGGCCCTGGTAACTGTCCTCATGCACCGGCCTCGTCCCCAGCAGCAGTGTCTTCAGCAGCGGCGTCCGGGTTCTCGAATTCCGAGGCTGCTCCACCCTCGATTTCTGAAAGGTCAAGGTCAGGAAAAGATTTCTTTATATCCTTGACGCATTCCAGATATCCGCTTTGGAACAAGCGGTCCCTCTCGTCCTCGAACTCCGCCGACTCAAGGAAAGCTTGGACGGCTTGGTCCTTGGCTTTCTCAGCCTCCCGAGTCTTCTCGTCGGCCTGCCGAATATGCTCTGCCGCTTCAAGCTTAGCCCGAGCTAATTCATCTGCGCACGAAGCATGAACTGCGAGAACTCGCCGGTTCTCTTCTTCAGCTTCGGAGAGAAGAGCCAGTACCCGAGCAACCTCTGCTTGCGCATCCTCCAAGGCTCTTCTGGAGGAAGCCGCCTCTGCTTTCGCATCTTCGGCAGCCTTCCGGGCAAGGGACGCCGACCTGGATTTCGGCCTCCTCGCGTCGCCCTTCGGCTTCCGACAGAAGAGTCTGCAGCCGATGAGTCGAGGATAGCTCCTTGCCGGCCTTAATCAAGCAGGGAGCGAGTTCAAGAAGCACCCTTGCTGCATGGCTGACGGTTTGCGATGACGGGGCGTTGTAGAGCCTCACGAACTCTCTTTCGCCCCCGTGGGCTAGGGCCCAGGGAACCATCCCCGATATCACTTGCTGCAGGACAGACGGCCCTTCCTGGTTCGTCTCCTCCCCTCTGGAGGATGCGGTCCTCGTCTCACCTTCCCCTCTGGAAGACGCGGCCCTGGTCTCTTCCTCCCGTCTCGGAACGTCCGTCTCAACGTTTGCCGAGTCGGGTGCCGCCTGAGGTTCCGAGGCAGCAACCGCCGTTTCTTCAGCCCTTTCTTCTGGGTCGGGAATTACGACGACGGGAGGGGCAGAAGAACTCGCCGGCTCTTTCTCCTTCCGCACCGCCCTTTGCCTCTTAGGCGGCCGAGGCTCCGACAGAAGAGCTGACCGCGGAGGAGCCTTCAACTTCGTGACTGCCCTAAGGGGAGGACGAGCTCCAGTCATTTCTGAGGGAGCCGGCTCGGGAACAATCCTGAGGTTAGGACGGGCTTCGGGCAGATCTATAAAAAAAAAAAAACGAAGTAAGTCAGGGGAAATTCGGAAAATTCAGAAGATACATTTTCAGTTACCTGTGACTTCCGAATCTAGACCTGCAAGATGAAGGCGCTCCGGCTGTAAAAGCTCCTTCCAAGATCTAGCTGCCGGGTCCAACGTCCTCAACTCTTTGATCCGAGCCGAGGCACTGGAGCCGAGCTTCGGCCGCTTCTTCGGGATATCTGCTAGACACAAGTCCTTCAGACTCAGAATATTACAAAAAATGAAAAGGGGCGAGAGAGAGAAAACCCAAGTCACCTGCCCTCTGGAATGTCCGAGGAACACGAGCCTCGCAGGGCCCGGACTCATCCATCTCCCAGCGACCACATGCCCAAAACCAACGCTCTCTCCAATGTTTGTTGGAAGTGGGAGGGTCAGTGATCAGGGAACCGCCTCCGCCTCGCCAAGCAGCGAAGACGTAGAAGCCAGGGTAGTTCGGATTCACCCGCACTTGGTACAGGTGGAGAAATTCGTCGACTGTAAGCGGTGGCTGTTCCATCTCGGCCCACAACACCGCACACCCGAATAAGTTCCTCCACCCATTCGGGACTATCTGCCCCGGGGCAATCCGAATGCGAGACAGTACTCCCCGGACGATGGCCTGAAGGGGCAGACGCAAGCCGCATTGCATTGACACTTGGTAAATGGCGACCGCCCCAGCAGGAGGGTGATCCGGCAAGTCATTTGGACGGGGGAGATAGGTGATGACCGACTCGGGGATGTGATACCCGATTCGGATTCTGTCTAAGTCCGCCTCAGTTAAAACTGAGGGAACCGGACCACTTAAATCTTCCCCCTCTCCTTCAGACTCGGCATGCGCCGATTCATCGACAGGAACTGGATCGGAGGTTCCCTCGGCAATCAACATTTCATCTTCTTCCTCCTCATCTTCCTCCATGCCCCTCGGGAAGTTAGGCCTTCCCGGGCGGGTTAATAAAGACGACCCACCACGAGAAGGAACAACAGAAGCAGGGCGCTCCGCCGGAACTTCAGTGACTCTCTCAGATAGAAAAGCAGCGTTGGCATCCACTCCGTCAGTAAGGAAGGCGATTCCGCAACATTCCAAAAACGTTGCGCTTCGCCTTCGTCTCCGGAAGCTCCCCCCTGGGGACTTCGAGAACCCCTATCCGCCATTATTATCTAATAAAGAGGAAGGAGAAACTCACCGGAGGGAGAAAGAAAAACGGAAATGGCGGAAGGAAGCGCTGACGGTTAAGAGAGAGGAAAGGAAGAAGATGAAAGACTGAGAAGGCTCTAAAGGGAATGGAAAGTAGGAATGGCAATAGAAGTTCAAAATGCGGGACCCCCACCAATTTATAAGATTGCCATACGGCGGGAGTAATTAATGAGGAAATGATTCGACGCCTGCATCGATTCCCCCACTCGACACGTGGCGCTCGTCGACTGACGACAATAATGCCCTTGCTACGTGTCCAACCCTCATTGGCGGGATAAGCGATTTGACGGCTGACGGCGCATGCGATGTCAGGAACCGAACCGCCTCCCGTCAAAGGCGACATGGAACGCATTAAATGACCACCTACTGTCTCGGACTGGGTTGTGAACCGACTCAAAACTCGCTACTCCTAAGTGTCATATGAAACACACGGAGTAGGGGGGCTTACTGTTGGGAACAAAAGATATAAGTCCGTAGATTCGGACTTAATGCCTCGGCCGCCTAAGAATGTGCCAAACCCGAGGCATGATTCGCAAAACCGAGACAAAGGTTGAGTCGGTTCCGACGACAAAGGTTGAGTCGGTTCGGACGACTCATCCGCACTCCGGGCATGCGTCGGGCGGACCACCTTACCAGATCGGCCATCGCAAGATCAAGCCTCATCCCGGATATCTTGGGATAAGATCTCCAACCCCGAAGCTCACGGGATCGGATGAAGGCTCCAGATGGGCACGACCCAATCTCCGGGATACTAGGAGAAGATCCCGCGCACAATATCAGGAAGAGAATCCTCGTGCGATTAAATGCCCCAGCAGCTATAAAAGAGGGACCCCGATCACCCTGAAAGCCATCGATCGCTAGCGGCGGTGGCTAACATGGAGTGTGTGTACTGACTTGGGTGTATACTAACAAGCTAACCCAAAAAAAAAAAAAAAAAAGTAGACTTTAAGGTCTAATTTAATTAGACAATTGAACAGACTTTTTTTTAAAATAAATTTAGAGATCTAGCTTTCGAAAAAAGTACACCCACATCCATAGCTCAATTAGCTAACTGAGTGGAGATGCTTGTTTCAACACTTGAAGTCTTGGTATCGATCCCCAACGGGGTGGCTAACATGGAGTGTGTGTACACACATGGGTGTGTACTGACAAGCTAACCCAAAAAAGGAAAAAAAAAAAGCTTTTGAAAAAAGTTACAGACGAAAATGACTTTGCTTTTTCCTACGGTTCTTCTTTTTCTTCTTTATATATATATATATATATATATATCAGAAAAAGATATTGATAATTAGCTTCAATATTTTCTCCTCCTTTTTCCTCTTTAGAAAATTTTTTTAAAAAAAGAATGAAAATAAAAATATCAAATAGATAAAAAACAACTTATATTCTCTTCTCGTGCTTCTTCATTTTTTTTTCTCTCTGTTTTTTTTTTTTTTTTGAAAAAAAAAAAAGTAAAGTGACTAGTAAATAGGAAAAAAAAATCTTAATCTTCTTAAATAAAATAAAATGAAACGAAAATAAAAATATCAAATAAATAAATCACCGTATTTTCTTCTTTTCCTTATTTCTTCTTTTTTCTAAGAAAATGATAAATTAATTAAAAAATTAACTAATAAATAGAAAAAAGCATGCTTAATCTTCTTAAATAAAATTTAAAAAGAGAATAGAAATAAAATTTTCGAATAAAAAACTTTCCTTCTTCTTTACATTATTTTTCTTTTTCTTTCTTTTTCCAGGTCAGAATACATGGGAACCTCAAGAATCAAACCAATGTGATCTTCAGATGGACCGTACATATCAATGGTGATACGACGGTTTTTTCTTTTATTATTTGGTAACTTAGCTTATTCAAATCAGATCAATGTAATGAATAGTTCAAATTAGTTGTAAGTTCATTGCAGTGATATGTTCAGTATATTTTGTGGTAAGACACAAGTCTTTGCGCAATTGTTTTTTATTTTTATTTTTTTGAATTGGCATGGACGATTGTGTTGAGTTGATGTGTGGGATTATATCCACACAGGTCATTTGATTTTCGAGGTCATTATATGTTGGGACCCTAATATTAGATTGATCCAATTATTAGATGTGCCACATATCGATAAGATGGGCATTCTAGATAAATCATGTATTATGTACCATGTTGGACGTGTGAGATCCAATATATACAGCCTATCCGATGTTTGGGATCAAACTACATTGGGATCTTGAATATCATATCAATATGACCGTCTAGTGGGCTGCAATGATCAGATGTCAATTATTATCAGATCATAAAGTTTTGAATAATGTGGACCATGGAGGTTTCGGATCAAGTTGATCAATGGACTTATTTCGTAATTGATCGTGAGAGGATCAATGGTTGGTTTGGATCTAACCAACATGAACAATTAAGAAAAAAATGAAAAAAATCTCAACTCTAAAAATGAAATTAAGAAAAAAAAATTCCAAATTCTCAACTCAGTTCATTAAAATCGAATCAAGTCAAGAGACTTTCGATTCGAGTAGATTCAATCGGCATATCATCGTTTCAATCGACAGTGTGATCGATCCAATCGACGGACAATTAAATAGATCCATTCAATTCTGAAACTGAAAATTTGGATTCATAAACCTATTATAATTATATATTTGAATAAATTATGCATGTCCAAACCATTTAAATGTCATTGGATGGTGGTCAACCACTATGATTTGATCTAGTAGATCCTACATTAAGTTGTGGTGATCATAAACCATGTGTTAAGGGTTGGATTCGAAGTAACCCAATTGGACAACGTGGAATCCTTCATATGGACCCTAATTTGAAAAGTACTGATCAATCAAAAGTGGACTCCACCCTATGAATTAAGATAACCAATGAAATGATTTTATTTATATGTTGTATTAATGATTCCTGATTTGTTCTAATTCGGTTAATATAATTGAATTTATCTCACCGAGTTATAGGTGAGTGATCCCGACATGTTTCATCTCCAATAAAGTTAAAATAACTTTGATGTATCTGTTATATTCGATTTAATGTTTGTTTGTTTAATTCATTTTATTGGAAACTACCTAATTTAATGTTTGTTGATTTCAACTATCATGTTGTTGATTTCAACAATTTACATGTAATTTACATTGCCTCTGTTGTTGATGTCTTAAATCTGTAAGCAACAGGGTTCGTCGATGTCATTGACAGGCCACTTGATGCCATCAAGTAGTGGTTGATGCTATTGACAAATGCTCAATGCCATTAGAAAATTTTGAAAAATGCATGTTGGTTGCTTGAACATTTTTCGTGTTTCTACTCGATGTCATCGAAGATGTTTGATGTCATCGATAGATCCTCGATGCTTTCAAAGTCCCATCAAGCACGCATGTAAAATTGCGTAAGTGCAGAATTTGTTTCTTATTCCGATTATAATACTATATGATACTATATATATTGGGTGTAATCGGGATTTGGGAAGGAGTAGATGAGTTTTAGTTTTTAATTCATTCCTAAGAGTTTCAAGGGCATAGCTGGGGGTTGTGAGGTAGATTCGAGACTTGTTCAAATCGGTAACTCCCTATCTCTTATAATTTCTATTTTTATAGTGCATACTCATCACTTTGTGCCATGGTTTTTTCCCTAAAGGGTTTTTTCATATAAATTTTGAATTGTTTGTGTTTAGACTTAGTTGTACAATTAGTAGTACTTTGCTTGATTCGTCTCTGTGTGCTTCTGCGGTTTCTCAACAGCCCCTATTTTGGAATATCGTGTGTGTGTGTGTGTGTGATGAATTTGTTTACCATTGTGTAATTGCAATCGAACATTAATTTCTTACATACACACTACGTGCCGAGTTTATCCTAAAAGAACTCTCTAGATGCAAGTCATGCCCATGCCTACCAAATTATTGGAAGCATATTCAAGCAGCAGATGCAGGCCTTGCCCATGCCTGCCAAAGCGGCGGATGCGGACTGACGGTTATCTAACTCAAGCAATTATCCCAGTTGATGGATTCATACATTTTATCCGTTTATACGACATTGATGTCTTCATTCATTTCATGCATTTACATGACTTTATAGTTATTAGTGATAGACTGAGTGAAAGATACCTCGTTTCAACACTGAGGTCTTGGTATCGATTCCCTAGTAAGGGTGGCTAACAGTGAAGTGTGAGCTAACAGTGGGGTGTACTAACGAGCTAACCAAAAAAAAATGACTTCATAGTTATTTTATACATCTCATATTTATTGTACTATTTTAATTTTAATATGAATGAAGTATGTTAAGAATTCTCACTAGGCCTAATCTACTTACCCTTTATTAATGAAAAATTATAATGTGTAACTGAGGCCTAACCTTTGGCATAAGGACAGAATAATGTGGTCAACCTAACGAACGATCCACGAGACACACGGCTCTATCTAACAGAAAAAGAAATCTCTACATTGGATTGATTATCCAATTTTATTTTATTTTTTAGTATTTAGGACAAGTGTGTCATTTTTTAGGAATGGTTTTAATTTTAGGTGTTGTCTGCATTTATTGTTGATACAAAAATTCGGTCCACCCTCTTTAAACCTTCGAGTATCTGCACAGGAAGAAGACAAAGGAGACCCTTGCTAGAGAAGGGGACCCTCTGATGCCAAAGTCAGGCTAGAAATTTGGGTCTTATAGTATTGAGGAATTTTGAGAGAAAGTTTTTGCGTACCTTTCACCCTTGGAGTCTCTCCTATAAGAGAGAGAGGATCCCGCCGTACGGGGATTCTTTCCCAATATTTTGGAGATTTGTTGTGATCTTGGATCTTCTCGAGATTATAAGATCCTGTGATCGTCAAGATCTAGCGCTATCTTCCGGAGATTCTGAGCAAGATCTCTGATTTTTAGGAAGATCTTTCGGATCCGTAGCTCGGCTCTAGGTCGGGTCAACCTCTGTTTGACATCTGGCCAACCTCTAGCCGATCTATAGCCGACCTCTATTTGACCTCTGGCCAACTTATGGGTTAGGTTGATATCTAGCCGACCTCTAGCCGATCTATGGCTCGTAGTCTCATTCTTTGAGTGTTCTTGCATTTGCATGACCCTTCTTAAAGGTTAGCCTGCTTTTGGACATACAAGCCTTATCAGGCTCGGGTTTCACCGGGTCCGCGTTGGTTTAGTAGAGTTGGTTCATTCCATAAGCTGACTTATCCACTTGTCCATTTTTTCCCACAACATTTATGATTGGATTTCTATTGGACATGAAATTACAATTATTTAATTTTACTTAAATAAGACTTCAAATAGGTGAGTCCTATAATACTTTATTGCTATTGAAAATGAATGGAAGTTAATTATAAGATAATGTACGTGAATAATAATGGAAGTAACTTGGGATCTATACTTATAATTCCTGATTAATGCCTCTCCATGGACTTATTAGATAAATTAAGTACACCTTCTGTACAAGTCATGACATGCAACTCGTTTGGATGAAAGGTTGCTATCTAAATTTTGAATTGACAAAACATACAAGGACATTTACGTTCAAAAAGAGCTTTTAAGTTTTACATGTCTAAACAATTTTTTTAATTTAATTAAGGCAGACTTCAAGTCTACTTACTTTGTTGAAAAACCCTACCGTGATTCATATTTTGTAAGGACGCTGTGGAACAAAAAGCTGTGTAGCCCCCCGTCAGGTGTTCGACATCTGTTAGTCCATTTGCGCAGGTTGATGTTAGGATGTCTGCGGGTCCAAAACTCAAGCGAGCCAAACCATGGGTAACGCCGGGGGTGGCTGAAACTCCTTTTTGGCCCACTTAAGTTTTGGATCGGTCTGATTTTTTATTTTTCCCCTCATCGTGGTTGGCCTCAAATTGTCAACTGGTTGGAGGGCATATAAACATCATGGTAGCCCAGGAATGGCAACTGTGGGCTTCCCATCACCGTCGTTGATCAACCTGACTTTTGGGAAAACGTCCGGAAATGAGCTAACCAAAATGATGGACGGAGTGGATGTCACACCATCATACCACGGTGGGCCTCGCAGAGCTTTTCCTTTTTTCGCATGGAGATAACTCCAGGAGGTCCAGCACTTCCGCTAGAAGAAATAAAGAAACGCCAAGATCTAACCGATATTTTATTCGCTCTCGATATTTTGTGGCTGCGGCCATCAGTCGACACGTAGGCCGACACCTGTACTAACTCCCACACGGACGCTTCACCACCTTTGATGTTGACTTCATCCGTGTCGCCTATCCATCCATCCATTTGCCCAACTTCCACGCGTTCGAACTTCAACGACCAGCTGATTGCCACGTAGCACACCCAAAGCCAAAAGCCCAAAGGAAAAGGAGATGGGAATGTTTGACTCAGGACAGATGGCTTGATATGGGTGGCCATTTCTACAGCAGCTTTGTCCGACGCAACCTCTCTCATTGGCTCCGACCCTTTTTCTTTTATTTTTTTTTAATATATTTCTTTCGTAATAATCTTCTACTGTAAATACTAAGTACGCACGCCCCCCATCTCCAAGCGCAAAGCTAATGGCGCCACACATGCCAAACTGCGGAGCGTGTTTCGTATCCATGACGTTCATCAAAAGTTCTCTTCAATGCATGGGTCTTGTCCTAAACTTCAGGCCAGATCGCTCATTAAGTGAGCGACACATGCACGGTTGAATGTAGATCCTTGTTTACAACTTTTCTAATCATTTACTTCTTCATTCATGTGTGGCCCACCTGATAGGTTATGAGCCTAGTGACCACGTTATCGACTTCGTGAATCCTACGTAAGCTCCATGCTGGCACGTGTATGGCTTTTCCTTGGCGCTTGGACACAGCGCGTCTGAGATAGCATTCTTCTTGTCCTTTCCCCGTTTGTCGCCATTAGCGAGCAATAACCGTGCACGTTCGTCCCTCCAAACAGGCGGCTACCTGAAGGTATCCTAATTCAATAAGCGTGTGGAGTCCAGCACATTCACCCTTGCCAATATGGTATACGTGTGAGAAAGCTGAGCTTTACATCAGATGGGCTGCCCTTTTTAGTTCTTCTCTGAAAATAAGTCCATTTCACAGCTCAGGTGGGACACATCATACAAACAAATTTACGGCTTGGCCCACCTGAAGAATGAAACTTCCTGATATTTGAAGCAAATGGAAACCTTAGATCTTTCACATATGTTCCATAATAGCATGTGTACATGCGTGTGTGGAATTAGCAAACCTCCTTTCATATATACAAAAAGCTGGAACATCGGGTCATGCGGAGTGAGAGAATACATACGAATCCTGCTGGGATCTTTAAAGTTTAAACACGTGTACGGTGATCAGAAGAGGTCAAGTTATGGACAGTTCAGAGGGCAGAAAAGAGCACGGCCGATTTGGAGGATCCTAACCATTCAAGGAGACAATCAGAACGAGAACCAACAGTCCACATTCGCAGGAAAATGCTAAAATGTTAAATAGACTTATTACACCCACATCCATAGCTCAAGTGGTAGAATGAGTGAAAGATACCTCCTCTCAACTATGAGGTCTTGGCATCGATTCCCTAGTGGGGGTGGCTAACAGTAAAGTGTGATCTCATGGGTGTACTAACAAGCTAACAAAAAAAAAAAAAATGCTAAATATATTGAATGGTTATGATCATCCAAAAAGGTAATTTTTAAGACGGTAGTGTATTATCGAAGCAGGACCTAGCTTGAGACGGACGAACATTCAGGGGCTCTGTGGGGCCGACCGTGATGTATATATTTTATCCACACCGTCCATCCATTTTGACATATTTTATAGTATGAGCCAAAAAAAAAGAGGCTACAGAAGTTTTAGATCAAGCTGATATTTATGTTGTTCCTTCATCTAGGTCTATGTAACCTTATGAATAGGTTGGATAGCAAATAAACATCACGATGGTCCCTAGTAAGTTTTCAACTGTAGGAGTTCAATCCCCACACTGCTTCTTGTGATGTTGTCCACTTGAGCCTTAGATCTGCTTCCTTTTCGGGCTCAGGACCTAAAATGATCCGTCAAAATAGATGGACGGCGTAGATAAAATATATACATCAGGGTGGACCCCACATAGCCCCTGACATGGTGGGGGTTGTACCCAATCCACGTGCAATTCCAATCACCATAAGCACGGAAGACAATTTCAGGTGCTCCCACAATGTATCTGCATTTTTCCCCCAACAGAGATATATGTACATATGCCACAGGAAAAGCGGCAAACGATATCTAATTCCATTGGCTTGGTTCGGCCATCCATCTAATCAGGACTCTACCACAACAAGCATTATATATAATCTACACAAGCAAAACCATCTTAAAGAGCCGAGGAAAGAAGCTGAGCTGAGTGCTGAGTTGCCAGTCATGAAAATGGAGAGGATGGACTACTCTCCATCAGCAGCAAAATCTGAAGGTCCTTCTATTGGGAGGAAGAAGAAGATGAAGAACGGCAAGAGGAGATTCAGCAACGAGCAGATCAAGTCCTTGGAATCCATGTTCGAGGAGGAAACCAAGCTTGAACCTCAGAGGAAGCTGCAGCTTGCGAGAGAGCTCGGACTGCAGCCGCGCCAGGTTGCTATATGGTTCCAGAACAGAAGAGCCCGGTGGAAATCAAAGCAGCTCGAGCGAGAGTACGGCATACTGAAGGCCAGTTACGATGCTCTGGCTTTGAGTTTCGAGTCTCTGAAGAAAGAGAAACAGTGCCTTCTGAAGCAGGTATGCTGTTGTTTCTAGATGTTCCTCTTGCTCGACTGCACCAACTGAGCTTAAATAACAAGCTTGATCTGTATTTGATGAACCCCAATGGCCATTTTGTCTGGACCACTGTTATGCCATTTCAAAGTGTAGTCATTTGCGATTCTCTTTTTCTAGTGAAAGATAAAAAAAAATACGAAGGATTTCTCGCACAAATTGCGAGTAGAACAACTTCAGACCTTAACGTAAAGCCTCACTGCCCAAAATTGGCAGACGCCCAAACACGCCCTTGCCCCACTTTCATATGCACAGAATGCCTTCATAATTTTAGGAGAAAAAAAAAATTTACTAAAATTTTCTTCTATTGCTGTAGCTGCAGAAGCTGGGTGATCTGCTGGAAAAGCATCCGAGAGAGACAAGGTGGCATGAGTTGGGTTTGACTGGAAACGGCAATGATGCCGACTCCGATGGCGGAGAACCTAAGTGTAGCGAGTATGAGGAGAAGCCCCACCCGTTAGTGGAGGAGAGATCGGATCTTAGAGTGATTGTGTATTCAGATGGTGAGAATAGCAAGAACTTGAAGGGACCTGAGACAGAAGAACCACGCCTTCTGGACATGGCGGAACCTGCCGATGGCTCCTTAATGATGCCCGAGTGGTGTGATTTTGATTCGGGGTGTTTTTCAGATCAATCCTGCAGCAGTTTGGATTGGTGGGAACTTTGGCCTTAACTGTATAAAACCCGCGATTGGGTTTGGTTTGGTCTAATTAGGACACTTTGATGAGCTGTATAAATGGGAGGGAGCAACGTTAGAAGTGAGGGAAGCAGAACCTCTTTTGATATGTTCAAATGCGCCAAGCATTCCGAATGCCCGTGAATGAAATGCACAGAATCGGCTATCCTTTCTCCTAATGCAACTGCATTTGGAAAAGGTAAATAAATAAGTCTAAAATCCATAATCCAGAGCATGCAGCATCAACAGCTTCGTTGCAGAACCTTCTAGTAAGGTGCCGCTCACACTCCTGCTCTCACTTCCTGGGTTGTGAGAATGCTTGTTACATTTGTTCTGTCGATGCAAAGCAGCTTCTTATAACAGGATGAGGAAAGGAGCTGGAATGCAAAAAGAAAATGGAGAAACTGGAGATTCCAAGTAAAGAGGCAGAAAATGGAGTTGGGAAAAATGGCAAAGGAGAAAAGGAAGGGAGCATATGCATGAACCTAATCGATCTTGCATGCAACAAACCCAACTTCACAAAGACGTTCGAGAAAGTAAAACCATCTTGCCTGATAATTTAGGATTCGCTTCTGCTGTTTTCTCGACTGTAATGGTTGTAAAAAGACATGAATAAATTCAGGAGACAACATTAGATAATGCATGCAGTACTTTTAGGTGGTATAACTGCAATTGAAATTCTATGCGCATGGAAATAGATATAGGATGCCCAGATTACTGGCAAGAAAGCAAGACTTGTTTGTAATCAAAGGCCTGAAATTACTCATGACCAGCTCGAAAGAAGGTAACAAAACTCATTATCATGGACCTGCAGTTCATCAAGCCATATTTGCAAGAAAGTCATATCAATCCTACACAAACTGCAAGCAGGCCAAGCCTTGCATAAAAAATGTCTTCACCCCATTTTTCTGCTGCTTGTCTTCCAATTTCTCCTCACTGTTCTTTGTTGAATCCATGAACTCTTAAGCCAGAACTCAAGCTGGATCCTTGCTCTTGCTCGGGTGGTAGACCCTCAGGAGTTTCAACACCCGGTCAAGTGTTCGAGTATCCATAGGTGGTGAAATCCCACCAAGGCATGAGTGTGTGGGGGTGTGCGTGCGTGTGTAAAGAGAGAGAGAGAGAGAGAGAGAGAGGCAGAACTCAAGCTGTCATCCTCCACTCATTTCCACCATGATCAAAACCAAGATCGATCTGCACCCTTAAAAAGGTTTCTGGTCCCTGAAGAGCTATAGCCAATTGAAAATTCAGTTACAACAGGTTCTCTATAACACATTATCTGGTGGTCCGTTTGGGAAGAACGGAATGGAAGATGTTTTAGGGACTCTTCCAATTCTGCTCAGGTTGTTTGTTTCGTCCAGGGCCAGGCGCAGCTTATTCGAATGGGCCTCCAATGATGACAAACTGAAAGATTGCAATCTACGTTTTCTCGAGATTTAGTTGTTTCCCCTTTCTTTCTTTTGTTTTTTTCTTGTTCGGTGACTTCTCTGTGTTTCGCTTCTTTTTTAGTTCTTAATGAAATTGCGATATCTTTCAAAAAAAAAAACACATTATCTCAAGCACTTCTACTAAGCTACCTGCAGGTAATGCTATCCTAGTTTAACCAACTTTCATAGGTCACCTTGCCTACTTTCCGACAGCCATTCCAGCAGTTGAATTCTCTTGGGTACCTTACACAAACAGCCAGTGGCTAGAGAACAGAATCTTCCAACTTAGTAATTATCTCTTAGTTAAGATCTCAAGAATCCACAAATGCCTACACGAATTAATATTCTAAAACTAGAGTGCAACTACCAACAATGTTCTTCAATTTGTCAATGTGCAATCATGAGGCTTTCCAGCCCCATATGCAACATCTCCACCACTTTTCTGCTGCTTGTCTTCCGATTTCTCCTCACTGTTCTTTGTTGAATCCATTAACTCTTAAGCCAGAACTCAAGCTGGATCCTTACTCTTGCTTGGGTGGTAGACTCTCAGGAGTTTCAACACCCGGTCAAGGGTTCGAGTATCCATAGGTGGTGAAATCCCACCACAGCATGAGTGTGTGGGGGGGTGTGTGCATGTGTAAAAAAAAAAAAAAAAAAAGAGGCAGAATTCAAGCTGTCATCCTCCACTCATTTCCACCATGATCAAAACCAAGATCCATCTGCACCCTTCAAAAGGTTTCTGGTCCCTGAAGAGCTACAGCCAATTGAAAATTCAGTTACAACAGGTTCTCTATAACACTTTTTTTTTAAAGGCAACAAACGAAAATGCATTAAATGAAAAGAAGATACAAAAGAAGAGAGAGAAAAAAAGATAGCAAAAACAAACCAAAGACCTAAGGACCGACTGCTGAGGTAGCTGAAGAACCTAAGGGCCCAAAAAGCTAAAATCCACTACTTTCATAAGATTAACATTAGCAGCCCATTCAATTAACAAACGCTTAGCCCTAGACCCAACACAGAAGAAGAAGAAGAGTTGTTGAAGCATCTGTTGTTCCTTTCTTCCCACACGGCCCACCAGATGGCAAGAATGGCCATTCGCCAAAGAGAGGACTTCAACTTCCCTAACTTAAGACCATTCCAAGCAACTAACAGCTCTGCGGCTGTGAGAGGAGAACACCAGCTGACTGAAAAAGCATGGCAGAAATCTTCAATAATGGATGATATAAACTGACAGTGAACCAACAGGTGATTTACCAACTCCACCTGGCACATACAATTTATACAAATATTGGTGATCAGCATTCCTCTCTTGGCCAAGTTATCGATGGTTAGAATTCTATTGCGCCCCACCAACCACCCGAAACAAATAACTTTAGGTGGAACTTGAACCTTCCAAATACACGACGTGGCGACATATTGATCCTGGTTTGGAGGATAAATCTTCCTATATAAAGATTTAACAGAGAAAGCACCAGATTTCTCGAGGGGCCAAGTAATGCTATCGGACATGTCAGGATAGATGGCAGAGTGCTGGACATACTCCAGGAGAGTCACATACTCAATAGCTTCATTTTCAGAAAGATTACGAATGCATCTGATATCCCAGACCGAGATTCCTGACAAGACAGAGCAGCAGCTATTTATGAAAACACCCTTGTCAGGGGAGATTCGGTATATCAGGGGAAAGAGAATTCTGAGAGGGGAATCCCCGAGCCAGATATCCTTCCAAAAACGAATGGAGGAACCATTGCCCAGCACATAGGAAACAGAATTAATGACTGAAGGACTGATCTTGAGGATGTCACGCCAGATGTGAGAAGCCTTAAAGTACAAGGACTTCCTCCGCCACCAACAGCCCTGAGAAGCACCATATTTCCCTGTGATTATCGTGGCCCATAGTGCATCCTTAGCAGTTGCAAATCTCCAAACCCATTTCCCCAAGAGAGCCGAATTCATGAGATGGAGATTCTTGACATTAGCCCCCCCTCCCTAAAAACTTTGCACACCTCTTTCCAATCCAGCAAGTGAAATTTATGCTGGTTTTCCTTCCTAAACCAAAGGAAGTCTCTTCTAATTTTCTCCATACGCTTGAGGACCGAGCCGGGACATCTGAACAGCGTCATGAAATATAGGGGGAGGCTGGACAGGGCAGATTTGATCAACGTCAGGCGGCCGCCCTAGGAAAGATACCTGCATTTCCATGAGGCCAGAAATTTGTGAAATTTAGAAATAACCCTTTTCCCACATCTGCATCGGCGGGGCACCCACAGAAAGCGGAAGACCAACAAAAACAGTTGGGAACGAGTCAACCCGGCAACCCAAAGAATCGACGAACTTTTGAATCAAGGGAAGAGGGGTATTAATCCGAAGAAGCTTCGACTTTTTCATATTAATCCGAAGACCCGAAACTGCTTCAAAGCAATGAAGAGTAGTTAAAAAGCTGTCGATTTTTTCTTGTGACGCCTCAGAGAATATGAGGGTGCCATCTGCAAACTGAATGTGGGTGAGCGGGTCAGACAGACCTAGCATCCGAATGCCACGCAGAATATTATTCTGTTGTCCTGTCTTCAGCATAAGAGACAGAGCTTCGGCAACGATAAGGAACAAGAAGGGGGAGAGGGGGTCACCCTGTCTGATACCGCGGGAGCTTTTAAAAAAGCCTTTGGTGGACCCATTCAGAATAATCGAGAAGTGGGCAGAACCAACACAGGCAGCAATCCATTGCTTCCATTTAAACCCGAATCCCATCCGGCCTAAAATATAGAGAAGGAACTCCCAATCAATATGATCATAGGCCTTAGCTAAATCCAGTTTACAAAAAATTCCTTGAGATTTTGACCTGTGGTACGAGTGGAGAACCTCGTTGGCAATAAGGGCACCATCCGTGATTTGTCTACCTTGGATGAAAGCCGATTGGTTAGGCGAGATAAGATTATCAATGACCCTGGATAGCCGCATCGAGAGCACTTTAGAGAGGATTTTGTAGGGGCCACCGATCAGATTGATTGGTCTGTATTCAGAGAAAGACGCAGCACCCGAAACCTTGGGGATTAGGGAGATAAAAGTGGCGCCCAAACCCTTTGATAATCTGCCTCGTAGATAAAATTCATGAAAGAACCGAAGAATGTCATGACGGATAGTATCCCAAAATTGCTGATAAAATGAAAGCGGAAACCTATCCAGCCCCGGAGATTTGTCACCACCCAGCGCATCTATGGCTACCTTGATCTCTTCTTCCGACAAAGGCGATTCGAGAATGGAATCTTCTCCTTCTTTCAATCTGTTGAAATCGAGATAGTCCAGCCGAGGGCAAGTCCAACTGTCTGACGATAGGAGGGCTGAAAAGTGTGATATGGCAAGCTCCTCGATCTCCTTCCTATCCTCGATTCTTTTCCCGTTCTTAGAAATACTGAAGATGGTCTTCACCCTTGTGTGCATATTTGCCATGAAGTGGAAATACTTTGTATTTTTATCCCCCTCCGCAATCCATTTCTCACGAGATTTAATCCTCCAGGAAGTTTCTTCTTCTAGGGCTTTGTTCGACAGGATCTGGATGATGTCAATGTGTTTGGATAAAAATTGTTTGGGCCACGGGATTCCTTCGAAGTCAGAGTCCAATTTCTGAAGTTTGGCAAGGAGCATATCAGTTTCAAATTCCCGTTTAGTAGCTTCCTCCTGTCGCCATTGCTTGATCTTATATTTGAGGAGGCGAAGTTTACCAAGAAGAATATGACCCGTAAAACCATCCACTTGAAAAGAGGCCCACCAGTCAGTAACCTTCTGCCGAAAGCCCTTGATCTGCAGCCAAGCGGAGTTGAACTTGAAAGGCTTCGGACCCCAGTTTTGAGCGTCCATACTGAGGAGAATGGGGCAATGGTCAGACGTAGTGCGGGGAAGGGCCAATTGATAGGAGACCGGAAAGATATCGAGCCAGTCCGGGGAGACAATAAATCTATCCAGTCTCGATTGGATAGGAGCAGCACGACCATTGATCCAGGTAAATCTGGCTCCCATCAACAGCAGATCAATCAACTGCTCAGTCTGAATCCATTCGAAGAATCGATGCATTGTAGAGGATGGTCTTCTTCTGGAGTAGTCCTCCGCAAAGCGAGTGATGCTGAAATCTCCCACAACACAAACCGAACCTGGAAATATCCGCCTAGCCTGAGATAACTCATCCCCGAAAAGAGACCTAAGAGAGTTACAGTTAGGTCCATAAATAATGGAAAGGAGACATTGAATATTAAAAGACTTATCTTGTAAAACAATGGAGAGCGAGAAGACCCCCCCTATTGGACGAGATAAGAGTCCACTTGGACGATTTCCAAGCCACTAGAATGCCGCCTGAACTCCCCACCGCATCCAACGATAGCCATTTAGCGTCGAGAGGTTTCCACAAGGATTGCAGCAACTTGTCCGAGAATGAGTGGACTTTTCTACTTAGGGAGGCTTTGATAAGACTTCTTTTATGCTTGGACCCCACCCCTCTGACATTCCAAGAAATAATCTTCATGGAGTCGCAATGCTTCCCCGGATACCCTGTCCTCCTGGTTTGAACATCGACGCGGAAATGAATCCTGGACTAGCTTCCAGACGTTGAAGCTCCCGGGAGGAAGACCGTTTAACTAGCTGCTTACCTGGCGTTCTACTCATAGGGATTGGTCTACCTCTATTTTCAATGCATTGAAACAGGGTAATGTAGTCCTCCAACCTGTCTCCAAAAGGCAGACCGAGGGACCGCCCTACCTTACCCATGGCTTCTCTGATCCAACGATTCTTCTGAATCTTAGCTAACAATTCAAGCCGAGAAGATTCCGAACGGGGAGGAAGGGTCTGAGAGTTTGCTATCATCTGAAGAGGTTTGGTCATAAGAATGTCAGCCGGCTGATTTTCTTGAAAGAGGATCAGCGGACCAATGTCGAGAGCATCGATCGGAGTGTTGATGGAGGATTGCGATAGATAATCCGAAAGATTGTAGTCAGAGTTGGCCTGATCTGAAGAGACCACCTGAGAATCCGATTCCAACGATTAAAGAGAAGAGAACATAGCTGATGGGACGATAGGAGATAGTGGAGGGCTTTGATGATTCTGAACCGGACCCAACCCGGATCCGCTTACCCGATCGCACAGAGAGAGCGGAGATGACGTTGCCAACTGTCTAGACAAGTGACCAACGGCCGAGCGAGAGGGACCCTCCCCATCTACACGAATCGCCACACATCCTAAGTGACGTGTCGAAGACGGGATGGCAAGTAGAGCCCTAGAACAAGACATCAAAGTCTTCTGACGAGAGCCAGTTGGTGACCGGTTAATAGGAGGATTAGTCGAGATATCCCCCGGATAAAGAGCAGCATCTGTAGTTGACTGACTGATCGAGTCAGCAGGAAGGCCACGCGTCATAGTCTCCGAAGTCGTCATCAAGGCACGCGAGATACGATGGGGAGAGCGATTTGCAGAGGGTGGCGGAGATGGCAAAGACTCACCACGTGGCATGCTCAGGCTAGAACTTCGTCTGCTTCGTCTGCTGGACTTGTCAGAGAAGTGATTCGGTACTCTTCTGAAGTTTAGACCTTGTACTCCCATCTTCCTTGTTCGGCTGGTTCGACAATGGCGACGAGGTTGGCTCTTCCCTAACTCGCCAGAGGTCGCCCCACTGCGAACACTGAGATTCCGGACCTTCCATCACAACTGGAAATTCCAGAGTACGATCTTCTATTACCACCTTCACCAACGCAGGGGGAGCTATACCTTTCGGTCAACAAACCCGAACTCTGAGGACCCTAACCTCTTCTTTGAGCTTAGTCTTCTCGTCCAATTAGAGAAAGGATACGAAGAAATTAGCAACAACTATAAAAAATAACTCGTCATACCATAATTCCAGAGGGATTCCCCAAACCGGATACCATATATTTTCCTTTCCAAAAATCGAAAATTCCTCCCATCTCATAACTCTGGCAACTGGTCCTCCCGAATGGAGGTGACCCGCCATTAACAGCATATCAAGATTGACTCTTGGACAAACCTGAACCCATAACTCTTGATAGCCAAGAGGTTTCATCTTATAATTACTAGGACGAAAGCCCGTGGTTTCAAAAATCCAATCCCTCACTTGAGATAGGGAGGCGCCTTCTTTACAAATGATTGCCAGAGAATCTTTTATGTTATCTTGAGCCTTCCGAAACTGGTCCATGTTAACCGAGATAGGCCTACCCATCCTATCCAAGGGGGGAGCACGAGAAGGGGACGGGTATGGGGGGGGGGGGATCCGAGGGGGCAGGTAGACAGTAAGGGTTGTCCTGAGGATGATGATGAAGCAGGACCTCCTTGAAGGAGGTGGCGGTCGACATGGGGAGGGTTGCAGGCAAAGGAGGAAGATGGGGGGGGGGGGGGGGGAGGGGAGGTTGCGGGATGAGGGGGAGGGTTGGGTTTGTAAATCTGAGGGTTCGAGGAGGAAGAGATAGGAATGGGACCAAATCTAGCCCTCTGAACTAGAAGCGGGCAACCTGCATATTTTACGCTATGTAACATATCAACCGCACGGGCAAGCTCCTCTTCGGAAGACATTCGGACAAGAGCTAAACCTCTATATTTGCCGGTCTGATGATCTCTGGGCATAACTACGTCCATGACAGCACCAGCCCACCCGAAGACTCTTTCAATATTGAGAGGGAACCAACCCGATGGATATCCTTTCACGAACAGAGTAGGATAAGCCCGTCGGTTCCTTGCCGTTGCTGCAACTGACCCCTTTTTCCGATGAGTGACCTCCTCTCATTCCTTCTCCCGCTCATCCTCGCGCAAGAGGAGAGGAGGAGCATCCACATTTTTAGGATGGTGGGTCCTCGACTCCAACGCAGCACCCTGAGATTTCCTGGGTTCATCCGAAACTGAATCTCCCCACCGTTTACTCAAAAGACCCTTCCGCATCATCTTGAAGGACTACTGTAGACAAGCAGCCAGTGTCGTCGTCGCCATCCTCGTTTAGTGTGATTTACAACAAAAACATGGAACAAATCATCTCCTGTAGTTAATGGTATCCTAGTTTAACTAACTTTCATAGGTCACCTTGCCTACTTTCCGACAGCCATTCCAGCAGATGAATTCTCTTGGGTACCTTACACAAACAGTCAGTGGCTAGAGAATCTTCCAACTTAGTAATTATCTCTTAGATGAGATCTCAAGAATCCACAAATGCCTACACGAATGAATATTCTAAAACTAGAGTGCAACTAACAACAATGTTCTTCAATTTGTCAATGTGCAATCATGAGGCTTTCCAGCCCCATATGCAACATCTCCACAAAATCCACACAGCAGATGTGCCAACCTTTTTCTTTTCCTCATCAATGGCAGAACTTTTTTATTAAAAAGATTGATCAGGTTGGCTCAAATATCAACCTAAACATGTGCTTTGCAATAAGTGGGCCCCAGCACGCAGCTGACCTGGTAAAAATCAGGACGACCCAACCATTGGACAGGTCACTAGCATCATCGGATTTGGACCCTTCTGCAGGTTCTAGCAAATGTCCATTGCACTTGATGTGGATGCTTCTGCAAGTTCGACATACCCTTTTGCAAGCCTGATAGTTCTAGCAAATCCATTCTCCTCTTTTTATTAAAAACCATCAGGTTTGCTCTTGTGCCAGTCTAAATGTGCCAACCAAAAAGGGATCAGTCCTCGTGACCCTTCTACAAGTCTGCAACTTACCCCTTCTGCAAGTTCTAGCAATCTCCTCCCTTCTTCTATGAGTTTCTTCTGTGAGTTCAGCAAATGTGGACCCTTTAGCAACAAAAGACCGAGACACTCCTCCTCTTCCTCCTCTTCTTCTCATCCTTCTTCTCCTCCTGCTCCTAGTTAGGTAAGCTAGGTTGGAACCCGAGACCTCAATGATGAAGCCAAGACTGCCTAGTATATAAGCTCAGCCTGAAACCCTAGGGTTTCTTGTTTGTCATCTTCGAGTAAACAGCATTTGTATCAGCCTCATCAATTTGAGTGACAATATACAAGAGGAACTACGGGGTCCTGCTCATCAGTAGGCATAACTTTATTGACACACGATTAGTGGCCTAAAGGGTTGCGATCTTCTGATGGAATATGGAGAATTAATGCAGCACCCCATCCACAATGAGCCTATCAGATCCAGGTTCCAATATCCACAGGTATGTAATCCTGCAAGTACACAAAAATACATTTGATGATGAGCAGGACCATGCTATTTTTCATCGTACGGTGCCAAATTAGTCCTGATTCGAGAGAGTAAAACACTTCCAGAGAGGTGGTAATATACATTGAGATCTATTAAAGATACATGTTTGGTAACCTCCAGAGGCTTCTAAGAAGCTTCAGTAATTTTATTATAACCATCAAATGAAGAATTCAAGCTTAATTATATTTCTACAAACAAGCCATAAGAGCATGCCTAAAAGATAATTCATTTTTTTTTTAAGGGTAATAGTACCAGGGGCCTAAAACATGAATTCTACATAGATCCAACTAAATATAACATGAAAACCTAAGCTCGTGAGCATTATCAGTAACTCGAACTTTTAATGCTCAGTCTTGACTTTTACATCTCCATTGGGTAAAATACTCTGTGCTTGTGCTAGACGCTTTGATTCCTGCACAATTTAACACGAAATGAGATCAAGGTGATAGGAAATGCTCCTAAGAAAGATAAATACACGTATCAAGAACAGAATGTATTTCACTCAAAGAATTAGAAGCATAACACCTCAGGTTCTGAGATTCAACTAATAACTTGAATAAAGAGAATGAGTTTGAGAAGTCATAACTGCCCAACCAGTACTTTAGTGCTGGGTACTCAATGTGGGTAAACTACTAGCTATGACATCTGAATTGTGATATTAACTCATCTACAGTTTTGAACCATGAGAAACAGTGCTTGCATATTCCAAGGATGATTTAGAGCCTACAAAAGGATTCTCTACCATGTTCATTAAAATGATTGTTGTGATATCTTGAGATGGATTTCACAGATTGTCTATTCTGAACTTGTCACTGTACCTTTTAGGGCATGTTCAGATTCATAGAATTTTTTTTGAGGAAAGGTGTTTCCCATCTCTAGTCAACAGTGGGAAAGGAAAAGTCATTTCTTTTTTAAGGGACGTCTGGCAACACTAAGTTGGGTGTATTTGAGTGCATTAGGAATTCAAAAGTCGTTTGGCAGCGTGGATTCAAAGGTAAACGGAAGCATGGATTCAAAGGTAAATGGAATTAGAGGTAATAGAAATACATAGTTTTGCTGTGTTTAGAAATTACACCTTTTGCTGTGATGCGGAGTGCAATGCCTTTTTGGCTCCTTTTAAAAGGCAAAAGAGTTGCATGTGTAACAAAGGTGTCAGTAGACCACTACACATAGGACACTGATGATACCCAAAACAATCTAACTATCGGTCGCACCACCAAAATCGCATCAATAGAATGATCCTAACAGTCAAACATTGGCCACGTACATGGACGGTTAAAAAATGTTGGCGAGTCACTCATTTGCCATCATTATGCCTGTGGCCCACCCAAGGCTCGGAATTTCATCATTTTTAGCTAAAGTATATATTTCAATGGGCTTATTACAGTCCCTCTGTTGAATATCGCATAGTACACTAATTTTGGATGTTAAAGTTGATTTAGTATTCAAATTCAAATTCCTGTAAATATACTATAGAATTTCAATGCATTCATATTTCTGGATTCCAATGCATCAAGTTGGCAAACACAACTGAGGAATCGAAATCAAGTGTAATTGTGATTTGGATTCCAATGCATTCCAAATACAAGCTCCAAAATGAGCCCTTATTGTTTCTCAACAAGATTTTCTTCAAAAAAATTTACTCCATTTTCGAATCTATTGTTTGGAAGAGAGAGAGAGAGAGAGAGAGAGAGAGAGAGAGTAATTTTTCACGAAAATTTTACTCAAAGGCTGAAGGTGACACAATTGTGCATTGAAGATGGATTGTGGCACGTGCCACAAGCTTCTCTTCTTTCTTCCCTATTTTCTGTTAAATCCTTCCCCTTCACAGGTTTTCACATGGTATCAAAGCTGGGAGTGATTTGAGCCCCAAATCTCCTATTTTCAAATCCATAATTTTTATATCAAGATTGGAGGCCCCCCCTAGTGTGATGATCAGACCTTAAGGAAAGAGTGTTCCTTGTCGTCTTCGTGTAGAAAACATGTTTTCTGTGTTTTTCAGAAAGTAAATAGAATCTCGCAAAATGGAGCTTAGGAACCTCAACTTGAAGATGAAGGCTTGCTGATTTTTCTGATAAGGTGATGCTTTGTTTTCCTTTCGTTACTTTGTGTTGGAAGCAGTTTTTTAGCAGTTTCGTCCATCCGTTACATCGTGAAAGATGTATGAATGATGTCGAAGTGGGTTCTAGTTATAGATGAGTTTCTATGTGATATTGTTGTGAGGTATAGTTGTGCATGAATCTGATTATAAATCAATGTTTTTCCATATAAGTTGAAGTAAATCAGTTCCAAGGTGGCTATAAAGCAGAAAGGTATAATCAATGGTCCCTCATCGCTGGGAGAAGTGCCTGAACCTTCGTTTAATGCATCCATACCATCCGTGAAATTGGATGGGAAGAATTATCTTCACTGGACTAAATCTGTTTTTCTCTTAGCCCGAGAAAAAGATCAATTCCTCACGGAATCTAAACTGGAGGAATTTGATCCTGGATGTAGACAGTGGATATGTAATAATGCTCATACTAGATCTTGCTTACGGAATAACATTGAACTCAAGGTGAGTTCTAATTTAGTATTCTTGAACACTGCAAAAGATGTTTGGGGATACCGTGAAAAAGATGTACTCCTCTGAGCAAAATCTCCCTCGGGTCTATCAATTGTACAAGGATATTTTCTCATTGCAAAGGGGATAAGTTCCTTGGTGAGTATTTTGCCAAACTAATTGGCATGTGGGAAGAGCTCTCAATATATCATCCTATTACTTCAAATGTACTCTTATGAACAGTGTTCCTAATCCCCTTACCGCGGACACAATCACATGGAGAACGGATGAGTCCTCCCGGCATCACGTATGGTCTTACACAGCTCCACCCAAAATTTTAGCATTTGCTTGGCTAGTTGCAAACAAGAGGATTCTAACTGTCGACAACCTAAGGAAAAGAGGGATGGTTCTGCCCAACATTTGCTTATGCTGCATGAAGGATGCGGAGTCGATCGACTACCTTCTAATCCACTGCCCTTTCATCTCTTTCATATGGACAGTGTTCGCCAGAAGGTTCAACATCCAATGGTGCATCTTAGGGTCAGCTGATCTACTGCTCAAAGCTTGGCACGGCATCAGGATAGGGAAGACAAAAACGCAGATTTGGAGAATGGTCATCCTAGCTATCTGGTGGTCAGTTTGGCTTGAAAGAAATGATAGATGTTTTCGCAACTCCTCCTCCGTGGAGAAAGTTTCCTTTAAAGCTCTTAATCTGGTGATTGAATGGGCCACGTACGACGCCTCCTTAATGGAAGTGGATTTTGCTTTCTTGTTGCTTAATGGTTAACGCTATCTCAGCATAGCCTTTTCCTTTGGTTTCCATTTTTTTCATTTTTCTCCTCCCGTAGTTTGCTTCTTTTTTAATGCAATATCGTTAATTCTCCCAAAAAAAAAAAGTTACTCTTATGAAGAAATGGTTGAAGGATATGAAAGCGGTGACACTTTTGTCTGTTTTGCTAAAAGAATATCAATCAACTAAAGATTAGATTTTGAGTCGTATATGAATCCCTTCAGTTGCAGAAGTCTATGTTAGGCTTCAGAGAATCTCTCTTGCAAATGACTCTGACAGTGCTCATGTTAATGCGTCTAATAAAGTTGCATTGGCCACTTTATCTGATTTCCCTGGTATGCGTGGGGATCATGGTGGTCGAACAAGTTGTGGTGGATATCGTAGTGGCAAAGGCGGTAGGTAGCGAGGGAAAGTAGAGATGGTCATGGTGGTAAAGGAAACCACATGCACTCATTTGTGGTCTTACATATCACATTATGGATTTTTGTTGGGATCTCCATGAAAAGGCTCCAAGAGCTCTAATCAAGCTCTTATAATGGACGATGTTTCTGCTGATGGTAGACCCACCACTTTTACTTCATTGAATGTTGATGATGATCATATTGGTATCACACTATCACAGGAAGAATATACGCGGTTCCTCTCTTCTAGTAACTCTATGTCCAACAATGTTCCTTCTACTTCTACAACCATTTTGGCACAGTCAAGTAAAGTGAGCCTCTTGTTATCTCATCCCTCTCCATAGACATCAATTTTGGGACATCAAATCATATCTCCGATAATCACAACTCCAATTCTTCTTTTGATTGTGTCTTGTCAAATATGTCTATTACTTTAGTTAATGGCACCCCATGCACTATTGTTGGACTTAATATTGCTCGGCCTAATGCGTCTGTATTCATATCTTTTTTATTGTACACCCTCAAATTTCATTTTAGTCTTTTACCCACAAGTAATTTAACAAAATCTCTAAATTGTTCTATCTCCTTCTTTCCCTCTTACTATGTTTTGCAGGAGCTCAAGACGGGCAAGACGATTGGAGTCATGAGAGGAATTGTCTATATTATTTGGAGAGGGAATCTATAAGTGTCGCAATGTTTCATGGGAGTCCAATAATTATGTGGTATCGTCGTTTGGATCATCCATCTCTCTAGAAACTGCATACTCTCGTTCCATCCCTTCTGAAGATATCGAATTTAGAGTGTGAATCGTTCCATCTCTTCTGAAGATGTCGAATATAGAGTGTGAAACGTAACAACTAAGTGAACATCATAAAACTCATTTTCCATCTAGGGTTGATACAAGGAGTGAGGTTCCATTTAAATTAATTCATTGTAATGTGTGGGGACCAACTCGAGTCCCTAGTTTTTTAGGTTTTTAAGTACTTTGTTCTCTTTATTGATGATTTTCTACGATGACATAGTTATATTTCTTGAAACATGGGACAATAGTCTTTCATATATTTCAGAATTTTCATAATGAAAAAAAAAAAAAACCTTAATTTGGTGTAAATTTGTGTATGTTTAGATCTTATAATGCTTTGAAATTTTCATAATGAAACAAAAACTTAGTTTTGTGTAAATTTGTGTATATTTTGATCTTATAATGCTTTGAAATTTTCAGACCCTATTTCTCAGGATTTTCAAACCTATGTACAAAGTTAGGGTGTCCTATCCATTGTGGCCTCTTATGCTTATATACCTCAACAAAATGGCGTGGCTAAGCACAAGAACATATATCTGATTGAGGTTACTCACGCTTTGTTATTAGAAATTAATGTTCCACAATCTTATTGAGGTGATGGAGTTCTTACTACATGTCATTTGATAAACAAGCTGTCATCGTCGATTTTAAAAGTCAAAATAATGCTCTTATTGTTTTTCCTAATCAACCAGTATTTTTTGTTCCTCCCAAGTGTTTGGTTGTACTTGTTTTGTTCATCCGATAGCTGCAAATTATGATTGACCCCTCTCTGGATGTAAAGAATACATTTCTGCGTGGAGAATTACACAAAGAGGTTTATATGGAGCAACTGCCTCCTTATGTTGCTCTGGGTGAATCCTCTAAAGTAAATTAAATAAGTCTATATATGAATTGAAGTAGTCGTCACGAGACTAGTTTGAGAAGTTCAATGGTATGGTGATAGCGTATGGGTTAAGAAGGAGTAACATAGATCACTTCATTTTCTCAGAGCAAACTACATTTGGCTATATTATACTTGTTATGCATATGGATGACATTAGAATGGTAGGTGATGACTTAGACGGCACTGAGAAGCTGAAGTCGTATGTTCAGTATCAACTTCAAATCAAAGATCTCGATCTTCTTCGATATTTTCTACGCATTGAAGTGGCAAGATCCAAAATTGGAATAAATCTATGTCAAAAAAATATGCTTGTAACTTATTGGAAGAAACAAGTATGCTAGGTGTCAAGCCTATAGATACGTCAATGGATCATTATCTTAAACTTGAGCCTAAAGAATAAGAGTTATTGGCAAATCCTAGCATGTACAGAAGACTTGTTGGTAAGCTCTATCTATTTGACTATTACAAAACCATACATTGGTTTTTTCTGTCAGCATGGTTCGTTTTTGCAAAGTCCAAGAACCTCACATGTAGCTGCAATTATGAAAATTCTCATGTACTTAAAGGATACACCTAGGAATGATATCCTAAATAGATCTCACGGTCATCTCTAGATAGTCAGTTATTCCGAAGCAAATTATGCAGGGTCGAGATATGACAAATGGTTGACTACAAGTTACTATACCTTGGTGGCAACGTGGTTATCTGGAAAAGTAAGAAGCAGAATGTGGTTGTCAGGTCAAGTGTTGTGGTAGAATATAGATCAATGGCACATACAACTTGTGAACTTGTTTGGCTTAAATTCCTCCTTGAAAAATTGGGATTCATTGTTCAAGGTCCAATGCCTTTACATTGTGACAATCAAGCTACCATACATATTGCCAACAATCAAGTATTCCATGAAAGAGCAAAAGCATATAGAGGCTAATTGCCACATTCATTCAAGAAAAGGTCTCTCAGAAGGAAATCTACACTCCATATATCTCATCCTATGAACATGTTGCAGATTTATTCACCAAAGCTCTTCAGAAGTCTCAATTAAAAAAAAACTTATATCCAAGCTAGGCATCTATGATATTTATGCTCCTCCAACTTAGTGTTAAAAGTGTTGAATGTCATACAACTAGCCTATTTGGGCTTTTGGGGCTTTATTGTACATGTTGGATAGGATTAGACCCATATAAATAGTCTTTTTTTTTCTTTGAAAGATAACTTATATTAAAAACAAGAAAAAAACAAAAGAAGGGGCCTGCTGAGGCGGCAGACCCTTAAGACAGAAAGAAAAAAGAGAGATCTGCATTGGTCCCTTCCTTATAGGACACCCATTCAGCAATAAGGCATTTGACAAAGGAAGAAACTATGTGGGAAGGCTTTGAAACATTCTGAAAGCATCTGTTGTTCCGTTCTAACCAGATAGCCCACCAAATCGCCAAAATAACTAACCGCCAGATCCTGGTTTTGTAGTTGCCTAGTCTGACCCCATGCCAAGCTTTAAGGAGCGTATCCACGTCCTTAGGGAAACACCAACTAACTTTAAAACAGGAGAGAAAAGCAGACCAAACAGCATAGGCGAAGGAACAGTGGATCAACAGGTGATTCACCGATTCTTCAGCAAACATGCAGCATAAGCAGATGTTCGGCAGGATCGTTCCTTTTCTTCTAAGGTTATCTAGAGTGAGAATTCTATTTTTCCCTACCAGCCAACCGAAAACCTGCATTTTAGGAGGGGCAGCATATTTCCAAATGAAATGGGGATGATGATGGGGACCAGTGCCATTGTTGACTGATAAGATCTTGAAGAAAGACCTCACAGTGAAGACGGAAGATTTATCAGCTTTCCACGTGATGCTGTCATTACGGGCTTGATTAGGGGAAGCGGTTTGGATGAGCTGCATCATTCTCACGTAATGTTCTATTTCCCAATCTTGGAGATTCCTTCTGCATTGAATATTTGAAATGATCTTGTCAGCTACCAGAGAATAATTATCAGCTATGAAACTATTCTTCTTGCTCGCCAACCGATAAATGGAAGGGAATATGAGCTTTAGAGGCCTGTCCCCTAACCAATCGTCGTGCCAAAACCAAATACTATCTCCCCTGCCAACGTCAAACCCAATCATACTGGTAACCTCCTCTTTCAACCGACTGATATCTCCCCTTATAAACAGTCTTTACTTACATAAGCAAGGAGAGCATTAATATAATTTTGAAATATTGTTTAGCACAGCCCTAATAAAACTAGAAAGGGAGAGGGGGGGGAGCTTGCAAAATGCAATTGTCCCCCCTCTTTTTCTCTCCCTTCTTTTCTTTCCTCCCTATTTTCAAATCCTTCCCCCTCACACATTTTCGCAGGTAGCATTTGTTGCAAATCGCACATTGAGGTGTGTGGCATATTGGCGCATGTGTGGTACCTTAAGATGGATGGTGGCACATGTGGTGCACTTAAATATGGACAGTTGCATATGTGGGACACTTAAAAGATGAGCAGCAGCACATGTGATTACCACGTGGGGCACTTCGTAAACAGATTGGTCATGTCCTCTCATTTCCTTTAATTTCTTGGAGATGACTTTTAGGGTATTTTTCAGGAAATTAGATGGAAAGGAATGGCATTTCCAGGAAATTTACTGAAACAAATAACAGAAAAAATCCCCTCCCTGCGAAAAGCCCCATATGTTGAAGTATGGGGTACTCATGCTCCTCAGGTTGGTGCATTTACTGGATGGCTGCCTGTTGCAAACAAAATCATCACTACTTTAAAAAAGCATTCCATGACAACTAGGTCCATCACTAGTCTAGAGTGAATTCCTCTCCGTCACCCCAGTATAAACCAAGAAAATGCTCTTCCAAATGGTAACCATCTTCCACAACATGGTAGGGTTCCAATTGCCCTATTACCATATCAACATCATATCAGCTCATCTTAAGATGGGAGACAAATATCTCAACCTCAATAAAGGTCTGCAGCTTCTCTCTGGTTGGGGATCCCAACTGCCACCTATATCGCCCGTCCTTGAGAGGACAACAATGAGTTTTGTTCATCTACTTCATAAGGTTCCATGAGCCCCAAATTCCGAAGAATGTGAATTTGGTAGAACAGGGCACAGTGCCGATGGAGATTGGTTACTAACCACCCACATACTTCCTAAAACACATGCTTGCTCAGAAAATAAACCCTCATGTGCATGTTAAAGCAACCATCTACACAGAAGCGCACTCTTGGGGAACTATGTACAAAAATGTGTGTGTGTGTGTAGAGAGAGAGAGAGAGAGAGAGAGAGAGAGAGAGAGAGAGTTTCCACTAGGAACCGGTTCTCATGAGAAATCATTTCACATTGTGTGTATATGTGTATATGGGCCATATGGGCCCCTCCTCTGGCTTCAATGAAGGGTTGGACCAAAAACCACGCTGTTGTGCAACTCAGGTGGCTCCAGTGAAAATCAAAGGTGGGCATCCCCTCCTACTTTGCTACGGCCTACCCAAGGTATTAAAAAAACAGTCGCATAACAGTCATAACAGCTGTTAGGCCCGTTACATAAAGGTAACATTGGGAACCATTACACATTACGGGGCCGTAAAGGCCGTTACGGTAAAAAATGGCCCGTAATAGCCATTACAGCCCTGTAAGCCGTTATGGTCGATACAGGTAAAAAAATGGTCGAAATGTCCGTTACAGGGGGGTGTAATGGCTGTTATGGCCTGTATCGTAGCAGTAATTACAGTGGGCGTTACAGCCACCATTACCATTATTGAATACCTTGGGTCCACCCGATTTACAGATCAGGCTGATTTCAGGGCCATATGGGTTTCATAAGGTGACTCATCTAGTGGACAGATTGGATTTTGTGCACACATCACGTGGGATGTATACATATAAAAAGAGGGATAAGTCAGTGCACTAGTCACTAGCTTGCACCAATATCAGTGAAGCTTGAATCAGAGTGCTCTGCACCATCATATCAGAAGTAAGAACCATGGAAGTTCCCTGTTACTTACAGCAGCAGAAGTTGCACGTATCTCCCTATAAGCTTCCACTTCATCAGGAAATGCTTGCTCAAGTTCCTCCAAAAGGTGCTTCCGTAAACTCTGAAACCACAAAAAGGGTAGAAATTGTTGTAATGATAATTTCAATTAACCATGTGACATCTACATTGACAAAAAAAAAATACATGAAAACAAAAGCTCTGTCCAGAGACAGATTGAATCAGTTTTCAGACTGTTCATCACAAATGTCAAGGGTATCCAGTAGGATTGTTTTTTGTGACCTAAAATAGTAGATAGTTCTATTACTTCAAGTATTATTCAGGAGCATTTCATTGCATCAACCAGGCATATTTCGGAAAGGTTGTAAAACAAATCATTTATCAGCAAACCAAGCCCCTGAGGCATGAAACACCCCTGCCCACATGATGAACCTAAAGATCAATGGCAGCCACATTCCTCCCCTAGAGAGGCCATCTTCATCAATGATCATATGATTAGACGGTTCATAATGGGAAAGGGGTGCAAGACTATATTCATTGATTCCTAGGAAAAAGGTGCTAGTTATGGATAGTTCAAGTCCTTGAAAATGTTGTGTGAAAGGCATGTTTAGAAGGCTTTTATGGGATTTCAAAATTCCCACGTTTGAGGAGCTTACATCAGACCTTTTTAAAAAAAAAAGGACCTTACATCAGTGTTGGGAAAAGCACATCAAGGATCCATAATAAGTTTTCTTCCAAAGCTTTCTTTCGAGCAATAATCCAGATGAAACTTGAGAAGTGTACATGCACAGAAATATGGCGATGCTGTGCTTCACCTGGACCCAAGGTAAAATATTTTTGCTGGACAACAGGATCAAAAAAAAATCTCGACTCCAGATCACCTCCAGAACTGAATTTTCGATTTCGCTGACATTTCCTGAATTTGAAGAATTTGGGTATGATTTGTTGGATTTGTTTTACCATTTGAGGTTGTTACAAACTAATAATATGGCTAAAGCTTTGTAGAAACAGTTTTTGCTATTTAGTATCTTATCATATTGACTTCTAATCGATCTAAATGATGGAAATTGGTAACTAAGATTCATAGGGATTCTAGGGTGCCTTTTAGGGCCTATAAAAATGGATGTTCTAGGACTAGGAGGTAGATCGCACTGCATTTCTGAAAATTTGTGGAGTTTTACTTGTAAGCATGAAAAGTTTCAGTTCTAATAACTTGTTTTTCCCTCTATTCAAATACTCTTTTGTGGTGTTGAGTTCTTCATCCATTCTAGAAATTCAGGTATGAAAACCTAATAGATTCGGACACCGGATTGCATCAGCCTTCAATCCTAAAAGGAGCTTGATGGAAAGGATGCAACTGGTTCTGAGGGCCTACGATTACTTGAAGTTCATTCTTGATGTTTGCTAGGAGTGCCTCCCAGCTGCTCTTTTCTAGTCCTTCAGTGCAACCTTCCTTCTATCCACACTTATGCATGCAGGCACCGCATGTAGGTATATAAAACTTTTTTTCCATTGCTGATAAAAAAGAAAAAGATTGACTGAAGAGAAGTGAGCGTCACTCAATCCTGCCACCCCTCAAACTTCCGTCCTAGTAAGACCATTTCACAAGATTGTGACAGGACTCACCCGTAGTGAGCTCCACGCTTGGTGTTTCCCACTGTGTCATTTCCTTTATCAAAGGTACAATTACTACTACCAGAAAAGTTTACACCAGCTCACCATCAATGCTTAAAATGACTCTTGTTACGAGTCTGATTAAATAAGCTTTCCCTCAAATTCCTAAGATGAAATAACAAGCCAACATAGAATTACCAAAATACCATCATAAGGCTGCATTGTATCGCCCTAAAAGCCAAGTGTTTTGAATATTTTCACAGAATGCATGCTTATTCATTATGTCAGGCATTTGGAGCGGTGTTGAAATAGAAAACTGCATTAGAGAGGATACCATATTTTCAACACCTTCGCGCAAATTAGTATCGGCAATTAGCACTGACACAGAATTGTTGAGGAGAAATAGAGAAGAAAAAAGTATAAAACCTAATACGGTTTTTTATTTCTATCGCGCCCCAAACTCATAATGGGATGAATCACCATCTGTTCTACCACAGTAGTCAAATTGCTTGAGATCTGGGTATGTCCAAACACACCCTGAATCCTCTAAATTTCAAATGCAAGGATCAAGAATGAAAATTCAAACTCAGAAAGCAATGCAACTAATCGCAGGAATCTGAAAGTGAACATATAACTGCGCACACTCCAAGCAAGTTTTACTGCTACCAAAATAAAATATCATCCCAGAACCTTTTCTTCACTCACAAAAAATTCATGTAATCCATTTCATGAGCAGGACATGTGATTTCTTTATAGGCTGAAGTACATAGGAATTCATGTTGGATTCAAACTAATTTTAATATGCTTAAACACCTCACTAGCTAACTGACCTCATTGCATTCAAACTCTACTTAAATCTCTACCTAATTGAAGACTTCAAATAAATTCGGTAGGTTCTATGCACGCTGCATATGCGACTGCAACAGGCAGTGCAGTTGGTATCTTTCAAATGGATATCCACATGCAGGGTGTATTTTTAGGAAATTAACTGATATCGAAGAGCTCGATGTCACCAATGCAATCAAGTGGGGCCCACTTTGGTCCCCTTGGATACGCTTGTCTGACGTGTGGCTCAGTTGCATCAGTAAGTGAAAAGAGACCCACCTTGAAAGCATCGGTTTTGCCCTTGGTGATCTGATTTCTGGAAATGCAGCTATTGATGACATCCCGCGTGAATTCATCTGGATTCTTCCCATCATCAATCAAGCTGAAAAATCCAAAAAGAAAGCAAGAAAAAAAAAAAACCACAGAGATTGAAATAAGCAAGAGAAGAACAAACTCAGCACCGAAAGCCACAACACAATACAAAACTCACTTGACGACCTCCATGGGAACCTGGATATTACAATTCTCTGCCAATCTCTGCATCGCATCGAGCTCCGACACCACGGCGTTCCTGCAGCATCGAAACCCTAGAATTAGAAAACCCTAGAAATTCTCAAAAGGAAGAGAAGACGAGAGATTGGGAGTCGGTGGGGATTAAATAGTAAGGAAGTGAGGAAGAAGAGAAGGGGAGAGCGGGAAATGGGGAAGGGCAATGTGGTAAATACAGGCGCTGAAGGAGGGGAAGTTGGGAAGAGGCGTTGAAGGAGGAGACGGTGAGGTAGAGCTGGTGGAGAAGACCGAGGGTCTTTTGTATAGAGTTGAGGACATTGTTGAGGTTCTGTTTCGGTTCGTCCGCGTCGGATCCGGAAACGGTACCACCGTTTCCAGCGATCGGTGGTGTTGCAGAGGACGAGTTCTGAGAGGAATCCATCTTCCTCACTTGGAAATTCACAATCAGTTTGGGACTGGATTCCGTTGGGAGTTATGATTAGGGAGCGACGCAAGAGTTCGTTGTGCATTAATCGCGTCTGAGAATATGCTAAGATACGTCACCTTTCAAGGCACACATGTAGGGTTGGACGGGTAATCTGAACCTTCCATCTTTTGTTTTTTTATTTTCAGTTGCTATATTTCAAAAAATTTAACTGAAAGTATAATTACAACTATCTATTGAGGTTTTGATATAGACCCTTCAAAAATTAACTTTCGATGTTTCACCTTCAACTTATAAAATATTTGTGAGGATCTTTCTGGCATGGTTATTGGATCGTGGCCCATCTAACATTGAAACCACAAGGGTAAAGTTTCAGATCACCTGACCATCAATGGACAAGCCTTTCTAACTTTCTCTTTTTTCTCATGATATAATTAAATTAAAACTAAGATAACATCACTGGACAGTTTGGCCGAGTGGTCTAAGGCGCCAGATTTAGGCTCTGGTCCGAAAGGGCGTGGGTTCAAATCCCACAGCTGTCAATTAATTTATTTATTTTTTTCCTTTTTCTTTTATTTTCTTTTCCAATCTACACCATCAAAATTATGATTTTTGTTTCAAGTGATCATTTGATGACCCACGCTTTGACTGCTGAATTTGGAGAACCGATTGCTTTCTCTTCGTCGGATGGTGAGGCATTAAATAGTTAAGGACTGTTTGATTGGTGAGTAAAAAATATCTATTAAATATGCAATGATGATTTCAATGACCGCTATTAAAATATGATTTTCATGATTTCTAATGATAGAAGGGGTCTTATTTAATAGGAATGCAACTTGGGTCCGGGTCAATCTTAACTTGATTAGCTCAACTTGAGTTTGGGTGGTGTGGTATTCAAGTAGAAAAGTTTGTTTTGAGTTCGGGTGGAAACGTCAGGTTGAAATTTGAGGAGGGTGAGGTTATAAGTTGGATCCTCTTGAGGTCAGGCCGAGTTGGTGGTAGGGTTGGTGTTGGCCTTCAACTTATCTCCATCCACCTAACTTTTACTATTATTTTCATTGTTAAAAATATCCTCAATATTATCAAAATATCCATGATATTATCTCTCTCTAGCTTAGTAATATTGGTAAATACTTATAGTGCTGCCCATAACACTGATCGTGTAGAAATTGTAGATATCAGCAATATATCCATATCATCACCTTTTTAAACAGTGTAAATTCCATATCTTATGTTGCTAATGTATCAATATCACAAATAATTTTTATTGTGTAAATTCAAGGTATCCCTTATATCGCCAGTTAACCGGTACGTAATATTTCAATAATATCATTAATAAATCAATATTGCTAAAAAAAAAAAATTTATTATGAGAGCATGGTTATATGCGGTGTTTAATTTGTCGATGATAGTATCATAATATTATTGTTATCGCATCATAAATGATATCGAGATCAAGATCTTTCGTTTCCTTTTTTAATTGTTGATAATTTCTAGACAAAATATTGTATATTGTCAATATTCTAAGATAGTGATAGATGATTGGATAGAAAGTTGGATGGATGGTTAGATGAATGAGATGGTTGGGCTGATTTTTTACGACAACACATGCTTTTAAACTTTATAAATGAAAATTTATAATGTATGCATTTTATATATAATTTTTTATTCCTAAATATACAAATATGTGTATTTTAGTATCTTTTGAAGTTTCATTAAAAAATTCTATCATTTTCCTTATGTTTTTTTGCAATATTGATATTATCAATGGCATCGATATTATTTCTATAACTCTAACTAGCGAACTTTACAATGATATTGAAAGTTCAAACATTACTTATTTATATGACAATATTCATTTTAGTGAGATAATATTCTCTTAAATATCTTGCACGTGAAAAGGATCATGTTTATTATGAGAAGTTGATTATTTTATTAATATTTGCTCACATACATCCTGAGGTATTATAATAAAATATATTAGAATTTTAGCCATCGGTATATAATACCTATTTTGGTAAGATAATACTCTCCTTAGTATCTTGTGTTAGAGGATTTGATTGTAAAAAGAATAATGATTACATGTAGAATTTACTATTTTTGTGTGGTTTGCTCAAATATACACTGACGTATTGTATAATATGGTGCATCCGGATTTTATCCATTGGTATTGGCTCTTTTCAACAACCTGGGCTATTTATGTGATAAGGACGTACGCTCTTGGATGAGGAATGCCTGATTATTATTTTTTTCAAAGTGAATGAATGCTTTAACCCTTGTGACTACACAAAAATTATTGCAACAACCTTTTAGAGCAAAGGAGCCACATTGCAAAGGGTTGAAAAAACAAAAAAAAATCATATTCGAAGATTTTACTAGCTGTCTATCTGTCATAACAAAAATGTAAGACTACTCACAAACAGTTTGGATCATTAGAAGATAACCCATGTTCAATTGCTAAATTCCCGTCTATTGTATTGCAATTGTCGGGAAGCAAGTAAGTAAACCCTTATCATCTTTGTTAACTAAATATTGTATAACATCTCATATATGAAAATTACTTCATTTTCTTTCTTTTACCCATTTTCAATCGCTAAATTTTCATCTATTGTATTGCAATTGTCTGGAAGCAAATGAGTAAAACATTATCATCTTTGTTAACTAAATATTGTATAACATCTCATATATGAAAATTACTTCATTTTCTTTCTTTTTCCTATTTTCAATCGCTAAATTCTCATCTATTGTATTGCAATTGTCCGAAAGCAAATGAGTAAAACATTATCATCTTTGTTAACTAAATATTATATAACATCTCATTATATGAAAATTACTTAATTTTCTTTCTTTTTCCTACCTATCAAACAGGCCCTCGTGATTGTCCCCCATCCTTCATATATAGAAATTGCAGACCATTGGAAACCGCTGTGATAATCACACTACTACGACAATAACATTATGATTTCGCCTTTCCATGTCCCGCTTAGAATATTTTCCTTTCAAGCACCCATTTGTAGGAGAATAAGTTTCTCATTGGATTTTGATGGTCGCCACTTTCCCAACTGTTCATTTGGTGGCTATTCATGTTACCCATTTAACTAGGATCAGCCATTTTCTTTTTTTGTGTCCATTTGAAGGTTATGAGCTAATGCATATCCTCCATTAAAATGATGGACCAAACTATTGATAGTGGCATTTAACCACTAACCATGAGATTTTACTCAAGGGGCCATGAACTCCACTTGGTTGTCTGGCCTTTGTCCAGGGTACGTAGTGGACCCCATCTAATCTCTTGCGTCCAAAATTGGGTGGTGGATATCAGACAGTATCTGGACTGATTAGGGGTGGTGGACCTGATTTGGCATCTGGTTTTCAGACTGACGGTTGACAGCATCCACTAAGTCAGAGGTCCTGTCCATCACCTTTTGGCAGCCAGTATCTGGACTTCTGTCATTTTGTAGGGCACTAATTGGGATGGCTGGGCCATCTAATCTCTATATATTTTGAACCATTTTCCATCCACTTGGATGTGCTATGTTGGGGTTCCATTGAGGTCAATGATTCAGATTCTTTAGGCAGAAGTCCCAACCGATTGGGAAGGATTATTACATATTTTGTTTTGTGGGGTCCATCTTGTTAGTGTCTTTCCCATTGCAATGGCCCAAACACACAAAATATGAAATCCTTTGGAAAACTTGGAATCTAATTTTCAAAACCCAGTTATTAAAGGAAACCTCATGTTAAAGAAAAGCAAATATATGTGATAAAAGAGAGTTTGCATACTACTGAGTTTTTATAATTGAAAAAGTTCATAGGCAAGAGAGATTTATAGCCCTCTCCATCTGTCAAACAACCACTTCATCTAAAAGCTCGGGCTGTTAGAGAATAGTTTATCAATGTATGTTGAGGGACTTTAACACTACTACGCGCACAAGACTTTCTGTTCTAATACTATGTCAAACAACCATTTTCTCTTAAAAGTTCAAGCAGTTAGAGAATAGTGTGTCAATGAACATCGAGGGACTTTAACACCTTTCGAGTTTTTTTAAAAAATCTACTGAGAGATAATTTAAAAGAAGGTAAGCCAATGATGTCTACAAACGAGATTTGTGGAGTGTAAATTAAGGTTGTTCATCATTAAGTCCAACTGTTAAAAGGAGTGTTGTGCATCATTAGATTAATATGATTCAAAGTATGTGGGAAGTAGATATTTCTACTTCTAGATGTGATTTTCTAGTTAATATCATTGTATGTATATATAAGTTTCACCCTTGTAGCTGTGGAATCATATATTGATTCAATGTAACAAAAATTAAAACATTCATAATGATAATCACCATATGAATGATTTAGGTCACCAGTGGGATCCATCTATAGGGGTAGTCTACCTATTAATATCTTGGGTGGACCTTCAAGCTAGCAAATAGGAGCACTTTTTTTCTTTTTTTCTTTTTTTTTTTAAATGTTGGAGAAAGTGATCTAAGTACATTTTTTAAGTATTTGTTAAATATGACACATTATATGGGTTAAAATGCAATTATCACACTGACCAGAGGAGCCACTCTTCCCCTAATTTATCCTTATTTTTGTAGCCCTTCTTAACAAAATTGAGTCTTTAGAATCAAGAGAAATCTATGGTGGTCCCCACCAAATAGATTGGTTAAATTATTAATTGGACCTATTTTCTGTAAATAATCTTGACCATCTATATCAAAAGGCTAATGATCAGATTGTTATTATAGTAAGATTGGTGTGATATATGCATGGTATCCTATGAAATTTGCAAGGGACGCAATGGACAGTCCAAATCAATCGAGTCGATTGTCTAAGGGCCTGTTTGGACGGACGGATTGGATGGTTGTAAGTGGGACGGGATCACGCGATCCCATCGAGTAATCCCGCGCGCGCGTTTGGGATGACGGATATAGCTGAACCATCATCACTCATGGGTTAAAGAGGGTTTTAATGGGGAGAGACTGGGATGAGAACTGCATCCCATCCCAGACCTCGATCCCATCCCTGCAATCCAAGGAGGGAATTGAGGCGATTCTCATATCCCGTCGTTCAGGTCCCGCAGTCGGCGCCATCCGTACCTGATGAAGGCATAGTTCGTTCGGTCCCGTCATCTACAGGCGCTGCAAAATCTCCAAGTATGTGCGGATGCTCGCCTATATAGAGCTAGGCCACATCTCCTTCTTGCGGGTGTGTCTATGTATTGAAGTAGGTAAGGGGTTCGTTGTATATTCAGAGTGATTGACTAGTCCAAGTATGTGCGTCCTTCTGTGTTGATTTAATGATTTTTGCCGAATCTTTGGGATCTCCTTATACTTGTAGATCTCCCTGTGACACAATCGATACCCCCGTGCTGGCTCCCTGGAGATTCATGGGACTTTGCCGGCACGGGGATTTGAGTGTTAGGGTAGCTTATTGGGGGTATCGAAACAGGGGTTATCGTATTCATACCCCTTTTTATTGAAGATTCATCAATGATGGCAACCATCAGGTTGATCATAACTACATGTAGAGCTTGGCAACTGATTTGCCATGTTGGGATCTTTTTCTTACCATCGGATTAAAAAAGTGTTGTAGATTCGATGGTTAAAATAGGATGGCAAAAGTGTCATCTCTCCTAAAGGTCGTTTTGAAGCCAACACACCTCAAGTGAGAAGTGGCTATAGCAGTAGTGACTGTAGCAGCTTATGGTGCGTATTAGGTGCGTAGTGACTATTAATGGATCCAACTTATTATGTGCGTGGTGACTGTAGCAGCTCATGGTGCACTCATCAAAGCACATGAGCCTTTGTGGTTCATTGGCTGGGTTTGTTTTGTGGTATTGAAGTTCTTCTTACTTTTCGTTTATGGGTTTTGGCCTCATCATAATCCCAAAATCAGTGGCATATTATGATGGGAATTTGGAAATGGACATTTTCTATTATTCTGTTTTTTTTTAGAACTAAATTTCTTTTCTTTTGGATCCATGTGTGGGTGGGATTTGATGAAGCATTTTGTTACTACTGTCGATTTTTATTTTCTTTCCGCATGAGATTATTAGTAATTCTGTTTTCGGTTGTATTATTGAAACTAAGATAATTGCCAACTTCCAACATTTTTCCTCCATCCATTCGACCACTTTCCTTTTGGTGGGTTCTTTGCGGGCCATCCGAAAAACACCCCTTATTTTGTCTATTCATTTTGTTGATGATCATGGTGACAAGGGACTTTTAATTGAACGTCCTAATTTGCATCAAGAAATGTGATTGATTTAAATTAAAAAATATTTAGAATTTATTGGAGATGTATCAACAAGGACTAAGGACCCCCAACATGGTGAAGATTATTTTGTAAGATCTTTGGTTACTAGAAGCACTGTTAATAGGAGGATGAATGCTCTACTTACAGATGTTATGACAATGAGCAACAGGTAACAGTTGGTAAATGAGAAGATTGAAAATTAGTAAATAACTCACAGCTAGTAAAAGAGAATGAAAACTGGTTCTGTTGGTATTAGAAATTTGTCCAAGCTCATTGTCTTAAGCACCTCTCGCCCAATGGGCTTCTTGGGTCTCCTTATTTTCCAACAAAGAGACTCAAAATGGCTAGAACTGTTGCTCCTGCTGCTTGTTTGTTTGGGGTTTAGGGTTATGTTCCTGGGCATTCTCAAGAACATGAAGATTGCTAGTGCAACCACATAGGAAGTAGGAAATAATAGATGTATTGTCACGATCTGCTGGACAAGGAATTTGAGGATGGACATCTTATAGTTTTCAACTACAGACCATAGCAAGTGCTACTTAGGTCCATGATCTAATATACAAGCACTGATATCATCGTTATAGGGTTATAATGCCTTCTGTGCAAAATTATGAGATGAAGCAAGATTTTTGTTTTATAACCTTTAGGTAGTTTGCTACCATTTTTTGTGGTAGATTGTTGAGTATGCCTTAAAAACAAGCCTTATATGTGAGAATTTTTCTAATGATTATTTGTATTATAGTTGTTGGAAATGTGTTTGTGTGTGTGTGTGTGTGTGTGTAAAATATATATTTTTTGTAATGGTTATTTGTATTACTAACCAACTATAAGCCCTATAGATGTATGGTTCTGTTGCTTTCTGCTCCATCTAATTCATATATGGTTATATCCAGCAGTTAAAAAACTGAGGTTAGCTCTAACTATCATATTCTACGTTAGTAGGGAATATAGGTGCATGTTGTTACAAATAAGATGTTATGCAGGTAACAAGGTCCGAATGATCAAAATGTCATATTCTCTCTTTTTTATATTTTGATTTTTGTAGCTATGTTGATTCCCCATAGACAATCTCCACCAGAATTCTGATCTTCTATATATTTGCAAGTCCTTTCCAGGTATATTCTGAATATGTCAATTTCTTAGAGGAACCACGTGAAGCACAATTATGTATGGAAGTTGGAATATCTAGTTCCTTGTTGGAAGAAATCCTCTCTATGAAACATTTAAGATGTGAGTTTCCATAATTGTGCCACATAATCTAATGTGGTAACAACATCCTACCACAGGTAGATGTTGAGATCACAAGACATTATGGTTAGTCCCAGCTGGGGTGTACATCGAGTCGAACCGAGTCGAGTTGGCCTCAGCTTGACTCGGCTCGGGCACTGGCTGACCTCAGCTCAAACTCAGCTCGGCTCGGTCCTCGAGCCTGACTGGCCAGCTTGGATCGGTTAGGTCAGCAGCTCGGGCCGAGTTCGAGCCAAGATCGAGTTGAGTTCGCCATTGAGGCATTTTCACAAACACCTGAACTGCAACTTCAAAATCCCACTATTTTACAAACATAGGCAATGGTTTTATAGGTATTTTATCAAACACCTTCTAAGCAACATAAAAACCAAGAAAAACAAAGAGAAAAGGGGTATTTGTTTCATGTACATACCTTCCTATCTCCAGTCCATGTTGCAGCATACCTTTAACTACTTATATACCCAGCTATGGTGAGAACAAAGGGGTGTTTTTACCCACTGGCCATTTGCATTCCTTCATATGTTGACCTTGCCATCAACATGCCATAAACCTAACATGCAAATGATATTAAGAATTAAAGGATTCCAGACTCAAAATTAGAAAGTAGTTGCCACATGAGTGTTACATATAAGGCATCAAACACAGCTGGAGTGGATGAACATTACATTGTGATAATAAGCATGATCGTAACAGCCACCAAGTTCAATATCTCCTCTGTGAATGTTGCTCTCTGGCATAGTTTTTACTACAGACTGAGAAGCAAAAGATTAATTTTCAGTAGATTAGAAACTTTTAAGGTGACAAGACCAAAAAATCACAAGTAGCAGTTACATAAGCATTACCTTGAAAACTATAGGCTCGTTCATATCATTCCATATCCCATCAACACCATTTGTTGAGTCATTTTATCAAACAGTTGGTGAGCAACATCAATGGCAAAGTAACCGAGTCATCGAACTGGTTCGATCTGAGTTTGATTCTAGCTGGATTCGATCCAAATCGAGTCGAGCTGCGGCCTGCTCGAACTCGGCTCAAACTCATTTTTGAGCTCAAAAAATCAGCTCAACTCAACTCGAACTCAACTTCGAACTGAGTTGAATCGAGCTTTTTCAAGTCGGGTCGAGTGAGCTAACCGAGCTAGCTCGGTTCGTGTACACCCCTACCAGCTGTTGCGATGTTCTATGTCTAGCCTAATCAAATACTAGTAATGATTCTTCATTTTAATTGTTTTTAATAACAATGTTGAATCAAATGCCACTAGTTACCCTTTGTCTTTTTTCTTGTACTAATCGAGCTCTTTTCCGTTGGAAAGCAAAGGTTCCTCCACATTCTAATCGTTAGAGATATTCCACATGCACACGCACCGTTCACCATACCTGATGAGATGTCTATTAAGGTCAAATACACACGCATGTGCACATGCGCACACACCATTCTCCATACCTGAAGAAGTATACCACATCGAATGTTTACGATCCAGAAAACTTCTATTTTGTTTGACAGATATAAGCTCTAGTGTTGTTGAGGGCAAATCTGTCGGCATCTTTTGTCTCTTGGGTTCATGGACCCAGTCCCATTACTTACATCATTTGTAAAGATTACAATCTATTTTTATTTTTATTTTTATAAGTTAGTATATGAAACTGTAAGAAGTATGCATTCAAAGAAACATTGCATGTTCGTTTTAGAAAAGAAGTATTTTTTTTTTCGTAAATTTATGATCACATTATTGCAATACTTTTCTGTGCATGCAATACACGTTGTTCATAATATTATAACGTGTTTCTATAGAATATATGATGTTCTTTGCTTCTCTCTGTGTCAAACAGTCAATGCATGTTCCATGTTTACATTTACCATATACGCAATTATATGCTTTGTAATATATCTTCTATATGTTATGTGTAATGAGTCTAGCTTTCATTTTATTTGAACCTGGCCAGATAGAGTTATTTCTCTACCACATCTCCCTTGCCCATCCCTACCTAGCTCTTTTTAGATCATACTCTTAAATAACCAATCGATGTAGGTTGACGGCATGACAAAACATAAAATCACAGTGGGGGTGGTACCCAATCTGCCCCCAAGCATCTCTCCCAACTTCTCAAGTTGTTTTCTTGTTCGCATGAAATGCACCGTGCAATATTCTAACCCTTGCAAGTGGGGTTAGCAGTGGGTGAAGCCCTAGTCGGCGGGAATTGACCAGTTGGCTAGAGTAGATTATTTGCATTTGGCTTTTATTTATATGAATAATAAAAGTATAATATAACAGAAGAATACTTTATTGAATGCACTGCATGTGCTAGTTGGGCATAGATACTCCTTGATAAGCATAAAACCAACTTTAAAGTCTTTTACTTCCACTTGTATACATAGGTGATATATAGATGATGGAAGACCAAGATGAGGAAGAGATGGCTGAGTCTATCATTGTTCTTGCAATGGTAGCATGCGTTGCAGCTGTTGGGGAATATTGTCGACACTATATGTTGAGAGAGCCAGCTCATCAAGGGGATAATGTACGGGCCAGATTTATCAATTCTATTATTCGCATAAGTGACAAGGACTATATTACTCAACTCAGGATGAAGCAGGATGCATATTTTCATCTATGTCAAGTAGTGCGTCAGCGGACGACCTTATGCGATACGCGAAATGTTAGTTTGGAGGAACAACTAGTCGTGTTCTTAGATACACTCGGGCATAATGTACGTAATCGCGTCATAAGACACAGGTTCTGTTGTTTAGGTGAAACTATAAGCCGTCACTTTCACCGAGTTTTGAACGCAATAGTTTTCCTATACCCTGAATATGTTAAGCATGCCGACGCAGAAACCCCGAGTGAGATTCAATCAAATCCACATTGGGACACATACTTCAAGGTACCATTATCGACCAAGGGTTCCTTCATGAAGTTAAAAGTTAAATTTTGTATCATTCATACTAATCTTATGGGCTTGAAAACTCCCCCCATATAGGATTGTGCTGGTGCAATTGACGGGACACATATTCCTGCACATATACAAGCAGCACAACACGCAAGCTTCCACAACTGAAAAGGTATATTGTCTCAGAATATACTTGCTGCTTATTCGTTTGATATATCAATATTATACGTGTTAGCCGGATGAGAAGGTTCAGCGTTGGATGCAAGGGTCTTACATAACGCCCTGACGCGAAATGATGATCCTCTAATTGTGCCACCTGATAATGAATCTTCACCATTATTCGCTCATCATTTGCTGCGTAAAATCGTGTTGCTGAAAGACTGAAAGAATAAATCCTACAATTATGTAGGAAAATACTTCGTTGTCGACGCAGGTTACGCTTATTCACCGGGCTTTATGACCCCTTATCGTGGAGTTCGATACCATCTGTAAGAATATCGTACCGGGAGAGAGCCCATGAATATGAAGGAATTATTTAACTTTACACACGCGGAATTACGAAATGTAATTGAGCGACGTTTCAGTGTGATGAAGGACATATTTTTAATTTTGAAGATAGTTGTGCAATAACCTTTTAATATACAAGTCAAAATTGTTGTTGCTTGTTATGTGCTTCATAATTTCACACGAAAAGAAGATGGATCGGACAAAGATTTGTTTGATGTTGATATACTTGTGGGTGACGTCGAGACTAATCCTACCGTAAATGTGGTATCAACAACTGATGAAAGGCAATGACTAGTCCAAGTTACTCAACGAGAGAAAGATGAATAGATCAGAACTTATGACCAGATTGTAGAACACATGTGGGTAGATGCCCAAAACAACAGTAGGATACGATAGGCCTACTCAATTGCTTAAGTACTTTGACTCTTAATATAGACATAATGGATATTCCGTTTTTTGTATAAGTTCTACATGTTACTATTTGGTATTTTCGGGTTTGATAATTTACTATGAAATATTAGTTAACCTTTATTTCATTCTCATTCACATATTTGTTGATTGAATGAGACACAACTCGCCTACATTTTCTTTTGTAATTGCCTTCCCATGTATACATAGGTGAGATGTCGGACATTTGGAGAGGTTTTACACAGACTCCGATGCAGTCACCGGTGAGAACCCCGGTCCTACTGACGCACTGTTCTCCACGTGAGAAGTCCGTCAGATCCCTTACAGAGCCTTCCTCTCACGCCGCCAAAATCAAATGGACCAGAACCATGGATCAAATATTGTTTGACACAAGATTGACAAAATTGCATTAGGCCACTGACGAGGTGTATTAACGATTAGACGTACTCAAATCCTTATCAACTAGCAAAATGTTCAGAACATATTGAGGTACCACAAGAGAGTGTACAACGATGTAAGAGACATGGTGGCTGCGAGCGGCTTTGATTAAGACACTGAGCACATAGTCATCACGGCACCAGATGAAGTTTGGGAGGAGTATCTGAAGGTAAGGATCCCTCAAACTATTGTTTAATAACATTGAAGGTCAAATAATACACCTTCGAGATTTTCCTTTTAACGACAACATGTCTAATCTCCCTTCATTGTTTCTAGTCTCATTCCAGAACTAAAAGGTTACATGGCAAGCAAATCGAACGAATGTATGATTTAGCGGTGATTGTAAGTTCTGACCAGGATACGGGACGCTACGCTCAAGGAAGTAGGAACCTAGCCACGTCTTCGTCGCGTGTTTATAGAGATTTGAACGAAGCATGGACAAAACTATATGATGATGCTAATGCTACTGTGGACCTCTCTGAAGAAAATTTCGAGGAATCAGCTAGAAATTATGGTCATTCAACTGAAAGTCAATCAAGAGAAAATAGACCATTCCAAAACACTCCCACCCATGGAACTGATTCCAACAGTACTCGTGGTGGAAGTACGACAACAAAACGGATGCGACCTACTCGTCCTTGTGACATCTTAGGCATGTCTCTCATGACTATAGCAGAGGCAATGTGTAACTTTGGACTTTATGAGTGAGGTCAATCGAACAAGTAAGGTCTTAGACATCCTTGAAGAGGTTTAGGGGCTGACCAACTCTAAGTTCATTGAGATTGGTCAACTCCTGAGTAAGGATACCAAGCTTGCATCCTTTTTTGTTAGTATAAGACTGGAGCACCGTGTTGATTGGCTGAAAAAACTCTCTCTGATTTGAAGGGTAATGATGGTGGTGCTTCTAGTTGATGGAAGGATTAATCACCCCTGGTTAGGAGTCTCGAACACGAGACCTCCCGCTCTGATACTAATTTATTGCTAGACAATTAATCACTTGCTCGAAAAGCTCAAACTATTAGAGTATGGCGAATTAATCCCTTTATCTCATAGCCCAGGCCCCACATCTCATGGGTTAGGAACTCGGCCGAACCCCCTTCGTGGACCCCAAATCACATGGGCCGCCCACCCCAAGTGTGTCCTCGCATCCTACGGGTTACCCCACTCGAGCCCGGTGTGAAATGCGCATTAATCACCCCCGGTGAGAAGTCTCAAATACGAGATCTCTCTCGTGGGCCCCAAATCACATGAGTCACCCACCCCGAGTGTGCCCCTACATCCCACAGGCGACCCCACTCGAGCCTGATGTGAAAATGCCCCTGCATTATCAAGCTTGATGGAGATGGACTGCCCAGTCTGTTCATATTTCGTATTACGTATTACTTATCCACAATCTCACAAATAATTCAGTACATCACATGCCAAACGTGGGTTGCCCGAATTCCACGGGAGTCTTTCATCTACAATGCAATCCAAACAGGGTCACCCGATATTATGTGGGATGTTAGGTGGAATGTCCATCCATTCCAAATGCCTTTGCTAAATTTACTGGTTTACACCAATCCCAGACAAGTTTCTAACAGGTAGCAAAAAATGCTAGCTTCTAATCCCATCTCTTCAATTCCCATGAGATTTGACGGGCCAAACACGCCCTAAGGGGTCGTTTGGCACCGTAAATTGGAGGGGATTCCCCTGGTCGTTTGGCACCATAAAGTAAACGAGGGTTTCAAATCCAAGGGGTTTCCAATCCCCTCTTTGAGGGGGTTTGCAATCCATCGTGAGAGCTCGGATTACACCTGAAATCATTTCAATAGTTGTAGGTGTAACATGTGTGTTACTACACAATATCATTCTACCGGGCACATGGCCCACTAATGATGATTAGCACCGTCCAAACATTGTCCATGTAAATTAACTATTAAAAATCGTTGGTTAGTCACTCAGACATGATCTTGTTCTTGTGGCCCTTCCGAGACTTGGAATTTCATCATTTCCGAGCAAAGCATATATTTCAGCGGGCTTATCACAATCATTGTATCAAAAATTACATATCTCACTCATCAGAGATAATTTAGTAATTAAATTCAAATCCCTGTAAATATAATGTCAAATAAGTACTTTTGGATTCAAGTTGATTCACATTAACGGTGCCAAACAGGTGCACACTAGCTGAGTTACACGCATGCCACGTGCACACTAGCTGAGTGCACGCGCATAAACCATCACACTCTGTCAGCGTACCAAACCACTCCCTTCTCAAAAACGAGCAAAGTGGGTGTTACCCGGTAACATGGGGCCCACATTGATGATTTGTTGTATATCCACGCTGTCCATCCGTTTATAAAGAACATTTTAGGAAGTTTTTCCAAAAATTAAGCATATCCAAATCTCAGGTGGACCACACCACGGGAAACAGTGGTGATTGAGTGCCTCACCATTAAAAATTCCAAAGGGCTCATCGTAAGGTTTTTGTAATTTTTTTTCCCATCCAACCTGTTGATAATGTCAATAAGACCTGTATGAATATAAAATATAAATATCAGATTGATTAAAAAAACTGTAGCCCACAAATTTTTTAATGGTTAGTCACCATGTTTCTAGTGGTGTGGTCTATCTTAAATTTTTATCTTCTTAAATTTTTGTATATAGTACTAAAATAATATTAAAAAACATAAGAACGGCGTGGATATATACAAAATACTTAAATGTGGGCCCCACATGGTTAGAGTAGCACCCACTACGGTGTTACCCGCGTAACAGCTAATCCGCACTCTTCCATCAAACCGGGGAAATCTTAGCAAGAGCCAGGACATCCTAACCCGGGCGGATAAAAAGGGGAGAGGAAGCTCCTTCCACTCGCGCGAAAGGGCGTATGGCCATCTTAACCTCAACTCCTGCCGCTTATTTTAGCAGCTGCAGGGCTTCAAATGAGCTTCCATCTCTTCAACAACCAACGGCTATCAAATCCCTCCAGATTCCTCGCCTCGGACCTCTGTTTTGGCCATGGGAAAAGGTTCTGTCTCTCTCTGTACATGTCGCATACATACGTATATGTATGTACGTTCCACACTGCTCTGTTCACTTGCTATGGAAGAGTTCTCGTTTTAGTTTGAAATGTTTGTATTTGTAGTTCTCACTTTGGAGGATTATAGGTGCTTTGTACCGTACACGTGTCATGTACCTCAAATCTGAACCATCCATGTAGTGGTGGACCCATCTTTAGATGGAGTATAAGTGTAAAGAACAGAGATTACGCTTGAATTCTGATACTAATTTGACTAGTCATGGCACATCCAATGGATGGTAAGAACGAAGTAGGAAAACTGTCCAAATTCAAACAAACAGGTGTCCATCGATCAGTGGTTTGGATTGTCTAATCAAATCTAATTTTCGGGATATGCTCAAATTGAAAGTCATTCAATTGCAATTTGGAGACCGGACCCTCAATATGAATGCTGAAGAAGAAAACTACAGTTTGGTCATTTCCACTATCTGACCAATAATTGCAATTCAATTTGATAGTGTGTTCAAACACACTGCAAATAAGGATATACACATCTTCACTCTTGTGGAGTTGTCTGAGACTGGGCTGCTTAGCTTACGGTTTTAATATAGAAAATATTTTTGGAATTTTGTCTTTGTTTTTCTAGGTCATTTTGATGTTTCTCACCTTTTGGCAGGTTAAGATCGGTGCATTATCGGTTTCTCCTATGGGATTTGGAACATGGGCTTGGGGTAACCAGCTACTTTGGGGATATGAAGAAGCAATGGACAGCGGTCTGCAAGAGACATTTAATTTGGCTGTAAACAATGGGATCAACCTTTTCGATACAGCAGATTCCTATGGAACTGGCCGATTAAATGGACAAAGTGAAAGGCTTCTTGGGAAATTCATCCGCGAGTTTCAAGGTCAGTGAAGTTATTGTTATGTATTCATATGATTATGTGCGCCCATGCATTTTATATTTTAGTATGTGTTATTCTTGTTTTACTAAATGGGCATTGCGTGAATAAATTGGATTGTGCATAAGCTTATGCATGAAGTAGGTACTGTCAAACATTGGCCAAGACAAAGCACAGAGTGCAAAACGCATGCAATCCTCATGTGCCAAGGCAGCACACGTTCAAGATCTGCGCCAATTCATCACGCTATCCCTACAGTGAATTTACCCTATCCCAGAATCAGGCCAGCTTGGCTATCAGATGGATCTGAACGTGGACCATTGGCTATCTTTTTGTTAACCGCCCATTTTATAGGAGTCACTCACCTGATGACTGGACCAGTCTCTCTCTCCCCTTTTTTTTAATTTTTTTTTTTTTTAATTTAGTCTTTAACACATTCATGTGTTACCTTCCTGATGAACAACCAGGATTTCATGCTACATATCCCAATTTGGTAGGTTTGGGGAGCTTCTGTTTGACCATTCCAAATGCACCTCTGCAAATAACATTCCTGTTTTAGTGCTGTACTTTGCAGTTTGTGAATATGTCAAGTTCTTGGGATATTTTTATTTTTATTTTTCCCAAATTAATTGAAATTGAATTCAAAACTTGTTAGGAACTCTTATACCTGCTTTTGCTTCCATACCCTCTTCTCAAACACACTTCTAGTTAATTTGGTTCAACTGACATCATTTTAAGTGAATTATATCATGCGATTCCTATACTATTTTTCATTTACTTACATGCACAATTGGATTTATTGTCTAGGACCAAAGAAAGTCCGAGAGAACATTGTTATTGCCACAAAGTTTGCTGCATATCCATGGCGCTTGATGCCCGGGCAGTTTGTGAAAGCTTGCAAGTATGCGTTCCTGACATTGCCACTGCTTTCACATAAACAAATGTTTGGATGCTTCTTTTATGATATTTCCATGTACATATGCTGAAAACAACTAAATAATTAAACATCCCCTCTGATCTGCTACCCATGAGAGGCTGGAGATGCTTCATTATATAGAAATTAAAGAGACAGAGAGTACTAGGTTTTACAGCTGTTACAACAACCACTTTAGTTGCAGATAATCTCTCTATGTGATCTCGTGATTATCAGATAGATGCCCTGTAAACTCCAATACTGTGTTGGATTGTGGTTTGAATTCTTTATCCATAGTTATCGTAACATGCCCCCTCAAGCTAGGTGGCACTTCTATGATGTTAAGATTGTTCTTGAGAAGATTAAACCTGGCAGATGTCAGTTGCTTGGGGAAGATGTTCACAATTTGATCAAGGGATGAAACAATTTGAACATTAATATCCTAACAAACTCATTTTTAACGAATGAAGTGATAATCAACCTCTGCATGTTTCGTTCTAGCATGATAGAGGCAAGGAAATAGCTCCAATATTGTTGCAGTAGATAGATGCTGGAGTTTTAAGATGAATGCTTGTCTTTTAGAAGCATATGAATCCATGAGGTCCACTGCAGTGTGTGCCAGAGAGCATATGTAGACTCTTTTTTGGACCTAGTAACTGTGTGCGTGTGCGTGTGTATCATAAGAAATAGATCCCATAGCTATTAGCAGCCTTTCAATCATCAGGGTTGCCAGCCAAATCAGGGGGCTGATTGAGTCTGGAGAGTTGCGTCGGGGGGTTGACTTGGGGGATATGATCCAACGGTTAGAAGATTGAGTTGGTTATCACACTTTGGATGACAATGGAGTTGAGGTGTTCAGGTGTGGGGCGAGTTTTCTTTTTTCTTTTTTCTTTTTTTGGTGTTTTCAAGGTAGATGAGGCCTGAGGGGATACCATGGGCTAGGTTTGGGAGGACGATGGATGGGATGGACTCATTGGTATGATGGATGAAAAACTTTCTAGAGAGGTAGTCACAGGCATATTGCTTGCTCTGATACCATGAAAAGTTGAAAACACTTAAATAATTAGACAACCTCTTTGATCTTCTACCCATCAGAGGTTGGGTAAATTCATCGTTTTACAAATCACGTTGGTTGGAGATAATCTCTCTATGTAATCTTGCGATTATTAGGTAGAGGCCTTGTAAAGTCCAACATTGCTTTGGACTGTGGTTTGAATTGTATACTAACATATGCATCAGTATATGCATTCATTTTCATGTTTGTAATTTTTTATATATGTCAATTTCTATCAAACAAGACAGCAAGATATCTACCAACATTCTATGCTTCATTAGTTCATGCATGTTCTCTTCATCATCAATCTACGACAACAATACTTATCAAAATTGAAATAGTACCTGGCATGCACCATACGGCTACTGGCATATTTTCTGAGAATTGATGGAAATTTGCATTGCAGGTCATCTCTAGATCGAATGCAAATTGAGCAAATTGGAATAGGGCAACTGCATTGGTCAACTGCAAACTATGCTCCATTGCAGGAGTTGGCTCTTTGGGATGGTCTAGTGGCAATGTATGAGAAGGTTACTATATGTATTTCAAGTCATCTATGGACAAAAGCAAGCCTTGTTTGTTGATTACCTTTTCAGCTACTGAAACTCTTGCCGACGTATAATGCAGGGTTTGGTCCAGGCTGTTGGTGTGAGCAACTATGGGCCAAAGCAGCTTCTTAAGATTCATGATTACCTCAAAGCCCGAGGTGTTCCCCTGTGCTCTGCTCAGGTATGTCGTGGAACCATTATCTTTAAAGTAGTCCTGTGTTTTTTTTTTTTTTTTTTAAATAAAAATTATTGGGTTCTTTTTTGTGAGCGTATATGGGAAATTATCGTTCGTGATGCATTGGGATGTTGGGGACATGAATAGTGTCCTGATGCACCTAATCCATACAACTGGATCCCGACGATTGATCGGATGGGCCACTGTGGATGGGGGATGGCCCAAAAGTCTCTCATATAGGAAAATTCTAACATTCCAACCTTCAGCCTTGTTTCTGGACCATTGCTATATATATATATATATATCCCCTTAACCATCCATCTGCTTTTTTTCCCCCTAACATTCAGATATTTGTTAAAAAGAACCCAAAAACAAAGAAAACGAAGCAGAGAACCAAAATAACAAAACAGCTGCTACATTAGGGGCAAGGAATCCCCAACAACAATTGCAGTCAAAGAGCTTTCCTTTCTAGCAAGGTAGGATACCATCTATCCACTGATCAAAAGGGTAGGATCTTCCAGCCTTGGAGTTTTTTAAGCATTCCTCATCCACATTAGGGACCACCAGATCAGCATTCTGGATCACTGGACCATGGGTTCCCACTTGTATGAACTGGCGTATGTGGACAACATTCACCCCTGATTCGTCATGATGAACTGATTACTCCTCTTAGCCTATAAGCTCAGAGCGTTTATCTTAGATGCTAGAAATGGAAACTCCAGGTGCAGTTTTCTTTGTTGAGTATGGGTAATGATCAAATGGAGCTGAAGGCCATATGTGATTCTCTTGGTATCTGCTTGATTTCGTATAGTCCTCTTGGGTTAGGAATGCTTACTGGGAAGTATACAGCTTCAAGACTTCCACGTGGCCCACGGTATCTTCTAGCTTCTATGTTATCATGCCAAGTACTATCTTCCATAGTTTAAAAACTCGAAAACTTGACTCGACTCAATGTTCATTCGGGTCAACTCAACTTGATTCAATATTCATTTGGGTCGACTTGACTCGAAGACTCAACCGGACTTGACTCAATAGGTAATAATTAAAAAGCTGTGGGGATGACAGGAAGTTTTTTTTAAATTTTGTATAGGATTATAAATTAAGAAAACCAGCAAGCAGTTGGTGCATAGCCTGGTGATTGAGTGCTTGGCTTCTTTATAAGAGGTTGTGAGTCTGAATCCTCTGTGTGTGTGTGTGTGTGACAAGTAAACTTGAGTTAGAGCGAGTGACTCAGCCTGACAAGGCGAGTGACTTGGCCCAAGTTAGAGAGAGTCATTTTGATAAGTCAACTTGATGAGTCTCGCTGTGACTCAGCTGAGTCACTTTCAGATTTGAGTTTCATGGGGGCTCAGGTTGAAATCTCACCCAGTTGAGTTGACTCAGCCGAGTTTCCAGTTGAGTCTGGGAGTTTTTGAACTATGCTAGCTTTGATGAAAAAGGAGTCAATGAAGAAACTGCAAGATGTTACAATATCATGTTTAATGTTTTTTTTTTTCTTTTTCTTCAGGTCTCTACTATTTAGCCAAATTTTGCCAGGCTTGGAGCCTCTACTGAATTCACTGAGAGAAATTGCAGAAAGGAGGGGGAAAACTATACCTCAAGTAATGTTTTCCTTCACTTGCTCATGCCAATTATCTTCATGACGTATCTAAGAATGAGGGCCTATTTGGAACTCTCTGGTTTTGGCGGCATCTGGAATGTGCCTTGCCCAAAGGCAGGAAAATTCCTGCCTAATGCAGTTCTCTGCTTTGCCACCTGCCCAGATGCATAGCAGATTGATTCAACTGAAAGGTGGAGCCAGAACCAATTTGTAGGGACATCTAAATGGGTCCTAAACTATCAATGCCTGCACATTGCAAGTGGTTTTTCATTATCTACTATATTTCATCCCATTGGTTCAGTTGTTTTGTGGAGCTGTTTGCGATTTTGGAAATTTATTTGATTTTTATATGGGCCTGTTTGGTAGATGCCTAAAAACAAGCTTATCTCATTTTTAGTTACTCACAATGATGTATTAGAGATTATGGTTATTGGTCAAGATTATCTTTAATCCTTACCAAAAAAGAATATGATCTCTAATACATAATTGCAATTAAGGGAGAAGGACCAAAAGCCCCTTCCATAAGTTTTTGGTAGCAACTACCACCTCCTTTTATTTTCATTCGAGCAAAACCCTTTACAAAATAAAGGGTCCTCATCACCAGCCTGAAATGATTTTGCCTCTCGACTTTCTTTCTTCTTCTTCTTCCTTTTATTTTCCTTATTATTATTTTTGTCTATTTCCAATTACACCCTCCTAAAGAAACATGGATAAAAATGAGTTGGGAGAGATTAGAAATGAATCTCACACTTGCGAACTTGGTACACGTATGACATCTAAGCCATCTATTAGTGTGGCAGTGCACATGCATTGCATCCGGACCATGTATTTGGTGCACATGTACCGACTATCTGATTGGTGGAGTATTTGTTGGCCAATTAAGAATCGAAACAACCAACAATCATATTTCGATAAACAATTGTCCTCAAATCAAGGGATAGGATTTTGAGACTTTGAGTTAGCGACGATATGTCACATATTTTAGTCGGTTTAATGTGAGTGAATATACACCTCTTTAGCCGTTTCTAAGTCCTGTGTATCAAGTGACATACCCTTGTTTAAATACCACTATTGCAACGAAGAGCTTGCATGAGTCTGCTCAGTCATGTGTGCCTAACTATTCGTTGACATGGATGGACGACTTATGTGGATGAGATCCACTGTCCATCAGTTGTGCCACTTCATGTTAGGCCTTGATCCCAAGCATTACATTGATCCCAAACTCAGGTGGGCCTCAGTAGTGGGAAACTGTCTAAAACCTGCCTAAAACCTCCAAATCCACATGGTGTAGTGTGGTCTACCCAAGTCTCAGAATAGAATGAATTTTTTTAGAGTACCTTCCAATTGGTGAGAGGTCATATTAATGGATTGGATGACATAAATAAGCAATTGCGGGTTGCATACACAACTAACTGTGGGCATCCCATCCCAACTCTTCCTTATGATGTGGCCCACCTAAGTTTTGAACTGACCCAATTTTCCACTTCCAAGGTGAACATGAGGCATCGCACTTGATGGGTGGCATGGATCTAATGCAAGTTCTCTGTACATGATGCTTGGCTAGTTGTATTCATGCCCCATTACTCCATTAGTCACACCAGCGTGGTTAAAAAACAGGAAATGCTTGCAGGACTGTCACATGGAGACAGGGTGTTACTTTTGTTGACGTGGACGGAACTACTTGTTGCAGATGAGA